>NC_091285.1:591663594-592263594 GCF_032444005.1 Ranitomeya imitator
AAGATAATTTTTGTGACTAAAAAGTTAAATGTTCATTTTTTCCTTCCATGTTGCTTCTGCTGCTGTGAAGCACCTGAAGGGTTAATAAACTTCTTGAATGTGGTTTTGAGTACCTTGAGGGGTGCAGTTTTTAGAATGGTGTCACTTTTGGGTATTTTCAGCCAAATAGACCCCTCAAACTGACTTCAAATGTGAGGTGGTCCCTAAAAAAAATGGTTTTGTAAATTTCGTTGTAAAAATGACAAATCGCTGGTCGAATTTTAACCCTTATAACTTCCTAACAAAAAAAAATTTTGTTTCCAAAATTGTGCTGATGTAAAGTAAACATGTGGGAAATGTTATTTATTAACTATTTTGTGTCACATATCTCTCTGGTTTAACAGAATAAAAATTCAAAATGTGAAAATTGCGAAATTTTCAAAATTTTCGCCAAATTTCCGTGTTTATCACAAATAAATGCAGAATTTATTGACCTAAATTTACCACTAACATGAAGCCCAATATGTCACGAAAAAACAATCTCAGAACCGCTAGGATCCGTTGAAGCGTTCCTGAGTTATTACCTCATAAAGGGACACTGGTCAGAATTGCAAAAAACGGCAAGGTCTTTAAGGTCAAAATAGGCTGGGTCTTGAAGGGGTTAAGGTTGTAGCACCCTCGGCCAATGAAGCTAGTCAGCAACGCAACATCCCTTCCGGCAGTGTAGGGCCACCATTTTCTGCACCACCTGCAGTATCTGTGCAGGTTTCTTTGCCAGGCCAAAGCAGTCAGGGTCAGGGAATCACCAGTTTCGTAGTAGGAAACACTGCATCTAGGGCACCGGCGGCAACAATACCATCTCCCACCGTCTCTCAGTCTGCCATGTCCACCGGCACCCCCGCTAGTTCCACGATCTCCAGCTCTCCAGTCCAGCTCACCCTACATGAGACTATGGTTAGAAAAAGGAAGTACTTAGCCTCGCATCCGCGTACACAGGGTTTGAACGCCCACATAGCTAGACTAATCTCGTTAGAGATGATGCCCTACCGGTTAGTTGAAAGCGAAGCTTTCAAAGCCCTCATGGACTACGCTGTACCACGCTACGAGCTACCCAGTCGACACTTTTTTTCCAGAAACGCCATCCCAGCCCTCCACCAGCATGTTAAAGAGCGCATCGTCCATGCACTCAGCCAATCTGTGAGCACAAAGGTGCACCTGACAACAGATGCATGGACCAGTAGGCATGGCCAGGGACGTTACGTGTCCATCACGGCACACTGGGTAAATGTGGTGGATGCAGGGTCCACAGGGGACAGCAAGTTTGGGACAGTTCTGCCTAGCCCACGGTCTAGGAAACAGTTGGCTGTAGCCGTTCGCACCCCCTCCTCCTCCTCCTCGTCCTCCTGCAGAAGCGAGACCTCGTCCACAGACCGCAGTCGCACAACCACTCCATCCGCAGCTGCCACTGTTGCACACCAGGTCTCCCATTATGGGGCAGCTACTGGCAAACGTCAGCAGGCTGTATTGGCTATGAAGTGTTTGGGCGACAACAGACACACCGCTGAAGTTCTGTCCGAGTTCTTGCAGAAAGAAACGCAGTCGTGGCTGGGCACTGTAGATCTTGAGGCAGGCAAGGTAGTGAGTGATAACGGAAGGAATTTCATGGCTGCCATCTCCCTTTCCCAACTGAAACACATTCCTTGCCTGGCTCACACCTTAAACCTGGTGGTGCAGTGCTTCCTGAAAAGTTATCCGGGGTTATCCGACCTGCTCCTCAAAGTGCGTGGACTTTGCTCACATATCCGCCGTTCGCCCGTACACTCCAGCCGTATGCAGACCTATCAGCGTTCTTTGAACCTTCCCCAGCATCGCCTAATCATAGACGTTGCAACAAGGTGGAACTCAACACTGCACATGCTTCAGAGACTGTGTGAACAGAGGCGGGCTGTTATGTTTTTGTGGGAGGATACACATACACGGGCAGGCAGTAGGATGGCAGACATGGAGTTGTCAGGTGTGCAGTGGTCGAAGATTCAAGACATGTGTCAAGTCCTTCAGGGTTTTGAGGAATGCACACGGCTGGTTAGTGCAGACAACGCCATAACAAGCATGAGCATCCCCCTAATGCGTCTGCTGATGCAAAGTTTGACGCACATAAAGGATCAGGTGTCTGCAGCTGAGGAAGAGGAAAGCCTTGATGACAGTCAGCCATTGTCTGGCCAGGGCAGTGTACAGGACGAGGTAGCGGGCGAACAGGAGGAGGAGGACGAGGAGGATGATGGGGATGATTATATTTTTAATGAGGAAGCATTTCCGGGGCCAGTGGAAATTGTTGGCGCGGCAAGGCCGGGTTCTGGTTTTTGGAGGGACACAAGTGACGTGGATTTGCCTGAAACTGCCCCTCAACCAAGCACAACCACAGATTTGAGAACTGGAACTTTGGGCCACATGGCGGATTATGCCTTACGTATCCTCAAAAGGGACACACGCATAACAAAAATGATGAACGATGACGATTACTGGTTGGCCTGCCTCCTTGATCCTCGCTATAAAGGCAAATTGCAAAATATAATGCCACATGAGAACTTGGAACTAATATTAGCAACCAAACAATCAACTCTTATTGACCGTTTGCTTCTGGCATTCCCTTTACACAGCGCCCGTGATCGTTCTAACACGAGCTGCAGGGGCCAGCAGACCAGAGGTGTTAGAGGGGCAGAAATCAGAAGTGGCGTTGGCCAGAGGGGTTTTCTGACCAGGTTGTGGAGTGATTTTGCTATGACCGCAGACAGGACAGGTACTGCGGCATCAATTCAAAGTGACAGGAGACAACATTTGTCCAGTATGGTTACTAACTATTTTTCATCCCTTATCGATGTTCTCCCTCAACCGTCATTCCCATTTGATTACTGGGCATCAAAATTAGACACCTGGCCAGAATTGGCAGAATATGCATTGCAGGAGCTTGCTTGCCCGGCAGCTAGTGTCCTATCAGAAAGAGTATTCAGTGCTGCAGGTTCAATACTAACAGAAAAAAGGACTTGTCTGGCTACCCAAAATGTAGATGATCTAACCTTCATTAAAATGAACCACAACTGGATTTCGAAATCTTTTGCCCCACCTTGCCCGGCTGACACCTAGCTTTCCTATGTAAAGGTCTTGCCTGTGGACTATTCTGAACGACTTTTCCAATCTCGTAATTTGCAGCACCTGATTGTCCAGCATCCGACATGTTAACACCTCCCTAAATGGCCAAAGTCCCCACACGGGGCCGTGGTATCGCCACTTGGCGCCAGCACCCGTGAGAGTACTGTTTGTCTGAAGAGGTGGGTGTGCCCGCTTTTGGTCGACGGCACTGCCACTAGGTCCCTCATAGTACAATAAAGTGTCTGGCGGTGGTGGTGCACACCCAACGTCAGACACACCGTTGTAATATGAGGGGCCCTGGGCCTGTACCGCCGGCCACAAGACAGTCCCCCCCCCAGGTCAAACAGTGCTCTACGACTTGCAAAATTTTCTCTCACAGCTCCACCAATGTTTAGTCTATGCGCTGACATCCTTCAATGCCTGGCACTGTCAATACCATTGCATTGACATTTTTCTTATGTTAGGCCTTCGAAGCCTGTCTGCGGTCACTCCTTCCACTAGGCCTCCACTGACCTGTCTACTGCTGCTTGTGTTCCCCTGGAACCAATTTTAAATTGCCTACAGCCAGCCCAATTTATTATGTTAGGGCTTCGAAGCCTGTCTGCGGTCCCTCCTTCCACTAGGCCTCCACTGACCTGTCTACTGCCGCCCGTGTTCCCCTGGAACCAATTTTAAATTGCCTACAGCCAGCCCAATTTATTATGTTAGGGCTTCGAAGCCTGTCTGCGGTCCCTCCTTCCAGTAGGCCTCCACTGACCTGTCTACTGCTGCCCGTGTTCCCCTGGAACCAATTTTAAATTGCCTACAGCCAGCCCAATTTATTATGTTAGGGCTTCGAAGCCTGTCTGCGGTCCCTCCTTCCACTAGGCCTCCACTGACCTGTCTACTGCCGCCCGTGTTCCCCTGGAACCAATTTTAAATTGCCTACAGCCAGCCCAATTTATTATGTTAGGGCTTCGAAGCCTGTCTGCGGTCCCTCCTTCCACTAGGCCTCCACTGACCTGTCTACTGCTGCCCGTGTTCCCCTGGAACCAATTTTAAATTGCCTACAGCCAGCCCAATTTATTATGTTAGGGCTTCGAAGCCTGTCTGCGGTCCCTCCTTCCACTAGGCCTCCACTGACCTGTCTACTGCCGCCCGTGTTCCCCTGGAACCAATTTTAAATTGCCTACAGCCAGCCCAATTTATTATGTTAGGGCTTCGAAGCCTGTCTGCGGTCCCTCCTTCCACTAGGCCTCCACTGACCTGTCTACTGCTGCCCGTGTTCCCCTGGAACCAATTTTAAATTGCCTACAGCCAGCCCAATTTATTATGTTAGGGCTTCGAAGCCTGTCTGCGGTCCCTCCTTCCACTAGGCCTCCACTGACCTGTCTACTGCTGCCCATGTTCCCCTGGAACCAATTTTAAATTGCCTACAGCCAGCCCAATTTATTATGTTAGGGCTTCGAAGCCTATCTGCGGTCCCTCCTTCCACTAGGCCTCCACTGACCTGTCTACTGCTGCCCGTGTTCCCCTGGAACCAATTTTAAATTGCCTACAGCCAGCCCAATTTATTATGTTAGGGCTTCGAAGCCTGTCTGCGGTCCCTCCTTCCACTAGGCCTCCACTGACCTGTCTACTGCCGCCCGTGTTCCCCTGGAACCAATTTTAAATTGCCTACAGCCAGCCCAATTTATTATGTTAGGGCTTCGAAGCCTGTCTGCGGTCCCTCCTTCCACTAGGCTTCCACTGACCTGTCTACTGCCGCCCGTGTTCCCCTGGAACCAATTTTAAATTGCCTACAGCCAGCCCAATTTATTATGTTAGGGCTTCGAAGCCTGTCTGCGGTCCCTCCTTCCACTAGGCCTCCACTGACCTGTCTACTGCTGCCCGTGTTCCCCTGGAACCAATTTTAAATTGCCTACAGCCAGCCCAATTTATTATGTTAGGGCTTCGAAGCCTGTCTGCGGTCCCTCCTTCCACTAGGCCTCCACTGACCTGTCTACTGCCGCCCGTGTTCCCCTGGAACCAATTTTAAATTGCCTACAGCCAGCCCAATTTATTATGTTAGGGCCTTGAAGCCTGTCTGCGGTCCCTCCTTCCACTAGGCCTCCACTGACCTGTCTACTGCTGCCCGTGTTCCCCTGGAACCAATTTTAAATTGCCTACAGCCAGCCCAATTTATTATGTTAGGGCTTCGAAGCCTGTCTGCGGTCCCTCCATCCACTAGGCCTCCACTGACCTGTCTACTGCTGCCCGTGTTCCCCTGGAACCAATTTTAAATTGCCTACAGCCAGCCCAATTTATTATGTTAGGGCTTCGAAGCCTGTCTGCGGTCCCTCCTTCCACTAGGCCTCCACTGACCTGTCTACTGCTGCCCGTGTTCCCCTGGAACCAATTTTAAAATGCCTACAGCCAGCCCAATTTATTATGTTAGGGCTTCGAAGCCTGTCTGCGGTCCCTCCTTCCACTAGGCCTCCACTGACCTGTCTACTGCCGCCCGTGTTCCCCTGGAACCAATTTTAAATTGCCTACAGCCAGCCCAATGTATTATGTTAGGGCTTCGAAGCCTGTCTGCGGTCCCTCCTTCCACTAGGCCTCCACTGACCTGTCTACTGCTGTCCGTGTTCCCCTGGAACCAATTGTAAATTGCCTACATCCCAATTTTTGTTATGTTAGGCCTTCGAAGCCTGTCTGCGGCCCGTTCTTTCCACTACTACTACACTGACCAGGCCACTGCTGCCCGTGTTCCCCTGGAACCAATTTTAAATTGCCTACAGCCAGCCCAATTTATTATGTTAGGCCTTCAAAGCCTGACTGCGGTCCCTCCTTCCACTAGGCCTCCACTGACCTGTCTACTGCTGCCCGTGTACCCCTTGAACCAACATCAGAAAATATAAAAATAAGTATTTTGCTTATAAAAAAGAAAATACTGGAGAGATATCAAATGCAGACATTTTAACATTAAAAACAAACACATACAACAAAAATCTGGTACAGTACTAAAAATGGCCACCAGCTACAATAACTTTCTCCTGCAAGTAGTTAACTGAAAGTTTTTTTCAATTTAAAACACAGATATGGCATCCACCGAGTGTTGTCCTGTCGCGTCTTCTTTATATTATTGCCAAGAAGATGCAAAACAATGAAAATAATAAAATCATTATTTACCAAAAAAATAGAGTAAGTCAAAACCACATTGCAAATAAACATTCATTACAAATAAAGAAGCAGGGCGCGTCCGAGGGTGAGTATATACCTAATAAGAATATAATCAGCCTCGGACGCGCCCTGCTTCTTTCCGACAGCCTTCCTTCCTAAGAATCAGCCCTTCCGTGGTGTAGAGAGAGGGTGTGTTACACTCCAAGGTGTTCCCCAGGTTTCCTTGCCATTGCTTCGGTCTTCAGACTCTCGTTTAGTAGTTGTAGAAAACTACACTGCATTAGGCCTACAAAATGGGTATCGGGTGGAGAGAGATGGTGTGTTACACTCCAAGGTGTTCCCCAGGTTTCCTTGCCATTGCTTCGGTCTTCCGACTCTCGTTTAGTAGTTGTAGAAAACTACACTGCATTAGGCCTACAAAATGGGTATCGGGTGGAGAGAGATGGTGTGTTACACTCCAAGGTGTTCCCCAGGTTTCCTTGCCATTGCTTCGGTCTTCAGACTCTCGTTTAGTAGTTGTAGAAAACTACACTGCATTAGGCCTACAAAATGGGTATCGGGTGGAGAGAGATGGTGTGTTACACTCCAAGGTGTTCCCCAGGTTTCCTTGCCATTGCTTCGGTCTTCCGACTCTCGTTTAGTAGTTGTAGAAAACTACACTGCATTAGGCCTACAAAATGGGTATCGAGTGGAGAGAGATGGTGTGTTACACTCCAAGGTGTTCCCCAGGTTTCCTTGCCATTGCTTCGGTCTTCCGACTCTCGTTTAGTAGTTGTAGAAAACTACACTGCATTAGGCCTACAAAATGGGTATCGGGTGGAGAGAGATGGTGTGTTACACTCCAAGGTGTTCCCCAGGTTTCCTTGCCATTGCTTCGGTCTTCAGACTCTCGTTTAGTAGTTGTAGAAAACTACACTGCATTAGGCCTACAAAATGGGTATCGGGTGGAGAGAGATGGTGTGTTACACTCCAAGGTGTTCCCCAGGTTTCCTTGCCATTGCTTCGGTCTTCCGACTCTCGTTTAGTAGTTGTAGAAAACTACACTGCATTAGGCCTACAAAATGGGTATCGGGTGGAGAGAGATGGTGTGTTACACTCCAAGGTGTTCCCAGGTTTCCTTGCCATTGCTTCGGTCTTCCGACTCTCGTTTAGTAGTTGTAGAAAACTACACTGCATTAGGCCTACAAAATGGGTATGGGGTGGAGAGAGATGGTGTGTTCCAAGGTGTTCTCCAGGTTGCCTTTCCTGAGCTTCTATCTTCAGGCTCTCGTTAAATTGTGGTTAAATGGAACAACTGCATTTGGCGTACTAGTTGGTTTGGGGCCTACTAACAGTGTCTGCCGCTCCTTGCTGTTCTCCTGGTTTCCTGTCCTGAAATTCCGTTTTCAGGCGCTCGTTAAGTAGTTGTTAATGTTAGACTGCATTTGGCCTACTAGTTGGTTTGGGGCCTACTATCGGTGTCTGCCACTCCTTGCTGTTCTCCTCCACTGAACAAAGCTGTGCCGCCTGTTTACTACGGTTGCCAATTTTGAACTGCATTTCGACTACTTACTGATTTGGGCCTACTCTCTGTGTCAGCCTCTCATTCCAGTTGTCCTCCACTGCAATGCCCCCTGGTTATTCCTGTGTTACCAATTTTGAACTGCATTTAGCCAACTTTATTCTTTGGGCCTATATCTGTGTTTCCTCCTCATCCTGCCCATTGCCCAGCCAGTGATAGATGAGTCTGCTGGTACATTGACCCATAATGCAACATTCCCCGTGCACGCTACACAACAACATTGTGACCCTGCTGAAAGTCAGGTTGCTCTTCCCGCATACCATACCACCTTACACGGGGACAAAGAGGAAGGTGCAGATGAAAGTGCAGGTTCCTTCATCAGGTGGGGGGAGGAATACTAATTGGCGACGTCACTGGCACAGGGCCTCTCATAGTACGCAAAAGTGTTGCTGCCGGTGGGAGGCGCCCCCGCCGTGCAAACACACCGCTGTACTTTGAGGGGCCCTGTGCCAGTGCCAATGCCAACGAGTGGGCCCCCCCTGCTTGCTCAGGTTCACAGCACTTGCAAAGTTGAAATACTTACCTCTCCCTGCTCCACTGCCGTGACGTGGTCCAGATTTCCTGGGCCCACTAATTACTTGAACCAGCCCTACCCACCACAACTTTAGCCAAATGACCCCCAATTTCAAATGCCTTCCAATTATTATAAGGTAAATTACGCTTGACAAGCTTCTCTAAGAAGAATGGATGGTTTTGACATTAAAATGGGCACTCTAGGTGTTTTCCTGGCCCCCACTCACTGCCGACTATGCTGCCCCATTGACTTGCATTGGGTTTCGTGTTTCGGTCGATCCCGACTTTACGTCATAATCGGCCGATTTCACTCGACCCGACTTTTGAGATAGTCGGGTTTCGCGAAACCCGGCTCGACTCTAAAAAGGTCAAGGTCGCTCAACTCTACTCTTTAGTGCCATCGGACGTACCGCTACTCGCCTTGGGGCCATACTGCAACGACCAGGTCTCTGGGGCGCTGCACTAGTTTCTAACGTCCCCCAGGTATATTTTGGCTAGGACGTCACCCGTTTGACGGGAAGGCTTGGAGGTCTTCCGGGACCCTAGAGACGCCCCTCTCCCAATGTTGCCCCCTATGTCTTCGTAGGTGTAGAAGGTAGACAGCCAACCTATGATTAACTGTCCAGCGGAATTTGAAGTACATTATTATTGTCTTTTTATTTTATTCTTATTTTTATTCATTTTATTTTATATATTTTTTATGTATTCTTGCCTTTTGGCTATTTATTATTTAATATTTATTTAGGCACTTTCACTTTTTGTGTTTTTTTGTCCTTGTTTCGGGCTTATATTATTTAGCCCGTTTTGGGGGGGTATGGCACTTATATTTATTAGTGCAGAATATGTTATGAGGGATCTGAAGTGGGCCCTACGATACACTGTTTGCACATGTGCACTTTATTATGGCACTAAGATGCACTTTACATGTCTTCTATTTTTGAAGACCATGTTGACACAATATCAATCTTATGTCTGTGACACAAATTTCATTGTTATAAATCGGTGTTACCCTTTTTTCAATCTCACTTACCACTTTTGAGCGCTACGGGGTTAATTTCTATTTCCTTTGGTCCTTGAGTCCATGGCCGTCTGACCTGGTCTTCAATAAGATGGTGGCTGTTGGTGCGCACACGTACCCTGACTGCTGTATTCCCCTTGTCCCGGCGGCTATCTTTCATGGTGGAGTGCGCATGTCTCAGTGACGTCAGAGGCGGAGTTCCGCCCACATGTGCACTTCGTCCTTGACGGCCGCTTGGATTTTGGGTAATGAAGTCCGGGATGCGTGCGCCATTCCCCTCAGACACTTCCGCTTTCCCCTTATATAAACCAGAGAGACTAGCTCATGTGTGTCTCCCCTTTGAAAAAGCTCGACCGCGAAACGCGCGTCAGGGAGTCCGTGGGACTTACTTTATACCATGGGTAAGCATTCATAACTACTCCGGTGCACTTCGTGGCTGGCTATACTCTGACCTATGAGATTTGGCTATAGAATTTATGACAAGCTGTGCCTCTTGTAGTGTGTACATCGGTATATGGACTGGGCTTCTACCATGGTACTTTATACTTTTTCTGTTCCCATGAACTCTCTGTTATACCACTAGTCTGTTCCTTGGATAGTTCCTGTGTACTCTGTATTACTGTGGATATTATTGTTCTTTTATATGTATCTAATAAAACTGTGTGTTTTTATAATGATTTGTGAGATTTTGTGTCTACTCCATTTTCTTGGTTCCGGAATTTGAAGTAAGGCCTGAAGTCAGTTACTCCTACGGTGATCCGGCCACCGACTACGCGCCTCAGTAAGATGTTGCCTTTCTCTCTCGGCACGACTCTTACTGGCTCTCCTTTGTGCTGATCTCGTTTACACTGTTCCACAATATACTTCCCTTCGTGTCTCTCACCTGGATACCGCCACAAGGTGTGCAGGCGCGGTTCCGTTACGTTCTGTTCTGTTCGCTAGGCGCCTGTCAGGTTCCCACGCCTGACAGGGACCCCCCTGTGTCTTCTCCCTGCAACACCCCCTGCCACGGGATGTTGCCTGGTTCCAACCCAGTCAGCTTCTGACTAACTTCCTCCCCAGCCCCTAGTTTTACCAGTGTGAGGAGTGGCCCAATAAATAAAGCCTTTTTCTCCCCCTAGTGGCCAGAGTGTGAAGTGTAATGTGTTCTGGTGATACCTGGTCAGGAGAACTCTTTAGTGCCATCAGACGTACCGCTGCTCCCCTTAGTGGCAGAGCGCTATACTGCAACGACCAGGTCTCTGGGGCGCTGCACTTTCCCTGCGGAAGACTTCAGGAAGACGGCCGCCATAGGCGGCGCATGCACAGACTGAGATCGCATCTGGACCAAGATCACAATCTCCACATGCGCTGCCTCCATTGGCCCACAGCTTCAGAAATATGGCCGCCAGGAAAGGAATGCACTCCACTTAGCTCACCGCCAACATCAAGCCCGCAGCATTGCACCGCTGGGACACCCCCTCCTCCCATTCAGGGCCCACTGCATTGTCCCACTTCTGCCACTGCAGACTTCCGGAGGAAGGGACTCGGCCTCCTGTGATCCTACTTACAAGACAGACCATTATTACAGGACAAGGTATGTTATTACAGGACAGGGGATGTGATTACTGGACTGGAAACGTTAATACAGGACAGGGGAAGTTATTACAGGACAGGGACATGTACAGTGGGGCAAAAAATTATTTAGTCAGTCAGCAATAGTGCAAGTTCCACCACTTAAAAAGATGAGAGGCATCTGTAATTTACATCATAGGTAGACCTCAACTATGGGAGACAAACTGAGAAAAAAAAATCCAGAAAATCACATTGTCTGTTTTTTTAACAATTTATTTGCATATTATGGTGGAAAATAAGTATTTGGTCAGAAACAAACAATCAAGATTTCTGGCTCTCACAGACCTGTAACTTCTTCTTTAAGAGTCTCCTCTTTCCTCCACTCATTACCTGTAGTAATGGCACCTGTTTAAACTTGTTATCAGTATAAAAAGACACCTGTGCACACCCTCAAACAGTCTGACTCCAAACTCCACTATGGTGAAGACCAAAGAGCTGTCAAAGGACACCAGAAACAAAATTGTAGCCCTGCACCAGGCTGGGAAGACTGAATCTGCAATAGCCAGCCAGCTTGGAGTGAAGAAATCAACAGTGGGAGCAATAATTAGAAAATGGAAGACATACAAGACCACTGATAATCTCCCTCGATCTGGGGCTCCACGCAAAATCCCACCCCGTGGGGTCAGAATGATCACAAGAACGGTGAGCAAAAATCCCAGAACCACGGGGGACCTAGTGAATGAACTGCAGAGAGCTGGGACCAATGTAACAAGGCCTACCATAAGTAACACACTACGCCACCATGGACTCAGATCCTGCAGTGCCAGACGTATCCCACTGCTTAAGCCAGTACATGTCCGGGCCCGTCTGAAGTTTGCTAGAGAGCATTTGGATGATCCAGAGGAGTTTTGGGAGAATGTCCTATGGTCTGATGAAATCAAACTGGAACTGTTTGGTAGAAACACAACTTGTCGTGTTTGGAGGAAAAAGAATACTGAGTTGCATCCATCAAACACCATACCTACTGTAAAGCATGGTGGTGGAAACATCATGCTTTGGGGCTGTTTCTCTGCAAAGGGGCCAGGACGACTGATCCGGGTACATGAAAGAATGAATGGGGCCATGTATCGTGAGATTTTGAGTGCAAACCTCCTTCCATCAGCAAGGGCATTGAATATGAAACGTGGCTGGGTCTTTCAACATGACAATGATCCAAAGCACACCGCCAGGGCAACGAAGGAGTGGCTTCGTAAGAAGCATTTCAAGGTCCTGGAGTGGCCTAGCCAGTCTCCAGATCTCAACCCTATAGAAAACCTTTGGAGGGAGTTGAAAGTCCATGTTGCCAAGCGAAAAGCCAAAAACATCACTGCTCTAGAGGAGATCTGCATGGAGGAATGGGCCAACATACCAACAACAGTGTGTGGCAACCTTGTGAAGACTTACAGAAAACGTTTGACCTCTGTCATTGCCAACAAAGGATATATTACAAAGTATTGAGATGAAATTTTGTTTCTGACCAAATACTTATTTTCCACCATAATATGCAAATAAAATGTTAAAAAAACAGACAATGTGATTTTCTGGATTTTTTTTTCTCAGTTTGTCTCCCATAGTTGAGGTCTGCCTATGATGTAAATTACAGACGCCTCTCATCTTTTTAAGTGGTGGAACTTGCACTATTGCCGACTGACTAAATACATTTTTGCCCCACTGTATATGTATCACAGATACACTGCACAGGGGGGCACAGTATACACACATATATACACCACACAGTGCTCCATACTGTATAATTGCCCCACATGGTGCTCCGCTCTGTGCACATGTGGCTCCGCACACACACCCGGCTCCATTCCATACACCTCGCACACATCCGGCTCCGCTCCGTACACCTCGCACACACCCGGCTCCGCTCCGTACCTCGCACACACCCGGCTCCGCTCCGTACACCTCGCACACACCCGGCTCCGCTCCGTACACCTCGCACACACCCGGCTCGGCTCCGTACACCTCGCACACACGGCTCCGCTCCGTACACCTCCACACACACACATACAACTCCGCACCATACACCTCGCACACATGCCGACACGCTCCGTACACCTCGTACACACCCAGCTCCGCTCCGTACACCTCGTACACACCCGGCTCCGCTCTGTACACCTCGTACACACCCGGCTCCGCTCTGTACACCTCGCACATACCCGGCTCCGCTCCGTACACCTCGCACACACCCAGCTCCGCTCCGTACACCTCGCACACACCCGGCTACGCTCCGTACACCTCGTACACACCCGGATCCGCTCCGTACACCTCGTACACACCCGGCTCCGCTCTGTACACCTCGTACACACTCGGCTCTGCTCTGTACACCTCGTACACACCCGTACACCTCCGGCTCCGTTCCGTGCACACCCTGCTCTGCTCCGTACACCTCGTACACACCCGGCTCTGCTCCGTACACACCCGGCTCTGCTCTGTACACCTTGTACACACCCGCCTCTGCTCTGTACACCTCGTACACACCCGTACACCTCCGGCTCCGTTCCGTACACACCCGGCTCTGCTCCATACACCTCGTACACACCCGGCTCTCCTCCGTACACACCCGCCTCTGCTCTGTACACCTTGTACACACCCGGCTCCGCTACGAACACCTCGTACACACCCGGCTCTGCTCTGTACAGCTTGTACACACCCGGCTCCGCTCCGAACACCTCATACACACCCGGCTCTGCTCCATACACACCCGGCTCTGCTCTGTACACCTCGTACACACCCGTACACCTCCGGCTCCGTTCCATACACACCCGGCTCCGCTCCGTACACCTCGTACACACCCGTCTCTGCTCCGTACACCTCGTACACACCCGGCTCTGCTCTGTACACCTCGTACACACCTGTACACCTCCGGCTCCGCTCCGTACACACCCGGCTCTGCTCCGTATACCTCGTACGCACGCAGCTCTGCTCCATCCACACTGTAAACCCCTCCTTACCCCACACATAAACTTACCCTCATCCATCACCATGACAACCAGCACAGCAGAGTCCTACATACACTGACCCCCCTGACTCCTCCCCTCCTGTGACCTCATCACAGGTCCTGTGCGCACAGTGCAGCCATATATGTTATGTGCAGTGCACGGCTCTGCAGGTGGAGGGATGTGGATCCGCTGGATCCGGGACTGTCGAGAGGTATGTGCTGCCAGCTGGCATGAGTGCCTCCCTGCAGGCTGAGGCCTCGCTTTGGCCCAGTGTTCTCCACATACCTTTCCAAGATGCTTTTTTTTCCTCCCCTTTTCTCTTTGGCTGTCACTGTTAGATCCCAGGACCTCCCTAGCCGGCAGTGATCTGGACCGGGGGCGCTGTGCCGCTCTGGATCTCCTCCTTCCAGCCAGGTGACTTTAGCACACACTGACTGACTGCACACAGTGCGGGCGTCTGCAGTGCAGGGATGCGGCTGCTGGCACCCGGCCTTTAATCCAGCAAATGGCCTGAACCGGCTGCTGGGGAACTGGCCCGTGGGCATCTGCACCCTGCCCGCCCCTGCTGGGATCCATCCGAGACACCAAGAGCAGACAGATGCAGGTAAGCGGGCCGACACAGGACTCAGGACGGAATTGAACTTGGCGCTTCAACGAGGAAGGGGCAGGGCCTGCGGTGTGACTTGTTTCCGGCCCCCTGTGCAGTACATGTGACAGGACTGGATCCGTGCCTGCAGCAGCAGCAGCTGGAAGACTGGGGTGGATGGGAATAAGGATAGAGGGAGGGCGGGGAGGAGGAGGAGGGCGGGAAGTACGAGGAGGAGGGCGGGCAGGGCAGGCGGACCCGGATTTAAATTAAAAAAAAAAAAAAATCTTGCCTTGCTCAGGTGCCGCCCCCTGTATCCTTACCGCCCTAGGCACGTGCCCTCGAGTGCCTAGTGGCAAATACGGCCCTGTGTGTGGGGTTGCTTCTCAGCCAACGGAATCGGCTCACTCACAGTCTTGCTTAAAAACACAGCCATGAATAAAGAATAGTACCAGAATGTCCTCCAAGAGCAACTTCTCCCAACCGTCCAAGAGCAGTTTGGCGCCCAACAATGCCTTTTCCAGCATGATGGAGCACCTTGCCATAAAGCAAAGTTGATAACTAAATGGCTCATGGAACAAAACATAGAGATTTTGGGTCCATGGCCTGGAAACTCCCCAGATCTTAATCCCATTGAGAACTTGTGGTCAATCATCAAGAGACGAGTGGACAAACAAAAACCAACAAATTCTGGCAAAATGCAAGCATTGATTATACAAGAATGGACTGCTATCAGTCAGGATTTGGTCCAGAAGTTGATTGAGAGCATGCCAGGGAGAATTGCAGAGGTCTTGAAGAAGAAGGGTCAACACTGCAAATATTGACTTGCTGCATTAACTCATTCTAACTGTCAATATAACCTATTGGTACTAATAATATGATTGCAATTATATTTCTGTATGTGATATAAACATCAGACAAACACTAATAAAAACCAGAGGGCAGCAGATCATGTGAAAATATAATTTTGGTGTCATTCTCAAAACTTGTGGCCATGACTGTACACAGCTCGATCTGCAGAAAAATAAAAACTTTTTTTTTAATGACAAATCTGCATTTTTTTCACCACCTAAATAAAAAACAAGATCTATGCAAGTTTAGTATCACTGTAATTTTACTGACCTTTAGAATCATCTTTCCAGGTCATGTTAACCACAGAAAGAAGGCTGGAAAAAAACATGGCAGAATTGCATTTTTTTTCACCTTTTCATCATACATGGATTATTTTTTATCATACACATTGTACGGCAAAATGAATGGTGTCATTCAAAACTACATCTCGACCCACAAAAAATAAGTTCTCATATGGCTAGGTTGATGGAAAATTAAAAAAAAAAGTATGAGTCTTGGAAGAAGAGGCGTGAAAAATACAAATGTGGAAACAGAAATTGGCTAAGACAGCAAGGACAGGGGCAAAGCTTTAGTGGGTTTAGGGGTTGTAGTTGCACCGCTGCCCTAAAGTGAAGGGGGATTCTTTTTGAACTCACCTCCTTTATGAATTACTGTGCAAAAAAAAACCTGATTGTTTGACTGCAAATGATTTTTAAACTGTTTTGCACTAATAGAACATTTCAGCTGAATCCCGAACAGGATGGCTGTCATCCTCCTGTCTACTTGTGTTATGTATAAGGTAAAATGGCAGACATGACATTTTATTCCAAGTAATGCAATCATTTGCTTCTCATCTCTTTCCCAGCGCAGGTTTTCAACAGATAAATCCAAATAGATGGGGCCCACAATGCAGTTTTACAATGATGGATGATTTTGCCTGACACAGCTGCTCCTTCATGCCATGGCTCAACTATAACATGACCTCAGAATAAAGCCCTCTCCTAATATTGATTTACCATTGATTTTGCAGTTTCAACCAAACGTATACTACAGAATCCTTTCAGCGAGGCAAGAATTTGCAGTTTATATTAAGTGCAGGACAATATACAATAAAGTGCCATAGGCGGGCTGATTAAATTGAAATGCTTGATTCATAGAGAGCAGAAAACACATTTTTTGATTTGCGCAAAAAAATCGAAAAAAAGAAGTGGCGCTCACCACTGAGCTGTATTCATGACTTTATTTTCCCACATGGCACAGGAATCGCGTGATACTCTAGGAATTGGCTCAAGTAGGACGTACCGAGAGCGCTATATAGATGTATAGGCTGCAATTATTGCAGTAAATATATCGTTTCTCCTTATGGAGAGTGACATACCATCTCTGGCTTGTCAAGGTAAGGAGGCTTATTCGCTGTGCAATGGTCCTCTGGGAAATATAATATGCAAATTGCCTCTTCTGAGAAAAAGAGGATTTAAACTCTATAGCGCCACCTGTTGGGAGTAGCGAACCTACAAGTCACAATCAACCCTTTAACGAGTCGTGCAATATGACTTAGGATAAAAGCCAAATCAGTATCTCAATTCGCAGACACGGTGTTTCGGGCTGTTGGCCCTCGTCAGTGCGAAGCATGAGAACCAATTTGGCTAGGTGATTGAGATACTAATTTGGCTAGGTGATTGAGATACTAATTTGGCTAGGTGATTGAGATACTAATTTGGCTTTTATCTAAGCTCGACAGGAAGTCTCTTTTCTCTGCATGAGTCATGAGTCACTGCAAAAGTCGCTGACAGTGAGAGGAGAGAGCATCTGGATCAGGAGTTAAAGATGGGGTGGAACTGGGCTGCCATGAACTTTGCAGGGTTGTAGAATTGTAGTTCTAATGATGACTGATGCAGGGAAAAGAGCCTTTCTGATTCTACATAGAGCTTAGAAGGATTTAGCTAGACATTTTTAATCACGTAATGTCATAGGCCTAGTGGAAAAGAGAAGAATTAACTGGGTAGAAGGACAAAATGAGCAATTGTAAATACACAGTGCAACATAATATGATGACTGCAATATGTGAAGAGGATGAAATCTTTGATTGGAGTGCTTATTTAGCATTAATGTAATATCTGAACTAAGGATTAATTTCAAGCAGGTCTGTCAGATTTTACAACACAACTGTATAAATTATTAAATGGATTTCTTACACCTGATGGGCCTAGTGTACTTTGAAAAAACCATACCAGAATGGCTGTATACTCTGCTGCCTAAATTTAAAATGAGCAGGACTGCTTATATAAATTTGCGGACTCTAAGGCTATGTGCACACGCAGCGGAATGGGGTGAGGATTTTTCCGCACTGATTTTGGTAAATCCGCAGGTAAACCGCACTGTGGATTTACTGCGGATTTACCGTGGTTTTTATGCGGATTCCACCTGCGGATTCCTATTATGGAGCGGGGGTAAACCGCTGCGGAATCTGCACAAAGAATTGACATGCTGCGGAATATAAACCGCTGCGTTTCCGCTCGTTTGTTTCCGCAGCATGTGCACTGCGGATTTTGTTTTCCATAAGTTTACATGGTACGGTAAACTCAGGGAAAAGAGCTGCGGATCCGCAGCAAAATCCGCAGCTGTGTGCACATAGCCTAACAGCCCTTCTAACATGGATTTTCAAAGTAAGTACACCAGCTTCATCAGGTGTAAGAGATCTAGTTTGTGTTAATTTAGGTGATATATCTGCTTTCATTGTCTCTACTGCATCTGATACATCACCAAGTTCACCAGAAGTCAGATTAATCCTTGATGTGAGTAGGAGCATGGCCCCCTACAATTGACTCCAATATTCCCAATCAGTAACACTGCTCTCCATCACTCTCTGCTCACATTACCTGGCCATCTGGATGCTATATAGCTGGTGGCATATGTCCTGCACGTGTAGCCCTGATTTGCTGCCTTGATGAATGGCAGACACCATGGAATGCACATGCAGAGTGAAGGGGACAATAAATCCACGCTGTCTCTTGATGTATATATGGCCGTGCACATCAGTCAGTGTGCCTTTTTCTTCCATAATAAAAACCATGATGCAAGAGCTTGCTGTCAGACTCCCATAACTCTGGCTGGATGTTATGGGAAACAGATAGTGCTATGGAGGAAACACCTGTACAGCTCATTGCGTCAACAGAGAAGGCCGCAGCAGACACACTTCATTTCATAGGCATTCACCTGATGACATTGCCAAACTGGAAATGGATGGGTCTCTGGCTCTTGGACTTTGACGAATGCAGCGTTTTCCCCATCTGGTGCACATATGAAGCATACTAGGCTGCAGGACCCTTCATTGGAGAGTAATAAATAATTTCTGGAAACAGGCTTTGCTCTGAGATGAAGGCAGAAAGGAGGGGATGTGGCAGAATGCTCACAATCCTGAGCTGTCAGAAGATGGATCCTTCTCTGACCCTTCATAATTTGCATGAATTCACCAGACCCCTCCTCATTTTCACTTTCCCTTCTGCCAGCAGGCATCTGCTCCTAATAAAGCTACGTTCATATTGTGCAGAGTATTGTGTAGTTTGGGCTGATTGCTATTAAATCATTTTCCATAGCTGATGGCATTTTTTGATGTTTCCATGTGATTGCCCAATTTGAACTTGGGACTGGTCTGATGCAATGATGCCCGAATCAATTCAATTTATTCTGTCATGTTTTGCGAGCCTAATAGGCCACTCATATATAGAAAGGTAACGATCAAACGTGAATGTTCCCAGGAGACAGGTGGTTATTTATGTCCATTATGATGCTCTAGTCTGGCATTACCATGGCTTTCTTTTAGACAGTTTTCCAGTATCAGTGCAAATCATGTCTGTGTAGTAAAGGCTTTACTTTTAGGATATACGACAATCTATTTGGAAAATTCTGATGAGCAGGTCAGAGGTTACAATAGCATCCGAACCCTGGAGTGTGTGAGGTCCAAAAGGTGCGTTTGGCCCATATGTAAGTACCGTTAGTAAAAATAACTTGCAATAGTTGGGATTCCGTTTGAACTTTTGTATTGGGGCAAATGAGTTTCAAGCTACATCACTGCTGATGATGGAGTCGACTTATGAATTTCTACACTTTACATCAACATTTATCAACCATACATTATGGAGGCTGAGGGTTCCAGACTGCCTAAGTCCTCAGCGATCCTGAGAACAGCGACCTCAGGTTCACATGTGAGCAAAGTGATAGTGAGCATGTGTAACCACCACTCCTATAGACTGTGAATGCGGTCGCACATGCTCAGTATCATTCTGTATACTCTTCAGATTTTTGCACCCTTGCTCTTGTGATTGGAGGGGTTTCCAGCAATTACTACTGATAGATCTACTTCTAATAATGCTATACTCATATTCTGCAAAGTATTGAGTAGCTTTGGCTAAGAGATATTAACAGCTTTCCATAGCCACTGGATAACTAACCAACTTTTAAGTTCATCTTTTAATGAAAAGTTAAAATACTCAGAGAAAACGATAACTTTAGAGCAAGCCTGGCAACATACGGCCTGCGGGCCGCCTGTGACCTGACGAAGGATGCTGTGTGACCCTCAAGGTTGTCCAGGAGAAGCCGCGCCCTTCTACTTATATTTAATAGTTTTATCATCTTTCAAACTCGAATACATTTGAGCACTGGCTCTGGGACTGGGGCAGATGAGCGCTCACTGCTGATGGCACAGAAGCTCCTCCGCAGAGGAGTGGAGACAGCGCGTGTAACCGTAAGCTCTCCATGAAGGCAATGAAAATTTAATGCAAATCAATGTGGACTGAGGAGAAGGGTTAATGTTACTTTGAGGGCACATAATGTTGGGACAACTGTGAAAGGGTGTATAACATGTAATCCCTTAAAAAGTATACATTTTATTGAAAAAATTGGTTAAAAATGCTTTCCCAGTGCAAAACAAATATTAAGAACAGTATAGGTCTTATCAATAACCTAACAATTCCCTACACTCGCCTACTATCCCTTCCTAACAGTGGGGGTTGGCACCCTAAAAGGTACGATTGTTTGGCGCCCCCACTCCATGACGGCTGTCCATGACTAGCCCTAGTACATACTAATGTGCTATAGGTTAGAAAACAAAAAGCAATAACAGAAATGAAAGGATAGAGCTTATCAATATATATATATATATATATATATATATAAAGCTTAATGTGTGTGTATGTGTATATGTGTGTGTGTGTGTGTGTGCATGTATATGTGTATGTCCGGGATTGGCATCTGCACCGTCGCAGCTACAGCCACAAAATTTTGCACAGTCACACATCTGGACCCCGAGAGCGTCATAGGCTATGCTGTGAGGCGAAATTTTAACTCCACGCGTTCCAATTCACCAAACAATTTTGCCCCTATCTACATAATGGGGAAAAAGTGAAAGGAAAAGTGTTGGAGGCAAATTGACAGCCAGTAGGAGATGGCATACAGGTATATACTATATACAGGAGGAGATGACATACAGGTACATACTATATACCGTGGAGATGACTTACAGGTATATCTAATTTATAAATCTGAATGTGTATGTGTATGTCCGTGATTGGCATCTGCACCGTCGCAGCTACAGCCACAAAATTTTGCACAGTCACACGTCTGGACCCTGAGAGCTTTATAGGCTATGTTGTGAGGCGAAATTTTAACCCCGCGCATTCCAATTCACCAAACAATTTTGCCCCTATCTACATAATGGGGAAAAAGCGAAAGGAAAAGTGTTGGAGGCAAATTGACAGCTGCCAGATGTGAACAAGGGGGACTTAAAGAGTGAGAGCGATGGCGCCCAAGAGTATACACCGTACAGTTGCTAAGGTGGGGCTCCGACATGGGATACTCACCACACACTGGGATATGAACACACACACAAAATGGGCCACACACTACCACGTGCTTGAACACATATCACCCTCAGCACACATTTCACCACACATACACCAACCTCGCCACATAAAAGTCGAAACACAAAAGTCACCGCTCAAAACTCACCACGCGCAAGACTCGCCACATGCAAAACTAGGCTCACGCAAAACTAGCCACACGTGCAAGACTCACCTCATGGAAAACTCGCCACACGCAAAACTTGCACACGCGGAAAAATTATTGCCACATGCACAAAAGTTGCAACACATGCAAAAGTTGCCTCAAACAAAACTTGCACGTACTCAAAACGCACCACACATAAAACTCGCCACATGCAAAACTCACCATGCGCAAAACTTGCTGCACACAACTTGCTACACTAACCTGTCACATGCAACTCGACACACAAAAAGTTGCTACATGCATGTTGCCACACAAAACTCATCTCACAAAAGTCGCTACATGTATGTCGCCACACGCAACTCAACACACACAACTTGACACATGAAACTCACCCTAAAACACACACAAGTCTGGTATTATCCTTCAAAAATAAAAATCTGATTAATAAGCAGACAAACTACAAGAGCAACAACTGTGCCATATAGGAAATACGGCAGCTGTCAGTCACATGACCTGTCTATTATGTGTATGTGTGAGCTAATATATACTGCCAGGGGGGAGGGCTTCCTGTTGGCTGGGGATTTATCAGGCTGCCAATTTAGCTTACAAATACTGAGGTAAAAATACTGAGCAAATAACGTGTGAACGAGGTCTAATACAGGAGGAGATGACACACAGGTATATACTATATACAGGGGAGATGACACACACATATATACTATATACAGGGGAGATGACAAACAGGTATATATTATATACAAGAGGAGATGACAGATAGGTATATATTATATACAGGAGGAGATGACACACACATATATACTATATACAGGGGAGATGACACACAGGTATATACCATATACAGGAGGAGATGACACACTGGTATATACTATATACAGGGGAGATGACATACAGCAGGTATATACTATTTACAGGGGAGATAACATACAGGTATATACTATATACAGGGGAGATGACATACAGGTGTATACTATATATAAGGGAGATGACAAGCATGCATATACTGAGGGGAAAATGAGAGGTGTGAGGTGAAAATGAGGGGTGTGAGGTGAAAATAAAAAGGTGTGAGTGCAAAATGAGAGGAGGGAGGGAAAATAGTGGAGTTATCGGAACATGACAGATGTGAGGTCGAAATGACAAGTGTTAGGGGGGAATGAGAGGAGTGAGGGGGGGATGTTGTGAATTCTGTGGCAGAGCTCCCTCCTGTGGTCACAAGTGGTACTGTGGCTTCTGAGTTTCCTTCCTCAGGTGATGTGGTGAAGTCGTTAGGTGCTGCTCTATTTAACTCCACCTAGTGCTTTGCCCCTGGCCTCCAGTCTATGTTCTAGTATTGGTCTTGCTTCCTCCTGGATCGTTCCTGTGGCCTGTCTGCTCTGCATAAGCTAAGTTTTGCTTGTGTTATTTTTGTTTGCTATTTTTTCTGTCCAGCTTGCTTATTTGTTTTTTCTGGCTTGCTGGAAGCTCTGGGACGCAGAGGGAGCACCTCCGTACCGTTAGTCGGTGCGGAGGGTCTTTTTGCCCCCTCTGCGTGGTTGTTTGTAGGGTTTTGTGTTGACCGCAAAGTTATCTTTCCTATCTTCGGTCTGTTCAGTAAGTTGGGCCTCACTTTGCTAAATCTATTTCATCTCTGCGTTTGTATTTTCATCTCTACTCACAGTCATTATATGTGGGGGGCTGCCTTTTCCTTTGGGGTATTTCTCTGAGGCAAGGTAGGCTTATTTTTCTATCTTAGGCCTAGCTAGTTTCTCAGGCTGTGCCGAGTTGCATAGGGAGCGTTAGGCGCAATCCACGGCTGCCTCTAGTGTGGTTGGATAGGATTAGGGATTGCGGTCAGCAGAGTTCCCACGTCTCAGAGCTCGTCCTATGTCTTTTGGTTATTGTCAGGTCACTTTGTGTGCTCTGAACTTCAAGGTCCATTGTGGTTCTGAATTACCTAATCATAACAGTACTGGAGGCCCTAAGTACTAATGCTTCTCAATAGAGGGAAAAAAGAAGTTCTGAGACCATTTTTTTTTCTTTGCACTGTGTTTTGCCTTTTTTTTCCCCTAGACATTTGGGTGGTTCAGGACACAGGTGTAGTGATGGACATTAAAGGTCTGTCTCACTGCAAGAGTACAAAATATTCAAGACTTTGTGGTTCAGAATTCTATGTTAGAACCAAGAATTCCTATTCCTGATTTGTTTTCTGGAGATAGAGCTAAATTTCTGAGTTTCAAAAATAATTGTAAACTGTTTCTGGCTTTGAAACCTCGCTCCTCTGGTGACCCAGTTCAACAAGTTAGGATCATTATTTCTTTATTACGTGGCGACCCTCAAGACTGGGCATTTTCCCTTGCGCCAGGAGATCCTGCATTATGTAATATTGATGCGTTTTTCCTGGCGCTCGGATTGCTGTACGATGAACCTAATTCGGTGGATCAGGCAGAGAAAAATTTGCTGGCTCTGTGTCAGGGTCAGGATGAGATAGAGATTTATTGTCAGAAGTTTAGAAAGTGGTCCGTGCTCACTCAATGGAATGAAGATGCGCTGGCAGCTATTTTCAGAAAGGGTCTCTCTGAAGCCCTTAAGGATGTCATGGTGGGATTTCCCATGCCTGCTGGTCTGAATGAGTCTATGTCTTTGGCCATTCAGATCGGTCGACGCTTGCGTGAGCGTAAATCTGTGCACCATTTGGCGGTATTATCCGAGCATAAACCTGAGCCTATGCAGTGCGATAGGACTTTGACCAGAGTTGAATGGCAAGAACACAGACGTCAGAATGGGCTGTGTTTCTACTGTGGTGATTCCACTCATGCTATCTCCGATTGTCCTAAGCGCACTAAGCGGTTCGCTAGGTCTGCCACCATTGGTACGGTACAGTCAAAATTTCTTTTGTCCGTTACTTTGATCTGCTCTTTGTCATCTTATTCTGTCACGGCATTTGTGGATTCAGGCGCTGCCCTGAATTTGATGGACTTGGAGTATGCTAGGCGTTGTGGGTTTTTCTTGGAGCCCTTGCAGTGTCCTATTCCATTGAGAGGAATTGATGCTACGCCTTTGGCCAAGAATAAGCCTCAGTACTGGACCCAGCTGACCATGTGCATGGCTCCTGCACATCAGGAGGATATTCGCTTTCTGGTGTTGCATAATCTGCATTATGTGGTCGTGTTGGGGTTGCCATGGCTACAAGTCCATAACCCAGTATTAGATTGGAAATCAATGTCTGTGTCCAGCTGGGGTTGTCAGGGGGTACATGGTGATGTTCCATTTCTGTCTATTTCGTCATCCACCCCTTCTGAGGTCCCAGAGTTCTTGTCTGATTACCAGGATGTATTTGATGAGCCCAAGTCCAATGCCCTACCTCCGCATAGGGATTGTGATTGTGCTATCGATTTGATTCCTAGTAGTAAGTTTCCTAAAGGTCGACTGTTTAATTTATCTGTACCTGAGCACGCCGCTATGCGGAGTTACGTGAAGGAGTCCTTGGAGGAAGGTCATATTCGCCCGTCATCATCGCCATTGGGAGCGGAGTTCTTTTTTGTGGCCAAGAAGGATGGTTCGCTGAGACCTTGTATAGATTACCGCCTTCTAAATAAAATCACGGTCGTCAAATTTCAGTACCCCTTGCCGCTGCTATCTGATTTGTTTGCTCGGATCAAGGGGGCTAGTTGGTTCACCAAGATAGATCTTCGTGGTGCGTATAATCTTGTGCGTATTAAGCGGGGCGATGAATGGAAAACTGCATTTAATACGCCCGAGGGCCATTTTGAGTACCTAGCTATGCCTTTCGGACTTGCCAATGCTCCATCGGTGTTTCAGTCCTTTATGCATGACATCTTCCGAGAGTACCTGGATAAATTCCTGATTGTATACTTGGATGATATTTTGGTCTTCTCGGATGATTGGGGGTCTCATGTGAAGCAGGTCAGAATGGTGTTCCAGGTCCTGCGTGCTAATTCTTTGTTTGTGAAGGGATCAAAGTGTCTCTTTGGTGTTCAGAAGGTTTCATTTTTGGGGTTCATTTTTTCCCCTTCTACTATCGAGATGGACCCTGTTAAGGTCCAGGCCATCTATGATTGGACTCAGCTGACATCTCTGAAGAGTCTGCAAAAGTTCCTGGGCTTTGCTAATTTTTATCGTCGCTTCATCTGTAATTTTTCTAGTATTGCTAAACCATTGACCGATTTGACCAAGAAGGGTGCTGATGTGGTCAATTGGTCTTCTGCTGCTGTGGAAGCTTTTCAAGAGTTAAAGCGTCATTTTTCTTCTGCCCCTGTGTTGTGTCAACCAGATGTTTCGCTTCCGTTCCAGGTCGAGGTTGATGCTTCTGAAATTGGAGCGGGGGCTGTTTTGTCGCAGAGAAGTTCTGATTGCTCGGTGATGAAACCATGCGCCTTCTTTTCCAGGAAGTTTTCGCCTGCTGAGCGAAATTATGATGTTGGCAATCGAGAGTTGCTGACCATGAAGTGGGCATTCGAGGAGTGGCGTCATTGGCTTGAAGGAGCTAAGCATCGCGTGGTGGTCTTGACTGATCACAAGAACTTGACTTATCTCGAGTCTGCCAAACGGTTGAATCCTAGACAGGCTCGTTGGTCGCTGTTTTTCTCCCGTTTTGACTTTGTGGTTTTGTACCTTCCGGGCTCTAAAAATGTGAAGGCGGATGCACTGTCTAGGAGTTTTGTGCCCGACTCTCCGGGTTTGTCTGAGCCGGCGGGTATTCTCAAAGAGGGAGTAATTTTGTCTGCCATCTCCCCTGATTTGCGGCGGGTGCTGCAAAAATTTCAGGCTAATAAACCTGATCGTTGCCCAGCGGAGAAACTGTTTGTCCCTGATAGGTGGACGAATAAAGTTATCTCTGAGGTTCATTGTTCGGTGTTGGCTGGTCATCCTGGAATCTTTGGTACCAGAGATTTAGTGGCTAGATCCTTTTGGTGGACGTCTCTGTAACGGGATGTGCGTTCTTTTGTGCAGTCCTGTGGGATTTGTGCTCGGGCTAAGCCCTGCTGTTCTCGTGCCAGTGGGTTGCTTTTGCCCTTGCCGGTCCCGAAGAGGCCTTGGACACATATCTCTATGGATTTTATTTCGGATCTCCCCGTCTCTCAAAAAATGTCCGTCATTTGGGTGGTTTGTGATCGCTTCTCTAAGATGATCCATTTGGTACCCTTGTCTAAATTACCTGCCTCCTCTGATTTGGTGTCATTGTTCTTCCAGCATGTGGTTCGTTTACATGGCATTCCAGAGAGCATCGTTTCTGACAGAGGTTCCCAGTTTGTTTCGAGGTTTTGGCGAGCTTTTTGTGCTAGGATGGGCATTGATTTGTCTTTTTCCTCGGCTTTCCATCCTCAGACTAATGGCCAGACCGAACGAACCAATCAGACCTTGGAAACATATCTGAGATGCTTTGTTTCTGCTGATCAGGATGATTGGGTGTCCTTCTTGCCTTTGGCTGAGTTTGCCCTTAATAATCGGGCCAGCTCGGCTACCTTGGTTTCGCCGTTTTTCTGCAACTCTGGGTTCCATCCTCGTTTCTCTTCAGGGCAGGTTGAGTCTTCGGACTGTCCTGGTGTGGATACGGTGGTGGACAGGTTGCAGCAGATTTGGACTCATGTAGTGGACAATTTGACCTTGTCCCAGGAGAAGGCTCAACGTTTCGCTAATCGCAGACGCTGTGTGGGTCCCCGACTTTGTGTTGGGGATTTGGTTTGGTTGTCATCTCCTCATATTCCTATGAAGGTTTCCTCTCCTAAGTTTAAGCCTCGTTTCATTGGTCCGTATAGGATTTCTGAGGTTCTTAATCCTGTGTCTTTTCATTGACCCTTCCAGATTCTTTTTCCATCCATAACGTATTCCATAGGTCATTGTTGCGGAGATACGTGGCACCTATGGTTCCATCTGTTGATCCTCCTGCCCCGGTTTTGGTGGAGGGGGAGTTGGAGTATATTGTGGAGAAGATTTTGGATTCTCGTGTTTCGAGACGGAAACTCCAGTATCTGGTTAAGTGGAAGGGTTATGGTCAGGAAGATAATTCCTGGGTCTTTGCCTCTGATGTCCATGCTGCCGATCTTGTTCGTGCCTTTCATATGGCTCATCCTGGTCGGCCTGGGGGCTCTGGTGAGGGTTCGGTGACCCCTCCTCAAGGGGGGGTACTGTTGTGAATTCTGTGGCAGAGCTCCCTCCTGTGGTCACAAGTGGTACTGCGGCTTCTGAGTTTCCTTCCTCAGGTGATGTGGTGAAGTCGTTAGGTGCTGCTCTATTTAACTCCACCTAGTGCTTTGCTCCTGGCCTCCAGTCTATGTTCTAGTATTGGTCTTGCTTCCTCCTGGATCGTTCCTGTGGCCTATCTGCTCTGCATAAGCTAAGTTTTGCTTGTGTTATTTTTGTTTGCTATTTTTTCTGTCCAGCTTGCTTATTTGGTTTTTCTGGCTTGCTGGAAGCTCTGGGACGCAGAGGGAGCACCTCCGTACCGTTAGTCGGTGCGGAGGGTCTTTTTGCCCCCTCTGCGTGGTTGTTTGTAGGGTTTTGTGTTGACCGCAAAGTTATCTTTCCTATCTTCGGTCTGTTCAGTAAGTTGGGCCTCACTTTGCTAAATCTATTTCATCTCTGCGTTTGTATTTTCATCTCTACTCACAGTCATTATATGTGGGGGGCTGCCTTTTCCTTTGGGGTATTTCTCTGAGGCAAGGTAGGCTTATTTTTCTATCTTAGGCCTAGCTAGTTTCTCAGGCTGTGCCGAGTTGCATAGGGAGCGTTAGGCGCAATCCACGGCTGCCTCTAGTGTGGTTGGATAGGATTAGGGATTGCAGTCAGCAGAGTTCCCACGTCTCAGAGCTTGTCCTATGTCTTTTGGTTATTGTCAGGTCACTTTGTGTGCTCTGAACTTCAAGGTCCATTGTGGTTCTGAATTACCTAATCATAACAGGGGGAATGAGAGGAGTGAGGGGGAAAATAAGAGGAGTGAGGGGAAAAATGAGAGGTTTCAGGGAGAAAATGAGAGATGTGAGGTGGAAAATGAGAGGCGTGATGGGAAAATAAGAGAAGTGAGGTGCTATAACTAACCACAGATATTTACTATGCCCAGGCAACGCCGGGCTCTTCAGCTAGTATATATATATATAGAGAGAGAAAGAGAGAAGAGGTTAATTCAAGTCTTGTTCACCCTTAAATGATTGTTCCAATTATATTCGATGGTTGTGTCCTGTTAGGGTCATATGCAGTATAGATGCCGTTTAGGTCAGGTATCCACAATATGCATTGTATATGTATGTGTCTCTATTCTGACCCATGGTGGGTTATTGTCTTTATATGAACCATGCTGTCTAATCATTGTGTGCAGTCCCTTTAACTTTGTCTGCAAGTCCTGTATGGAATTGTGAGAGGGCAGTTGTTCTCTGCTTTATTGCTGCTCCCATCTTTATATTGGCATATTGGGGCCAATTTTTGTTTCAAAAAGGTACCGTGACCATATAAATAATCGTGTCAGGACATACTCCTTATATCTGAGTGTTTGCATATTGTGGATACCTGACCTAAACGGCATCTATACTGCATATGACCCTAACAGGACACATCCATCGAATATAATTGGGACTTTTTTGCGTAACAATCATTTAAGGGTGCACAAGACGTGAATTAACCTCTTCTATATATATATATATAGAGAGCTTATCAATATATATATATATATATATATATATATATATATATATATATTGATAAGCTCTATCCTTTCATCTCTGTTATTGCTTTTTGTTTTCTAACCTATAGCACATTAGTATGTACTAGGGCTAGTCATGGACAGCTGTCGTGGAGTGGGGGCGCCAAACAATCGTTCGTACCTTTTAGGGTGCCAACCCCCACTGTTAGGAAGGGATAGTAGGCGAGTGTAGGGAATTGTTAGGTTATTGATAAGACCTATACAGTTCTTAATATTTGCTTTGCACTGCGAAGGTATTTTTAACCAATTTTTTCATTAAAATTCATAAGGGATTTTTAAAGGGACACTGTCACCTGAATTTGGAGGGAACAATCTTTAGCCATGGAGGCGGGCTTTTTGGGTGTTTGATTCACCCTTTCCTTACCCGCTGGCTGCATGCTGGCTGCAATATTGGATTGAAGTTCATTCTCTGTGCAGGCATGTACTACGGAGGACAGAGAATGAACTTCAATCCAATATTGCAGCCAGCATGCAGCCAGCGGGTAAGGAAAGGGTGAATCAAAAACCCAAAAGCCCCGCCTCCATGGCTGAAGATTATTCCCTCCAAATTCAGGTGACAGTGTCCCTTTAAGGGATTACATGTTATATACTTTTTGATTTTTCTCCCTTTTTTCATTATATAATTCCTCTACCAACTGTGAAAGGGGGCACAGTTTTGTGAGAAGCAGAAAGGGGGTGCTTTAATCAGAAGGGCACTGAGTGTGTGAATGCATTTGAACACTGGCACTGGGTACTGGGGTAGAGGAGCGTTCTTCAGTCCCAGCACCAATGTGCAGCAGCGTGACGAGTTCAGCACTCTACTGATTTTGTCACTGAAGCGCTGCAGAGGAGTGTAGATGGTGCGCATAACCGTAAGCGCTCAATGAAGGAGCTAAAGATTAAATGCAAATCATTATGAATGGAGGAAGGGCGTTAATGTTACTTTGAGAGCACATAATGGGGGAACAATTGTGAAAGGAGGCAGAATTGGGGTGCTTTATTCAGAGTGGCAGGGAGTGTGGGGGGGATATTTTGGAGAACATTAGTAGGGGGGATATTTTGGAGAGAGGAATAGTGGTAGGATATTTTGGTGAGGGGCAGAGTGGGGGGGATAGTTTGGAGAGGGGCACAGCGGGAGGGATATTCTGCAAAGGATCTGGCTTTCATGTACTGATAGTGGTTCTGGCACTGCATTCATATATTGACTGTGGTTATGATGCTGCATTCATGTACTGACAGTGGTTCTGATGCTACAATCATTTGCTGACAGTAGATCTGATCTAGTACACATGCAGTAATCAAAAATAGAGTTGAGCGACCTTGACCTTTTTAGAGTCGAGCCGGGTTTCGCGAAACCCGACTATCTCAAAAGTCGGGTCGAGTGAAATCGCCCGATTATGACGTAAAGTCGGGATCGACCGAAACACGAAACCCAATGCAAGTCAATGGGGCAGCATAGTCGGCAGTGAGTGGGGGCCAGGAAAACACCTAGAGTGCCCATTTTAATGTCAAAACCATCCATTCTTCTTAATGAAGCTTGTCAAGCGTAATTTACCTTATAATAATTGGAAGGCATTTGAAATTGGGGGTCATTTGGCTAAAGTTGTGGTGGGTAGGGCTGGTTCAAGTAATTAGTGGGCCCAGGAAATCTGGACCACGTCACGGCAGTGGAGCAGGGAGAGGTAAGTATTTCAACTTTGCAAGTGCTGTGAACCTGAGCAAGCAGGGGGGGCCCACTCGTTGGCATTGGCACTGGCACAGGGCCCCTCAAAGTACAGCGGTGTGTTTGCACGGCGGGGGCGCCTCCCACCGGCAGCAACACTTTTGCGTACCATGAGAGGCCCTGTGCCAGTGACGTCGCCAACTAGTATTCCTCCCCCCACCTGATGAAGGAACCTGCACTTTCATCTGCACCTTCCTGTTTGTCCCCGTGTAAGGTGGTATGGTATGCGGGAAGGGGGACCTGACTTTCAGCAGGGTCACAATCTTGCAGTGTAGCGTGTACGGGAAATGTTGCGTTATGGGTCAATGTACCAGCAGACTCATCTATCACTGGCTGGGCAATGGGCAGGATGAGGAGGAAACACAGATATAGGCCCAAAGAATAAAGTGGGCTAAATGCAGTTCAAAATTGGTAACACAGGACTAATCAGGGGGCATTGCAGTGGAGGACAACTGGAATGAGAGGCTGACACAGAGAGTAGGCCCAAATCAGTAAGTAGTCGAAATGCAGTTCAAAATTGGCAACAGTAGTAAACAGGCGGCACAGCTTTGTTCAGTGGAGGAGAACAGCAAGGAGTGGCAGACACCGATAGTAGGCCCCAACCCAACTAGTAGGCCAAATGCAGTCTAACATTAACAACTACTTAACGAGCGCCTGAAAACGGAATTTCAGGACAGGAAACCAGGAGAACAGCAAGGAGCGGCAGACACCGATAGTAGGCCCCAAACCAACTAGTACGCCAAATGCAGTTGTTCCGTTTAACCACAATTTAATGAGAGCCTGAAGATAGAAGTTCAGGAAAGGCAACCTGGAGAACACCTTGGAGTGGAACACACCATCTCTCTACACCCCATACCCAATTTGTAGGCCTAATGCAGCGTAGTTTCCAACAGCTACTAAACGAGAGCATGATGATCGAAGCATTGGCGAGGAAACCTGGGGAACACCTTGGAGTGGAACACACCATCTCTCTACAGTGGAACACACCATCTCTCTACACCCCATACCCAATTTGTAGGCCTAATGCAGCGTAGTTTCCAACAACTACTAAACGAGAGCCGGAAGATCGAAGCAATGGAGAGGAAACCTGGGGAACACCTTGGAGTGTAACACACCATCTCTCTACACCCCATACCCAATTTGTAGGCCTAATGCAGCGTAGTTTCCAACAACTACTAAACGAGAGCCGGAAGATCGAAGCAATGGAGAGGAAACCTGGGGAACACCTTGGAGTGTAACACACCATCTCTCTACACCCCATACCCAATTTGTAGGCCTAATGCAGCGTAGTTTCCAACAACTACTAAACGAGAGCCGGAAGATCGAAGCAATGGAGAGGAAACCTGGGGAACACCTTGGAGTGGAACACACCATCTCTCTACAGTGGAACACACCATCTCTCTACACCCCATACCCAATTTGTAGGCCTAATGCAGCGTAGTTTCCAACAACTACTAAACGAGAGCCGGAAGATCGAAGCTCAGGAAAGGCAACCTGGGGAACACCTTGGAGTGGAACACACCATCTCTCTACACCCCATACCCAATTTGTAGGCCCAATGCAGCGTAGTTTCCAACAACTACTAAACGAGAGCCGGAAGATCGAAGCTCAGGAAAGGCAACCTGGGGAACACCTTGGAGTGTAACAAACCCTCTCTCTACACCACGGAAGGGCTGATTCTTAGGAAGGAAGGCTGTCGGAAAGAAGCAGGGCGCGTCCGAGGGTGATTATATTCTTATTAGGTATATACTCACCCTCGGACGCGCCCTGCTTCTTTATTTGTAATGAATGTTTATTTGCAATGTGGTTTTGACTTACTCTATTTTTTTGGTAAATAATGATTCTATTATTTTCATTGTTTTGCATCTTCTTGGCAATAATATAAAGAAGACGCGACAGGACAACACTCGGTGGATGCCATATCTGTGTTTAAAATTGAAAAAACCTTTCAGTTAACTACTTGCAGGAGAAAGTTATTGTAGCTGGTGGCCATTTTTAGTACTGTACCAGATTTTTGTTGTATGTGTTTGTTTTTAATGTTAAAATGTCTGCATTTGATATCTCTCCAGTATTTTCTTTTTTATAAGCAAAATACTTATTTTTATATTTTCGGATGTTGGTTCCAGGGGTACACGGGCAGCAGTGGTGTGGTCAGTGGAGGCCTAGTGGAAGGAGTGACCGCAGACAGGCATCAAAGGCCTAAAATAATAACACATGGCTGTAGGCAATTTTAAATTGGTTACAGGGGTACACGGGCAGCGGTGGTGTGGTCAGTGGAGGCCTAGTGGAAGGAGTGACCACAGACAGGCATCGAAGGCCTAAAATAATAACACATGGCTGTAGGCAATTTTAAATTGGTTACAGGGGTACACGGGCAGCAGTGGTGTGGTCAGTGGAGGCCTAGTGGAAGGAGTGACCGCAGACAGGCATCGAAGGCCTAAAATAATAACACATGGCTGTAGGCAATTTTAAATTGGTTACAGGGGTACACGGGCAGCAGTGGTGTGGTCAGTGGAGGCCTAGTGGAAGGAGTCACCGCAGACAGGCATCGAAGGCCTAAAATAATAACACATGGCTGTAGGCAATTTTAAATTGGTTCCAGGGGTACACGGGCAGCAGTGGTGTGGTCAGTGGAGGCCTAGTGGAAGGAGTCACCGCAGACAGGCATCGAAGGCCTAAAATAATAACACATGGCTGTAGGCAATTTGAAATTGGTTCCAGGGGTACACGGGCAGCAGTGGTGTGGTCAGTGGAGGCCTAGTGGAAGGAGTCACCGCAGACAGGCATCGAAGGCCTAAAATAATAACACATGGCTGTAGGCAATTTTAAATTGGTTACAGGGGTACACGGGCAGCAGTGGTGTGGTCAGTGGAGGCCTAGTGGAAGGAGTCACCGCAGACAGGCATCAAAGGCCTAAAATAATAACACATGGCTGTAGGCAATTTTAAATTGGTTACAGGGGTACACGGGCAGCAGTGGTGTGGTCAGTGGAGGCCTAGTGGAAGGAGTCACCGCAGACAGGCATCGAAGGCCTAAAATAATAACACATGGCTGTAGGCAATTTTAAATTGGTTCCAGGGGTACACGGGCAGCAGTGGTGTGGTCAGTGGAGGCCTAGTGGAAGGAGTCACCGCAGACAGGCATCGAAGGCCTAAAATAATAACACATGGCTGTAGGCAATTTTAAATTGGTTACAGGGGTACACGGGCAGCAGTGGTGTGGTCAGTGGAGGCCTAGTGGAAGGAGTGACCACAGACAGGCATCGAAGGCCTAACATAACAAAAGTGTCAATACAATGGTATTGTCAGTGGCAGGCATTGAAGGATGTCAGCGCATAGACTAAACATTGGTGGAGCTGTGAGATAATTTTGCAAGTGGTAGAGCACTGTTTGAGCTGGGGTGGGGGGAAACTGTCTTGTGGCCGGCGGTACAGGCCCAGGGCCCCTCATATTACAACGGTGTGTCTGACGTTGGGTGCGCACCACCACCGCCAGAGACACTTTATTGTACTAGGAGGGACCCAGTGGCAGTGCCGTCGACCAAAAGCGGGCTCACCCACCTCTTCAGACAAACTGCACTCTCACGGGTGCTGTCGCCAAGTGTCGATACCACGGCCCCGTGTGGGGCTTTTGGCCATTTAGTGAGGTGTAAACATGTCGTATGCTGGACAATCAGGTGCAGAAAATTACGAGATTGGAAAAGGCATTCAGAATAGTCCACAGGCAAGACCTTTTCATAGGAAAGCTAGGTGTCAGCCAGGCAAGGTGGGGCAAAAGATTTCGAAATCCAGTTGTGGTTCATTTTAATGAAGGTTAGATCATCTACATTTTGGGTAGCCAGACAAGTCCTTTTTTCTGTTAGTATTGAACCTGCAGCACTGAATACTCTTTCTGATAGGACACTAGCTGCCGGGCAAGCAAGCTCCTGCAATGCATATTCTGCCAATTCTGGCCAGGTGTCTAATTTTGATGCCCAGTAATCAAATGGGAATGACGGTTGAGGGAGAACATCGATAAGGGATGAAAAATAGTTTGTAACCATACTGGACAAATGTTGTCTCCTGTCACTTTGAATTGATGCTGCAGTACCTGTCCTGTCTGCGGTCATAGCAAAATCACTCCACAACCTGGTCAGAAAACCCCTCTGGCCAACGCCACTTCTGATTTCTGCCCCTCTAACTCCTCTGGTCTGCTGGCCCCTGCAGCTCGTGTGAGAACGATCACGGGCGCTGTGTGCAGGGAATGCCAGAAGCAAACGGTCAACAAGAGTTGATTGTTTGGTTGCTAATATTAGTTCCAAGTTCTCATGTGGCATTATATTTTGCAATTTGCCTTTATAGCGAGGATCAAGGAGGCAGGCCAACCAGTAATCGTTATCATTCATCATTTTAGTTATGCGTGTGTCCCTTTTGAGGATACGTAAGGCATAATCCGCCATGTGGGCCAAAGTTCCAGTTGTCAAATCTGCGGTTGTGCTTGGTTGAGGGGCAGTTTCAGGCAAATCCATGTCACTTGTGTCCCTCAAAAAACCAGAACCCGGCCTTGCCGCGCCACCAATTTCCAGTGGCCCCGGAAAAGCTTCCTCATTAAAAATATAATCATCCCCATCATCCTCCTCGTCCTCCTCCTCCTCTTCGCCCGCTACCTCGTCCTGTACACTGCCCTGGCCAGACAATGGCTGACTGTCATCAAGGCTTTCCTCTTCCTCAGCTGCAGACGCCTGATCCTTTATGTGCGTCAAACTTTGCATCAGCAGACGCATTAGGGGGATGCTCATGCTTATGGCGTTGTCTGCACTAACCAGCCGTGTGCATTCCTCAAAACACTGAAGTACTTGACACATGTCTTGAATCTTCGACCACTGCACACCTGACAACTCCATGTCTGCCATCCTACTGCCTGCCCGTGTATGTGTATCCTCCCACAAAAACATAACAGCCCGCCTCTGTTCACAAAGTCTCTGAAGCATGTGCAGTGTTGAGTTCCACCTTGTTGCAACGTCTATGATTAGGCGATGCTGGGGAAGGTTCAAAGAACGCTGATAGGTCTGCATACGGCTGGAGTGTACGGGCGAACGGCGGATATGTGAGCAAAGTCCACGCACTTTGAGGAGCAGGTCGGATAACCCCGGATAACTTTTCAGGAAGCACTGCACCACCAGGTTTAAGGTGTGAGCCAGGCAAGGAATGTGTTTCAGTTGGGAAAGGGAGATGGCAGCCATGAAATTCCTTCCGTTATCACTCACTACCTTGCCTGCCTCAAGATCTACAGTGCCCAGCCACGACTGCGTTTCTTTCTGCAAGAACTCGGACAGAACTTCCGCGGTGTGTCTGTTGTCGCCCAAACACTTCATAGCCAATACAGCCTGCTGACGTTTGCCAGTAGCTGCCCCATAATGGGAGACCTGGTGTGCAACAGTGGCAGCTGCGGATGGAGTGGTTGTGCGACTGCGGTCTGTGGACGAGCTCTCGCTTCTGCAGGAGGACGAAGAGGAGGAGGAGGGGGTGCGAACGGCTACAGCCAATTGTTTCCTAGACCGTGGGCTAGGCAGAACTGTCCCAAACTTGCTGTCCCCTGTGGACCCTGCATCCACCACATTTACCCAGTGTGCCGTGATGGACACGTAACGTCCCTGGCCATGCCTACTGGTCCATGCATCTGTTGTCAGGTGCACCTTTGTGCTCACAGATTGCCTGAGTGCATGGACGATGAGCTCTTTAACATGCTGGTGGAGGGCTGGGATGGCTTTTCTGGAAAAAAAGTGTCGACTGGGTAGCTCATAGCGTGGTACAGCGTAGTCCATCAGGGCTTTGAAAGCTTCGCTTTCAACTAACCGGTAGGGCATCATCTCTAACGAGATTAGTCTAGCTATGTGTGCGTTCAAACCCTGTGTACGCGGATGCGAGGCTAAGTACTTCCTTTTTCTAACCATAGTCTCATGTAGGGTGAGCTGGACTGGAGAGCTGGAGATCGTGGAACTAACGGGGGTGCCGGTGGACATGGCAGACTGAGAGACGGTGGGAGATGGTATTGTTGCCACCGGTGCCCTAGATGCAGTGTTTCCTACTACGAAACTGGTGATTCCCTGACCCTGACGGCTTTGGCCTGGCAAAGAAACCTGCACAGATACTGCAGGTGGTGCGGAAAATGGTGGCCCTACACTGCCGGAAGGGATGTTGCGTTGCTGACTAGCTTCATTGGCCGAGGGTGCTACAACCTTAAGGGACGTTTGGTAGTTAATCCAGGCTTGCAAATGCATGGTGGTTAAATGTCTATGCATGCAACTTGTATTGAGACTTTTCAGATTCTGTCCTCTGCTTAAGGTAGTTGAACATTTTTGACAGATGACTTTGCGCTGATCAATTGGATGTTGTTTAAAAAAATGCCAGACTGCACTCTTTCTAGCATCGGATACCTTTTCAGGCATTGCAGACTGAGCTTTAACCGGATGGCCACGCTGTCCTCCAACAGGTTTTAGCTTTGCCACGCGTTTTGGGCAAGATACGGGCCCGGCAGATGGAACCTGTTGCGATGTTGATGCCTGCTGTGGCCCCTCCTCCTCCGCTTCAGAACTGCTGCCGCCTGCACCCTGTTCCCCCAATGGCTGCCAATCGGGGTCAAGAACTGGGTCATCTATTAACTCTTCTTGTAGCTCGTGAGCAACTTCGTCTGTGTCACCGTGTCGGTCGGTGGTATAGCGTTCGTGATGGGGCAACATAGTCTCATCAGGGTCTGATTCTTGATCAGCACCCTGCGAGGGCAATGTTGTGGTCTGAGTCAAAGGACCAGCATAGTAGTCTGGCTGTGGCTGTGCATCAGTGCACTCCATGTCAGATTCAACTTGTAATGGGCATGGACTGTTAACTGCTTCACTTTCTAAGCCAGGGACGGTATGTGTAAAGAGCTCCATGGAGTAACCCGTTGTGTCGCCTGCTGCATTCTTCTCTGTTGTTGTTTTTGCTGAAGAGGACAAGGAAGCGACTTGTCCCTGACCGTGAACATCCACTAACGACGCGCTGCTTTGACATTTACCAGTTTCACGAGAGGAGGCAAAAGAGCTAGAGGCTGAGTCAGCAAGATAAGCCAAAACTTGCTCTTGCTGCTCCGGCTTTAAAAGCGGTTTTCCCACTCCCAGAAAAGGGAGCGTTCGAGGCCTTGTGTAGCCAGACGACGAACCTGGCTCCACAGCTCCAGACTTAGGTGCAATATTTTTTTTCCCACGACCAGCTGATGCTCCACCACTACCACTACCCTCATTACCAGCTGACAATGAACACCCCCGGCCACGACCTCTTCCACCAGACTTCCTCATTGTTTTAAAAACGTTACCAAACTAACGGTATTTGTTGCTGTCACACAAATTACACGGTGAGCTATAACTTCAGTATGATTTAGCTACCCCTTTACAGGTGAGTGAGACCACAACGAAAATCAGGCACAATGTTATACACTCTGTTGTTGGTGGCAACAAATGAGAGAGATGCCACACACGCAGGACTGTCACTGAAGCACAAATGTAAATATTAATCTCCCACTGATTTGATTTTTTTTTTTTTTTCAGGGAGACTTTAGGAAAAAAAAAATAGAATAAAATGATTTTTTCAGGAAGAATTTAGAAACCAAATAAAATAAAATGATTTTTTCAGGGAGAATTTAGAAAACAAATAAAACAAAAAAAGGCTTTCTATGGCCCACTGAGTGAGAGATGACGCACACAGGAGTCAGGAGTGGCACACAAGCCCAGAGGCCAATATTTATCTCCCACTGATTGATGTAGTGATTTTTTCAGGTAGATTTTGGAACCCAAATCAAGCTAAAAAAAATAATAGGCTTTCTATGGCCCACAATTGGAGAGAGAGAGAGAGATGGCACACCCAGGAGTCAAGACTGGCACACAAGCAGAAAGGGCAATATTAATCTCCCACTGATTTGTTTTTTTTTTTTTTTTTCAGGGAGACTTTAGGAAAAAAAAAATAGAATAAAATGATTTTTTCAGGAAGAATTTAGAAACCAAATAAAATAAAATGATTTTTTCAGGGAGAATTTAGAAAACAAATAAAACAAAAAAAGGCTTTCTATGGCCCACTGAGTGAGAGATGACGCACACAGGAGTCAGGAGTGGCACACAAGCCCAGAGGCCAATATTTATCTCCCACTGATTGATGTAGTGATTTTTTCAGGTAGATTTTGGAACCCAATTCAAGCTAAAAAAATAATAGGCTTTCTATGGCCCACAATTGGAGAGAGAGAGAGAGATGGCACACCCAGGAGTCAAGACTGGCACACAAGCAGAAAGGGCAATATTAATCTCCCACTGATTTGTTTTTTTTTTTTTTTTTTCAGGGAGACTTTAGGAAAAAAAAAATAGAATAAAATGATTTTTTCAGGAAGAATTTAGAAACCAAATAAAATAAAATGATTTTTTCAGGGAGAATTTAGAAAACAAATAAAACAAAAAAAGGCTTTCTATGGCCCACTGAGTGAGAGATGACGCACACAGGAGTCAGGAGTGGCACACAAGCCCAGAGGCCAATATTTATCTCCCACTGATTGATGTAGTGATTTTTTCAGGTAGATTTTGGAACACAAATCAAGCTAAAAAAATAATAGGCTTTCTATGGCCCACAATTGGAGAGAGAGAGAGAGATGGCACACCCAGGAGTCAAGACTGGCACACAAGCAGAAAGGGCAATATTAATCTCCCACTGATTTGTTTTTGTTTTTTGTTTTTCAGGGAGACTTTAGGAAAAAAAAAATAGAATAAAATGATTTTTTCAGGAAGAATTTAGAAACCAAATAAAATAAAATGATTTTTTCAGGGAGAATTTAGAAAACAAATAAAACAAAAAAAGGCTTTCTATGGCCCACTGAGTGAGAGATGACGCACACAGGAGTCAGCAGTGGCACACAAGCCCAGAGGCCAATATTTATCTCCCACTTTTTTTTTTTTGTTCCAGGGAAAATTTATAAACCCAATAAAAAAAATAATAAATAGGCTTTCTATGGCCCACTATCTGAGAGACAGAGAAAGATGGCACGCTTAGGACTGGCACACAAGCCCAAAGGCCAATATTAATCTCCCTTTTTTTTTTAAGGGAGAATTTATAAAACCAAAAAAAATAAATAAATAGGCTTTCTATGGCCCACTATTTGTGAGAGAGATGGCACGCTCAGGACTGGTACACAAGCCCAGAGGCCAATATGAATCTCCCACTTTTTTTTTTTTTCCAGGGAAAATTTATAAACCCAATAAAAAAATAAATAAATAAATAGGCTTTCTATGGCCCACTATCTGAGAGAGAGAGATGGCACGCTTAGGACTGGCACACAAGCCCAAAGGCCAATATTAATCTCCCACTGATTGATTTATTGATTTTTTCAGGTAGAATTTAGAACCCAAATAAAGCAAAAAAAAAAAAAATGGGCTTTCTATGGCCCACTGAGTGAGTGATGATGCACACAGGAGTCAGGAGTGGCACACAAGCCCTGAGGCCAATATTTTTCTCCCACTGATTGATGTAGTGATTTTTTCAGGTAGATTTTATAACCCAAATCAAGCAAAAAAATAAATAGGCTTTCTATGGCCCACTGAGTGAGAGATGACACAGACAGGGATGGCACTCTAGCAGAAATGTCAATCTTAATCTCCCACAAAAAAAAAAACAAAAAAACAGGGAGTGTCCTTCAATTACTATCTCCCTGCAGTAATCTCAGCCAGGTATGGCAGGCAGCAATAAGGAGTGGACTGATGCACAAATTAAATAAAAAGTGTGTACAAACCAAAAAGATAGCTGTGCAGAAAGGAAGGAACAAGAGGATTTGTGCTTTGAAAAAAGCAGTTGGTTTGCACAGCGGCGTACACACAGCAATGCAGCTATCAGGGAGCCTTCTAGGGCAGCCCAATGAGCTACAGCGCTGAGGGGGAAAAAAAAAAAAATGTAGCTTCCACTGTCCCTGCACACCGAAGGTGGTGTTGGGCAGTGGAAATCGCTACAGCACAAGCGGTTTTGTGGTTAATGGACCCTGCCTAACGCTATCCCTGCTTCTGACGAAGCGGCAGCAACCTCTCCCTAAGCTCAGATCAGCAGCAGTAACATGGCGGTCGGCGGGAACGCCCCTTTATAGCCCCTGTGACGCCGCAGACAGCAAGCCAATCACTGCAATGCCCTTCTCTAAGATGGTGGGGACCAGGACCTATGTCATCACGCTGCCCACACTCTGCGTTTACCTTCATTGGCTGAGAAATGGCGCTTTTCGCGTCATTGAAACGCGACTTTGTCGCGAAAGTCGCGTACCGCATGGCCGACCACGCACAGGGGTCGGATCGGGTTTCATGAAACCCGACTTTGCTAAAAGTCGGCGACTTTTGAAAATGAACGACCCGTTTCGCTCAACCCTAATCAAAAACATTCTTCCTGGCTATGTTAAAATGTAAAATTCCTCAAAACGTAGAGTTTTGAGATTATGATGTGAATTCATTTGGTGAGAATCTGCTCAGTTTCTGCTCCAAAATCTCAGTGTAAGTTAGTGTATGCTCACTCTCATATCTATCCTCGCCTACTGTATCCTCACCCATCCCTTGTGAGCCTTCGCAGGCAGGGTCCTCACTCCTCCTGTACCAGTTATGACTTGTATTGTTTAAGATTATTGTACTTGTTTTTATTACGTATACCCCTCCTCACATGCAAAGCGCCATGGAATAAATGGCGCTATAACAATAAATAATAATAATAATAATAATAATATGGAGCTGAAACTGAGCAGAATCTCTGCAAATCCTCCTAAAATACTCACAACTTGATTCTGGTGATGTATTAATGTACTGATGGTAGTTCTGGTAAAACATTAATGTAAGTGCCAATTTACATTTTTTGTGGCTCTTTGGATTGGTTCAGTATGGCTTTGCAGCCCTTGGTCCAAAAAATGTTGTGCATCCCTGCTTTAGAGTAAAGGCCTGAGGGTTTAGTGAGATCTAAGAGAATATGATGCACATTTCATAAGCTAAAACTGTGTACGGTAATTCATTCATCTTTTTTATCTTCACCTATGAGTCAAGGTAACTGAATGGTATGTGGGAGAATGAGATAAACAAAAGGTACATACCGTACATAATCATGTATAAGCTGACCTGACTAAAAGCCGAGGCACCTAATTTTGCCTTGAAAAACTGGCAAAACGTACAGACTCGAGGTTAGGAAAAGAGTTTTCAGAAATCTCATAGGTTTTCCTGGTACAAACCCAACGTGTGGACATAGCAATAGACTGCACATGGTTTCTATGTTATGCTTTTCCAGAGATAGATCGCCACCATAGATGTCTGATGATGACTTTCTTATAGGGAACACAAGAGCACTCATTTGGCCCAGTGCTCCTGTGTTGCTGTGAGAGCTGTCCGGGAGGGGTATTAGCTGAAGCTCGGTTCGGTTGTGGTTGTGGCTAGTTTACTTGCGGAATCAGACTACACAAGGCTTGTATGCTGTCTTTTCCCAGAGATTTAGAGAAATAGTCAGAGATGTAAACGTCTTTGCCATGATCTCATAAAACATGGTAGACATTACAATTAACAAAATTAAGTTCTTGATGAACCACATTGCAGACTAGTTTTTCTTCTCGTTTACATTCTGATATTAAATGGGCAGCTGCTTAGCACTAGTAAAACACATAGGATGTAATGCCAAGTCTGAGTTAATATACATTATGATGAGCATTTATTACTGCACCTCCTTTCCATAAATGATTATTTGATGTGGACTTCCCGATACCAGAAGCTCTACGATATTTCTCATTTTGGTTGGGAACTTATCAAAGGCTATGTAGAATCACAGAGAACAATACTTACACTGAGAAAACAGCTCAAACTCAATCACCCTCTTTTCACTCTGACAAACAAAGATTAAATTAGATTTGGTTGGAATAACAGATCTGGCCCCAGCTGCAATGAGTATCATGTTTGACATTGCAAGTGCAAAGACGGATTTTCTGTTTGTCAGGGTGGGAAATGGAAACCACATGGCGGCCTCAACCTTTTCCACAACTGTAAACAAGGACATGGTTGGATCTTAATGTCATGAGTATAAAGCGATTCATACAAGTGTACAGTGCTCAGGATTCTGTGTATTACATATGTTCCTATTTATATATTTCAATATGATCAATGTTAGATACTACTACTGATCTTATTTTGTTGGATCATATATAAGCAATCATTTCTCCTAGTAATTGTATTAAACGTATACTCAGTCAGTAAGTAATAAAACTATTTTAACTGACAATGGTAAAATATGTATGTGATGTGATGATATGGTTCAAACAGAGCTTGGTCCCAACATTATTGAGTCTTTGTGGAATACATAAGTTGGAAACTTGGGCTGAAAGGTGGCAGATGAGGTTTAACAATGATAAATGTAAGGTTATACACATGGGAAGAAGGAATCAATATCACCATTACACACTGAATGGGAAACCACTGGGTAAATCTGACAGGGAGAAGGACTTGGGGATCCTAGTTAATGATAAACTTACCTGGAGCAGCCAGTGCCAGGCAGCAGCTGCCAAGGCAAACAGGATCATGGGGTGCATTAAAAGAGGTCTGGATACACATGATGAGAGCATTATACTGCCTCTGTACAAATCCCTAGTTAGACCGCACATGGAGTACTGTGTCCAGTTTTGGGCACCGGTGCTCAGGAAGGATATAATGGAACTAGAGAGAGTACAAAGGAGGGCAACAAAATTAATAAAGGGGATGGGAGAACTACAATACCCAGATAGATTAGCGAAATTAGGATTATTTAGTCTAGAAAAAAGACGACTGAGGGGCGATCTAATAACCATGTATAAGTATATAAGGGGACAATACAAATATCTCGCTGAGGATCTGTTTATACCAAGGAAGGTGACGGGCACAAGGGGGCATTCTTTGCGTCTGGAGGAGAGAAGGTTTTTCCACCAACATAGAAGAGGATTCTTTACTGTTAGGGCAGTGAGAATCTGGAATTGCTTGCCTGAGGAGGTGGTGATGGCGAACTCAGTCGAGGGGTTCAAGAGAGGCCTGGATGTCTTCCTGGAGCAGAACAATATTGTATCATACAATTAGGTTCTGTAGAAGGACGTAGATCTGGGGATTTATTATGATGGAATATAGGCTGAACTGGATGGACAAATGTCTTTTTTCGGCCTTACTAACTATGTTACTATGTTACCATGTAAGCAGAAGGATTTGCATAAGCCTACATCCACAGAAGATTTTTGGTAAGTTATCGAGGATGTTTGGAACAACGTCCTTGCCAAGTTCCTTCAAAAACTGTGTGCAAGTGTATGGAGAATAATTGATGCTTTGATGATCCATCAAGGGCAATAAGTGATCTACCAAATAATAATTTAATTTAGATTGATCTTTTGTCCATTCACTTTGCATTTTGTCAGTTGATAAAAATAAACTATCAACACTTTTATTTTTGAACACATTCTTCCTTTGCATTATTTTTCCCACTCCTGTCTAAAACTTTTGCATATGTACTAAATGTATTTACATATTAATTTCTGTGGGACTTGACTTAACAACAGAGATTATATTTGGTGAGCCAGGAATCTGTACAATAGTATTGATTTTAGATGCACTAGAATTTTACAATATACAGTCATGGTCGAAAGTGTAGGCACTAGTGATGAGCGAGTATACTTGTTACTCAAGATTTCGCGAGCATGCTCGGGTGGTCTCCAAGTATTTTGGTGTACTTGGAGATTTAGTTTTTGTTGACTGCTAGACCGCTTGAATACATGTGGGTGTTGCTTAACAAACAGGTAATCTCAACATGTATTCAAACTCTCTAGCAGTCGCAAATCATGCAGCTGCGTGGACAAAAACTAAATTTCCGAGCATGCCAAAATACTCGGAGACCACCCGAGCATGCTCGGGAAATCTCAAGTAACGAGTATACTCACTTATCACTAGTAGGCACCCATGAAATTTTTCCAGAAAATAAAGTATTTCCCCTGAGAATTATTGCAATTACAAAAGTTTTGTTACACAGATGTTTATTTCCTCTGTGTTTATTGGAACAACTCAAAAGAACACAGAAAAAAAAAGGAAAATTGAACATAATTTCACACAAAACCCATAAAATGAGATTATAACCATCAACAAGCTTCTTACACCTCTCAACTGGAATTTTGGGCCACTCTTCTTTTGTAAACAACCTCAGGTCTCTCATATTTGAAGAGCGCCTTCCCCCAACAGCAATTTTAAAATCTCTCCACAGGTGTTCAATAGGATTTAGATCCAGACTCATTGATGGCCGCTTCAGGACTCTTCAGTGCATTGTTTCCATCTATTTCTGGGTGCCTCCTGAATTATGTTTGGTTTCTTTGTCCTGCTGTAAGACCCATGACCTAGGACGCAAACCCATCTTTTTGATACTGGGCACTACATTGTGTCGCAATCTCCATTGTGATTCTTCACATTTCATGATTCCTTGCACACAGTAAAGGTACCCAGTGCCAGAGGCAGCAAAACAATCTCATAGAGTATAGATTACATGAAGTCATTATCCCTCTTTACTCCTCCTTGGTCAGATTTTATCGGGAATACTGTGTCCAGTTCTGGGCACAACATTTTAAAAAAGACATTGATAAACTGGAGCAAATTCAGAGAAGAGCTACCAGGATGGTGAGTGGACTGCAAAGTGTATCCTACAAGGAACGGTTAAAAGATCTTGGAATGTTTAGCTTGCAAAAAAGAAGGCTAAAAGGAGACTTAATAGCTATCTTCACAGGCATCTGTCTGAGATGATTTAGTGACCCCTGTATTGAGCAGGGGGTTGGACACGATGACCCTGGAGGTCCCTTCCATGTTTAACATTCTATGATTCTATGATATTATTCAACAACTTTGGTTCTCAAGTCCTCAGACAGTTCTCTTCTTATCTATCCGTATTCAATACTCAGTGTTGCACACTCAGACAAACAATGTGAAAACTGAGCCAACTTCTCCCTTTTTATCTTGTTTCAGGTGAAATTTCAAATTGCCCACGCCTGTTATTTGCTACAGGTGAGTATAATCAAGAATCACATGCTTGAAATAGAGTTGATTACCCCCAATTTTGGAAAAGTGTCAACAATTTTGTCTGGACTGTTTTTCTAGTTTTGTGTGAAATGATGTCCAATTTGTCTTTATTTTCCTAATTTTTTTGTATTGTTCCAATACACGCACACAAAATAAACAGGTGTATAACAAAACATGTGTAATTGCAATAATTTTCTGGGAGAAAAACAAGCTTAATTTTATGGAACAATATCAAAGGTGCCAACATTTTCGACTATGATTGTATCGGCTGGAATTAACAATTATCAACAAACTTTAGTGATCTGCTTTTAGCCAGCATTAGATAACAGTTGCTATTTAATGTACAGCTATTCTTAGATGGTTTAAAAAAAAATTATAAATTTGATATTTATGATGGGTGAGACACATTTCTCAATTCAAGATTTAGCACATTTAGGCGTCATCACCAGGATTACCTGAGAGCATGTCCAAAACTGACTAAGAACATCTGCCAATTGCCCAATTATCAATGTGGTTTTGTTACGTCCCACCACATATGTAGTCTGATTTGTGGGACTGTCCTGAAAAATTTGAACAATTGGAAAATATGGTGGGATAGATCGGAATACCAAACAAGGGTTCACGCCTGGCAGATAAGAACAGGAAATTAAGTCTACATTGAATAAAGGTTCAACAAACATTATAAAGAAAAGATGGTGAAATATGAATTTATGGTAAGGACTCATAGGTCTTTGTATCAGTGGTTGGTGGTGGTACTGGAACTATATTATTTTGTCAAAAATTATATGTATTAAATGGGTTACCCCGGGGTAATAACATTGTACTATTACTTGCATTCATTGGCATCATCTATAGAAACAAAAGCTCATACTCTACTTTTTATGGCCTGATGCTCCAGCACATACTGTGCCATACATACTGAGATCATTGCTGCAGCCAGTGGTGGGCTGAGACCTATTTTAGGATATGTTCATTTTTGTTATTTGCATCTTGCAAATCCAAATCAAATCGACTTCAACAATCACTTTGCAGCACTGATGATCTGTACAAGGTCCACTAAATTCACTACTTTTCCATACAGAATCTGTAAAATGAAATAGACTTCTACTGATGTATTCTTGACAATTTTCTTCTTCAAACAAAATATTTTCCAAAGGGGTTGGAGAAGTTCCATTTACCTGCAAGACATCTGGATTTGTGAAGTACACACATACATATCACACAAGTTTGAACATGTTCTTACTGGAGAAAATGTAAGAGAGCTCACCAATTTGTAGGTAGGGACACCACTAAAACAAAGCAGCAAATATAAAAGGATGCAGCCAATATAAAATGATGTTTGTCTAAATATTGCTTCTTGAAGAACATCTTGAGAATTATTCTGAATCAAGACTGAGTTTAGATAATCTTTCAAATTCAAATCAGATAATTAATGGAGAATCAGTGAGCCCAATTTGAGTCACAAATGTGCTAGTTAGAATCGAGGACAATGAAATACAAACTTACTGAATGACAACCCCTTTGGGGACCTCTGTATAATGTAGATACAGTCTAGTAGTGTAAAAAAGGAGGTCAAAGCTATTGAACCTTATCCAAGCCCTTATGCTTAGGAAATATGGAAATCACCAAAGGCATTGGCATTTTTCTATTCAAATGTGGCAGCCATGAATCATGTTTTCAGAAAAAGGTGAACCAAATCATAATTAATAACCTGGAATGACCCATAATGGTGGTGTATTGGCCTTTCACCATGCAGGGGTACACATCTTCAGTCAGCAAACAAATCCCAGTCATAGAGGAATACTTTCCTAGTGCAGCAGTTCATCCAAAACAACTCAACTCAATAGCCAATCATTTGATCTCAGTAGTCTTGTCTCTATGGCACTTACGATGTATAGTTCAGCAAGGCACTCCTCTTTCTCTCATCCATCTGAGTCTAAGTCCGTTATTTTCCTTTTACTGCCAATATAATGTCCCTTTAACCACCATGCAGTGCACAGCCTCTTAATAGCTTTTAATAGTTCTTGGATTTCTTGGCTTCAGTCACTCAGAACATCTGCGCCTCAGTAGTTTGGGTTCACAACTTCATATGGACACCCAGAAGAGCTCAAAAGTGATCCACTCAATTGAATCATTTATTCAGGACTCGATCCCCATCTCTCTCTCTTTCTCTCTAGAGGCAACTTCTGGGCAATTTATGGTCACTCATGTAGACTATCTCACTTTCAATTGCACCACAAGCGTTAGTCTTAATCTTAGCAGAGGACTTCTGTCTCAGCCACTGAGGCACAACCAACCACACTGAATTCTTGCCCATAACAAGTTCCCTATGTCTCCACCTAATAATGTCATTACGAGGCGTATCCCATACACCATTCCATGTCCTGTGCAGACTTGGTACAACCCCTCCACCATGTTTTACAAATTGCACATACTCCAAAAATCCAAAACACCTGGTATCTTCCTTCCACAAAAATTATTTTTATTGGCACCAGTGTACACACAGTAAAATTAGCAACGTTTCGGTCATGCAGGGCCTTTGACAAGAATAGGAAAAAAGTGCAAAACATGTCATAATGTCACATCACAATAATGTATGAAAACATGACTGAGATCTAATGTTAAATCACTTTTGGACTGAGGGTTCAGGTAAAACAGCATGTTGGAAGATAACGTCACCTTTTGCAGCATGCTCATAGATTGTAAGCTTGCGAGCAAGGCCCTCACTCCTCTTGTTTGACTTGATGAATAATTATTTCTATTTAATATTAAGTCATACAAGTCCCCCTTGGTTTGTAAAGTGGTGCGCACTGTGTGGCACCTTAGAAATAAACTTACTATTATTATATTCTTTTTACAGCTAAAAAGACTCATCGATCTAGTAATGTAATTTTGTAGTTTTTGCAGCTCCAGTTTTATATACTGAGTTTCTCATTTACTGCATAGAAATTAAAAGATAAAATTCACGCTGGCTGCTGCCACCACTAGAGGGAGCACAGAAATATACTGAATATTATTTTAATGTTGAGCAATAGGTATAAATAGTATGGAGTAAGTGCATAAATGCTTCCTAGTGACAGAAATTAATCATTAATGATATAGAGTTTGCTCTGTGACACAAAAACAGCTTCAAACACTATAAACATTTATTAATCCATATAAATTACTGGCATTGTATAGATAAAAAAATAAAGAAAAGAAAATGGTGATTAAGAGCGGACATTCACTTTATACAATTAAAGGCACATTTAGATGTAAAGATTTATGCTCATAATGATTGCCCAGCCAAGAATACTTGAAAGCCCTATTATATAGACCATTGTAAACTTTATGCTGATGAATAATAGCTAGTACGATCATCTTGTCCTCATACATCTTGTATGTGGAGCAAATATTTTTTATGTTGCATGAAAGGTGAGAAAAATGAGCGTTTGCTTGTTTGTGACCTGCTAGCTGCTATGTTTACATGAATCAATGACCAGGAACAAGAACAGGAACAACTGTTCTGCCAATCATTATCCTGTGTAAAAGCCTTAAATGATTTGTCCACTACATTTTATTAGTTTAAAGTGACCTTGTAATGATCCTAAAATAAAAAAATATATATATACTGAACACCCCCCCCAGCTCCTCAGTGATGTTGTGGGAGTCCCCCACCAGTCTCCTGGCTTCTTCTTTCAGTGACCACTGATTCAACTAAGTGGTTACGTTCCATACGAGCCAGAAGAATAACACAGGAGACTTTTTCTTCCATCTCTGTGATAAAATTGTTAAAGCTCACCTTGTGAGATGGATCCTCCAAGCCCAGGTCCGTGTGGGCACACAGATCATGGACGTTTATGCAGCAGTCAAAAGGCACATGTGGAGCAAAGAGCTGAAGCACTGGAGGTCGCAGGCAGAGAGGACAAAGGAAGTAGGTATGGCTCAAAGACTTGAAGCACTGGAGGCCACAGGCAGACAGGACACAGGTAGGCAGGTATGGCTCAAAGACTTGAAGCACCGGAGGCCACAGGAAGACAGGACATAGGTAGGCAGGTATGGATCAACGGCATGAAGCACTGGAGGCCGCAGGCAGACAGGACACATTTAGGCAGGTATGGAACAAGGACTTGAAGCATTAGAATACAGTTAGGCAGGTATGGAACAAGGACTTGAAGCATTGGAGGCCACAGGCAAACAGGACACAGGTAGGCAGGTATGGAACAAGGACTTGAAGCATTGGAGGCCACAGGCAAACAGGACACAGGTAGGCAGGTATGGAACAAGGACTTGAAGCACTGGAGACTTTACGCAGATGGGACACAGGTAGGCAGGTATGGAACAAGGACTGGAAGCACTGGAGATCGTAGGCTAACAGGGCACAGAAGCAGGTCGTTTTGCACAGTCAAACAGAAATAAGGCTAGGTTCAGATTGTGTTAGGGCAATCCGTTTAGCGCTAAGCACTAGCGGATTGCGCTAACGCAATGTCTTTTTCGGGGTCACGTTTAACGTCCCCGCTAGCACAGATCCCCGATCTGCGAGAGCGGGGAATGGACCTCGGGCGTGCCTCGGATGCTGCAGGCAGCGTCCGAGGCGCGTCACAAAACACCGGCACACGCTAGCGATGCACGTTCCCATTGCTGCCTATTGGCATGCTAACGGACGCGTTGCACGGCGTTAATTTCGCCGTGCAACGCTGTCCGTTAGCGCGGTCCCATTAATGCAATGGGAACCTAGCCTTAGGGTCTTAATAGTAAAACACAGGTGTGTTTCTTGGTGGACCTTATAAAGGTATAAGCAGAAGATCCCATGGGACCATAATACAACATGGCATAGAGCACAGCAGAGGGAAGCTGTTGAAGCCCTGATGAGTCGACGTACAGTTGTGCTCAAAAGTTTACATACCCCACCAGAATTTTATCTTTCTTGGCCTCTTTTCAGAGAATATGAATGCTAACACCAAAACTCTTTCTCCACTTATGGACAGTTGTTGGGTGAAGCCATTTATTGCCATACTACTGTGTTTTCTCTTTATAAATCATAATGACAACCCAAAACATCCAAATGACCCTGATCAAAAGTTCACATACCCTGGTGATTTTGGCCTGATAAGATGCACAGAAGTTGATACAAATGGGTTTGAATGGCTATTAAAGGTAATAATAATAATAATAATAATAATTTTTATTTATATAGCGCCAACATATTCCGCAGCGCTTTACAAATTATAGAGGGGACTTGTACATACAATAGACATTACAGCATAACAGAAATACAGTTCAAAACAGATACCAAGAGGAGTGAGGGCCCTGCTCGTAAGCTTACAAACTATGAGGAAAAGGGGAGACACGAGAGGTGGATGGTAACAATTGCTATAGTTATTCGGACCAGCCATAGTGTAAGGCTTGGGTGTTCATGTAAAGCTGCATGAACCAGTTAATTAATTTTTTTTTTTTTTTTTTTTTTTTTTTTATCCTCACCTGTGACCTGTTTGCTTCTAATCAGTGTGACAGACTTTGTCACCCAGCCACTGTCATTTATGGATTTTGAGTTATGGGGAAAACAAAAGAATTGTCAACAGATCTACAAGAAAAGGTAGTTGAACTGTATGAAAAAAAAAAGATATCCAAGGAATTGATAATTCCAGTCAGATACGTTCAAACTGTGATTAACAAATGGAAAATCAGTGGCTCTGTAAAAACAAAACCATGGTAAGGTAGACCAATAAAATTTGCATCCACAGCTGACAGTAAAATTGTTTGGGATGCAAAGAAAAACCCACAAATAACATCAGCTAAAATACTGGACTCTGAAAACTAGCGTTGCGGCTGTTTCAAGATGCACAATAAGGCTACGTTCACATTAGCGTCTTGCGGTGGAGAGTCGGGCGCCACCGCGGCGATGCATGCGTCATGCACCCCTATATTTTACATGGGGGCGCATGGACATGCATTTGCATGCGTTTTGTGATGCATGCGTCTTTTTTTCCGCAAGCGTTAGGGCGCAGAGGACGCAGCAAGATGCATTTTTTTGCGTCCAAAATCCGGCAAAAAAAAGACGCAGGCGTCGCAAAACTATGCGTTTTGCATGCGTTCTTGTTTGCGTTGTGCATTGCATCACCAACGCAGCAGCGCACAACGCAAATGTGAACGTAGCCTAAGGAGGTACTTGAAGAAAAATGGGCTGCATGGTCAAGTCGCCAGAAGAAAGCCATTACTGCGCAAATGCCATAAAGTATCTTGCCTACAATATGCAAAACAGCACAGGGACAAGCTTCTAAACTTCTGGAACAAGCTAATTTGTAGTGAGGAGACCAAAATTTAACTTTTTGGCCACAACCATAAATGTTACATTTGGAGATAGGTCAAAACGGGCTATGATGAAAGGAACACCATTCCTACTGTAAAGCACGGAGGCGGATCGCTGATGTTTTGGGGATGTGTGAGCTCTAAAGGCACAGGAAACTTAATCAAAGTTGAAGGAAAGATGAATGCAGCACGTTATCAGCAAATACTGGAAGCAAATTTGCAATCATCAGCCCGGAAGCTGCCCATGGGATGTATTTGAACATTCCAACATGACAACAATTCAAAACACAAGGCCAAGTCGACCTGTCATTGGCTACAGTAGAACAAAGTGAAGATTCTGGAGTGGCCATCTCAGTCTCCTGACCTCAATATCATTGAGCCACTCTGGGAAGATCTCAAGTGCGCAGTTCATGCTAGGCAGCCCAGGAATTTACAGGAACTGGATGCTTTTTGCCTAGAAAAGAGGACAGCTTTACCATCTGAGAAAATATAAGACTTCATCCACAACTACAACAAAATACGTCAAGCTGTCATTGATCTTAGAGAGGGCAATACACATATTAAGAAATGGGGTATGTGAACTTTTGATCAGGGTCATTTGGATGTTTTGGGTTGTCATTATGATTTAAAAAGAGAAAACACAGTAGTTTGACAAAAAATGACTTCACCCAACCACTAACCCTGAGTGGTGAAAAAGTTTTGGTGTTATTATTCATATTCCCTGAAAAAGGCCAAGAAAGAAAAAATTCTGCCGGGGTATGTAAACTTTTGAGCACAACTGTTGATGCATAACAGGAAAATGACTGATGCAGCCTATTAGCTGCCACAGTATGCCCTACTACCCTAGAACAGGAATCTCAGGGACTGGTGGGTGATACAAGCAGCAGTACAGAGAAGCAATTGCGGGGGGCATTAGGTGAGATTTTTATTTATTTCATTTTAAAACCAAGATGGGCCCCAATTTGAAACTGGTGAAATTTAGAGGACAACACCTTTAAACGGGTATTCCTATCTCCAAGATCCTATCCCATTGTGTAGTAGGTGTAATAAGAATAATATTAGCAAATACCTCCAATTAGAAATGTAGTATAGTTTTTCTGATTCCCTTTGTCTCTTTCTACATGTGGAGGCATTGCAGGACCTTAGGTATCCATGGTTACGACCACTAATATAGTGACAGCTAGTTGCTGGTGGTTGTAACCATGGATACCTAAGGTCCTGCAATACCTGCACATGAGGAAAAAGACAGAGCTAATGAGAAAAACTATACTACATTTCTAATTGGAGGTATTTGCTAGTATTATTATTATCACACCTACTACATATTGGGATAAGAGCTTGGAGATGGGAATACCACTTTAAGTCCTTTCATTTGCTTAGAATACATAGAACAATAGGGTTAATCACATACCAAGTGTAAATCGCTACCAAAACCTCCTTTTCTGATGCTTGCTGTGATCTGTGCTGTCTGCTGTGCTTGTGGCTATGTGCACTTTGAAATAACATCTCAGTTTCCCTTCTAGCTAGCCAGGCTCAAAGTTATAGAAGCCATTACAGCATTCAGCAATATAAAGTAGAGAACAGAAACAGTTCCCCGTCCACCTCTGACCCATTTCCAGCCATATCAGCTCAGTAGCCCCATCCCCCTCCTCTCTAATGCTTTCTGCGGTTTTGTACTTGTCCTTCATAAAAACAACCCGAGGGTGGAAATTATTCAAAAAGCCTCATGTTTGACACCTCATCTGTTCCAATCTGACAGCGATACATAATGTAACAGGCTGAGAGTACGGGAAAAAAAAAAATAGAAATGCAACTTAAAAGGAGATTGACTCCATTCCAAGAGGCCATAAACGGTAACAATGAAGGAAACGTGATTTATTTCAGCGTGTAATCTTTACAGTAAGTCATCTCTCAGACGTTTCCCACTGACAGAATGTAATAATATTAATGCCCTGAGCAATCGCAATCACGACCAGGAGAGGTATTTATCAGGCTGCCAATTCAAGTAAATGCAGTAATGTAACATGTTTAAAGCAAGCTAATAAAACAAGTCAGCGGAGAAATATTACACAGCGCTTTCCGCCTCTCCCTTAATCCCCGCTATATGTTACCAAAGCGAAAATGTAAATCTCACTCGCTCCGCTTTCCGTCTCCTCCATCTTCGTCTTGGGATTTAGTGCTTTGGAGAAGAGAGGGGGGCACCAAATAAAACCCACGCTGACCTTTCCAGCTTCCCAAACATACCGCTTGTAGATTTTAATAGGATATTAGAACGGCAATGATGATGTGCACATGCAAGTGACGACATGTGGAAGCTGACCATGTCCCAGTTTTTATTTCACGTTTGTTCCCAAATCTAAAACATATGGATGATAACGCGACAATGGTAGGAGAACTAAGGATAATAAGAATGATTAAATCGAGGCAAAATTTCTCATTGATCCTGGTGATGGCGCTGTGCGGTATCTACTACATTGTTCTGCAGTGAAAACTTCATCCATTCTTAGTGTCTGTGCACATGTTGCTGTTTGTTACAGATTTTTCACAAAACCTGAAGGATTTCTTGATGCCAGCAAGGTGAATAAGATTCCTGAAGTCTCATGCACACGTTGCTTATACTTTTCCTTGCAGATTTACAGCATTCTGTACATCTATTTTTCAGTGTTTTTGCTGCAGATTTCCCCAACTAATTAATGGGAAAAACGCATATGAAATGCACGCAAAAGCGCTGAAGAATTTATGCATTTTATGCTACTTTCTGCCTGATAACACATTACTATTTAAACAGATTTGCAACAAATTTTCCCCATATATAGTACAGCCGCCTCCTTTAAGGCACCACTGCAGCATTTTTTATTGCACCACTGGAGTGGTGCTTTAACTGAAAGTCCCCTGCCGACTGTTGGATAATCACCTGCCACTGCCTTCTTCTGTTTCCAGTGTTGCTCTGGTTGGTCTCCAGCGAAAGGTGACCTGCCGGCTGCTCCAGTGTTTCATTGAGCTGCACGTAGGTCACTTTACAATACAAGCCCATGAGACCCTTGTTCTGGATCTCATAGACTTGTATTGAGAACGTGTGATGTAGCTTCTGATTTCTGGCCAGTCAGAAGCTGCTGTCACAAGAAGGGGTATGGGGACCGGAGCGGCACTGAAAAAACTGTGAAGATGCCGGAGGTTAAGTATGTGACCGGGGCAGGGGACTTAGATTTAAAGTGTCACTCCAGCACTGCAAAAAAACAAAATGCTGGAGTGGTGCTTTAAGCCCTTTTTCTGTAAGTCCCTCCCAATCCACTATGCAAGCCACAAAAATGACATTTTATGATACTCACAGATGGTGCGGTCAGGTCCAATTGGCTTCTCTGGTCTTCATCCGGTACCCCCACTGTTCCCACAATCACTGTCCTCCTTCACTGCTTCGTGTGGATAACGCATCCTATGTTATCCACACAGAGTCCTCCATCGCGCTCCTGCACAGGCGCACATCTCTCTGCTCTGGGCAGAACAAAGTGATGTAGTGTAAGGCGTAATCAAGGTTTACTGTATTGTTGGAGATATGTGATGTAATATATGATCCAGTAAAGAACAGCGGCGAGAGGCCAGAGTTGGAGCACGGAGGTTTTTGCCGGTTAGTGGGTGATTGGGAGGAGTCGAAGGAGACTTTGGGTGGAAGTAAATCTGTGCATGCTTGAAGAAAATTTGGACAGGGTGGTGCGACTCTTGATCTGTTGTTGGTGACTCTGGGATGCATTGTTCGGCTTGACATGAGCCAACTTGGTTAGCATAACCAAGTATACAGTATCTTGGGCTAGGCCACATGAGGCCTTATCTCTAAGGACTTAGGGAAGCCCTGCATTGGAGAGATTGGCATGCCATAAGAGCTTTAAGATGGCGTTTCTATCTCTAAAAACTTATTGAAACCCTGCGTTGGAGAGATTGGCATTCCCTAAAAGCTTCAATATGGCGTTTCTAATTATTTGCGACTCAGCCCGGCACGGACCGTTCTGCTTCAGTTTTGGGATGTACCGGCACCATCTTACATCTTAATATATATGCAGATGTATAAATAGCCTTCTAGAAGTCCTGTTATGTAGGAAAACAGGCCTATTCTTTAAGAGGCACTTCGAAAACTGCTCAGAGTAGACGATTAATAAAATACTGGCACAACACTGTTGTTTTGTTAATTTATGCATAGAAAGGGATAATTGTGTTGTATTTTGTTTGCATATCACTGTTAATTCTATTTAAGTGTACCGGCCTATACTCTTAGTTGGTGTTATTTAGAGTCACTGCTGTCATTGTATTTGTTCCTTATACACCTTTTACCTACCATCCTTTCTTTTGTTTTATAAACTGGTTAGTAAATATTCATATTATCTAATCTTTGTGCATGTCTGCTGATTGTTGCTGTACCCCTCGTCCTGTGGCCATCCTTCATCCACTTTTTATTAGTGCGTATGCGCTGGGAAAGGCTAAAGAGCGCCGATGAGCCAGAGCATGCACGTTACAGTCCTCTATTCTACCCTCAAGAAGACAAAGCAAAGTAAGCCTGCGCAGGAGCGCGAAGGGGGACAGTCTGTGGATGACGAAGGATGCGTCATCCACATGAATAAGAAAAGGAGGACAGTGATCATAAGAAGAGAGGAGTTGCCGATCACAGATGCCCATTGGACTGAACCCGCAGTGTTTGTGAGTATAATAAAAGGCCTTTTTTGTGCTTTGCATAGGTGATTGGGGGCCTAGAGGTAATAGAGTATTTTCTGCTGACATTTTCTCTATTGATACTACACATGGACATAGTTTACTGCATAGGATGTGTGACTTAATAGACAGATGTGTAATTTTTAATCAAACATACATATATTGTTGACTATACAATGACAAGAACATATTTTGATGCAAAAAAAATCTAAATGGACACTTAAAAGGGTTTTCAGGATTACAATATCAATGACCTAGCTTTAGGAAAGGATATCGGTATCCAGTCAATGGGGTCAAAATCCAACAACCTCAGTAGCTGTTAGCAGCTCCCATGAGCCGAAACCCTACAGTTCAGATACTAAAAGCCATTCTCGGGTATTGCAGCACAGCTACTTTTGGAGTGAAGGGAAATGAGCTGCAGAACCCAAGAATGGTCAATCCTTCCAACACAGAGCAAGCCATTAAACTAGTAAACGGCAAATGGCTGAAATTTGAAAATTCAAAATGCCGATAATTGCTTGAATTTAATTTGATGTCAATGAAATATCAATTGTTATTCTTTCAGATCTTTCCAGATGTCCGAGTATAAATTAGCCCTCACCACACAGCCCTACTCCTGTGCGGTCTTCTTCTTTACAGTCCTTTACAGTCCTTCTTTACACTCCTGTGCGGTCTTCACCCTGCACATCTTCAGCATCTCCTGTGCTGACTAGGCAGCAACATCATGAAATCACATGGCTTGTGTCTTGTGTTTTTATGACATTATCATCTAGTCAGAGCAGGAGATGATGCAGAGGGCTGGAAGACACCGAAAATGACCCAGTTAAGACCACAGCAGTGAACAGACTGAAAAAGATGACCAGAGAGGGCTTGCATGGTGGGACAGGTGGGAGTCAGATGAGTATTATTTTTAGCCACTTTCTGGCCTGTTTGCATTAAAAAAAAACAAACAATGAGTATCGTTTCCCGGGATTTATGCAAAATGAATCACAAAAAATTTGGATTTTGTTCAATGCAAATATTTAACAAAATTTGAGTTTGCTTCAAAGGGATTCACTCATCTTTACATTGAACATGTCTAATTCGGTGACAAGTTGTTTTCCCAAGAAGGATATCTTATCGCATAGCAGTATGTGCATCATTTTAGCAAAAGCTACATCTGTGCATTTAAGTCTTATATTTAATACGTCCAATGTTCAGTAAGGCTACGTTCACATTAGCGTTGCGCGCCGCTGCGTCGGCGACGCAACGCACGACGCACGCAAAAACGCGTGCAAACGCACGCAAAAACGCTGCGTTTTGCGACGCGTGCGTCGTTTTTTGACGAAAATCGGACGCAAGAAAAATGCAACTTGTTGCATTTTCTTGCGTCCGACGCTAGCGTCAAAGACGACGCACATGTCGGAAAACGCAACGCGAAAAACGCATGCGTCCCCCATGTTAAACATAGGGGCGCATGACGCGTGCGTCGCCGCTGCGTTTCCCGACGCTGCGTCGGGAAACGCTAATGTGAACGTAGCCTAAGTGGCATATGACAATAGAGGCAGAACATGGAACTGATATGTAATCTGTGTTGAGTTGGCATTAAAGGGTACCTGTCAGGTCACATAACTCTATTAACTTCCAGATATGGTGCCCGGCCAAAGTACTGAAAGTGCGGCATACGGGAGAAAATGTACGATAATTTCTCCTGGAAGCTGGTGGCTTTTAGTCATGCAGCAGTGAGCAATGGCTGTAAGCGCTCCCCGGTACTTACTGACAGACTGCTCTGTAATGATGCACTGCACTGCGAGCTGGCAGACCATCGGGGTTTACATAAACCTGGGCGCCACCTCATATCTTAAGGGGAGGGGCACAATTTTCGCTAACATAGTATTACCTTTCGCTATGCAGTGGTCAGCTTTGCTCTGATCATGCATCAACAGTGCATGGAATTCATTACAGCATTGCTCCAGGTTTGGCCAGTGACAAAAGGGCATGCCATGCAGGGAGAGAGGCTGCTGGTCAATGAACACTTCCCCATCAGACTGATGAGAGCGCTCACTGGCTGCTCTTTCTGATCTCCTCCATGTGCCACAATGGTGAGTGTTTACTTAGGGACTGGGGAGTGAAGTATGCCAAACAGGGCTTATATTGTGCAGGGTGCATCTCTGGGAACCGTCCTCTGCATCTCAGGGTCAAACTGTAGAGGGTAGTGGAGGAGGGCTTACTGCAAGGATAGCATGGCAGGAGCAGGGAGCTATTATACACTGCTCAAAGAAATAAAGGGAACACTAAAATACCACATCCTAGATATCACTGAATGAAATCATCAATGAAATATTCCAGTTGCTAATCTTTATTCATTGCATAGTGGAATGTGTTGAGAACAAGAAAACATTAAAAATATCAAATTTAATATCCCAGGACGTCTGAATTTGGAATGATACTCAAAATCAAAGAGGAAAATCAAATTACAGGCTGATCCAACTTCAGTGGAATTGACTCAAGACAAGCTCAGTAGTGTGTGGCTTCCAAGTGCCTGTATGACCTCCATACAACGCTTGGACATGCTCCTGATAAGTTAACTCCTGGACAGCCTGTGGTGCATCATGGTGTTGGTGAATGAAACGAGACATAATGTCCAATATGTGCTCAATTGGATTCAGGTCTGGGGAATGGGCAGGCCAGTTCATAGCATCAATGCCTCCATCATGCAGGAACTGCTCACACACTTCAGCCACATGAGGCCTAGCATTGTCATGCATCTGAAGGAACCCAGGTCCCACTACACCTGAATATGGTCTTACAATGGGTCTGAGGATCTCATACTTGTACCTAATGGCAGTCAGGGTAACTCTGGCTAGCACAGAGCCCTAAAAAAAATGCCTCCCCACACCATTACCATGTTGCAGGCAGCAGAATGTTCTCCACAGCATCTCCAGACTATGTGCTCAATGTGAACCTGCTCTCACCTGTGAAGAGCACAGAATGCCAATGTTGAATCTGCCAATCTTAGTGTTCTCTGACAAATGCCAATCGACCTGCATGGTGTTGGGCTGTAAGCACAACACCCACTTGTCGACATCGGAAACAGACTCCAGGAAGGTGGTATGAGGGCCTAACAGTTTGAGCAGGCACATGGATGTTAGTCTCCTGTTGGAGGTCATTTTGCAGAGCTCTGGCACTGATTCTCCTGCTCTTCCTTGCACAAAGGAGGAGATAGCGGTCTTGCTGCTGGGTTGCTGCAATCCTACGCCCCCCCTCCATATCTCCTGGTGTACTGGCCTGTCTCCTAGTATCTGCTCTATGCTCTGGACACTGTGCTGACAGACACAGCTACACTTCTTGCCACATTTCGCATTGATGTGCAGTCCTGGATGAGCTGCACCACCTGAGAAAATTCTGTGAGTTTTAGACACCTCCTCATGCTACTGTACCTCTAGAGGTGGGAGCAATGACAAAATTCAAAAGTGACCAAAGCAGCAGCCAAAAAGAATGAGAACACAGAAATAATCTGTGGTCACCCCTTGCAGAACCACTCCTTCATGGGGGATGTCTTTCTAATTGCTTATAATCTCTACCTGTTGTCTGTTCCATTTGCACAACAGCAGGATAAATCAATTCACAATCATTTCTTAACTGGACAAGTTGATTTCATAGATGGGTAATTGACTTGGAGCTACAGTGTGTTGTTTCAGTGTTCCCTTTATTTTTTGAGCAGAGTTTATATATCTTTATCTATCTATGTATACAGTATGTGTGTGTATATGTGTATTAAAGTATATATATATATATATATATATATATATATATATATATATATATATATATATATACAGCTCTGGCAAAAATTAAGAGACCGCTGCACAGTTTTATAAAAATCAGCTTCTCTACATGTCTGACAGCCATTTCATTCAGTTGAATTCCAGCCAGAGTACACCTCATTCTCCGTAATGTGCTTCTGATTAGGTGATCACCTGAACAAAATATTATTTAACAAAGGAAAGTATAAAAAAAACTGCTGTGGTGTTCACAATCCTCTTGCAATAGGACAAGCTGGATGGCAAAACAAGTGCTAGTAATATCCCAAAGTAATAGGAATGAAAACATAGCTTTTAACCATGCCAAAGGAATTGAAAAGAAAAGTCTTGAATGAGGAAAAGAAGGACTCAATTCTGGCTGGGACACAATGAGCGTCATGTTGCCTCCATCCTTAACAGTTCTAAGATGGCAGTCCATTACAACAAGGTCAAGCAGCAAACATTGGGGACAACAAAGCTACAGACAGGCAGAAGGCAAGAAAGACTCTCCACTGACCGGAATGACTGTCATCTTTTTCGAATGTCACTCAGCAACCTCAGGATGACATCAAGTGACCTATAAAAGGAATGGCAAATGGCAGCTGGGGTGAAGTGCACCACAAAAACAGTTCGTAACACAATCCCAGAGGCAGGATTCAAGTCAAAGCTAGGTAAAAGCCTTTAATCAATGAGAAACAAAGGAGAGCCAGGCTGAAATTTGCCAAAGACCATAAGGATTGGACCATAGAGGGGACTGGAGTAAGGAAATCTTCTTTGAATAGTCGAATTTTCAGCTTTGCCCAACACCTGGTCATCTAATGGTTAGATGGAGACCTGGAGAGGTATACAAGCCACAATGTATTGCACCCACTGTGAAATTTGGTGGACGATCGGTGATTATCTGGGGATGCTTCATCAAGGCTGGATTTGGGCAGGTTAATCTTTGCGATGGAAGTATGAATCAAGCAGCATGCAAGGTTATCCTGGAAAAACAGTTGATTCCTTTTGCTCAGGCAATGTTCCCCAACTCTGAGGACTGGTTTTACTGCAGGACAATGCACCATGCCACTCAGCTAGGTCAATCAAGGTGTGGATGAAGGACCACCACATAAAATCCCTGTCATGGCCAGCCCAATCTCCAGACCCGAACCACATTGAAAACTTCTAGAATGTAATCAAGAGGAAGATGGATAGTCACAAGCCATCAAACAAAGAAAAACTGCTTAAATTTTGGTACCAGGAGTGGCATAAGGTCACCCAAAAGCAGTGTGAAAGACTGGTGGAAAGCATGCCAAGACTCATGAAAGCTGTGATTAAAAATCATGGTTATTCCACAAAATATTGATTTCTGAATTCTTCCTGAGTTAAAACATTAGTATTGTTGTTTCTAAATGACTATGAACTTGTTTTTAGTGTTGAGTGGTACCTTCCGATATCCAGAAGTATCGGTATCGGATTGGATCGGTCGATATTCAAAAAATATCGGATATCGCCGATACCGATACCCGATACCAACGCAAGTCAATGGAACAAAAATATCGGAATTAAAATAAACCCTTTCTTTCCTTGTAGGTTAATTCTACATGAAGGAAAACAACTAAGAATAATGTAGGATGGTGGAGGAGACATTAAAGGCATAGAGGTTTAGACCAATCAAATGGAATAGCAGGAATTAATTTTTTTTTAAGACGTTCGGAGTTACAAAGCTATTGACTATGTTAAGATTTTTTATATTTAGCCAGATATTTATGTTTCACTGCTTCCATGCTGTACACCTTCTTTTTAACTTCCCCCACACTTTCTTCTTCATCATCCTCAGCAGCATCATCTTTTTCATCAACTTCTCCTTCACCTTATTCATTTTCTTCTTCACCTTCTTCGTATTATTCTTTTTTTTTACATTCTTCATATTCTTTTTATTCAACTATTATTCTTCTTCATAGTCAACTTCTTCATCTTCTTCATATTCTTCTTCTTCATCTTATTCTTATTTGTGACAGCCAGTCCTTCCTGTAGTTGTTATCTATAAAAGTTTGAAGATTACACCTTCTGTTCTTCCTTTCACAAATGATTTACATCAGGATTTGTCCGCGTTCAGTTTGGCCTGCAGCAGCAGGTTTATTCCAGGGGCACCACGAGGAGGAACGGACTCACCCCATATACTGCATAGTCTTCTTCTGCTTATAATTTAGATAATATCGTTTGTTCTGATTTTTAGTCTTATGTTTAATGTTCTTCTGCTTTTTGTTCTGCAGCTTCTTGTTCTTCTGCTTCTCGGTCTCCGGCGTCGTCGTCTCCGGGGTCGTCGTCTCTGGGGTCGTCGTCTTCTTCGGGGTGATCTTCAGGGTCGTCATCGTCATCGGGGTGGTCGTCAGGGTCGTCTTCTTTAGGCTCTTGAACTTGGAAATGTAGCAGAAGGTACAAGAAGGCTGAGACACTGCCGAGAACCAGCTGACGGTACTGGAACCCGGATGGCTGGCCGAAGGTACAAGAGCCAATGAAACTACCGAGGACCAGCTGACGTTACTGGAACCCGGTTACTAAGCAGGAGGTACCAGTGCCAGAAAGCACTACCAAGGACCACCAGACGTTGGTGGAACTCGGATACCCAGAAGGAGGCACCTAAGCCAAAGGCTCTGCCCGGAACCAGCTGACAGTACTGGAACCAGGATGGGGAGCAGAAGGTACAAGAGCAAAAGACACTGCCGAGAACCAGCTGACGGTACTGGAACCCGGATGGCTAGCCGAAGGTACAAGAGCCAATGGAACTACCGAGGACCAGCTGACATTACTGGAACCCAGTTACTAAGCAGGAGGTACCCGTGCCAGACACCTGACACTTCTGAGCAGTAACTGGCGGTGTTGGAGCCCAGGGAATGCAGGAGAAGCAGAGTATAGGCTGAGGGAACCTTTAACCCCCCAGGTGTTTGCAACTAAAATAGCCACCTTGTGCAGCACTAATGCTGCACAAGGAAAAGGTGGCTCCTTTAATTATGCTCCTTGCACACGCTGAAGTTAACACTTATAAAACGTGTCTCCTCATACCCTGAAACCGTCCCGGAGGTGGGACTTTCCTTCTTAATGAGACGCAGCACAGCCATCATTCACACCCCCTCGGCGCCGTGCGCCGCCTCCTCAGCATTGTTTGAATCTGTCCCGGAGCCTGCACTGTTATGTTATCCCGTGGCCATGCGCAGTTAGCGCTGCCCGTCTTCAGACATCATTTGTTGTCAGGCTGGCTGCGCCTGTGCGGCCGCCCTGCCAGAAATCCTGCCCGCAGTGTCTTCTGATTTATTCACACTGCGGGCCTGGGATTCATGGGCATGCACAGTGCATATCTTCGCCTCTCACTCATCTTTTTCCACCTTCTTCAGACTGTGCCGCGTCAGCTGATCCCAAATCGCATGCCACGGCCGTGACACGGCACAGTCTGAATAAGGCAGAAGGAGATGAGTGAGAGGCCAAGATATGCACTGTGCATGCCCATGAATCCCAGGCCCGCAGTGTCTTCAGATTTATTCACACTGCGGGCCTGAGATTCATGGGCATGGGCAGTGCATATCTTTGCCTCTCACTCATCTCCTTCCACCTTCTTCAGACTATGCCGTGTCAGCTGATCCCAAATCGCATGTCACGGCTGTGACGCAGCACAGTCTGAATAAGGCGGAAGGAGATGAGTGAGAGGCCAAGATATGCACTGCGCATGGCCATGAATCACAGGCCCGCAGTGTGAATAAATAAGACACTGCAGGGCGTAATCTCGGGCAGGGCGGCCGCACAGGCGCAGCCAGCCTGACAACAAATGATGTCAGAAGATGGGCAGCGCTAACTGGGCATGGCCAAGGGATAACATAACAGTGCAGGACTGATTCAAACAACGCTGAGGAGGTGGCGTCTGGCGCCAAGGGGTATGACTGACGGCTGTGCTGCGTCTCATTAAGAAGGAAAGTCCCAACTCCAAGACCGTTTGAAGGTATGAAGGGACACATTTTATAAGTGTTTAGTTCAGCATGTGCAAGGAGAATAACTAAAAGAGCCACCTTGTCCAAATGCAGCATTAGTGCTTCACAAGGTGAATCTTTTAGTTACAAACGCCGGGGGGGACAGGTTCCCTTTAATTTCTGTTTCCGTGTCAGCGTGGAGGTCGAAGGACACATTGCCAGATACACAGCAGGGGAGCACCTGACGTTACTGAACCCCAATAACACGGCAGCAAGTGTTGACTGTGCAAACGGCACTTCTGGGCAGCAACTGGCGGTGTTGGAGCCCAGGGATTACATGAGAAACACAGTGTAGGCCGAGGCCTAATTGGAGCAAATTTCAAATCTGCAGTTGTGTGAATGTGGAGGGAGCAGGTGAAATTTCCGCACACAGCTGGGGATCAGCTGACATTACTGAACCCCAATAACAGAGGAGCAACTGTTGACTGTGCGGACAGCACTTCCGAGCAGCAACTGGCAGTGTTGGAGCCCAGGGAAAGCAGGAGGAGCAGACTTGAGTTATTGCCGCACACACAGCTGGGGATCAGGTGCCGTTACTCAACCCCAATAACCGAGGAGCAACTGTTGACTGTGCGGACAGCATTTCCGAGCAGCAACAGGCGGTGTTAGAGCCCAGGGAAAGCAGGAGGAGCAGACTTGAGTTATTGCCGCACACACAGCTGGGGATCAGCTGATGTTACTGAACCCCAATAACAGAGGAGCAACTGTTGACTGTGCGGACAGCACTTCAGAGCCGCAACCGGCGGTGTTGGAGCCTGGGGAAAGTAGGAGGAGCAGACTTGAGTTATTGCCGCACACACAGCTGGGGATCAGCTGATGTTACTGAACCCCAATAACAGAGGAGCAACTGTTGACTGTGTGGACAGCACTTCCGAGCAGCAACTGGCGGTGTTGGAGCCCAGGAAAAGCAGGAGCAGACTTGAGTTATTGCCGCACACAAAGCTGGGGATCAGCTGGCGTTGCTGAACCCCAATAACAGAGGAGCAACTGTTGACTGTGCGAACAGCACTTCCAAGCAGCAACTGGCAGTGTTGGAGCCCGGGGAAAGCAGGAGGGGCAGACTTGAGTTATTGCCACACACACAGCTGGGGATCAGCTGATGTTACTGAACCCAAATAACAGAGGAGTAACTGTTGACTGTGCGGACAGCACTTCAGAGCAGCAACTGGCAGTGTTGGAGCCCAGGAATAGTAGGAGGAGCAGACTTGATTTATTGCCGCACACACAGCTGGGGATCAGCTGGTGTTACTGAACCCCAATAACAGAGGAACAACTGTTGACTGTGTGGACAGCACTTCCGAGCAGCAACTGGCGGTGTTGGAGCCCAGGAAAAGCATGAGCAGACTTGAGTTATTACCGCACACACAGCTGGGGATCAGCTGGCATTACTGAACCCCAATAACAGAGGAGCAACTGTTGATTGTGAAGACAGCACCTCCGAGCCGCAACTGGCGGTGTTGGAGCCCGGGGAAAGCAGGAGGAGCAGACTTGAGTAATTGCCGTACACACAGCTGGGGAACAGCTGGCGTTACTGAACCCCCAAAACAGAGGAGCAACTCTTGACTGTGTGGACAGCACTTCCAAGCAGCAACTGGCGGTGTTGGAGCCCAGGGAAAGCAGGAGGAGCAGACTTGAGTTATTGCCACACACACAGCTGGGGATCAGCTGACGTTACTGAACCCCACTAACACGACAGCAAGTGTTAACTGTGCAGACGGCACTTCCGAACAGCAACTGGCGGTGTTGAAGCCCAGGGAATCCAGGAGAAGCAGAGTGTAGGCCGAGGCCTCATTGGAGCAATTTGAAAGGGAACCTTTAACCCCCCCAGGCATTAGTAACTGAAAGAGTCACCTTGTGCAGCAGTAATGCTGCACAAGGAAAAGGTGGCTCTTTTAATTATGCTCCTTGCACACGCTGAAGTAAACACTTATAAAATGTGTTTTCATACCGTGAAACCGTCCCGGAGGTGGGACAGCGAAATACTTCCGGGACATGCGACGGCGCATGCGCACTAATGGTTTTCGGCTTTGCCCGCAGTTGGGCAAAGCATACTCCGCATGCGCAAGGCGAGAATGCATTGCGCACGTGTGTACTACGGAGGAAACCTAATCAAATTCAAGACAATATTGCGGCCAGCGGGAAAGGAAGGGGTGCATGAAAGAACAGAATGTACCTCCCATCGGACCATTAACAGAGCCCACCAAATTCAGGTGACAGGTTCCCTTTAAAATTATAGACTGTTCAAGTCTTTGTCCATGGGAAAACTCACAAAATCAGCAAGCGATCAAATACTTACTTCCCCATTGTATTGCTGAACTGTCAGAATTTTCATTTTAACATGACGGAGGAAGAGGTAAAATAGGAGGCTAAGGCAGGCAGGAGGCCTGAACTTGTTTGAAAGTAGTGCAACCTGGTAAAAGTTTGGGATAATAATAATTTTATAGTCCCAACATATTCCGCAGCACTTTACAATTAAGCAGGGACAAGTACAGACAATAAAGACATCACAAAGTAACATACAGTTCACCAGTTGCAGAATGAGGGCCTTGCTCGAAAGCTGCAATCTATAAAGAAATTGGGGTAATTAAATAATGTATTATTTAAGAAAATCAAACTAATTAAATATTCAGTTAAAAAAATAATGTACAATCATCATGTAAGCCCACACTACTGATATTCTGCATGCTTTGGTTGTTGGAAATGGATGGGGAACACCATTTGCCTTATCTTCCTAGTCGCTAAAATATCTTGTCCTGGCTCTGCCTACACCCGGTCCTCACAGTGCTGCGAGCAGTGACTGTATCCACTCCGGCATGTCAACAAGACTGAAAGCCAGCAGCTGCTGGGAGAAAACAATGTGTTTTCCCCTGGATGACACGCTTTCAGTACAGTGGCCAGACATCTCCATAACCCTATTAACCTGCAAATGAATCTTCTATCTGCAAGGTAATAGTGTTCTCCAACCTGACAAGTTCCTTTTAAAGAGGACCTGTCAGCTGGTCAAAACTGGATAGTTTTTGCTGCTCCCTAGGTTGTTCCACTTTTTCATTTTTGAAATATGCTATATAGTTCCTTAGATGCTAGCTTTTCATTTAGGGTCTGATATGATCATCATTTTTAGGGTCTTTACCGGGGGGGAAGGGCGGTGCTCACAGGTCTTTCTGGGGGTTTGTCTTCAAACTGTTCTGTGCAATTACCTGGAGAGAAATGCCACCTGGTAAAGATGACAAAAATTAGCATATTCGGTGCATTATACAAATAGGGCCATATATCTGGGACTACATGGCAGATTTTAAAATAGAAAAAAATGAATACTCAGAGGAATGGCAGGGATAAAATCACAACAAAATCTGGCTTCTTTTGAGCTGACGACAGTTCTCCTTTAAACCATTTCTTCCATTACACATTACACTTTGAGATTGGATATCTCTTGTTGTATTCAGCTTCTCTCTATTTATTCATCTTAATTTCCCATTAGAATCTGACTTGGCCTGAAAATTACTTCACTTCAGTTATGAACATGTTGTCCAACTTCTGAAATCTCTATTGTTTGGCTGCTTCTACTTGGCAGAAGAAAGTCATGACTTCTTATTAGTTTGGCGACAACACTCCTAAGGAATGAGCTCCAGGCTCTCAGAAGCTTGTTCCTCCTGCTTGCACGAGGCACCAGGATTTCCAGAGAATTTGTACCCACAGACCTGTCAACACATAGAAATGTCCAAAAAAAAGCAAAAGATTATTCTAAGAAACGATTCAACAATAAAGACAGAGCTCTACATTAATTTAGCCAAGTTTTCCAGTGGTGGCAACACAATTTAGTAGTTATTAGGACAACATATGGCGGTTACTTGGGCACCCTATGGTATGGCTCTATTAGGCCACTTTATTTGGCATTGCATGGTACATATATGTGTGTGCCATACAAGAGAATGTGTCCATGTGACTTGTTTCAGGAAATAGTCATAGAAATTAAATTTGGTCTTCAGTACGGATATTTTAACCCATTGAAATCAAATATTACAAAATGACAATATGTTTACACATTCATTTATTTCCATTGTCTAATATCACATATGAAATTTTAACTAAATTCAATGATTTATATCTCTGGCTTTCACATTCTTGGAGAAATAGGAACAGCTTCAGCTACAGTGGAGGGACAGCAAATGTAACCCCTTTTTTAGTTTGTTCGCGTATGTGCGCTTCTCTTGATCCTACATGTTCATGATGAATAAAATAGAGGTTTCTGAATGTCTCAAGTTAAACAGTTTGTTTTCTTACAATGTTTAGTCAATAAGTGGCATAATGAAAGTCTCATAAGCCCTGCTGCAAAATTTGGACTTTGGCCCCCTGTTACATGTGGTCACATTTATGGACCCTTTTAGTGTCCTAGATCAAATAAAGATACATGTGTTCACTTCCAATATAAAGATGCCCCCTATCCCGGTGCCTTCCTGAAATAATGCCACCCATCCTGAAGCCTTGCTGTAATAATATATATGTTAGTCACCTTCCTAGTATACTGTCCCTCATTTTGCATCCTGTGCTCCTTCCTGGCATAATGTTCCTCATCCCAGGCCCCTTACTGGTATAATATCCACCATCCTCATCCCCTTGGTGATATAATATCCTCCATCCTGGCCCCTTCCTATAAAAACATCTTCCATCCTATACCCCTTCCAGTAATAGTGTCCCCCATCCTAGGTCCCATTCAGGAATATCTCCCATTTGGAGCCCTTCCCTGGTATAACGACCTCCATTCTTTTGCCCTTTTCAGTAATATTGTTCCCCGCTCCATTCCAAGGCATTTCAAAATAAATAAATAAATAAATAAATAAATAATTCTTCTTACCTTCCTTCGCTCCCACAATAAGTGGCATCCTCTCCAACACCCGACAGGAGTCGGCAGCTGACTTCGGCTTCCTTCGGCCTCTGATTGGCCTGTGGCTTGTATTGCAGTGCAGAAAGCAGGCAGGATTCTGCGCCACCATACATTTCAGCTAAATGTGCATCCTCAAATGCACATCCATTTAAATTATGGGCACCCTCTTCAACCTGTATAGAGTGCAGTTTTAATTTAAAATCAAACCTACTACTATCTGATTACTAAAACAATAAAGAGATGGCACTCAATTCCTCCCACTGCCAGAAATTGGAACCAGATGGGAGTGAGGGATCGAAAATGTGAGACAAAAGACGTATTCGAGATATGAGCCAAAGAGTCAAAGCCAGACGGAAAACGTAGTAGCAGAGATGGAAAGCAGGTTCAGGGTTCAGAATTCAAGCCGAGCCACACACTGTAGGAAACCACCAAACACACACTAAGTCAGAGATAGGGAACGGGTCAGGCACAATTACGGGTAGTCAGAGGCAGAAGGATCGCTAGGGTATACGGGTCTGCTGCTCAAACCAGGGACTGGAACTATCACTGACAAATGCTACCAGGAATTGCACCAATAAATAGCCACCCACAAACCAAAGAGAGGCAGGAAAGGCTAACCCCACCATAACCAGGCCGGGGAAGGAAAAGCAAGAAGCAAACCCCGACCTGGACCATGACATATGCATTTTCTTCATTATTGAGCACAGCAATGGAACAAGCCAGATGCATGGAGTCTTTTAAAAGGAATCTACGATAAAAATTGAAGAAAAGGACAGCGCCACACCAGGAAGTGACAAGCAGCAACACACTTTATTCTGCCTCCTGTGGCAACGTTTCGGTCCGAGGACCTTTATCAAGCACAGTACAATCACATTTCAACCACCATTATATATCATAAAGACAAGGACAAGGACATGCGCATTGGTGGACTGTATCCGGACCTGCGCAGTGATGAGCGCTGTGGAACATAGCGCTCGTAATGATTTCTTCTACGGCGGCGTATACTGAAGCCCTGGACTGGGACCTTAGTGGGCGGATCCTCCATTGGGACATGCACCATGGTGGTGGCGTTTGTGGACCTGCGCGGTGGTGGGCGCTGCATGCTGGGTACAGTGCGGTCACATGGGATCAGCGCTGTTGCCTGATTGTGCGGCGCCTATCCTGCACACGCCTATGGAGCAATAGCAACCGCTGATGCATTGTCCTAATAGGATGATGGAGTGTGTTTACATCTGGGAAGCTGGGAGCGTTTGTACATTATTTATGTGTTGGAATGTGATAAGGGGAGCGATCAAGGGGGATTTCTCTATATTTGGGGAGGAGAGATATAGGCTGCTTAATATTTTGTATTGATTTTATTTGTTTCTATGAAGTTTGTAATATTGTAGGTTTTTTCTATTGGATTATGGCACTCCTATTGGCTGTTTGTTAACTACGGGGGTGGTCTTAATGATATATAATGGTGGTTGAAATGTGATTGTACTGTGCTTGATAAAGGTCCTCGGACCGAAAGGTTGACGCAGGAGGCAGAATAAAGTGTGTTGCTGCTTGTCACTTCCTGGTGTGGCACTGTCCTTTTCTTCAATTTTTATCGTGGATTCTTCTACTGGGATGGACCCCCTGGTGTGGACGTGCGCCCCGATGTCAATAGAGACAATGTCAGTATTGGGTGCGGTCTAACTTATTTTTGTTGGATACTTTAAAAGGAATCTGTCACCACGTTTGACCAATATAAACTATTAATATGTGCATACAGGTTATAGACTGCTGAGAATAGTCCTACCTGTGTACCTCCTATCAGATGCCTTGCTGTTGAGAAATCACCGTTTATCATTTTATTTAAATGATCTCTTCCAGGCTATGGGACGGATGGTGCCTGGAAGATACTTTTGCCTGCAGAGCTAACTTTACAGGAAGGGGGAGTTACCAGTGTGATGTGTAATGGCCGCTCTCTGCTCTCCTGGTCTCACTGCACAGCTGTGTGTTATTATACCTGACACATCTGCTGGTTCCTCTCAGCTTCAGAGCTTGCATCTCATGGGCAGACAACTCATTTGCGACCGCAGCCTCTGCCACCTGATGGCAACTCATTTGACTATCCCAGCATGCACTGGAATTCTCAAACGAAGGGTTATCAAAGAGGAGGAAGTAAATCTACTATATAAAGCTGAATGTGTGTATGTGTGTATGTGTGTATGTATGTCCGGGATTGGCATCTGCACCGTCGCAGCTACAGCCACAAAATTTTGCACAGTCACACGTCTGGACCCCGAGAGCGTCATAGGCTACATTGTGAGGTGAAATTTTAACCCCGCCCATTCCAATTCACCAAACAATTTTGACCCTATCTACATAATGGGGAAAAAAGTGAAAGGAAAAGTGTTGGAGGCGTTGAAGCTACAGCCACAAAATTTTGCACAGTCACACGTCTGGACCCCGAGAGCGTCATAGGCTATATTGTGAGGTGAAATTTTAACCCCGCGCGTTCCAATTCACCAAACAATTTTGCCCCTATCTACATAATGGGGAAAAAAGTGAAAGGAAAAGTGTTGGAGGCGTTGAAGCTACAGCCACAAAATTTTGCACAGTCACACGTCTGGACCCCGAGAGCGTCATAGGCTATGTTGTGAGGTGAAATTTTAACCCCGCGCATTCCAATTCACCAAACAATTTTGCCCCTATCCACATAATGGGAAAAAATGAAAGGAAAAGTGTTGGAGGCAAATTGACAGCTGCCAGATGTGAACAAGGGGGACGTAAAGAGTGAGAGCGATGGCGCCAAAGAGTATATACCGTACACTTGCTAAGGTGGGGCCCCGACATGGGATACTCACCACACACGGGGATATGAACACACACACAAAATGCGCCACACACTTCCACGTGCTTGAACACATATCACCCTCAGCACACATTTCACCACACATTCTCCAACCTCGCCACATAAAAGTCGAAACACAAAAGTTGCCGCTCAAAACTCGCTACGCGCAGAACTCGCCACATGCAAAAACTAGGCTCTTGCAAAACTCGCCACAAGTGCAAAACTCACCTCATGGAAAACTCGCCACACGCAAAACTTGCACATGCGGAAAAATTGCCACATGCACAAAAGTTGCAACACATGCAAAATTTCTTCACACAAAACTTGCACATACTCAAAAGGCACCACACAAAACTCGTCACGTGCAAAACTCGCCATGCGCAAAACTTGCTGCACACAAGTTGCTACACTAACCTGTCACATGCAACTCGACACACAAAAAGTTGCTACACGCATGTTGCCACACACAACTCATCTCACAAAAGTCGCTACATACATGTCGCCACACGCAACTCAACACACACAACTTGACAAACGAAACTCGCCCTAAAACACACACAAGTCTGGTCTTATCCTTCAAAAATAAAAATCTGATTAATAAGCAGACAAACTACAACAAATGTACCATAAAGGAAATACGGCAGCTGTCAGTCACATGACCTGTTTATTATGTGTATGTGTGAGCTAATATATACTGCCAGGGGGAGGGCTTCCTGCTGGCTGGGGATTTATCAGGCTGCCAATTTAGCTTACAAATACTGAGGTAAAAATACTGAGCAAATAACGTGTGAACGAGGTCTAATGCAGGAGGAGATGACACACAGGTATATACTATATACAGGAGGAGATGACATACAGGTATATACTATATACAGGAGGAGATGACACACAGGTATATACTATATACAGGAGCAGATGACCTACAGGTATATACTATATACAGGAGGAGATGACATACAGGTATATGCTATATATAGAAGATGACATGCAGGTATATACTATATACAGGAGGAGATGACATACAGGTATATACTATATATAGAAGGAGATGACATTCAGGTATATACTATATTCAGGGGAGATGACACACAGATATATACTATATTCAGGGGAGATGACACACAGGTATATACTATATACAGGAGGAGATGACATACAGGTATATACTATATATAGAAGGAGATGACATTCAGGTATATACTATATATAGGGGAGATGACACACAGCAGGTATATAATATATACAGGGGAGATGACATACAGGTATATACTATATACAGGAGATGACATACAGATGTATACTATATATAAGGGAGATGACAAACATGTATATACTGAGGTGATGACGTGAAAATGAGAGGTGTGAGGTGAAAATGAAAAGGTGTGAGTGCAAAATGAGAGGAGTGAGGAAAAATAATGGAGTGATCAGAAAATGACAGATGTGAGGTTGAAATGACAAGTGTTAGGGGGGAATGAGAGGAGTGAGGGAGAAAATGAGAGATGTGAGGGAGAAAATGAGAGATGTGATTGGGAAAATGAGAGGCGGGATGGGAAAATAAGAGAAGTGAGGTGCTATAACTAACCACAGATATTTACTATGCCCAGGCAACGCCGGGCTCTTCAGCTAGTCTAATATATAAAGCTGAATGTGTGTATGTGTGTGTGTGTGTGTGTGTGTGTCTGTATGTGTGTATGTCCGGGATTGGCATCTGCACCGTCACAGCTACAGCCACAAAATTTTGCACAGTCACACGTCTGGACCCCGAGAGCGTCATAGGCTATGTTGTGAGGCGAAATTTTAACCCCGTGCATTCCAATTCACCAAACAATTTTGCCCCTATCTACATAATGGGGAAAAAAGTGAAAGGAAAAGTGTTGGAGGCGTCGTAGCTACAGCCACAAAATTTTGCACAGTCCCACGTCTGGACCCCGAGAACATCATAGGCTATGTTGTGAGGTGAAATTTTAACCCCGTGCTTTCCAATTCACCAAACAATTTTGCCCCTATCTACATAATGGGGAAAAAGCAAAAGGAAAAGTGTTGGAGGCGTCGCAGCTACAGCCACAACATTTTGCACAGTCACACTTCTGGACCCCGAGAGCGTCATAGGCTATGTTGTGAGGTGAAATTTTAACCCCGCGCTTTCCAATTCACCAAACAATTTTGCCCCTAGCTACATAATGGGAAAAAATGAAAGGAAAAGTGTTGGAGGCAAATTGACAGCTGTCAGATGTGAACAATGGGGACTTAAAGAATGAGAGCGATGGCGCCAAAGAGTATATACCGTACAGTTGCTAAGGTGGGGCCCCGACATGGGATACTCACCACACACGGGGATATGAACACACACACAAAATGCGCCACACACTACCACGTGCTTGAACACATATTACCCTCAGCACACATTTCACCACAAATACACCAACCTCGCCACATAAAAGTCAAAACACAAAAGTCGCCGCTCAAAACTCGCCACGCGCAGAACTCGCCACATGCAAAAACTAGGCTCTTGCAAAACTCGCCACAAGTGCAAAACTCACCTCATGGAAAACTCGCCACACGCAAAACTTGCACACGCGGAAAAATTGCCACATGCACAAAAGTTGCAACACATGCAAAAGTTGCCTCACACAAAACTTGCACATACTCAAAAGGCACCACACATAAAACTCGCCACGCGCAAAACTCGCCATGCGCAAAACTTGCTGCACACAACTTGCTACACTAACCTGTCACATGCAACTCGACACACAAAAAGTTTCTACACGCATGTTGCCACACAAAACTCATCTCACAAAAGTCGCTATATGCATGTCGCCACACGCAACTCAACACACACAACTTGACAAATGAAACTCGCCCTAAAACACACACAAGTCTGGTATTATCCTTCAAAAATAAAAATCTGATTAATAAGCAGACAAACTACAACAAATGTACCATATAGGAAATACGGCAGCTGTCAGTCACATGACCTGTCTATTACGTGTATGTGTGAGCTAATATATACTGCCAGGGGGAGGGCTTCCTGTTGGCTGGGGATTTATCAGGCTGCCAATTTAGCTTACAAATACTGCGGTAAAAATTATACTGCCTCTGTACAAATCCCTAGTTAGACCGCACATGGAGTACTGTGTCCAGTTTTGGGCACCGGTGCTCATGAAGGATATAATGGAACTAGAGAGAGTACAAAGGAGGGCAACAAAATTAATAAAGGGGATGGGAGAACTACAATACCCAGATAGATTAGCGAAATTAGGATTATTTAGTCTAGAAAAAAGACGACTGAGGGGCGATCTAATAACCATGTATAAGTATATAAGGGGACAATACAAATATCTCGCTGAGGATCTGTTTATACCAAGGAAGGTGACGGGCACAAGGGGGCATTCTTTGCGTCTGGAGGAGAGAAGGTTTTTCCACCAACATAGAAGAGGATTCTTTACTGTTAGGGCAGTGAGAATCTGGAATTGCTTGCCTGAGGAGGTGGTGATGGCGAACTCAGTCGAGGGGTTCAAGAGAGGCCTGGATGTCTTCCTGGAGCAGAACAATATTGTATCATACAATTATTAGGTTCTGTAGAAGGACGTAGATCTGAGGATTTATTATGATGGAATATAGGCTGAACTGGATGGACAAATGTCTTTTTTCGGCCTTACTAACTATGTTACTATGTTACTTACTAACTATGTAAAAATACTGAGCAAATAACGTGTGAACGAGGTCTAATACAGGAGGAGATGACACACAGGTATATACTATATACAGGGGAGATGACACACAGATATATACTATATACAGGAGAGATGACACACAGGTATGTACTTTATAGAGGAGGAGATGACTTACAGGTACATATATATACAGGAGGAGATGACATACAGGTATATACTATATACAGGAGGAGATGACACACAGGTATATACTGTATACAGGAGCAGATGACCTACAGGTATATACTATATACAGGAGGAGATGACACACAGGTATATACTATATACAGGAGGAGATGACACACAGGTATATACTATATACAGGAGCAGATGACCTACAGGTATATACTATATACAGGAGGAGATGACACACAGATATATACTATATACAGGGGAGATGACACACAGGTATATACTATATACAGGAGGAGATTACATACAGGTATATACTATATATAGAAGGAGATGACATCCAGGTATATACTATATATAGGGGAGATGACACACAGCAGGTATATACTATATACAAGGGAGATGACATACAGGTATATACTATATACAGGAGATGACATACAGATGTATACTATATATAAGGGAGATGACAAACATGTATATACTGAGGTGTAGGGTTGAGCGAAACGGGTCGAACATTTTCAAAAGTCGCCGACTTTTGGCGAAGTCGAGTTTCATGAAACCCGATCCGACCCCTGTGCGTGGTCGGCCATGCGGTACGCGACTTTCGCGCCAAAGTCGCGTTTCAATGACGCGAAAAGCGCCATTTCTCAGCCAATGAAGGTAAACGCAGAGTGTGGGCAGCGTGATGACATAGGTCCTGGTCCCCACCATCTTAGAGAAGGGCATTGCAGTGATTGGCTTGCTGTCTGCGGCGTCACAGGGGCTATAAAGGGGAGTTCCCGCCGACCGCCATGTTACTGCTGCTGATCTGAGCTTAGGGAGAGGTTGCTGCCGCTTCGTCAGAAGCAGGGATAGCGTTAGGCAGGGTCCATTAACCACAAAACCGCTTGTGCTGTAGCGATTTCCACTGCCCAACACCACCTTCGGTGTACAGGGACAGTGGAAGATCCTTTTTTTTTTTTTTTTTTCCTCAGCGCTGTAGCTCATTGGGCTGCCCTAGAAGGCTCCCTGATAGCTGCATTGCTGTGTGTACGCCGCTGTGCAAAGCAACTGCTTTTTTCAAAGCACAAATCCTCTTGTTCCTTCCTTTCTGCACAGCTATCTTGTTTGTTTGTCCACACTTTTTATTTAATTTGTGCATCAGTCCACTCCTTATTGCTGCCTGCCATACCTGGCTGAGATTACTGCAGGGAGATAGTAATTGAAGGACAGTTCATTTTTTTTTTTTTTGTGGGAGATTAAGATTGACATTTCTGCTAGAGTGCCATCTCTGTCTGTGTCATCTCTCACTCAGTGGGCCATAGAAAGCCTATTTATTTTTTTGCTTGATTTGGGTTCCAAAATCTACCAGAAAAAATCACAACATCAATCAGTGGGAGAAAAATATTGGCCTCAGGGCTTGTGTGCCACTCCTTACTCCTGTGTGTGCCATCTCTCACTCAGTGGGCCATAGAAAGCCTATTAATTTTTTTGCTTGATTTGGGTTCTAAATTCTACCTGAAAAAATCAATAAATCAATCAGTGGGAGATTAATATTGGCCTTTGGGCTTGTGTGCCAGTCCTAAGTGTGCCATCTCTCTCTCTCTCAGATAGTGGGCCATAGAAAGCCTATTTTTTTATTATTTTATTGGGTTTATAAATTTTCTCTGGAAAAAAAAAAAAAGTGGGAGATTAATATTGGCCTCTGGGCTTGTGTGCCAGTCCTGAGCGTGCCATCTCTCTCACAAATAGTGGGCCATAGAAAGCCTATTTATTTTTTTGGTTGATTTGGGTTCATAATTCTACCTGAAAAAATCAATCAATCAATCAGTGGGAGATTAATATTGGCCTTTGGGCTTGTGTGCCAGTCCTAAGCGTGCCATCTCTCTCTCTCAGATAGTGGGCCATAGAAAGCCTATTTATTATTATTTTTTTTATTGGGTTTATAAATTTTCCCTGGAAAAAAAAAAAAAGTGGGAGATTAACCCCTTTCTGCCATTAGACGTACTATTGCGTCCATGTGGGGTGGGCTTTACTTCCCAAGGACGCAATAGTACGTCATATGCGATCGGCAGCGCTCACGGGGGGAGCGCCGCCGATCGCGGCCGGGTGTCAGCTGTTTATCGCAGCTGACATCCGGCACTATGTGCCAGGAGCGGTCACGGACCGCCCCCGGCACATTAACCCCCGGCACACCGCGATCAAAGATGATCGCGATGTGCCGGCGGTACAGGGAAGCACCGCGCAGGGAGGGGACTCCCTGCGGGCTTCCCTGAGCCCCCCGCAGCAACGCGATGTGATCGCGTTGCTGCGAGGGTCTCACCTCCCTCCCTGCTCCCTCCAGCCCTGGATCCAAGATGGCCGCGGATCCGGGTCCTGCAGGGAGGGAGGTGGCTTCACAGAAGCCAGAGTGCTGTGCAAACTGTCAGATCACTGATCTGTGATGTCCCCCCCTGGGACAAAGTAAAAAAGTTAAAAAAAAAAATTTCAAATGTGTAAAAAAAAATAAAAAAAAATATTCCAAAATAATGAAAAAAAAAATAAAAATATTATTCCCATAAATACATTTCTTTATCTAAATAATAAAAAAAAACAATAAAAGTACACATATTTAGTATCGCCGCGTCCGTAACGGCCCGACCTATAAAACTGGCCCACTAGTTAACCCCTTCAGTAAACACCGTAAGAAAAAAAAAAAAAAACGAGGCAAAAAACAACGCTTTATTATCATACCGCCGAACAAAAAGTGGAATAACACGCGATCAAAAAGACAGATATAACTAACCATGGTACCGCTGAAAACGTCATCTTGTCCCGCAAAAAACGAGCCGCCATACAGCATCATCAGCAAAAAATAAAAAAGTTATAGTCCTGAGAATAAAGCGATGCAAAAATAATTATTTTTTCTATAAAATAGTTTTTATCGTATAAAAGCGCCAAAACATAAAAAAATGATATAAATGAGGTGTCGCTGTAATCGTACTGACCCGAAGAATAAAACTGCTTCATCAATTTTACCAAACGCGGAACGGTATAAACGCCTCCCCCAAAAGAAATTCATGAATAGCTGGTTTTTGGTCATTCTGCCTCACAAAAATCGGAATAAAAAGCGATCAAAAAATGTCACGTGCCCGAAAATGTTACCAATAAAAACATCAACTCGTCCCGCAAAAAACAAGACCTCACATGACTCTGTGGACCAGAATATAGAAAAATTATAGCTCTCAAAATGTGGTAACGCAAAAAATATTTTTTGCAATAAAAAGCGTCTTTCAGTGTGTGACGGCTGCCAATCATAAAAATCCACTAAAAAACCTGCTATAACAGTAAATCAAACCCCCCTTCATCACCCCCTTAGTTAGGGAAAAATTAAAAAAATGTATTTATTTCCATTTTCCCATTAGGGCTAGGGTTAGAGTTAGGGCTAGGGTTAGGGCTAGGGTTAGGGCTAGGGTTAGGGCTAGGGTTAGGGCTAGGGTTAGGGCTAGGGCTAGGGTTAGGGCTAGGGTTAGGGCTAGGGTTAGGGCTAGGGTTAGGGCTAGGGTTAGGGTTAGGGCTAGGGTTAGGGCTAGGGTTAGGATTAGGGTTAGGGTTAGGGCTAGGGCTACAGTTTGGGTTGGGGCTAAAGTTACAGTTAGGGTTTAGATTACATTTACGGTTGGGAATAGGGTTGGGATTAGGGTTAGGGGTGTGTCAGGGTTAGAGGTGTGGTTAGGGTTACTGTTGGGATTAGGGTTAGGGATGTGTTTGGATTAGGGTTTCAGTTATAATTGGGGGGTTTCCACTGTTTAGGCACATCAGGGGCTCTCCAAACGCGACATGGCGTCCGATCTCAATTCCAGCCAATTCTGCGTTGAAAAAGTAAAACAGTGCTTCTTCCCTTCCGAGCTCTCCCGTGTGCCCAAACAGGGGTTTACCCCAACATATGGGGTATCAGCGTACTCAGGACAAATAGGACAACAACTTTTGGGGTCCAATTTCTCCTGCTACCCTTGGGAAAATACAAAACTCGGGGCTAAAACATATTTTTTGTGGGAAAAAAAAGATTTTTTATTTTCACGGCTCTGCGTTATAAACTGTAGTGAAACACTTGGGGGTTCAAAGTTCTCACAACACATCTAGATTAGTTCCTTGGGGGGTCTAGTTTCCAATATGGGGTCACTTGTGGGGGGTTTCTACTGTTTAGGTACATTAGGGGTTCTGCAAACGCAATGTGACGTCTGCAGACCATTCCATCTAAGTCTGCATTCCAAATGGCGCTCCTTCCCTTCCGAGCTCTGCCATGCGCTCAAACGTTGGTTTCCCCCAACATACGGGGTATCAGCGTACTCAGGACAAATTGGACAACAACTTTTGGGGTCGAATTTCTCCTCTTACCCTCGGGAAAATACAAAACTGGGGGCTAAAAAATAATTTTGGGGGCAAAGATTTTTTTTTTTAATTTTCACGGCTCTGCGTTACAAACTGTAGTGAAACACTTGGGGGTTCAAAGCTATCACAACACATCTAGATGAGTTCCTTAGGGGGTCTAGTTTCCAAAATGGTGTCACTTGTGGGAGGTTTCTACTGTTTAGGTACATTAGGGGCTCTGCAAATGCAATGTGACACCTGCAGACCATTCCATCTAAGTCCTCATTCCAAATGGAGCTCCTTCCCTTCCGAGCCCTCCCATGCGCCCAAACAGTGGTTCCCCCCCACATATGGGGTATCAGCGCACTCAGGACAAATTGGACAACAAATTGTGGGGTCGAATTTCTCCTTTTACCCTCGGGAAAATACGAAACTGGGGGCTAAAAAATAATTTTTGTGGGAAAAAATTTTTGTTTTATTTTTACGGCTCTCCATTATAAACTTCTGTGAAGCCCTTGGTGGGTCAAAGCGCTCAGCACACATCTAGATAAGTTCCTAAGGGGGTCTACTTTCCAAAATGGTGTCACTTGTGGGGGGTTTCTACTGTTTAGGTACATTAGGGGCTCTGCAAACGCAATGTGACACCTGCAGACCATTCCATCTAAGTCTGCATTCAAATGGCACTCCTTCCCTTCTGAGCCCTCCCATGTGCCCAAACAGTGGTTCCCCCCACATATGGTGTATCATCGCACTCAGGACAAATTGGGCAACAAATTTTGGGGTCCAATTTCTCCTGTTACCCTCAGGAAAATACAAAACTGGGGGCTAAAAAAATAATTTTTGTGGGAAAAAATTTTTGTTTTATTTTTACGGCTCTGCATTATAAACTTCTGTGAAGCACTTGGTGGGTCAAAGTGCTCACCACACCTCTAGATAAGTTCCTTAGGGGGTCTACTTTCCAAAATGGTGTCATTTGTGGGGGGTTTCAATGTTTAGGCACATCAGTGGCTCTTCAAACGCAACATGGCGTCCCATCTCAATTCCTGTCAATTTTGCTTTGAAAAGTCAAACGGCGCTCCTTCCCTTCCGAGCTCTCCCATCCACCCAAACAGTGGTTTACCCCCACATATGGGGTATCCGCGTACTCAGGACAAATTGTACAACAACTTTTGGGGTCCAATTTCTTCTCTTACCCTTGGGAAAATAAAAAATTGGGGGCAAAAAGATAATTTTTGTGAAAAAATATGATTTTTTGTTTTTACGGTTCTACATTATAAACTTCTGTGAAGCACTTGGTGGGTCAAAGTGCTCACCACACCTCTAGATAAGTTCCTTAGGGGGTCTACTTTCCAAAATGGTGTCACTTGTGGGGGGTTTCAATGTTTAGGCACATCAGTGGCTCTTCAAACGCAACATGACGTCCCATCTCAATTCCTGTCAATTTTGCATTGAAAAGTCAAACGGCGCTCCTTCCCTTCCGAGCTCTCCCATCCGCCCAAACAGTGGTTTACCCCCACATATGGGCTATCAGCGTACTCAGGACAAATTGTACAACAACTTTTGGGGTCCAATTTCTTCTCTTACCCTTGGGAAAATAAAAAATTGGGGGCGAAAAGATAATTTTTGTGAAAAAATATGATTTTTTATTTTTACGGTTCTACATTATAAACTTCTGTGAAGCACTTGTTGGGTCAAAGTGCTCACCACACCTCTAGATAAGTTCCTTAGGGGGTCTACTTTCCAAAATGGTGTCACTTGTGGGGGGTTTCAATGTTTAGCCACATCAGGGGCTCTCCAAACGAAACATGGCGTCCCATCTCAATTCCAGTCAATTTTGCATTGAAAAGTCAAATGGCACTCCTTCGCTTCCGAGCTCTGCCATGCGCCCAAACAGTGGTTTACCCCCACATGTGGGGTATTGGCATACTCAGGACAAATTTTACAACAATGTTTGGGGTCCATTTTCTCCTGTTACCCTTGGTAAAATAAAACAAATTGGAGCTGAATTAAATTTTTTGTGAAAAAAAGTTAAATGTTCATTTTTATTTAAACATTCAAAAAATTCCTGTGAAGCACCAGAAGGGTTAATAAACTTCTTGAATATGGTTTTGAGCACCTTGAGGGGTGTAGTTTTTAGAATGGTGTCACACTTGGGTATTTTCTATCATATAGACCCCTCAAATTGACTTCAAATGAGATGTGGTCCCTAAAATAAAATGGTGTTGTAGAAATGAGAAATTGCTGGTCAACTTTTAACCCTTATAACTCCCTAACAAAAAAATATTTTGGTTCCAAAATTGTGCTGATGTAAAGTAGACATGTGGGAAATGTTACTTATTAAGTATTTTGTGTGACATATCTCTGTGATTTAATTGCATAAAAATTCAAAGTTGGAAAATTGCGAAATTTTCATAATTTTCGCCAAATTTCCGTTTTTTTCACAAATAAACGCAGGTACTATCAAATAATTTTTACCATTGTCATGAAGTACAATATGTCACGAGAAAACAATGTCAGAATCACCAGGATCCATTGAAGCGTTCCAGAGTTATAACCTCATAAAGGGACAGTGGTCAGAATTGTAAAAATTGGCCCGGTCATTAACGTGCAAACCACCCTTGGGGGTAAAGGGGTTAATATTGGCCTCTGGGCTTGTGTGCCAGTCCTGAGCGTGCCATCTCTCTCACAAATAGTGGGCCATAGAAAGCCTATTTATTTTTTGGGTTGATTTGGGTTCCTAATTCTACCTGAAAAAATCAATCAATCAATCAGTGGGAGAAAAATATTGGCCTCAGGGCTTGTGTGCCACTCCTTACTCCTGTGTGTGCCATCTCTCACTCAGTGGGCCATAGAAAGCCTATTAATTTTTTTGCTTGATTTGGGTTCCAAAATCTACCAAAAAAAATCACTAAATCAATCAGTGGGAGATTAATATTGGCCTCTGGGCTTGTGTGCCACTCCTGACTCCTGTGTGCGTCATCTGTCACTCAGTGGGCCCTAGAAAGCCTATTTTTTGTTTTATTTGTTTTCTAAATTCTCCCTGAAACAATCATTTTATTTTCTTTGGTTTCTAAATTATTCCTGAAAAAAACATTTTTTTTGCATTTTTTTTTCTCTCAAGTCTCCCTGAAAAAAAAAAAAAAAAAAAAAAATCTGTGGGAGATTCATATTGCCCCTTCTGCTTGTGTGCCAGTCTTGACTCCTGGGTGTGCCATCTCTCTCTCTCTCTCCCCAATTGTGGGCCATAGAAAGCCTATTAATTGTTTTGCTTGATTTGGGTTCCAAAATCTACCTGAAAAAAATCACTAAATCAATCAGCGGGAGATTAATATTGGCCTCTGGGCTTGTGTGCCACTCCTGACTCCTGTGTGCGTCATCTGTCACTCAGTGGGCCCTAGAAAGCCTATTTTTTGTTTTATTTGTTTTCTAAATTCTCCCTGAAACAATCATTTTATTTTCTTTGGTTTCTAAATTATTCCTGAAAAAAATCATTTTTTTTGTATTTTTTTTTCTCTCAAGTCTCCCTGAAAAAAAAAAAAAAAAAAAAATCTGTGGGAGATTCATATTGCCCCTTCTGCTTGTGTGCCAGTCTTGACTCCTGGGTGTGCCATCTCTCTCTCTCTCCCCAATTGTGGGCCATAGAAAGCCTATTAATTGTTTTGCTTGATTTGGGTTCCAAAATCTACCTGAAAAAAATCACTAAATCAATCAGTGGGAGATTAATATTGGCCTCTGGGCTTGTGTGCCACTCCTGACTCCTGTGTGCGTCATCTGTCACTCAGTGGGCCCTAGAAAGCCTATTTTTTGTTTTATTTGTTTTCTAAATTCTCCCTGAAACAATCATTTTATTTTCTTTGGTTTCTAAATTATTCCTGAAAAAAATCATTTTTTTTGCATTTTTTTTTCTCTCAAGTCTCCCTGAAAAAAAAAAAAAAAAAAAAAATCTGTGGGAGATTCATATTGCCCCTTCTGCTTGTGTGCCAGTCTTGACTCCTGGGTGTGCCATCTCTCTCTCTCTCCCCAATTGTGGGCCATAGAAAGCCTATTAATTGTTTTGCTTGATTTGGGTTCCAAAATCTACCTGAAAAAAATCACTAAATCAATCAGCGGGAGATTAATATTGGCCTCTGGGCTTGTGTGCCACTCCTGACTCCTGTGTGCGTCATCTGTCACTCAGTGGGCCCTAGAAAGACTATTTTTTGTTTTATTTGTTTTCTAAATTCTCCCTGAAACAATCATTTTATTTTCTTTGGTTTCTAAATTATTCCTGAAAAAAATCATTTTTTTTGTATTTTTTTTTCTCTCAAGTCTCCCTGAAAAAAAAAAAAAAAAAAAAAATCTGTGGGAGATTCATATTGCCCCTTCTGCTTGTGTGCCAGTCTTGACTCCTGGGTGTGCCATCTCTCTCTCTCTCCCCAATTGTGGGCCATAGAAAGCCTATTAATTGTTTTGCTTGATTTGGGTTCCAAAATCTACCTGAAAAAAATCACTAAATCAATCAGTGGGAGATTAATATTGGCCTCTGGGCTTGTGTGCCACTCCTGACTCCTGTGTGCGTCATCTGTCACTCAGTGGGCCCTAGAAAGCCTATTTTTTGTTTTATTTGTTTTCTAAATTCTCCCTGAAACAATCATTTTATTTTCTTTGGTTTCTAAATTATTCCTGAAAAAAATCATTTTTTTTGTATTTTTTTTTCTCTCAAGTCTCCCTGAAAAAAAAAAAAATCTGTGGGAGGTTCATATTGCCCCTTCTGCTTGTGTGCCAGTCTTGACTCCTGGGTGTGCCATCTCTCTCTCTCTCCCCAATTGTAGGCCATAGAAAGCCTATTAATTTTTTTGCTTGATTTGGGTTCCAAAATCTACCAAAAAAAATAACTAAATCAATCGGTGGGAGATTAATATTGGCCTCTGGGCTTGTGTGCCACTCCTGACTCCTGTGTGCGTCCTCTCTCACTCAGTGGGCCCTACAAAGCCTTTTTTTTTTTTTTTTCCTAAATTCTCCCTGAAACAATCATTTCATTTTATTTGTTTTATAAATTCTTCTGTAAAAAATAATTTTTTTTAAATTTTTTTTTTCTGAAGTCTCCCTTTTAAAAAAAACAAACACAAATCAGTGGGAGATAAATATTTACATTTGCGCTTCAGTGACAGTCCTGCGTGTGTGCCATCTCATTTGTTGCCAACAACAACAGAGTGTGTAACATTGTGGCTGATTTTCGTTGTGGTCTCACCCACCTGTAAAGGGGTAGCTAAATCATACTGAAGTTATAGCTCACCGTGTAAGTTGTGTGACAGCAACAAATACCGTTCGTTTGTTAACGTTTTTAAAACAATGAGGAAGTCTGGTGGAAGAGGTCGTGGCCGGGGGCGTTCATTGTCAACTGGTAATGAGGGTAGTGGTAGTGGTGGAGCTGGTCGTGGGAAAAAAAATATTGCACCTAAGTCTGGAGCTGTGGAGCCAGGTTCGTCGTCTGGCTACACAAGGCCTCGAACGCTCCCTTTTCTGGGAGTAGGAAAACCACTTTTAAAGCCGGAGCAGCAAGAGCAAGTTTTGGCTTATCTTGCTGACTCAGCCTCTAGCTCTTTTGCCTCCTCTCGTGAAACTGGTAAATGTCAAAGCAGCGCGTCGTTAGTGGATGTTCACGGTCAGGGACAAGTCGCTTCCTTGTCCTCTTCAGCAAAAACAACAACAGAGAAGAATGCAGCAGGCGACACAACGGGTTACTCCATGGAGCTCTTTACACATACCGTCCCTGGCTTAGAAAGTGAAGCAGTTAACAGTCCATGCCCATTACAAGTTGAATCTGACATGGAGTGCACTGATGCACAGCCACAGCCAGACTACTATCCTGGTCCTTTGACTCAGACCACAACATTGCCATCGCAGGGTGCTGATCAAGAATCAGACCCTGATGAGACTATGTTGCCCCATCACGAACGCTGTACCACCGACCGCCACGGTGACACAGACGAAGTTGCACACGAGCTACAAAAAGAGGTAATAGATGACCCAGTTCTTGACCCCGATTGGCAGCCATTGGGGGAACAGGGTGCAGGCGGCAGCAGTTCTGAAGCGGAGGAGGAGGGGCCGCAGCAGGCATCAACATCGCAACAGGTTCCATCTGCCGGGCCCGTATCTTGCCCAAAACGCGTGGCAAAGCTAAAACCTGTTGGAGGACAGCGTGGCCATCCGGTTAAAGCTCAGTCTGCAATGCCTGAAAAGGTATCCGATGCTAGAAAGAGTGCAGTCTGGCATTTTTTTAAACAACATCCAATTGATCAGCGCAAAGTCATCTGTCAAAAATGTTCAACTACCTTAAGCAGAGGACAGAATCTGAAAAGTCTCAATACAAGTTGCATGCATAGACATTTAACCACCATGCATTTGCAAGCCTGGACTAACTACCAAACGTCCCTTAAGGTTGTAGCACCCTCGGCCAATGAAGCTAGTCAGCAACGCAACATCCCTTCCGGCAGTGTAGGGCCACCATTTTCCGCACCACCTGCAGTATCTGTGCAGGTTTCTTTGCCAGGCCAAAGCCGTCAGGGTCAGGGAATCACCAGTTTCGTAGTAGGAAACACTGCATCTAGGGCACCGGTGGCAACAATACCATCTCCCACCGTCTCTCAGTCTGCCATGTCCACCGGCACCCCCGCTAGTTCCACGATCTCCAGCTCTCCAGTCCAGCTCACCCTACATGAGACTATGGTTAGAAAAAGGAAGTACTTAGCCTCGCATCCGCGTACACAGGGTTTGAACGCACACATAGCTAGACTAATCTCGTTAGAGATGATGCCCTACCGGTTAGTTGAAAGCGAAGCTTTCAAAGCCCTGATGGACTACGCTGTACCATGCTACGAGCTACCCAGTCGACACTTTTTTTCCAGAAAAGCCATCCCAGCCCTCCACCAGCATGTTAAAGAGCGCATCGTCCATGCACTCAGGCAATCTGTGAGCACAAAGGTGCACCTGACAACAGATGCATGGACCAGTAGGCATGGCCAGGGACGTTACGTGTCCATCACGGCACACTGGTTAAATGTGGTGGATGCAGGGTCCACAGGGGACAGCAAGTTTGGGACAGTTCTGCCTAGCCCACGGTCTAGGAAACAATTGGCTGTAGCCGTTCGCACCCCCTCCTCCTCCTCTTCGTCCTCCTGCAGAAGCGAGAGCTCGTCCACAGACCGCAGTCGCACAACCACTCCATCCGCAGCTGCCACTGTTGCACACCAGGTCTCCCATTATGGGGCAGCTACTGGCAAACGTCAGCAGGCTGTATTGGCTATGAAGTGTTTGGGCGACAACAGACACACCGCGGAAGTTCTGTCCGAGTTCTTGCAGAAAGAAACGCAGTCGTGGCTGGGCACTGTAGATCTTGAGGCAGGCAAGGTAGTGAGTGATAACGGAAGGAATTTCATGGCTGCCATCTCCCTTTCCCAACTGAAACACATTCCTTGCCTGGCTCACACCTTAAACCTGGTGGTGCAGTGCTTCCTGAAAAGTTATCCGGGGTTATCCGACCTGCTCCTCAAAGTGCGTGGACTTTGCTCACATATCCGCCGTTCGCCCGTACACTCCAGCCGTATGCAGACCTATCAGCGTTCTTTGAACCTTCCCCAGCATCGCCTAATCATAGACGTTGCAACAAGGTGGAACTCAACACTGCACATGCTTCAGAGACTGTGTGAACAGAGGCGGGCTGTTATGTTTTTGTGGGAGGATACACATACACGGGCAGGCAGTAGGATGGCAGACATGGAGTTGTCAGGTGTGCAGTGGTCGAAGATTCAAGACATGTGTCAAGTCCTTCAGTGTTTTGAGGAATGCACACGGCTGGTTAGTGCAGACAACGCCATAATAAGCATGAGCATCCCCCTAATGCGTCTGCTGATGCAAAGTTTGACGCACATAAAGGATCAGGCGTCTGCAGCTGAGGAAGAGGAAAGCCTTGATGACAGTCAGCCATTGTCTGGCCAGGGCAGTGTACAGGACGAAGTAGCGGGCGAAGAGGAGGAGGAGGACGAGGAGGATGATGGGGATGATTATATTTTTAATGAGGAAGCTTTTCCGGGGCCACTGGAAATTGGTGGCGCGGCAAGGCCGGGTTCTGGTTTTTTGAGGGACACAAGTGACGTGGATTTGCCTGAAACTGCCCCTCAACCAAGCACAACCGCAGATTTGAGAACTGGAACTTTGGCCCACATGGCGGATTATGCCTTACGTATCCTCAAAAGGGACACACGCATAACTAAAATGATGAATGATGACGATTACTGGTTGGCCTGCCTCCTTGATCCTCGCTATAAAGGCAAATTGCAAAATATAATGCCACATGAGAACTTGGAACTAATATTAGCAACCAAACAATCAACTCTTGTTGACCGTTTGCTTCTGGCATTCCCTGCACACAGCGCCCGTGATCGTTCTCACACGAGCTGCAGGGGCCAGCAGACCAGAGGAGTTAGAGGGGCAGAAATCAGAAGTGGCGTTGGCCAGAGGGGTTTTCTGACCAGGTTGTGGAGTGATTTTGCTATGACCGCAGACAGGACAGGTACTGCAGCATCAATTCAAAGTGACAGGAGACAACATTTGTCCAGTATGGTTACAAACTATTTTTCATCCCTTATCGATGTTCTCCCTCAACCGTCATTCCCATTTGATTACTGGGCATCAAAATTAGACACCTGGCCAGAATTGGCAGAATATGCATTGCAGGAGCTTGCTTGCCCGGCAGCTAGTGTCCTATCAGAAAGAGTATTCAGTGCTGCAGGTTCAATACTAACAGAAAAAAGGACTCGTCTGGCTACCCAAAATGTAGATGATCTAACCTTCATTAAAATGAACCACAACTGGATTTCGAAATCTTTTGCCCCACCTTGCCCGGCTGACACCTAGCTTTCCTATGAAAAGGTCTTGCCTGTGGACTATTCTGAATGCCTTTTCCAATCTCGTAATTTTCAGCACCTGATTGTCCAGCATACGACATGTTTACACCTCACTAAATGGCCAAACTCCCCACACGGGGCCGTGGTATCGACACTTGGCGACAGCACCCGTGAGAGTGCAGTTTGTCTGAAGAGGTGGGTGAGCCCGCTTTTGGTCGACGGCACTGCCACTGGGTCCCTCCTAGTACAATAAAGTGTCTCTGGCGGTGGTGGTGCGCACCCAACGTCAGACACACCGTTGTAATATGAGGGGCCCTGGGCCTGTACCGCCGGCCACAAGACAGTTTCCCCCCACCCCAGCTCAAACAGTGCTCTACCACTTGCAAAATTATCTCACAGCTCCACCAATGTTTAGTCTATGCGCTGACATCCTTCAATGCCTGCCACTGACAATACCATTGTATTGACATTTTTGTTATGTTAGGCCTTCGATGCCTGTCTGTGGTCACTCCTTCCACTAGGCCTCCACTGACCACACCACTGCTGCCCGTGTACCCCTGGAACCAATTTAAAATTGCCTACAGCCATGTGTTATTATTTTAGGCCTTCGATGCCTGTCTGCGGTCCATTCTTTCAACTACTACTACACTGACCAGGGCACTGCTGCCCGTGTACCCCTGGAACCAATTTAAAATTGCCTACAGCCATGTGTTATTATTTTAGGCCTTCGATGCCTGTCTGCGGTCACTCCTTCCACTAGGCCTCCACTGACCACACCACTGCTGCCCGTGTACCCCTGGAACCAATTTAAAATTGCCTACAGCCAGGCCAATTTTTTTATTTTAGGCCTTCGATGCCTGTCTGCGGTCCATTCATTCAACTACTACTACACTGACCAGGTCACTGCTGCCCGTGTACCCCTGGAACCAATTTAAAATTGCCTACAGCCATGTGTTATTATTTTAGGCCTTCGATGCCTGTCTGCGGTCACTCCTTCCACTAGGCCTCCACTGACCACACCACTGCTGTCCGTGTACCCCTGGAACCAATTTAAAATTGCCTACAGCCATGTGTTATTATTTTAGGCCTTCGATGCCTGTCTGCGGTCACTCCTTCCACTAGGCCTCCACTGACCACACCACTGCTGCCCGTGTACCCCTGGAACCAATTTAAAATTGCCTACAGCCAGCCCAATTTTTTTATTTTAGGCCTTCAATGCCTGTCTGCGGTCCATTCTTTCAACTACTACTACACTGACCAGGTCACTGCTGCCCGTGTACCCCTGGAACCAATTTAAAATTGCCTACAGCCATGTGTTATTATTTTAGGCCTTCGATGCCTGTCTGCGGTCACTCCTTCCACTAGGCCTCCACTGACCACACCACTGCTGCCCGTGTACCCCTGGAACCAATTTAAAATTGCCTACAGCCATGTGTTATTATTTTAGGCCTTCGATGCCTGTCTGCGGTCACTCCTTCCACTAGGCCTCCACTGACCAGGTCACTGCTGCCCGTGTACCCCTGGAACCAATTTAAAATTGCCTACAGCCATGTGTTATTATTTTAGGCCTTCGATGCCTGTCTGCGGTCCATTCTTTCAACTACTACTACACTGACCAGGGCACTGCTGCCCGTGTACCCCTGGAACCAATTTAAAATTGCCTACAGCCATGTGTTATTATTTTAGGCCTTCGATGCCTGTCTGCGGTCACTCCTTCCACTAGGCCTCCACTGACCACACCACTGCTGTCCGTGTACCCCTGGAACCAATTTAAAATTGCCTACAGCCATGTGTTATTATTTTAGGCCTTCGATGCCTGTCTGCGGTCACTCCTTCCACTAAGCCTCCACTGACCACACCACTGCTGCCCGTGTACCCCTGGAACCAATTTAAAATTGCCTACAGCCAGCCCAATTTTTTTATTTTAGACCTTCGATGCCTGTCTGCGGTCCATTCTTTCAACTACTACTACACTGACCAGGTCACTGCTGCCCGTGTACCCCTGGAACCAATTTAAAATTGCCTACAGCCATGTGTTATTATTTTAGGCCTTCGATGCCTGTCTGCGGTCACTCCTTCCACTAAGCCTCCACTGACCACACCACTGCTGCCCGTGTACCCCTGGAACCAATTTAAAATTGCCTACAGCCATGTGTTATTATTTTAGGCCTTCGATGCCTGTCTGCGGTCACTCCTTCCACTAGGCCTCCACTGACCACACCACTGCTGCCCGTGTACCCCTGGAACCAATTTAAAATTGCCTACAGCCAGCCCAATTTTTTTATTTTAGGCCTTCGATGCCTGTCTGCGGTCCATTCTTTCAACTACTACTACACTGACCAGGGCACTGCTGCCCGTGTACCCCTGGAACCAACATCAGAAAATATAAAAATAAGTATTTTGCTTACAAAAAAGAAAATACTGGAGAGATATCAAATGCAGACATTTTAACATTAAAAACAAACACACAACTAAAATCTGGTACAGTACTAAAAATGGCCACCAGCTACATTTACTTTCTCCTGCAAGTAGTTAACTGAAAGGTTTTTTAAATTGAAAACACACATATGGCATCCACCGAGTGTTGTCCTGTCGCGTCTTCTTTATATTATTGCTGAGAAGATGCAAAACAATGAAAATAATAAAATCATTAATTACTAAAATAATTGAGAAAGTCAACACCACATTGCAAATAAACATTCATTCCAAATAAAGAAGCAGGGCGCGTCCGAGGGTGAGTATATACCTAATAAGAATATAATCACCCGCGGACGCGCAATGCTTATTTCCAACAGCCTTCCTTCCTAAGAATCAGCCCTTCCGTGGTGTAGAGAGACGTTGTGTTACATTCCAAGGTGTTCCCCAGGTTGCCTTTCCTGAGCTTCGATCTTCCGGCTCTCGTTTAGTAGTTGTTGGAAACTACGCTGCATTAGGCCTTCAAATTGGGTATGGGGTGTAGAGAGATGGTGTGTTCCACTCCAAGGTGTTCCCCAGGTTGCCTTTCCTGAGCTTCGATCTTCCGGCTCTCGTTTAGTAGTTCTTGGAAACTACACTGCATTAGGCCTTCAAATTGGGTATGGGTTGTAGAGAGAGGGTGTGTTACACTCCAAGGTGTTCCCCAGGTTGCCTTTCCTGAGCTTCGATCTTCATGCTCTCGTTTAGTAGTTGTCGGAAACTACGCTGCATTAGGCCTACAAATTGGGTATGGGGTGTAGAGAGAGGGTTTGTTACACTCCAAGGTGTTCCCCAGGTTGCCTTTCCTGAGCTTCGATCTTCCGGCTCTCGTTTAGTAGTTGTTGGAAACTACGCTGCATTAGGCCTTCAAATTGGGTATGGGGTGTAGAGAGAGGGTGTGTTACACTCCAAGGTGTTCCCCAGGTTGCCTTTCCTGAGCTTCGATCTTCCGGCTCTCGTTTAGTAGTTCTTGGAAACTACACTGCATTAGGCCTTCAAATTGGGTATGGGGTGTAGAGAGAGGGTGTGTTACACTCCAAGGTGTTCCCCAGGTTGCCTTTCCTGAGCTTCGATCTTCCGGCTCTCGTTTAGTAGTTCTTGGAAACTACACTGCATTAGGCCTTCAAATTGGGTATGGGGTGTAGAGAGAGGGTGTGTTACACTCCAAGGTGTTCCCCAGGTTGCCTTTCCTGAGCTTCGATCTTCATGCTCTCGTTTAGTAGTTGTCGGAAACTACGCTGCATTAGGCCTACAAATTGGGTATGGGGTGTAGAGAGAGGGTTTGTTACACTCCAAGGTGTTCCCCAGGTTGCCTTTCCTGAGCTTCGATCTTCCGGCTCTCGTTTAGTAGTTGTTGGAAACTACGCTGCATTAGGCCTTCAAATTGGGTATGGGGTGTAGAGAGAGGGTGTGTTACACTCCAAGGTGTTCCCCAGGTTGCCTTTCCTGAGCTTTGATCTTCCGGCTCTCGTTTAGTAGTTCTTGGAAACTACACTGCATTAGGCCTTCAAATTGGGTATGGGGTGTAGAGAGAGGGTGTGTTACACTCCAAGGTGTTCCCCAGGTTGCCTTTCCTGAGCTTCGATATTCCGGCTCTCGTTTAGTAGTTGTTGGAAACTACACTGCATTAGGCCTACAAATTTGGTATGGGGGAAACATTGGCGCATCTGCGGTCCCTCCTTCCTCTAGGCCTCCACTGACCTGTCTACTGCTGCCCGTGTTCCCCTGGAACCAATTTTAAATTGCCTACAGGCAGCCCAATTTATTATGTTAGGGCTTCGAAGCCTGTCTGCGGTCCCTCCTTCCTCTAGGCCTCCACTGACCTGTCTACTGCTGCCCGTGAACCCCTTGAACCAACATCATAAAATAAAAAAAAAAGTATTTTGCTTATAAAAAAGAAAATACTGGTGAGATATCAAATGCAGACATTTTAACATTAAAAACAAACACACAACTAAAATCTGGTACAGTACTAAAAATGGCCACCAGCTACAATTACTTTCTCCTGCAAGTAGTTAACTGAAAGGATTTTTAAATTGAAAACACACATATGGCATCCACCGAGTGTTGTCCTGTCGCGTCTTCTTTATATTATTGCCGAGAAGATGCAAAACAATGAAAATAATAAAATCATTAATTACCAAAATAATAGAGAAAGTCAACACCACATTGCAAATAAACATTCATTGCAAATAAAGAAGCAGGGCGCGTCCGAGGGTGAGTATATACCTAATAAGAATATAATCACCCTCGGACGCGCAATGCTTATTTCCAACAGCCTTCCTTCCTAAGAATCAGCCCTTCCGTGGTGTAGAGAGACGTTGTGTTACACTCCAAGGTGTTCCCCAGGTTACCTTTCCTGAGCTTCGATCTTCCGGCTCTCGTTTAGTAGTTGTTGGAAACTACGCTGCATTAGGCCTTCAAATTGGGTATGGGGTGTAGAGAGATGGTGTGTTCCACTCCAAGGTGTTCCCCAGGTTGCCTTCCCTGAGCTTCGATCTTCCGGCTCTCGTTTAGTAGTTCTTGGAAACTACACTGCATTAGGCCTTCAAATTGGGTATGGGGTGTAGAGAGAGGGTGTGTTACACTCCAAGATGTTCCCCAGGTTGCCTTTCCTGAGCTTCGATCTTCATGCTCTCGTTTAGTAGTTGTCGGAAACTACGCTGCATTAGGCCTACAAATTGGGTATGGGGTGTAGAGAGAGGGTTTGTTACACTCCAAGGTGTTCCCCAGGTTGCCTTTCCTGAGCTTCGATCTTCCGGCTCTCGTTTAGTAGTTGTTGGAAACTACGCTGCATTAGGCCTTCAAATTGGGTATGGGGTGTAGAGAGAGGGTGTGTTACACTCCAAGGTGTTTCCCAGGTTGCCTTTCCTGAGCTTCGATCTTCTGGCTCTCGTTTAGTAGTTCTTGGAAACTACACTGCATTAGGCCTTCAAATTGGGTATGGGGTGTAGAGAGAGGGTGTGTTACACTCCAAGGTGTTCCCCAGGTTGCCTTTCCTGAGCTTCGATCTTCCGGCTCTCGTTTAGTAGTTCTTGGAAACTACACTGCATTAGGCCTACAAATTGGGTATGGGGTGGAGAGAGATGGTGTGTTACACTCCAAGGTGTTCCCCAGGTTTCCTTGCCATTGCTTCGGTCTTCCGACTCTCGTTTAGTAGTTGTAGAAAAGTACACTGCATTAGGCCTACAAAATGGGTATGGGGTGGAGAGAGATGGTGTGTTACACTCCAAGGTGTTCCCCAGGTTGCCTTTCCTGAGCTTCTATCTTCAGGCTCTCATTAAATTGTGGTTAAATGGAACAACTGCATTTGGCGTACTAGTTGGTTTGGGGCCTACTATCGGTGTCTGCCACTCCTTGCTGTTCTCCTGGTTTCCTGTCCTGAAATTCCATTTTCAGGCTCTCGTTAAGTAGTTGTTAATGTTAGACTGCATTTGGCCTACTAGTTGGGTTGGGGCCTACTATCGGTGTCTGCCACTCCTTGCTGTTCTCCTCCACTGAACAAAGCTGTGCCGCCTGTTTACTACGGTTGCCAATTTTGAACTGCATTTCGACTACTTACTGATTTGGCCCTACTCTCTGTGTCAGCCTCTCATTCCAGTTGTCCTCCACTGCAATGCCCCCTGGTTATTCCTGTGTTACCAATTTTGAACTGCATTTAGCCCACTTTATTCTTTGGGCCTATATCTGTGTTTCCACTTCATCGTGCCCATTGCCCAGCCAGTGATAGATGAGTCTGCTGGTACATTGACCCATAACGCAACATTCCCCGTGCATGCTACACAACAACATTGTGACCCTGCTGAAAGTCAGGTTGCTCTTCCCGCATACCATACCACCTTACACGGGGACAAAGAGGAAGGTGCAGATGAAAGTGCAGGTTCCTTCATCAGGTGGGGGGAGGAATACTAGTTGGCGACGTCACTGGCACAGGGCCTCTCATAGTACGCAAAAGTGTTGCTGCCGGTGGGAGGCGCCCCCGCCGTGCAAACACACCGCTGTACTTTGAGGGGCCCTGTGCCAGTGCCAATGCCAACAAGTGGGCCCCCCCTGCTTGCTTAGGATCACAGCACTTGCAAAGTTGAAATACTTACCTCTCCCTGCTCCACTGCCGTGACGTGGTCCAGATTTCCTGGGCCCACTAATTACTTGAACCAGCCCTACCCCACACAACTTTAGCCAAATGACCCCCAATTTCAAATGCCTTCCAATTATTATAAGGTAAATTACGCTTGACAAGCTTCATTAAGAAGAATGGATGGTTTTGACATTAAAATGGGCACTCTAGGTGTTTTCCTGGCCCCCACTCACTGCCGACTACGCTGCCCCATTGACTTGCATTGGGTTTCGTGTTTCGGTCGATCCCGACTTTACGTCATAATCGGCCGATTTCACTCGACACGACTTTTGAGATAGTCGGGTTTCGCGAAACCCGGCTCGACTCTAAAAAGGTCAAGGTCGCTCAACTCTACTGAGGTGATGAGGTGAAAATGAGAGGTGTGAGGTAAAAATGAAAAGGTGTGAGTGCAAAATGAGAGGAGTGAGGAAAAATAGTGGAGTGATCAGAAAATGACAGATGTGAGGTTGAAATGACAAGTGTTAGGGGGGAATGAGAGGAGTGAGGGAGAAAATGAGAGGTGTGAGGGAGAAAATGAGAGATGTGAGGGGAAAAATGAAAGATGTGATTGGGAAAATGAGAGGCGTGATGGGAAAATAAGAGAAGTGAGGTGCTATAACTAACCACAGATATTTACTATGCCCAGGCAACGCCGGGCTCTTCAGCTAGTAATAAATAAAGAAGTTAGAGTTAACGATAGGGAATTAAAAAAAAAGTATATTAGAAAAGAGATTAAGTTGTAGCATTAAATAGATAGGCATGTAGGATTAAAATTCATTTTAGTTCTGGACCACCCCTTTAACCATCTGAAAATGCCATGCGCTACTAAAGAAGACCTGTCATCATGTCAAAAGTGACCAGTTTTTCTTATTCTCTCTCTTCTGCTCCTCTGAGTAATCTTTTTTTTTTTTAAATTCATCATATGGTTTCAGAGACAAGGATCTACATATTTTGTACTAAGTCGTAGGGTTTTTAACAAGGAGGATAAGATACAGTTAATATTTGGGACTAGCCCACATTGGGAGGGGGTTAGGGCCAGTAAAAAGAAGATTACTTCTTGACAGTTGATGAGATAGAGAGTTTGTTGAGTAGTGTGGCAAGGTCAAGTTCAAGTGGCTTAAGACTACATATTTTTCTGGGCTGTATGAAACCTTATAAGACTCCCTATGCACATTCTTGCAATGTCCGCAGCCTAAGGCTCTAAACAGGTGCTATGGGGTACATTGGTACTATCCCAATGTTAGCCTCATGACTTTTGGTACCCTATGGGGTCCTAATATATTATCTCACATGGCACATGGGGGCCCATGTTTCTCCGGGTGGACACATTTGTGGCTTTATTGTGATCCCTATTAGTGTTCAGTGTCTTACTTTCCTTTCTTTCCCTCTCTTAGTTTATTTGGGGAGGGCGGGCAGGGGTATGATATATACCCAGGTGTGTAGATATCATAGGGAGAGGGAATAGGGGTGTGGGGGTTATGTCTTCAGCTTATCATTAACAGTCATCTTTGTTCATATTACTTGAATATATTTGAAATGCAATTATATGTTATGTGTAGCTTTTGAATAAAGTTGATTTATATTGTTCATCGATGCTCAGTTTCTCCTCCTGGCAAATATAATTTGTTTTGAGCAGATAGAGTGAGTTCGGATTTTCTTGGCGTTATTTTCACCAGGAATCCGTTTTCTCATATTAAGTATATGGGATTTTTGTTCTCAGTGTTTCCTGTGTTTCTCACAGTTTTCCCATTTCTAGGCATGGACTTCCGTGCACGTGATTGCACTTGGCGAGCACAGATCAATGATGTCTGTCTTGATAATGCTGATGGGGGTATTGAGGGGCCATCTAAGGAGTTGCAGGAGGTTGTATACCGTTTTAAAGAATTACTACTACACAAAAGAACACGTACATGGTGGAACCATGAGTTTTTGGACATGTATATTCAGAAAGATCTAATTCCACGTGGGCTCCGCATCCAGGTTTTCCCGTCATTTCCAATCCTGGATGACAAGTTTAAAAATAATTGGGAAGAACTGACTAACACTTGCTCCAAGGGGTTCATGGTTCTACTGAAACAGATGAACCATGAATCCCTTGAACTAATGGAGAAAGAAATTGACAGTTTACAGGTGTGTCTGCAGAAGGACATGTCAAGTGACGCACTAAAGAAACTGAATGAGGAAATTGATGTGGACCTACAGAGATGGGCCCATGGTATCCAAACTACTAAAACTAAAAAATTTAATCGAGACATCAAGGACAAACAGCAATCTAGGGTCTATAGATGGCGGAACCCATGGGGCCGATCACGCCCGAGATCTAGGAATACTTCCTATTCCCGATCTAGATCCACCTCAGTTTTGTCGGGTAGATCCAACCATGATGACGATATGAGGCCCAACACGTCCCAATCTGAACAGGCTTCTACATCCGAGTCCAATGACAAAAGGATGGCCACCAGACAACACACCAGGAGCAAGGGAGCTGGGGGAGCCGCGGCTCGCGGTGGTCGCCAGGGAGGTCTCCAGGTATTGAATTTATCTACATATGTTCTTACTGAGTCTCAGTTGGATGTCCTGAGCAGGGGCCTGACCTTCTCCCCGACTAATTCATTTGATTATTTTACAGCCCTCAAGGACCTCCACCTGTTTTCCCGCAAGCTAATCCTTAAAAAACTACATGCTAAAAACTCTACATTACAGCCTATGAGTGAGATTGAGGCACAGGCTCTTCGGGATTTGGAGGATTTGCTTGAGGAGCAGGAGTCTCCGAGTACTGGTAGGTTCCCCTCCTCCGTCTTGCCCAGATCCGCGAGGTTCCCCCCCTTGTCCTTAAGTCCGGCGGTTGAAATATTTACTAAATTGGTGAGTGATGATTTTAAAAGGCTATCGACTCGGCGGACTGTTGATAATCTAACTGCCAAACAACGGCAGGCAATCGCACAGTTGCAATCAATGCGGGATGTTGTATTTAAGCCGGCGGACAAGGGGGGGAACATTGTGGTCTGGCCGAGCGGTAAATATGAGCGGGAGGCATTTCGCCAGCTCCGAGACTCCGGCACCTACCTCAAGCTGTCCTTCAACCCGATGGGCACTTACTTGCGGGAGCTGGAGAGGATTCTTGTTGGTGCCTTGGAGGGGGGTGTTATCCCCAAAAATGTGTTTGATGGTTTGATGGTCAGGTCCCCCAGGACTCCAACATTTTATTTATTACCTAAAGTCCACAAGGATGCCCTCAACCCCCCGGGGCGTCCTATTGTATCCGGCATTGGGGGTCTATGTGACCAAGTGTGTCGTTTCATAGACTTCTACCTAAAACCCCTGGTGCAAATTCTACCATCATATATTCGGGACACGACGGACGTCCTGGCGCGGGTTGATGGCATCCTTGTGGACGACACTACCCTCCTCGTCACTGCTGACGTGGAGGGGTTATATACCTGTAGAGAGCATTCTTATGGCTTGGAGGCGGCTCGCTTCTTTCTGGGGACCTCCGACCTGGACGGCCCACTACGTGGATTAGTCCTCGAGCTGCTGGACTATGTCCTTACCCACAACTTTTTTGTCTTCAAAGACGTATTTTATTTACAGAGGCGTGGCACGGCCATGGGCGCGGCCTGTGCGCCCTCGTACGCTAATCTCTTCCTGGGCTACTGGGAGAGATTCGTTTTTGGCGACGAGGGCCCACGGGCCGCTTCCCATGTGCTGTGCTGGTATCGCTTTATTGATGATATTTTCTTTTTGTGGGACGGGACCGTCCGGCAGCTCGAGGACTTTATGGGTACTCTGAATAACAATATGTTTAACATAAAATTGACATGTGTATAGTGATGTTGCGGTCGATTTTCTGGACATCCGCCTGGAGGTCGACCATTCTCGGCGTATCCAGGCGGATGTCTTCAGAAAGTCGACCTCCGTCAATTCGCTTTTACATGCGTCGTCAGCACATGACTCATCCACGGTGAGGGCCGTCCCGGTCGGACAGTTCCTCAGGATGCGGCGAATCTGTTCCTCTGAGCCCAGATTTGAGGCACAGGCCTCTGATCTGAAAGATCGTTTTCTGGCCCGGGGCTATAGCCGGCGATCTATTAAACACGGCTATGATCGCGCCAGAAGAACCCCACGTGAGACTCTTTTACATCCGTCCACCAAGCGGACTGGCAGGGATGGGGCCAATCCCATTCGTTTTATTTCAACCTACAACCACGAGTGGGGCAATATGCGCTCCATCCTTGCTAAACATTGGTCGGTCTTGAAGACGGAGCCCTCCCTGGTGACCTCCCTTGGCCCTAACCCACAGATGACATCAAGGAGGTGTAAAAATTTAAATGATTTATTGGTGCGTAGCCATTACGTCCCCACCCCGAACAACCCATTTGGAACAAGGGGGCCTAATGTGGGATGTTTTCCCTGTGGGCACTGTCTTGCATGCACCAATGTCCTGCGATGCTCTAGTTTTATGTCCACGGATGGGACTAAAAAATATGACATCAGAGAATGGATTTCCTGTGGTACAACCAATGTGGTTTATTATGCCACATGCCCTTGTCCTATGGTGTACGTGGGTTTAACCACTCGGGAATTGAGAGTCAGGGTCCGTGAGCATGTGCGGGACATTGGTGCGGCCAGGACGGTGCCTGACATTGCTGAACTTAAATCAATTCCCCGCCATTTTAGATTGCACCACAAATGTGATGCGAAATTATTAAAGGTGAGAGGTATTGATGTCTTACATCTGGGAGTTCGGAGTGGGGACAATAAGAAATTATTGGCACAAAAAGAAACAAAATGGATAGTGCAACTGGGCACTTTGGCACCAAATGGCCTAAATGAGGCACTGAGCTTCTCCTCCTTTCTATGATTAGTGGCCCACTCTCTGCTCTTGGTGTGTTTGTCTGTATTATGTACCTCCTAAGCGCTCCTGAGGCTAGTACAGTATCTATAATCCTCACTGCCCGGTCTCCCATACCCATTTGTAGTCGGGTGGTTGTTTTTATGTTGTTTTAGAAATTCTTTTTATGTATTTTAACATGTGTTTCTTTCTACATATTCATATTAATAGTGAACCGGAGTGATGTGATGCCTAGAGGTGTTCCTTGTTATATTGCCCTGTGGCCCTGCTAACTTCTATGACCATCCCTCCCATGATGTAACGACCCCATTGACTGTCATCACGGCGCAAGTGAACATGATGTTCCCCATCCAGCATTCTTGGACTATACTGTATATGCATGAAGCAAGGAACATGCTGGCCGTATCAGTCAACCATCGCACAGAAATTATATTATTTGTTTATTATTTTTCATGTTTCTTTATATACTTTTTGATTTTCCTAACAATTTTGTTATATATGTTTTTCTGTGTGTGTCTCCGTGTCCCATATGTGTGATCTGTGGGATGGGAGTCTGATGGGTGTCTTTATTTGATCTGGGGGGGTGAGGCGGGCGGACTTTGGATCAGGTGCATTTACATCTGACTGCCTAGAATTACCTCCTTGAATTAATGTCAGTGGCAGTGCGCATCGCGCTGTGTGCCGCCTTCTCCCGGTGTGCACGGGCGTCTGTGCAGCTCGTTCGCAGATTGCAGGCTTCTCCTGCATCTGCGGGCTTGCTGTGACGCCCGTTTGCACTGCCGGGACCTGCCGGACGCAGTGCGCATGCGCCGATAGCGCTACTGTCATTGGCTGCTGGGCGCCATGTGACCTGGGTCAGGGGCTATTTCAAGGTCCTCCAGAGCATTTCAGAGCTATCCCCTTGAGAAAGCGGCGGTTTGTAGCCGCGAAACGCGCGTCGGGGACCACCTCCCGACTGCCCCTCCACCCTGCCCTAGTATATGGTAAGCCCCTGTTATTTTGCTGGCGTTTTAGGATCTTTTTACCTGTCTGTTATGCTGCCAGCAGCTATGGCACCGTTGTGTGTATGGGTGCTTACCTGTTAGGTTAGTGACACTGGAACCTTTTCCATTTGCCTCTAGACCGGTGTAACCTTGGTACTATCCCCATGTTAGCCTCATGACTTTTGGTACCCAATGGGGTCCTAATATATTATCTCACATGGCACATGGGGGCCCATGTTTCTCCGGGTGGACACATTTGTGGCTTTATTGTGATCCCTATTAGTGTTCAGTGTCTTACTTTCCTTTCTTTCCCTCCCTTAGTTTATTTGGGGAGGGCGGGCAGGGGTATGATATATACCCAGGTGTGTAGATATCATAGGGAGAGGGAATAGGGGTGTGGGGGTTATGTCTTCAGCTTATCATTAACAGTCATCTTTGTTCATATTACTTGAATATATTTGAAATGCAATTATATGTTATGTGTAGCTTTTGAATAAAGTTGATTTATATTGTTCATCGATGCTCAGTTTCTCCTCCTGGCAAATATAATTTGTTTTGAGCAGATAGAGTGAGTTCGGATTTTCTTGGCGTTATTTTTACCAGGAATCCGTTTTCTCACATTATGTATATGGGATTTTTGTTCTCTGAGTTTTACTATCTGATGTACTTGATCTGTCCAGTAAACTTTTACGTGTTGGAACAAACCGAGTGTCCCTGAGTGTGGCTGTTCCTGATGATGTAGGAGTGGAAACAGTGTAGGCTTGCGGCCTGCAAGTTAGTGTGATACACTCCACATATGACAGCACACTGGGACACGATTTTACTACAAAATGTCAGAGAGTCTTAAGCAGCAGCTCAACCACAGCTACCGCCCTCTGGCACCTTACTGCCCCATGACCTTGGTGGAACTGCTGCCCCGGTTCCCGCTATAGCTATGCTCCATGGGCAAAGGCCTAGTTCACTGCATGATCTCCACATCGAATTCATGATCCCCGAGTACCAATGAATAACTCTGTGCAAACACTATATTTTTGCCTTTTTTGTGTCTACCAGCAAAAAGGAGCAATTTATGAAGTACAAGTTTAACAGATGCCTTGCTAACGACTGTTAAGCGTGCAAGCCAAATAAATAAGAAAATCAGGCTCCCCACGGCATCATTGCAGAATACCGCACCTCACTTTCATTAACTACCTCCCTGTGGCCTACTTGACTTTTCAGCATGCCTTTTTAATAATGATATTTCAGCAGAATCTGCTCCCTTTCCACCTCCAGCCCCGACACCCATCACCCTCTAAAAATGATGCCAGTAAAATAAAGTGTTATAAATCCAGTGACATTTCCAGTCAAATTAAGTCAGCATTAAGACTGTGTGTTTACAGGGTGTTCAAAAATCGAGTCTAATATTTACCATGGTGTACAGTCCTAGTGGTACAGAAAAGACTGATTTATATTACAAATCCAGCTTTCACACCTGCATCAAATGAGACTTAGTGATCTTGTAGCACAAAGAAAATTAACCTCTATCTATCTATCTATCTATCTATCTATCTATCTATCTATCTATCTATCTATCTATCTATCTATCACATATTTATCTATCTTTCTATCTATCTATCATCTATCTTTATATCTATCATATGTTTATCTATATGTCTATGTATCTAGAAGGAAAAAAGGTAGGCAGCACTCCAATAGTTACCAAATCAACTGGACTTTATTTAGCCCATCTGACGTGGCTAAGCCACAAGCGATAAGCCACGCCATATGTGCTAAATAAAGTCCACATGTTTTGGTAACTATTGGAGTGCTGCCTACCTTTTTTCCTGTATATCAAAATCTGGATATTTTGTTTGGGAGGCGTTTCTTGCACCCACATTGCATTTGTCAATTGTTCTGTTCCATTTTTTATTTTTGTTATCTATCTATCTATATGCAAAAGAATTCAGCAGCACTCTGTAAGCGCTAACATGTATGCAAATATTGAATATACAAGATTTAAACTACATTACTGTCACATAGAATACACTTACAAAAATGAAGGTACTAAGAACACAAATTGGCCAATTGATGTGTGCCAATCAAAGACGTCAAGGTGACCTTTCTTTGTTGGGACCCTAAACCCAATATTTATCAAACATTTCTGTCCTGGGCTATAAGCCTGCAAAATTAATTTGGAGGTAACATCCAGCATTAATTAAAAGCACCCTTGGGCTACTGGGAGGAGTGCAGTAAGAAAAGGAGGCAGTCACAATCTCCAGTAGTAATCTGCAAAAAACTGACCAGCGCCTCTGAACAGAATAAAGCTAATGTGAACAGGTGTAAGCTGCCATGACTGTATAAAGTGACCGAATGGGTAAGCCATGGTCGAGTTGCTGCTCCATAACGCTTTGACCTCTTATAGGAAAATTATGTCCCAGTCTCAATGTGCTGTCAGGTGTGGGGTGTAGCACATTCACTGTTAGACTGTAGGCCTCCTCTGTTCCATGACCTCTATCTTCTGAGGGCGCTGCGCATATCTTAACAGACAAGCAGTTCGTTTCCAGACACAAAAGATTACTGGACAGTTCAAGTTCATCTGATTGTAACATGCAGTCTTGGGCACAACACTTCTTATTTTTTGTTTCCTTATGACAGTACATTTTTATCTATCAAAGGGGGAGGCTGACACCCAAAAGAGGGGAGCTAGAGCCATATCTGGGGGACGTCCAAGAGTCCAGGAGGCACCTGAATTATTGTCAAAGGCCCCATTCAATAGTGTAATTTATTGCTGTCATACTTCAGGTCAAATAGCCGCCCATTGCCCCATGACCACTGAGCCAATGGACTGCAGCATAGGACGGCGCTGCTCATATTTTGCATATCCTGCATGCAGTGCTGTCCTTCAACCAGGCGAAGGACCGCAGTACCCTGTAACAGTGAAAGGGGTACAAATGACTGGTCTGTTGGACATAGGGCGTTTGGTAACCCTAGTGAAGTCCACAATTCCCCATCGGCTGATTCCTGAAAAGAGGATAGACGTCCACTATATCCATGTCGACACTAAGAACTACCCTGTGGCCCAAGTGGTCATAAACACAAACAGTGGCACCAAGTCCCATGAGGTGGGCGTACTCAAGGATGTATTGCACCTTATTATAATAGGGTGGGACATTTCATTATTTTGGGACTTTTTGGGAAAAAGGAGGACGTCTGGTTGTAAGGACAACAGCCAGGTTGCTCCTAAAGAAACCTTGTTTCAGGTCACACCTGACAGGTTTCCAGTTTGTGTGCTTGTTGGCGATGAGGATGAAGCAGCATTCCCAGAAGCCAACATCCCTGAGCTAGAGAAGTCCGGGGGAAATTTTGGAACATCCCAACTCAGGGATTTAATTCTAAAAGGGGCATTTGATAATGTGACGGTACATAATGGTGTTGCTCGAGAGCCGGAGGCTGACACCAAATATCCATATTTTGCCATCAATGGGGAGTTGATGTATCAGGTTACCAACCTGAGAGGGGAGGTAATTGAACAGTTACTGGTGCCAGGGCTGTACAGACGCCGGGTCTTAGACATGGCCCATACACATGTGTCAGGTGGTCACCTGGGCGTAGAAAAAACCCAGGAACGGAACCTCCAAAGGTTCTACTGGCCCGATTGTCACCGTGATATTGTGAATTTCTGTAGGTCCTGTTCTACCTGCCAGCTTACTTCCACAGTGGCCCAGTTTCATAGCCCTTTATTGTCATTGCCCAATATTGAGGTGCGATTTGATCATATAGCCATGGATTTAGTGGGACCCCTGGTCAAGTCTGCCAGAGGGCATCAGTATATCTTGGTGGTACTGGACTATGCAACGCGATACCCAGAGGCCATTCCACTATGTATCTCCTCCACCAATTGTATCTCCAGAGAGTTGGTCCATATCTTCTCTAGAACGGGGCTGCCTAACAAGATTCTGATGGACCAAGGGACCCCACTTATGTCAAAGTAGATGAAGGAGTTGTGCAAAACTCTGTAAATCACACAACTCTGGACCTCAGTCTATCATCCACAGATGGATGGCTTGGTAGAAAGTTTCAATAAAACCTTGAAAGCCATGTTAAAGGGAATCTGTCATCCCATTTTTTGTATATAAGCTAAGGTCACCGCCATCAGGGGCTTATCTACAGCATTCTGTAATGCTGTACATAAGCCCCCAATGTAACCTGAAAGATAAGAAAAACAAGTTAGATTATACTCACCCAGGGGCGGGCCTAGTTGCGGTCAGGTCCGATGGGTGTCGCTGTCCGGATCCAGCGCCTCCAATCTTCATACAATGTTGTCCTCTTCTTTGCTTCCTGTTTTGGCTCCTGTGCAGGTGTACTTTGTCTGCCCTGTTCAGGGCAGAGCAAAGTACTGCAGTGAGCAGGCACCGGGAAGGGTCTGAGAGGCCCGGTGCCTGCGCACTGCAGTACTTTACTCTGCCCCCTGACGAAGCTGACGCGAAACGCGCGTTGGGGCCACCGCGTGGGTTATCCTAGCTGCCTCTTATCTGGGTAAGGATCATATTGACTGATTTATAGCGGTTCCCTTTATCTGCCTGGTTCACTACTGACCTTATTTTGGTCACTTAGCCTGTGCGCAGGGCTGACACCACTTATACTACTTATATCAGCTTGACAGTTTTATATGAGAACCTCACACTTCTTGGTCCTTGGCCCTTTATTTTTACAGCACTATGCACTTTAAAAGATAATAACTGGGCATTAGGATACCCCACTAGGTGTCTGTTTTCCATCTTCTGCTACCATTCACCTTCCTTGTAATTGTTTATATAAGGTTTACTTGAGAACATCATCACTTGTGTATGTTTTCTGTTATGGTTGTTACTTTTGTGAAATAAAAGACATTTATCTATGGACTTGAACTCCATTTGCTCTTTTGTTGTATGCTATTCTGACGAGTGTCCGTTGTGACAAATAGTAATTAAATAACTCCCTGGGCAGCTCCCCCACTTTGGGGTTTGAGCATGGTGGGGGTATTTGATAAAATATCTTCATTTTTGATCTTTTTGGCTCAACAGGGTAGATAAAGTACGCCTGCACAGTAGCTGCGACAGGAAGCAAAGAAGAGGATGTCATCGTATGAAGATGGGAGGCGCTGGACCCGGACCACGACGCCCATCGGACCGGACTGCACAGGGACCGCCCCTGGGTGAGTATAATCTAACTTGTTCTTCTTATCTTTCAGGTTACATCGGGGGCTTATCTACAGCATTATAGAATACTAGATTGTGGCCCGATTCTAACGCATCGGGTATTCTAGAATATGCATGTCCCCGTAGTATATGGACAATGATGATTCCAGAATTCGCGGCAGATTGTGCCCGTCGCTGATTGGTCGAGGCAACCTTTATGACATTATCGTCGCCATGGCAACCATTATGACATCTACGTCGATACTGTGCCCGTCGCTGAATCAGAGACGCGGGATATCTACGTCCTTTATGACATCATCGTCGCTGTGCTCGTCGCTGATTGGTCGAGGCCTGGCGGCCTTGACCAATCAGCATCGTCGCTGTGCCCATTGCTGATTGGTCGAGGCCTGGCGGCCTCGACCAATCAGAGAGCCGGGATTTCCAGGACAGACAGACAGACAGACAGAAAGACAGACAGACAGACAGACAGAAAGACAGACAGACAGATGGAAAAACCCTTAGACAATTATATATATAGATTGTAGGTAAGCCCCTGATGGTGGTGGCCTTAGCTTATAGGCGAAAAATGGGGTGACAGATTCCCTTAAAGAAGGTCGTAGAGAAGGACGGTCAGGACTAGGATGACCTACTGCCATACTTTCTATTCTCCATCAGTGAAGTCCCACAGCCCTCTACTGGGCTCTACCCTTTTGAACTTTGGTATGGCCAGCACCCTCGTGGGCTCCTCAATGTAGCAAAAGAGACATGGGAGGCGGAGTCTACACCCTACCGGAGTGTAATCGAGCATGTGGCTCAGATGCAAGAGAGGATTGCCAAGGTCATGCCCATAGTGAGAGAACACATCCTCAAAGCACAAGAGGCACTGTCGAGAGTGTACAATAGGTCAGCGAGGGTGAGACACTTCGACCCTGGTGATGGAGTACTGGTGCTGGTATCTACAGTGGAGAGCAAATTCCTTGCCAAATGGCAGGGCCCCTACAAAATTGTTGAAAAGGTTGGGGATGTCAATTATAAAGTCCACCAACCAGGGAGAAGGAAGCCCTGCCAGGTATACCACATCAAACTGATTAAGCAATTGTGAAGCTCCATGTTTGGTGGCCAAGCTGACCTGGAATAAGTTAAGGTGGCAGAGACGCTGTCACATGCCCAAAAGCAACAGTGCTGCGAGTTGCTACAGTGGAACAGAGACCTGTTCTTGGAGCTGCCAGGTTGTACAAAGGTCATAGATCATGAGGTTCTGACGGAGACTCATGTCCGAGTCAACTTGAAGCCATATCGGATTCCCGAAGCCTGTCAAGAGGTGATTTTGAAAGAGGTAAAGCAGGTGCTGAGCCTGGGAGTCATCAAAGAGTCCAAAAGTGGCTGGTCTAGTCCAATAGTCTTAGTACAGAAACCAGTTGGAGAATGGAGGTTTTGTAATGACTATAGAAAACTTAATGAGGTCTTTAAGTTTGATGCATACCCAAAGCCTTGTGTTGATGAAATGAGAGGCTAGGACCGGCTTGGCATATTACTACCCTTGACCTCACAAAAGGGTGTTGGTACATTCCCATGTCCCAAGATGCCAAAGAAAAGACTGCCTTTTCAATGCCAGATGGATGCTTCCAGTACACTAGGATGCCGTTTGGGTAGCAAGGCTCTCCAGCCACATTCTAGAGAGCCATGGACCGGGTCCTAGCTCCCCACAAAAGGTACGCAGCAGCCTACCTGGACAACATTGTGATCTTCAGCCATTATTGGGGAAGCTATCTAAGGAAGGTCTAGGCAATACTTGATGCTCTATGGAAGTCGGGGTTTTCCATAAACCCGAAGAAATGTGTCTTGAGAATGGAGTAAGCAAAATACTTGCTATGTTTTAGGCAGGGGTGAAATAAAGCCTCAGATAAAGTTGAGGTGATCCAGGGTTGGCCACAACCCCTCTCAAAGAAGCAGGTCAGAACGTTCCTGGACATTGTGGAATATTGCCGCAGGTTTATTCGACGACTAAGGGCTACGGACAGAAACGGGTAAGAATGCTACATGATTTTACCATTTGTCTGGACTAATAATTTTAAAAGAATGAAATGAAGAATTTTTTTATTGAAATTCAGTTTGCTGATCCAATTTTATTTTGTAACTAAATAAATATCTGAACATAATATATATTAATCGCGTATGGTGAATCAAAACAAAAACAAAAATTTGAAATGTCAGAATCATTATTATTATTTATTATTATTATTATTTATTGTTATAGCGCTATTTGTTCCATGGCGCTTTACATGTGAGGAGGGGTATACATAATGAAAACAAGTACAATAATCTTAAACAATACAAGTCATAACTGGTACAGGAGGAATGAGGACCCTGCCCGCGAAGGCTCACAATCTACAAGGGATGGGTGAGAATACAGTAGGTGAGGGTAGAGCTGGTCATGCAGCGGTTTGGTCGATCGGTGGTTACTGCAGGTTGTAGGCTTGTCTGAAGAGGTGGGTCTTCAGGTTCTTTTTGAAGGTTTCGATGGTAGGCGAGAGTCTGATGTGTTGTGGTAGAGGGTTCCAGAGTAGGGGTGATACGCGAGAGAAATCTTGTATACGATTGTGGGAAGAGGAGATAAGAGGGGAGTAGAGTAGGAGATCTTGTGAGGATCTGAGGTTGCGGGTAGGTAAGTACCGGGAGACGAGGCTTTATTTTTGTCACTTCACCTCACAGTAATGAACAAAAAAAAGATCAAAAGGTAATTACCCCAAATTGGTACCATTACAAACTACAGGTCATTTTGCAAGAAAAAAGTGGACTCATACAACTATGTCATCTGAAAATTAAAAAAGTTATGAAACAAACCTATTTTTTGGAGAAGTCTTCAAGAGGTTAAGAAGGGTGTTGCTGCTAAAGGAGTCTGTGTGTTCCCAGTATTTTACATGTTTTGCCGTGGGGAGTGGCATTTAGGAATAGATTTAACGTTCTGTCAGTTCTCCATCTTTATATCACTAGAAAAATTGAATTTAATATTTCTCTCCCTTCCACCCTGTTTTAATTACTATCCAACCAATTATCCTTAAGCCATTATCTGTATACTAGATGGTGGCCCGATTCTAACGCATCGGGTATTCTAGAATATGTATGTAGTTTATTTATTAAGTTTTTGGAATAATGCAATGAATACACAGGATTCGGCCGGCCGGTCGCGACCAATTAGCGAAGCGTGGTTCAAATTCCGCGCCAATTCGCGGGCGGACTGCGCCTGTTGCTGATTGTTCGCGGCCGGGCGCCACGTAGTGTATAGCACAGACGCGTAGTATATTGCCCAGCCACATAGTATATTGGCCAGCCAGGTAGTATATTGCTCAGCCAAGTAGTATACACTGCGTGCAGAATTATTAGGCATGTTGTATTTTAGAGGATTATTTTTATTATTGATCAACAACTATGTTCTCAATCAACCCAAAAGACTCATAAATATCAAAGCTTAATATTTTTGGAAGTTGGAGTGTTTTTTTTTTTAGATTTGGCTATCTTAGGAGGATGTCTGTTTGTGCAGGTAAGTATTACTGTGCAGAATTATTAGGCAACTTAATAAAAACCAAATATATTCCCATCTCACTTATTTATTTTCACCAGATAAACAAATATAACTGCACAAAATTTAGAAATAAACATTTCTGACATGCAAAAACAATACACCAAAAAATTAGAGACCGATGTAGCCACCTTTCTTTATGATGACACTCAACAGCCTTCCATCCATAGATTCTATTTACGATCAACAATGCGTGCAGCAGCCACCACAGCCTCCCAGACACTGTTCCGAGAGGTGTACTGTTTTCCCTCCCTGTAGATCTCACATTTTTTGAGGGACCACAGGTTCTCTATGGGGTTTAGATCAGGTGAACAAGGGGGCCATGTCATTATTTTTTCTCCTTTGAGACCTTTACTGGCCAGCCACCGCTGTGGAGTAGTTGGAGGCATGTGATGGAGCATTGTCCTGCATGAAAATCATGTTTTTCTTGAACGATACCGACTCTTCCTGTACCACTGCTTGAAGAAGTTGTCTTCCAGAAACTGGCAGTAGGTCTGGGAGTTGAGCTTTACTCCATCCTCAACCCGAAAAGGTCCCACAAGTTCATCTTTGATACCAGCCAAAACCAGTACCCCACCTCCACCTTGCTGGCGTCTGAGTCGGAGTGGAGCTCTCTGCCCTTTACTGATCCAGCCTCTGGCTCATCCATCTGGCCCAGCAACAGTCACTCTCATTTCATCAGTCCATAAAACCTTTGAAAAGTCAGTCTTAAGATATTTCTTGGCCCAGTCTTGACATTTTATCTTATGTTTCTTGCTCAAAGGTGGTCATTTTTCAGCCTTCCTTACCTTGGCCATGTCCCTGAGTGTCGCACACCTTGTGCTTTTTGTTACTCCAGTAACGTTGCAGCTGTGAAATATGGCAAAACTGGTGGCAAATGGCATCTTGGCAGCTTCACGCTTGATTTTCCTCGATTCATGGGCAGTTATTTTGCGCCTTTTTTGCCCAACACGCTTCTTGTGACCCTGTTGGCTATTTGCCATGAAACGCTTGATTGTTCGGTGATCAAGCTTCAAAAGTTTGGCAATATCAAGACTGCTGCATCCCTCTGCAAGACATCTCACAATTTTGGACTTTTCAGAGCCCGTCAAATCACTCTTCTGACCCATTTTGCCAAAGGAAAGAAAGTTGCCTAATAATTAAGCACACCTTATATAGAGTTTTGATGTCATTAGACAACACCCCTTCTTATTACAGAGATGCACATCACCGGATTTACTTAATTGGTAGTTGGCTCTCAAGCCCGAACAGCTTGGAGTAGGACAACATGTATAAAAAGTATCATGTGATCAAAATACAACTTGCCTAATAATTCTGCACACAGTATATAGCACAGACACATAGTATATTGCCCAGCCAGGTAGTATATAGCACAGCCACGTAGTATATAGCACAGCCCACATAGTTTATTTGCACAGACACGTAATATATTGCCCAGCCACGCAGTATATAGCACAGACAAGTAGTATATTGCCCAGCCATGTAATATATTGCACAGCCATGTAGTATATTGCACAGCCACGTAGTATATAGCACAGCCCACATAGTATATAGCACAGGGATGTAGTATATAGCACAGACATGTAGTATATAGTACAGCCCACGTAGTATATTGCCCAGCCACCTAGTATATAGCACAGACACATAGTATATAGCACAGACACGTAGTATATTGCCCAGCCATGTAATATATTGCACAGCCAAGTAGTATATTGCACAGCCACATAGTATATTGCACAGCCACATAGTATATAGCACAGCCACATAGTATATAGCACAGCAACATAGTATATAACAGAGATGTAGTATATAGCACAGAGACGTAGTATATAACACTGGCCATGCAGTATATAACACAGGCCATGTAGTATAGAGCTCAGCAATGTAGTATATTACTGAGCCACGTAGTATATAGCACAGCCCACATAGTGTACAGCACAAAGATGTAGTATATAACACAGCCCATGCAGTATCTAACACAGCCCACATAGTATATAGCAATGTGGGCACCATATCCCTGTAAAAAAAAGAATTAAAATAAAAAATAATTATATACTCACCCTCCGTCAGCCCCTCGGATCCAGCACAAGCGTTTACCGATGCTCCTCGCGATGCTCCGGTCCCAAGAGTGCATTGCAGTCTCGCGAGATGATGATGTAGCGGTCTCGAGAGACCACTATGTCATCATCTCGCGAGACCGCAATGCATGGACCGGTCACCGGAGCATCGTTAAGAGCGGGAAAGGCACCGGAAGGTGACTATATCATGGTTTGTTATTTTTTTAATTATTTTTACCATTAGATCTTTTTACTATTGATGCTGCACAAGCAGCATCAATAGTAAAAAGTTGGTCACATAGGGTTAATAGCAGCGTTAACGGATTGCGTTACACCGCGGCATAACGCGGTCCCTTAACGCTGTCATTAACCCTGTGTGACCGCTGACTGGAGGGGAGTATGGAGCGGGCACTGACTGCGAAGAGTAAGGATCGGCCATTTTGCCGCCACACTGTGCCCGTCGCTGATAGGTCATGGCCGTTTTGCCGAGACCAATCAGCGACTTGGGATTTCCGCGACAGAAAGAAAGACAGAAGGACAGACAGAAAGACGGAAGTAACCCTTAGACAATTATATAGTAGATTGATGCATCTATTATCATATATCTGTTATCTGATATCTTTGTTGTACATCTGATGCCACGTACAATGCTATTATGGCTGTTATGAATTACATATTGGAATCATTCTTCTAAGATCAAGGGAAGGGCAGTATGTGGACAAGGGACGTCCACAGGGCGAGGGGTACAGCACAAATATTAGATAATTAAATCTAAATATTTACTAGCCAGTTTATAAAACAGAGGAAAGGATGGTAGGTAGACAGTGTATAAGTAACAAATAAAAAGACAGCAATGACTGTTATGAACAGGTGATTCAGAACCACAATGGACCTAGTGGTTAAGAGCACACAAAGTGACCTGATAGTTACTAACATAGGACGAGCTCTGAGACGTGGGAACTTTGCTGACCGCAATCCCTAATCCTATCATACCACACTAGAGGTAGCCGTGGATTGCGCCTAACGCTCCCTATGCAACTCGGCACAGCCTGAGAAACTAACTAGCCCTGAAGATAGAAAAATAAGCCTACCTTGCCTCAGAGAAATTCCCCAAAGGAAAAGGCAGCCCCCCACATATAATGACTGTGAGTTAAGATGAAAATACAAACACCGAGATGAAATAGATTTAGCAAAGTGAGGCCCGACTTACTGAATAGACCGAGGATAGGAAAGATAGCTTTGCGGTCAACACAAAAACCTTCAAACAACCACGCAGAGGGGCAAAAAGACCCTCCACACCGACTAACGGTACGGAGGTGCTCCCTCTGCGTCTCAGAGCTTCCAGCAAGCAAGAAAAACCAATATAGCAAGCTGGACAGAAAATATAGCAAACAAAAGTAACACAAGCAGAACTTAGCTTATGCAGGGCAGACAGGCCACAAGAACGATCCAGGAGAGAGCCAGACCAATACTGGAACATTGACTGGAGGCCAGGAACAAAGAACTAGGTGGAGTTAAATAGAGCAGCACCTAACGACTTAACCTCGTCACCTGAGGAAGGAAACTCAGAACCCGCAGCCCCACTCACATCCACCAGCTGAAGCTCATAGACAGAACCAGCCGAAGTACCACTCATGACCACAGGAGGGAGCTTGACCACAGAATTCACAACAGTACCCCCCCTTGAGGAGGGGTCACCAAACCCTCACCAGAGCCCCCAGGCCAACCAGGATGGGCCAAATGAAAGGCACGAACCAGATCGGCAGCATGAACATCAGAGGCAAAGACCCAGGAATTATCTTCCTGACCATAACCCTTCCACTTAACCAGGTACGGAAGTTTCCGTCTCGATATACGAGAATCCAAAATCTTCTCCACTATATACTCCAACTCCCCCTCAACCAAAACCGGGGCAGGAGGATCAACGGATGGAACCACAGGTGCCACGTATCTCCTCAACAATGACCTATGGAATACGTTATGGATGGAAAAAGAAGCTGGAAGGGTCAAACGAAAAGACACAGGATTAAGAACCTCAGAAATCCTATACGGACCAATGAAACGAGGCTTAAACTTAGGAGAGGAAACTTTCATAGGAATATAACGAGATGACAACAAAACCAAATCCCCAACACGAAGTCGGGGACCCACACAGCGCCTGCGGTTAGCGAAACGTTGAGCCTTCTCCTGAGACAATGTCAAATTGTCCACCACATGAGTCCAAATCTGCTGCAACCTATCCACCACAGTATCCACACCAGGACAGTCAGAAGACTCAACCTGCCCTGAAGAGAAACGAGGATGGAAACCAGAATTGCAGAAAAACGGCGAAACCAAACTAGCCGAGCTGGCCCGATTATTAAGGCCCACTCAGCCAAAGGCAAAAAAGACACCCAATCATCCTGATCGGCAGAAACAAAAATCTCAGATATGTTTCCAAGGTCTGATTGGTTCGTTCAGTCTGGCCATTTGTCTGAGGATGGAAAGCCGAGGAAAAAGACAAATCAATGCCCATCCTAGCACAAAAAGCTCGCCAAAACCTCGAAACAAACTGGGAACCTCTGTCAGAAACGATGTTCTCCGGAATGCCATGTAAACGAACCACATGCTGGAAGAACAATGGTACCAAATCAGAGGAGGAAGGCAATTTAGACAAGGGTACCAAATGGACCATCTTCGAGAAGCGATCACAAACAACCCAAATGACCGACATTTTTTGAGAGACGGGGAGATCCAAAATAAAATCCATAGAGATATGTGTCCAGGGCCTCTTCGGGACTGGCAAGGGCAAAAGCAACCCACTGGCACGAGAACAGCAGGGCTTAGCCCGAGCACAAATCCCACAGGACTGCACAAATGAACGCACATCCCGCGACAGAGACGGCCACCAACAGGATCTAGCCACCAAATCTCTGGTACCAAAGATTCCAGGATGACCAGCCAACACCGAACCATGAACCTTAGAGATAACTCTACTCGTCCATTTATCAGGGACAAACAGTTTCTCCGCTGGGCAACGGTCAGGTCTATTAGCCTGAAATTTTTGCAGCACCCGCCGCAAATCAGGGGAGATGGCAGACAAAATTACCCCCTCCTTGAGAACACCCGCCGGCTCAGACAAACCCGGAGAGTCGGGCACAAAACTCCTAGACAGGGCATCCGCCTTCACATTTTTAGAGCCCAGAAGGTACGAAACCACAAAGTCAAAACGGGAGAAAAACAGCGACCAACGAGCCTGTCTAGGATTCAACCGTTTGGCAGACTCGAGATAAGTCAAGTTCTTATGATCAGTCAAGACCACCACGCGATGCTTAGCTCCTTCAAGCCAATGACGCCACTCCTCGAATGCCCACTTCATGGCCAGCAACTCTCGATTGCAAACATCATAATTACGCTCAGCAGGCGAAAACTTCCTGGAAATGAAGGCGCATGGTTTCATCACCGAGCCATCAGAACTTCTTTGCGACAAAACAGCCCCTGCTCCAATCTCAGAAGCATCAACCTCGACCTGGAACGGGAGCGAAACATCTGGTTGACACAACACAGGGGCAGAAGAAAAACGACGCTTCAACTCCTGAAAATCTTCCACAGCAGCAGAAGACCAATTGACCACATCAGCACCCTTCTTGGTTATATCAGTCAACGGTTTAGCAATACTAGAAAAATTATTGATGAAGCGACGATAAAAATTAGCAAAGCCCAGGAACTTTTGCAGACTCTTCAGAGATGTCGGCTGAGTCCAATCATAAATGGCCTGAACTTTAACAGGGTCCATCTCGATAGTAGAAGGGGAAAAAATGAAACCCAAAAATGAAACCTTCTGAACACCAAAGAGACACTTTGACCCCTTCACAAACAAAGAATTCGCACGCAGGACCTGGAACACCATTCTGACCTGCCTCACGTGAGACTCCCAATCATCCGAGAAGACCAAAATATCATCCAAGTATACAATCAGGAATTTATCCAGGTACTCTCGGAAGATGTCATGCATAAAGGACTGAAACACAGATGGAGCATTAGAAAGCCCGAATGGCATAACCAGGTACTCAAAATGGCCCTCGGGCGTATTAAATGCTGTTTTCCATTCATCGCCCTGTTTAATGCGCACAAGATTATACGCACCACGAAGATCTATCTTGGTGAACCAACTAGCCCCCTTAATCCGAGCAAACAAATCAGACAGCAGCGGCAAGGGGTACTGAAATTTGACCGTGATTTTATTTAGAAGGCGGTAATCAATACAAGGTCTCAGCGAAGCATCCTTCTTGGCCACAAAAAAGAACCCTGCTCCCAATGGCGACGACGACGGGCGAATATGACCCTTCTCCAAGGATTCCTTTACGTAACTCCGCATAGCGGCGTGCTCAGGCACAGACAAATTAAACAGTCGACCTTTAGGAAACTTACTACCAGGAATCAAATCGATAGCGCAATCACAATCCCTATGCGGAGGTAGGGCACTGGACTTGGGCTCATCAAATACATCCCGGTAATCCGACAAGAACTCTGGGACCTCAGAAGGGGTGGATGATGAAATAGACAGAAATGGAACATCACCATGTACCCCCTGACAACCCCAGCTGGACACAGACATTGATTTCCAATCCAATGCTGGGTTATGGACTTGTAGCCATGGCAACCCCAACACGACCACATCATGCAGATTATGCAACACCAAAAAGCGAATATCCTCCTGATGCGCAGGAGCCATGCACATGGTCAGCTGGGTCCAGTACTGAGGCTTATTCTTGGCCAAAGGCCTAGCATCAATTCCTCTCAATGGAATAGGATACTGCAAGGGCTCCAAGAAAAACCCACAGCGCCTTGCATACTCCAAGTCCATCAAATTCAGGGCAGCGCCTGAATCCACAAATGCCATGACAGAATAGGATGACAAAGAGCAGATCAAAGTAACGGACAAAAGAAATTTCGACTGTACCGTACCAATGGTGGCAGAGCTAGCGAACCGCTTAGTGCGCTTAGGACAATCGGAGATAGCATGAGTGGAATCACCACAGTAAAAACACAGCCCATTCCGTCATCTGTGTTCTTGCCGTTCAGCTCTGGTCAAAGTCCTATTGCATTGCATAGGCTCAGGTTTATGCTCAGATAATACCGCCAAATGGTGCACAGTTTTACGCTCACATAACGTCGATCGATCTGAATGGCCAAAGACATAGACTCATTCAGACCAGCAGGCATAGGAAATCCCACCATGACATCCTTAAGGGCTTCAGAGAGACCCTTTCTGAAAATTGCTGCCAGAGCACATTCATTCCATTGAGTGAGCACAGACCACTTCCTAAATTTCTGACAATATATCTCTACCTCATCCTGACCCTGACACAGAGCCAGCACGATTTTCTCTGCCTGATCCACTGAATTAGGTTCGTCATAAAGCAATCCAAGCGCCAGGAAAAACGCATCAACATTACTCAATGCAGAATCTCCTGGTGCAAGAGAAAACGCCCAGTCCTGTGGGTCGCCACGTAATAAAGAAATAATGATCTTAACTTGTTGAACTGGGTCACCAGAGGAGCGGGGTTTCAAAGCCAGAAATAGTTTACAATTATTTTTGAAATTCAGAAACTTAGCTCTATCTCCAGAAAATAACTCAGGAATAGGAATTTTAGGTTCTAACATAGGATTCTGAACCACTAAATCTTGAATGTTCTGAACACTTATAGCAAGATTATCCATCAATGAGGACAGACCTTGAATGTCCATGTCTACACCTGTGTTCTGAACCACCCTGATGTAAAGGGGAAAAGAAAGACAAATCACAGTGCAAAGAAAAAAAAATGGTCTCAGAACTTCTCTTTTCCCTCTATTGAGAAGCATTAGTACTTTGGGCCTCCAGTACTGTTATGAACAGGTGATTCAGAACCACAATGGACCTAGTGGTTAAGAGCACACAAAGTGACCTGATAGTTACTAACATAGGACGAGCTCTGAGACGTGGGAACTCTGCTGACCGCAATCCCTAATCCTATCATACCACACTAGAGGTAGCCGTGGATTGCACCTAACGCTCCCAATGCAACTCGGCACAGCCTGAGAAACTAACTAGCCCTGAAGATAGAAAAATAAGCCTACCTTGCCTCAGAGAAATTCCCCAAAGGAAAAGGCAGCCCCCCACATATAATGACTGTGAGTTAAGATGAAAATACAAACACAGAGATGAAATAGATTTAGCAAAGTGAGGCCCGACTTGCTGAATAGACCGAGGATAGGAAAGATAGCTTTGCGGTCAACACAAAAACCTACAAACAACCACGCAGAGGGGCAAAAAGACCCTCCGCACCGACTAACGGTACGGAGGTGCTCCCTCTGCGTCTCAGAGCTTCCAGCAAGCAAGAAAAACCAATATAGCAAGCTGGACAGAAAATATAGCAAACAAAAGTAACACAAGCAGAACTTAGCTTATGCAGGGCAGACAGGCCACAAGAACGATCCAGGAGAGAGCCAGACCAATACTGGAACATTGACTGGAGGCCAGGAACAAAGAACTAGGTGGAGTTAAATAGAGCAGCACCTAACGACTTAACCTCGTCACCTGAGGAAGGAAACTCAGAAGCCGCAGCCCCACTCACATCCACCAGCGGAAGCTCATAGACAGAACCAGCCGAAGTACCACTCATGACCACAGGAGGGAGCTTGACCACAGAATTCACAACAAATGACTCTCAATAACACCAACTAAGAGTTTACGCAGGTACACTTAACCAGAATTAACAGTTGCATGCGAGCAAAATACAACGCGATTACCCCTTTCTATGCAAAAATCAATAAAGCGACAGTGTTGTGCCAGTACTTTAGTAATAGAAGAAGTTATATAGGTCAGTCCAAGGAGCGCCAAAAGAAAACTCTGACAACAGGATGGGGTTAAGCCACAACGTGTTTCAACGGAAGTACTGTCTTCATCAGGTGTACATTTAATGGTGACAATAAGGAAGCAGTATATAAATGAGAAGCAATCAATCACAACACTATTAAAATTTCATTTGCAAATTATTTTAAAAAATCCCATATAACACAGCTTACACAATATATAGCCCTGAACAGTTATTAGGAACATTTAAAAACCTATAAGTGTTCTGCCCATCTTAATGTGCAGAAAGTTAATTATCATGTTATTCAAGTTGTGGCCACTGGAGGTCATCAGTAGTGTTGAGCGATACCGTCCGATACTTGAAAGTATCGGTATCGGATAGTATCGGCCGATACCCGAAAAATATCGGATATCGCCGATACCGATATCCGATACCAATACAAGTCAATGGGACATCAAGTATCGGAAGGTATTCTCATGGTTCCCAGGGTCTGAAGGAGAGGAAACTCTCCTTCAGGCCCTGGGATCCATAGGGATGTGTAAAATAAAGAATAAAAATAAAAAATATTGATATATTTACCTCTCCGGCGGCCCCTGAACTCAGCGCGGGTAACCGGCAGGCTTCTTTGTTCAAAATCAGCGCTTTTAGGACCTGAGAATCACGTCCCGGCTTCTGATTGGTCGCGGGCCGCCCATGTGACCGCCACGCGACCAATCACAAGCCGTGACGTCATTCGCAGGTCCTTAACGCGCTCATTTTTTAAAAATGAGCGCGGTAATGACTTTCAAAGACATAGCGGCTTGTGATTGGTCGCGTGGCCGCGACCAATCACAAGCCGCTACGTCTTTGAAAGCCATTAACGCGCTCATTTTTAAAAATGAGCGCGTTAATAGCTTGCGGTGACGTCGCGGCTTGTGATTGGTCGCGGCCACGCGACCAATCACAAGCCGCTACGTCTTTGAAAGTCATTAACGCGCTCATTTTTAAAAAATGAGCGCGTTAAGGACCTGCGAATGACGTCTCGGCTTGTGATTGGTCGCGTGGCGGTCACATGGGCGGCCCGCGACCAATCAGAAGCCGGGACGTGATTCTCAGGTCCTAAAAGCGCTGATTTTGAACAACGAAGCCTGCCGGTTACCCGCGCTGAGTCCAGGGGCCGCCGGAGAGGTAAATATATCAATATTTTTTATTTTAATTCTTTATTTTACACATCTCTATGTATCCGATACCGATACCCGATACCACAAAAGTATCGGATCTCGGTATCGGAATTCCGATACCGCAAGTATCGGCCGATACCCGATACTTGCGGTATCGGAATGCTCAACACTAGTCATCAGTTGCCTACTTTTCATGTTGTTTACCAACCTTTCCCTCAGAAGAGCAATGTCTTCTGGGTGGGTTCCGCCCTCATTCTACTTGTGGAAGACAAGCTTCAGTAGCCATTTTTCCTCAGTTCTGAAAAGAGGCACACGTGCTCCTGTCTCGCTTACTTTCTTACCCCTGTCCTAACGGATCTCGGTACGTTTATAGAGGTTTAATGCATTTTATGTTTTGTGTTAGTATTTAAGCCTTATGCAGCTCCTATATTCAGATATAGTTAGGCAGATTGTGCTTTGCAGCTTGCAGTTAGGTTAATGTGTACTCTGCATTTAGATAGATGCATCTTTGTATAGAATAGGGCAGTGCTGCAGAATTACTGGGTAATGCACTCTGTATCATTTTTGCTGTAATGTCCCAGTTATTTATGTGATTGCACCCTGTATGTGCATATACTGAAATGCTGTTATTCTTTACAGTTTTTCACCAGTCATCCACTATGATTATTCACTGAACATCCACTTTGTACATCAACATCATTCACTATTCGATCATCTACTATGAATACTGTCCACCATTGTTGTTCAACGTTATAGTTTTGGTTATCATCACCCTAATAAATAAGACTTAAGCATCAATACAGTCTGTTTACTGGGATGTGGATGAAGGTTTAGCCGTATGTTGGAATCCACACAGCATCCTATGTGGAGGCAGGCAGAACAATAAGGTAGAGGCAGCAGAAGCCTGTCACATCTTTAAAAAAAATAAATAACAATAATAATAATACAACCAACGCAGAATAAAAAATAATCAAAATAGTGAACTCAGTAATAAAAATAAAGAAATATAAGAAAGAAAAATAAAAAATAAATGGAAAAAACAATATTTATCTGTTCACTTTATCTATCATGAGGTTCAATTCTTCAGGAGCCAGCGTGCCGAGCTTAAATATCCAAAAGCTTTCTTTATTTATTAGGCTACTAAAACGGTCTGCCACAGTGTCGGGTATATGATCAATAATTATTAATTTCAGAGATTTCAAATTGTATCAGCAGAATTAAAAATAAATATACAGAGCCACCTTCCCCTAAGACGACATTTGGTAGGTGGAGTTTCATCACTACTTTTAACCAATCTCATGGAATGATTAGGAAGCTCTTTTCAAAGTACTGGTTTATCTTTAGAGGAGACCCAGTACTCTCAAAACATATACCTTCTCACCCAAGAACGATATTTCGAAGGAAGCGGACGTTACGAAATAGGATTGCACCCAGTAATACGACATTAGCTCCAATTTACCTAGGCCCCCAGTTATCCCTGAACTCTGGCTGTTTTGCATGTGGAAACACCAAGTGTTTGTGCTGTACTTCTATTGTGAATGGGGCACTGGAATTCAAATCTAATACAACGGGCACCATCTTTAAAATGTATTCATTTGTTAACTGCCAATCTAATATTCACGCGACCCTTAGGGCATCCATTCAGTGCTACAGGTTTGAAAAGAAAACAGGATTATTGGCAGCAATTTGTCATTAAGATTTAAGAAAGGAACTATCATTATAAGCATCATAACTAGTGTTGAGCGATACCGTCCGATACTTGAAAGTATCGGTATCGGATAGTATCGGCCGATACCCGAAAAGTATCGGATATCGCCGATACCGATATCCGATACCAATACAAGTCAATGGGACACCAAGTATCGGAAGGTACTGATGGATCCCAGGGTCTGAAGGAGAGGAAACTCTCCTTCAGGCCCTGGGATCCATAGTGAGGTGTAAAATAAAGAATTAAAATAAAAAATATTGTTATATTCACCTCTCCGGCGGCCCCTGGAACATCACCGCGAGGAACCGGCGTCCGGCAGGCTTCTTTGTTCAAAATGAGCGCCTTTAGGACCTGCGGAATGACGTCGCGGCTTCTGATTGGTCGCGTGCCGCCCATGTGACCGCCACGCGACCAATCAGAAGCCGCGACGTCATTCCACAGGTCCTAAAGGCGCTCATTCTAGGAATTTATCTGAGGAATGACGTCGCGGCTTCTGATTGGTCGCGTGGCGGTCACATGGGCGGCACGCGACCAATCAGAAGCCGCGACGTCATTCCGCAGGTCCTAAAGGCGCTCATTTTGAACAAAGAAGCCTGCCGGACGCCGGTGACTCGCGGTGATGTTCCAGGGGCCGCCGGAGAGGTGAATATAACAATATTTTTTATTTTAATTCTTTATTTTACACCTCCGATACCGATACCACAAAAATATCCGATCTCGGTATCGGAATTCCGATACCGCAAGTATCGGCCGATACCCGATACTTGCGGTATCGGAATGCTCAACACTAATCATAACTGGCATTTAGATACCTGCAACCAGTCTTGACTACTGGCCAGAAAAAGGAGTGGGGATTGGCACAAAAGCATCCCATAATTAGGCATTTTGTGGTTTTGTATTTTGTATTGTAAATGTTAGTAAGAATGAAGTTATGGTGTCATCTGTCATGTTTTACAATTTAGCAAGTCATCAGGAAGCAAGAAAATAAGATCCGATATTCCAATACCATGGTATTAATGAGCTCATAATTATCTGTAGGTAGATCATGTGGCTGGTATAAGATCCATTAAAAGGACTCTACAAGCACTGCATTATTCGCAATCAGGGGGCCTGAGACTGGTCCAAGGGTCATGGAGAGCAAAGCCAAGACTTTCATCTGTGTTATGAGGGTCCACGGGTCCCAATGATTATACAATTATCAACTAACCTGTGGATAGATAAGAAGTGTATTTAGCGTGAGAACCCCTTAATGCAACATTAAAAATATTACAGTACAAAAAAGGACCTAGATTTAATATGTGCCAAGCTGAAGTAATGTTGGCGAAATATCAACAGGTGGGTGTTAGAAAATAGGTTGTCTTCCTGCTTCATAAAATTACCATAAGAACTAGAGGAATAATTTTTGCATCTATTACTAGTTATTAAAGTTTCATCATGTTTGCAGTTCAATGAATTAAGGAAACAATTAAGAAGCTGTTGAATGTTTTATAACTTCTAATATATCTAATAAATCTTCACCATGAAATATGTCACGCACTGCTGGAATGGTGTATCATTTTCAGATGCCAACTGTGCTGGATTGCTCTGATTTGTATATTTTGGAAGTACGTGGCACTAATAGGTGTAGTACAGAAATACCATTGATGTGTGTTGTCTATGGCCAGCATACACAGGTAAGTCATCATAACTAGGGTTGAGCGACCTTGACCTTTTTAGAGTCGAGCCATGTTTCGCGAAACCCGACTATCTTAGAAGTCGAGTCGAGTGGAATCGGCCGATTATCGCGAAAAGTCGGGTATCGCCCGAAACACGAAACCCAATGCAAGTCAATGGGGGAGCATAGTCGGCAGTGAGTGGAGGCCAGGAAAACACCTACACTGCCCATTTTAATGGCAAAAACATCCATTCTTGTTAAAGAAGCTTGTCAATCGTAATTTACCTTATAATAATTGGAAGGCATTTGAAATTGGGGGTCATTTGGCTAAAGTTGTGGGGGGTAGGGCTGGTTCAAGTAATTAGTGGGCCCAGTAAATCTGGACCACGTCACGGCAGTGGAGCAGGGAGAGGTAAGTATTTCAACTTTGCAAGTGCTGTGATCCTGAGCAAGCAGGGGGGGCCCACTCGTTGGCATTGGCACTGGCACAGGGCCCCTCAAAGTACAGCGGTGTGTTTGCATGGCGGGGGCGCCTCCCACCGGCAGCAACACTTTTGCGTACTATGAGAGGCCCTGTGCCAGTGACGTCGCCAACTAGTATTCCTCCCCCCACCTGATGAAGGAACCTGCACTTTCATCTGCACCTTCCTCTTTGTCCCCGTGTAAGGTGGTATGGTATGCGGGAAGAGGAACCTGACTTTCAGCAGGGTCACAATATTGCTGTGTAGCGTGCACGGGGAATTTTGCGTTATGGGTCAATGTACCAGCAGACTCATCTATCACTGGCTGGGGAATGGGCAGGATGAGGAGGAAACACAGATATAGGTCCAAAGAATAAAGTGGGCTAAATGCAGTTCAAAATTGGTAACACAGGACTAACCAGGGGGCATTGCAGTGGAGGACAACTGGAATGAGAGGCTGACACAGAGAGTAGGCCCAAATAAGTAAGTAGTCGAAATGCAGTTCAAAATTGGCAACCGTAGTAAACAGGCGGCACAGCTTTGTTCAGTGGAGGAGAACAGCAAGGAGTGGCAGACACCGATAGTAGGCCCCAACCCAACTACTAGGCCAAATGCAGTCTAACATTAACAACTACTTAACGAGAGCCTGAAAATGGAATGTCAGGACAGGAAACCAGGAGAACAGCAAGGAGTGGCAGACAAGGATAGTAGGCCCCAAACCAACTAGTACGCCAAATGCAGTTGTTCCGTTTAACCACAATTTAATGAGAGCCTGAAGATAGAAGTTCAGGAAAGGCAACCTGGAGAACACCTTGGAGTGTAACACACCATCTCTCTACACCCCATACCCAATTTGTAGGCCTAATGCAGCGTAGTTTCCAACAACTACTAAACGAGAGCCGGAAGATCGAAGCTCAGGAAAGGCAACCTGGAGAACACCTTGGAGTGGAACACACCATCTCTCTTCACCCCATACCCAATTTGTAGGCCTAATGCAGTGTAGTTTCCAACAACTACTAAACGAGAGCATGAAGATCGAAGCATTGGCGAGGAAACCTGGGGAACACCTTGGAGTGGAACACACCATCTCTCTACACCCCATACCCAATTTGTAGGCCTAATGCAGTGTAGTTTCCAACAACTACTAAACGAGAGCCGGAAGATCGAAGCTCAGGAAAGGCAACCTGGAGAACACCTTGGAGTGGAACACACCATCTCTCTACACCCCATACCCAATTTGTAGGCCTAATGCAGTGTAGTTTCCAACAACTACTAAACGAGAGCATGAAGATCGAAGCTCAGGAAAGGCAACCTGGAGAACACCTTGGAGTGGAACACACCATCTCTCTACACCCCATACCCAATTTGTAGGCCTAATGCAGTGTAGTTTCCAACAACTACTAAACGAGAGCCGGAAGATCGGAGCTCAGGAAAGGTAACCTGGAGAATACCTTGGAGTGGAACACACCATCTCTCTACACCCCATACCCAATTTGTAGGCCTAATGCAGCGTAGTTTCCAACAACTACTAAACGAGAGCCAGAAGATCGAAGCTCAGGAAAGGCAACCTGGAGAACACCTTGGAGTGGAACACACCATCTCTCTACACCCCATACCCAATTTGTAGGCCTAATGCAGTGTAGTTTCCAAGAACTACTAAACGAGAGCCGGAAGATCGAAGCTCAGGAAAGGCAACCTGGAGAACACCTTGGAGTGGAACACACCATCTCTCTACACCCCATACCCAATTTGTAGGCCTAATGCAGTGTAGTTTCCAACAACTACTAAACGAGAGCATGAAGATCGAAGCTCAGGAAAGGCAACCTGGAGAACACCTTGGAGTGGAACACACCATCTCTCTACACCCCATACCCAATTTGTAGGCCTAATGCAGCGTAGTTTCCAACAACTACTAAACGAGAGCCGGAAGATCGAAGCTCAGGAAAGGCAACCTGGAGAACACCTTGGAGTGGAACACACCATCTCTCTACACCCCATACCCAATTTGTAGGCCTAATGCAGTGTAGTTTCCAACAACTACTAAACGAGAGCATGAAGATCGAAGCATTGGCGAGGAAACCTGGGGAACACCTTGGAGTGGAACACACCATCTCTCTACACCCCATACCCAATTTGTAGGCCTAATGCAGCGTAGTTTCCAACAACTACTAAACGAGAGCCGGAAGATCGAAGCTCAGGAAAGGCAACCTGGAGAACACCTTGGAGTGGAACACACCATTTCTCTACACCCCATACCCAATTTGTAGGCCTAATGCAGTGTAGTTTCCAAGAACTACTAAACGAGAGCCGGAAGATCGAAGCTCAGGAAAGGCAACCTGGAGAACACCTTGGAGTGGAACACACCATCTCTCTACACCCCATACCCAATTTGTAGGCCTAATGCAGTGTAGTTTCCAACAACTACTAAACGAGAGCATGAAGATCGAAGCATTGGCGAGGAAATCTGGGGAACACCTTGGAGTGGAACACACCATCTCTCTACACCCCATACCCAATTTGTAGGCCTAATGCAGCGTAGTTTCCAACAACTACTAAACGAGAGCCGGAAGATCGAAGCTCAGGAAAGGCAACCTGGAGAACACCTTGGAGTGGAACACACCATCTCTCTACACCCCATACCCAATTTGTAGGCCGAATGCAGTGTAGTTTCCAACAACTACTAAACGAGAGCATGAAGATCGAAGCTCAGGAAAGGCAACCTGGAGAACACCTTGGAGTGGAACACACCATCTCTCTACACCCCATACCCAATTTGTAGGCCTAATGCAGTGTAGTTTCCAAGAACTACTAAACGAGAGCCGGAAGATCGAAGCTCAGGAAAGGCAACCTGGAGAACACCTTGGAGTGGAACACACCATCTCTCTACACCCCATACCCAATTTGTAGGCCTAATGCAGTGTAGTTTCCAACAACTACTAAACGAGAGCATGAAGATCGAAGCTCAGGAAAGGCAACCTGGAGAACACCTTGGAGTGGAACACACCATCTCTCTACACCCCATACCCAATTTGTAGGCCTAATGCAGCGTAGTTTCCAACAACTACTAAACGAGAGCCGGAAGATCGAAGCTCAGGAAAGGCAACCTGGAGAACACCTTGGAGTGGAACACACCATCTCTCTACACCCCATACCCAATTTGTAGGCCTAATGCAGTGTAGTTTCCAACAACTACTAAACGAGAGCATGAAGATCGAAGCATTGGCGAGGAAACCTGGGGAACACCTTGGAGTGGAACACACCATCTCTCTACACCCCATACCCAATTTGTAGGCCTAATGCAGCGTAGTTTCCAACAACTACTAAACGAGAGCCGGAAGATCGAAGCTCAGGAAAGGCAACCTGGAGAACACCTTGGAGTGGAACACACCATTTCTCTACACCCCATACCCAATTTGTAGGCCTAATGCAGTGTAGTTTCCAAGAACTACTAAACGAGAGCCGGAAGATCGAAGCTCAGGAAAGGCAACCTGGAGAACACCTTGGAGTGGAACACACCATCTCTCTACACCCCATACCCAATTTGTAGGCCTAATGCAGTGTAGTTTCCAACAACTACTAAACGAGAGCATGAAGATCGAAGCATTGGCGAGGAAATCTGGGGAACACCTTGGAGTGGAACACACCATCTCTCTACACCCCATACCCAATTTGTAGGCCTAATGCAGCGTAGTTTCCAACAACTACTAAACGAGAGCCGGAAGATCGAAGCTCAGGAAAGGCAACCTGGAGAACACCTTGGAGTGGAACACACCATCTCTCTACACCCCATACCCAATTTGTAGGCCGAATGCAGTGTAGTTTCCAACAACTACTAAACGAGAGCATGAAGATCGAAGCTCAGGAAAGGCAACCTGGAGAACACCTTGGAGTGGAACACACCATCTCTCTACACCCCATACCCAATTTGTAGGCCTAATGCAGTGTAGTTTCCAAGAACTACTAAACGAGAGCCGGAAGATCGAAGCTCAGGAAAGGCAACCTGGAGACCACCTTGGAGTGGAACACACCATCTCTCTACACCCCATACCCATTTTGTAGGCCTAATGCAGTGTAGTTTCCAACAACTACTAAACGAGAGCATGAAGATCGAAGCTCAGGAAAGGCAACCTGGAGAACACCTTGGAGTGGAACACACCATCTCTCTACACCCCATACCCAATTTGTAGGCCGAATGCAGTGTAGTTTCCAACAACTACTAAACGAGAGCATGAAGATCGAAGCTCAGGAAAGGCAACCTGGAGAACACCTTGGAGTGGAACACACCATCTCTCTACACCCCATACCCAATTTGTAGGCCTAATGCAGTGTAGTTTCCAAGAACTACTAAACGAGAGCCGGAAGATCGAAGCTCAGGAAAGGCAACCTGGAGACCACCTTGGAGTGGAACACACCATCTCTCTACACCCCATACCCATTTTGTAGGCCTAATGCAGTGTAGTTTCCAACAACTACTAAACGAGAGCATGAAGATCGAAGCTCAGGAAAGGCAACCTGGAGAACACCTTGGAGTGGAACACACCATCTCTCTACACCCCATACCCAATTTGTAGGCCTAATGCAGTGTAGTTTCCAAGAACTACTAAACGAGAGCCGGAAGATCGGAGCTCAGGAAAGGTAACCTGGAGAACACCTTGGAGTGGAACACACCATCTCTCTACACCCCATACCCAATTTGTAGGCCTAATGCAGTGTAGTTTCCAACAACTACTAAACGAGAGCATTAAGATCGAAGCAATGGCGAGGAAACCTGGGGCACACCTTGGGGAGGCAGACACCGTTAGTAGGCCCTACCAAAGTTGTACCCCCAATGCAGTTTTAAAATTCCTAGAGGCTGAAAACAAGACTATTGACGCTCAGCTTTTTTTAAAGGAACACAGCTGAATTGAGTGGCGCAGACAGACACAGGTAGTAGGACTTAACCTAAAAATGTGGCTCACTGCAGCTTAAAAAAGTTACAGGGGTACACAAGCAGCAGTGCTCTGGGCAGTTGAGGACAATTTCAATAGTGGACCGCAGACAGACTTTGTACGCCTACTATTAAAAAAAGGATGCTCTATGCAATTAAAAATAGGTTTCAGGGGTCCACGGGCAGCAGTGGTGTGGTCAGTGGAGGCATATTGTATGGAGTGACCGCAGACAGGCATCGAAGGCCTAAAATAATAACACATGGCTGTAGGCAATTTTAAATTGGTTCCAGGGGTACACGGGCAGCAGTGGTGTGGTCAGTGGAGGCCTAGTGGAAGGAGTGACCGCAGACAGGCATCGAAGGCCTAAAATAATAACACATGGCTGTAGGCAATTTTAAATTGGTTCCAGGGGTACACGGGCATCAGTGGTGTGGTCAGTGGAGGCTTAGTGGAAGGAGTGACCGCAGACAGGCATCGAAGGCCTAAAATAAAAAAATTGGGCTGGCTGTAGGCAATTTTAAATTGGTTCCAGGGGTACACGGGCAGCAGTGGTGTGGTCAGTGGAGGCCTAGTGGAAGGAGTGACCGCAGACAGGCATCGAAGGCCTAAAATAATAACACATGGCTGTAGGCAATTTTAAATTGGTTCCAGGGGTACACGGGCAGCAGTGGTGTGGTCAGTGGAGGCCTAGTGGAAGGAGTGACCGCAGACAGGCATCGAAGGCCTAAAATAATAACACATGGCTGTAGGCAATTTTAAATTGGTTCCAGGGGTACACGGGCAGCAGTGGTGTGGTCAGTGGAGGCCTAGTGGAAGGAGTGACCGCAGACAGGCATCGAAGGCCTAAAATAAAAAAATTGGGCTGGCTGTAGGCAATTTTAAATTGGTTCCAGGGGTACACGGGCAGCAGTGGTGTGGTCAGTGGAGGCCTAGTGGAAGGAGTGACCGCAGACAGGCATCGAAGGCCTAAAATAATAACACATGGCTGTAGGCAATTTTAAATTGGTTCCAGGGGTACACGGGCAGCAGTGGTGTGGTCAGTGGAGGCCTAGTGGAAGGAGTGACCGCAGACAGGCATCGAAGGCCTAAAATAAAAAAATTGGGCTGGCTGTAGGCAATTTTAAATTGGTTCCAGGGGTACACGGGCAGCAGTGGTGTGGTCAGTGGAGGCCTAGTGGAAGGAGTGACCGCAGACAGGCATCGAAGGCCAAAAATAATAACACATGGCTGTAGGCAATTTTAAATTGGTTCCAGGGGTACACGGGCAGCAGTGGTGTGGTCAGTGGAGGCCTAGTGGAAGGAGTGACCGCAGACAGGCATCGAAGGCCTAAAATAAAAAAATTGGGCTGGCTGTAGGCAATTTTAAATTGGTTCCAGGGGTACACGGGCAGCAGTGGTGTGGTCAGTGGAGGCCTAGTGGAAGGAGTGACCGCAGACAGGCATCGAAGGCCTAAAATAATAACACATGGCTGTAGGCAATTTTAAATTGGTTCCAGGGGTACACGGGCAGCAGTGGTGTGGTCAGTGGAGGCTTAGTGGAAGGAGTGACCGCAGACAGGCATCGAAGGCCTAAAATAAAAAAATTGGGCTGGCTGTAGGCAATTTTAAATTGGTTCCAGGGGTACACGGGCAGCAGTGGTGTGGTCAGTGGAGGCCTAGTGGAAGGAGTGACCGCAGACAGGCATCGAAGGCCTAAAATAATAACACATGGCTGTAGGCAATTTTAAATTGGTTCCAGGGGTACACGGGCAGCAGTGGTGTGGTCAGTGGAGGCCTAGTGGAAGGAGTGACCGCAGACAGGCATCGAAGGCCTAAAATAATAACACATGGCTGTAGGCAATTTTAAATTGGTTCCAGGGGTACACGGGCAGCAGTGGTGTGGTCAGTGGAGGCCTAGTGGAAGGAGTGACCGCAGACAGGCATCGAAGGCCTAAAATAAAAAAATTGGGCTGGCTGTAGGCAATTTTAAATTGGTTCCAGGGGTACACGGGCAGCAGTGGTGTGGTCAGTGGAGGCCTAGTGGAAGGAGTGACCGCAGACAGGCATCGAAGGCCTAAAATAATAACACATGGCTGTAGGCAATTTTAAATTGGTTCCAGGGGTACACGGGCAGCAGTGGTGTGGTCAGTGGAGGCCTAGTGGAAGGAGTGACCGCAGACAGGCATCGAAGGCCTAAAATACTAACACATGGCTGTAGGCAATTTTAAATTGGTTCCGGGGTACACGGGCAGCAGTGGTGTGGTCAGTGGAGGCCTAGTGGAAGGAGTGACCGCAGACAGGCGTCGAAGGCCTAAAATAATAACACATGGCTGTAGGCAATTTTAAATTGGTTCCAGGGGTACACGGGCAGCAGTGGTGTGGTCAGTGGAGGCCTAGTGGAAGGAGTGACCGCAGACAGGCATCGAAGGCCTAAAATAAAAAAATTGGGCTGGCTGTAGGCAATTTTAAATTGGTTCCAGGGGTACACGGGCAGCAGTGGTGTGGTCAGTGGAGGCCTAGTGGAAGGAGTGACCGCAGACAGGCATCGAAGGCCTAAAATAATAACACATGGCTGTAGGCAATTTTAAATTGGTTCCAGGGGTACACGGGCAGCAGTGGTGTGGTCAGTGGAGGCCTAGTGGAAGGAGTGACCGCAGACAGGCATCGAAGGCCTAAAATAATAACACATGGCTGTAGGCAATTTTAAATTGGTTCCAGGGGTACACGGGCAGCAGTGGTGTGGTCAGTGGAGGCTTAGTGGAAGGAGTGACCGCAGACAGGCATCGAAGGCCTAAAATAAAAAAATTGGGCTGGCTGTAGGCAATTTTAAATTGGTTCCAGGGGTACACGGGCAGCAGTGGTGTGGTCAGTGGAGGCCTAGTGGAAGGAGTGACCGCAGACAGGCATCAAAGGCCTAAAATAATAACACATGGCTGTAGGCAATTTTAAATTGGTTCCAGGGGTACACGGGCAGCAGTGGTGTGGTCAGTGGAGGCCTAGTGGAAGGAGTGACCGCAGACAGGCATCGAAGGCCTAAAATAATAACACATGGCTGTAGGCAATTTTAAATTGGTTCCAGGGGTACACGGGCAGCAGTGGTGTGGTCAGTGGAGGCCTAGTGGAAGGAGTGACCGCAGACAGGCATCGAAGGCCTAAAATAAAAAAATTGGGCTGGCTGTAGGCAATTTTAAATTGGTTCCAGGGGTACACGGGCAGCAGTGGTGTGGTCAGTGGAGGCCTAGTGAAAGGAGTGACCGCAGACAGGCATCGAAGGCCTAAAATAATAACACATGGCTGTAGGCAATTTTAAATTGGTTCCAGGGGTACACGGGCAGCAGTGGTGTGGTCAGTGGAGGCCTAGTGGAAGGAGTGACCGCAGACAGGCATCGAAGGCCTAAAATAAAAAAATTGGGCTGGCTGTAGGCAATTTTAAATTGGTTCCAGGGGTACACAGGCAGCAGTGGTGTGGTCAGTGGAGGCCTAGTGGAAGGAGTGACCGCAGACAGGCATCGAAGGCCTAAAATAATAACACATGGCTGTAGGCAATTTTAAATTGGTTCCAGGGGTACACGGGCAGCAGTGGTGTGGTCAGTGGAGGCCTAGTGGAAGGAGTGACCGCAGACAGGCATCGAAGGCCTAAAATAATAACACATGGCTGTAGGCAATTTTAAATTGGTTCCAGGGGTACACGGGCAGCAGTGGTGTGGTCAGTGGAGGCCTAGTGGAAGGAGTGACCGCAGACAGGCATCGAAGGCCTAAAATAAAAAAATTGGGCTGGCTGTAGGCAATTTTAAATTGGTTCCAGGGGTACACGGGCAGCAGTGGTGTGGTCAGTGAAGGCCTAGTGGAAGGAATGACCGCAGACAGGCATCGAAGGCCTAAAATAATAACACATGGCTGTAGGCAATTTTAAATTGGTTCCAGGGGTACACGGGCAGCAGTGGTGTGGTCAGTGGAGGCCTAGTGGAAGGAGTGACCGCAGACAGGCATCGAAGGCCTAAAATAAAAAAATTGGGCTGGCTGTAGGCAATTTTAAATTGGTTCCAGGGGCACACGGGCAGCAGTGGTGTGGTCAGTGGAGGCCTAGTGGAAGGAGTGACCGCAGACAGGCATCGAAGGCCTAAAATAATAACACATGGCTGTAGGCAATTTTAAATTGGTTCCAGGGGTACACGGGCAGCAGTGGTGTGGTCAGTGGAGGCCTAGTGGAAGGAGTGACCGCAGACAGGCATCGAAGGCCTAAAATAAAAAAATTGGGCTTGCTGTAGGCAATTTTAAATTGGTTCCAGGGGTACACGGGCAGCAGTGGTGTGGTCAGTGGAGGCATAGTGGAAGGATTGACCGCAGACAGGCTTCGAAGGCCTAACATAACAAAAATGTCAATACAATGGTATTGTCAGTGGCAGGCATTGAAGGATGTCAGCGCATAGAGTAAACATTGGTGGAGCTGTGAGATAATTTTGCAAGTGGTAGAGCACTGTTTGAGCTTGGGGGGGAAACTGTCTTGTGGCCGGCGGTACAGGCCCAGGGCCCCTCATATTACAACGGTGTGTCTGACGTTGGGTGCGCACCACCACCGCCAGAGACACTTTATTGTACTAGGAGGGACCCAGTGGCAGTGCCGTCGACCAAAAGCGGGCACACCCACCTCTTCAGACAAACAGCACTCTCACGGGTGCTGTCGCCAAGTGTCGATACCACGGCCCCGTGTGGGGAGTTTGGCCATTTAGTGAGGTGTAAACATGTCGTATGCTGGACAATCAGGTGCAGAAAATTACGAGATTGGAAAAGGCATTCAGAATAGTCCACAGGCAAGACCTTTTCATAGGAAAGCTAGGTGTCAGCCGGCAAGGTGGGGCAAAAGATTTCGAAATCCAGTTGTGGTTCATTTTAATGAAGGTTAGATGATCTACATTTTGGGTAGCCAGACGAGTCCTTTTTTCTGTTAGTATTGAACCTGCAGCACTGAATACTCTTTCTGATAGGACACTAGCTGCCGAGCAAGCAAGCTCCTGCAATGCATATTCTGCCAATTCTGGCCAGGTGTCTAATTTTGATGCCCAGTAATCAAATGGGAATGACGGTTGAGGGAGAACATCGATAAGGGATGAAAAATAGTTTGTAACCATACTGGACAAATGTTGTCTCCTGTCACTTTGAATTGATGCTGCAGTACCCGTCCTGTCTGCGGTCATAGCAAAATCACTCCACAACCTGGTCAGAAAACCCCTCTGGCCAACGCCACTACTGATTTCTGCCCCTCTAACTCCTCTGGTCTGCTGGCCCCTGCAGCTCGTGTGAGAACGATCACGGGCGCTGTGTGCAGGGAATGCCAGAAGCAAACGGTCAACAAGAGTTGATTGTTTGGTTGCTAATATTAGTTCCAAGTTCTCATGTGGCATTATATTTTGCAATTTGCCTTTATAGCGAGGATCAAGGAGGCAGGCCAACCAGTAATCATCATCGTTCATCATTTTAGTTATGCGTGTGTCCCTTTTGAGGATACGTAAGGCATAATCCGCCATGTGGGCCAAAGTTCCAGTTCTCAAATCTGCGGTTGTGCTTGGTTGAGGGGCAGTTTCAGGCAAATCCACGTCACTTGTGTCCCTCCAAAAACCAGAACCCGGCCTTGCCGCGCCACCAATTTCCAGTGGCCCCGGAAAAGCTTCCTCATTAAAAATATAATCATCCCCATCATCCTCCTCGTCCTCCTCTTCCTCTTCGCCCGCTAACTCGTCCTGTACACTGCCCTGGCCAGACAATGGCTGACTGTCATCAAGGCTTTCCTCTTCCTCAGCTGCAGACGCCTGATCCTTTATGTGCGTCAAACTTTGCATCAGCAGACGCATTAGGGGGATGCTCATGCTTATTATGGCGTTGTCTGCACTAACCAGCCGTGTGCATTCCTAAAAACACTGAAGGACTTGACACATGTCTTGAATCTTCGACCACTGCACACCTGACAACTCCATGTCTGCCATCCTACTGCCTGCCCGTGTATGTGTATCCTCCCACAAAAACATAACAGCCCGCCTCTGTTCACACAGTCTCTGAAGCATGTGCAGTGTTGAGTTCCACCTTGTTGCAACGTCTATGATTAGGCGATGCTGGGGAAGGTTCAAAGAACGCTGATAGGTCTGCATACGGCTGGAGTGTACGGGCGAACGGCGGATATGTGAGCAAAGTCCACGCACTTTGAGGAGCAGGTCGGATAACCCCGGATAACTTTTCAGGAAGCACTGCACCACCAGGTTTAAGGTGTGAGCCAGGCAAGGAATGTGTTTCAGTTGGGAAAGGGAGATGGCAGCCATGAAATTCCTTCCGTTATCCCTCACTACCTTGCCGGCCTCAAGATCTACAGTGCCCAGCCACGACTGCGTTTCTTTCTGCAAGAACTCGGACAGAACTTCCGCGGTGTGTCTGTTGTCGCCCAAACACTTCATAGCCAATACTGCCTGCTGACGTTTGCCAGTAGCTGCCCCATAATGGGAGACCTGGTGTGCAACAGTGGCAGCTGCGGATGGAGTGGTTGTGCGACTGCGGTCTGTGGACGAGCTCTCGCTTCTGCAGGAGGACGAAGAGGAGGAGGAGGGGGTGCGAACGGCTACAGCCAACTGTTTCCTAGACCGTGGGCTAGGCAGAACTGTCCCAAACTTGCTGTCCCCTGTGGACCCTGCATCCACAACATTCACCCAGTGTGCCGTGATGGACACGTAACGTCCCTGGCCATGCCTACTGGTCCATGCATCTGTTGTCAGGTGCACCTTTGTGCTCACAGATTGCCTGAGTGCATGGACGATGCGCTCTTTAACATGCTGGTGGAGGGCTGGGATGGCTTTTCTGGAAAAAAAGTGTTGACTGGGTAGCTCGTAGCGTGGTACAGCGTAGTCCATCAGGGCTTTGAAAGCTTCGCTTTCAACTAACCGGTAGGGCATCATCTCTAACGAGATTAGTCTAGCTATGTGGGCGTTCAAACCCCGTGTACGCGGATGCGAGGCTTCCTTTTTCTAACCATAGTCTCATGTAGGGTGAGCTGGACTGGAGAGCTGGAGATCGTGGAACTAGCGGGGGTGCCGGTGGACATGGCAGACTGAGAGACGGTGGGAGATGGTATTGTTGCCGCCGGTGCCCTAGATGCAGTGTTTCCTACTACAAAACTGGTGATTCCCTGACCCTGACTGCTTTGGCCTGGCAAAGAAACCTGCACAGATACTGCAGGTGGTGCGGAAAATGGTGGCCCTACACTGCCGGAAGGGATGTTGCGTTGCTGACTAGCTTCATTGGCCGAGGGTGCTACAACCTTAAGGGACATTTGGTAGTTAGTCCAGGCTTGCAAATGCATGGTGGTTAAATGTCTATGCATGCAACTTGTATTGAGACTTTTCAGATTCTGTCCTCTGCTTAAGGTAGTTGAACATTTTTGACAGATGACTTTGCGCTGATCAATTGGATGTTGTTTAAAAAAATGCCAAACTGCACTCTTTCTAGCATCGGATACCTTTTCAGGCATTGCAGACTGAGCTTTAACCGGATGGCCACGCTGTCCTCCAACAGGTTTTGGCTTTGCCACGCGTTTTGGGCAAGATACGGGCCCGGCAGATGGAACCTGTTGCGATGTTGATGCCAGCTGCGGCCCCTTCTCCTCCGCTTCAGAACTGCTGCCGCCTGCACCCTGTTCCCCCAATGGCTGCCAATCGGGGTCAAGAACTGGGTCATCTATTACCTCTTCTTGTAGCTCGTGTGCAACTTCGTCTGTGTCACCGTGTCGGTCGGTGGTATAGCGTTCGTGATGGGGCAACATAGTCTCATCAGGGTCTGATTCTTGATCATTACCCTGCGAGGGCAATGATGTGGTCTGAGTCAAAGGACCAGCATAGTAGTCTGGCTGTGGCTGTGCATTAGTGCACTCCATGTCAGATTCAACTTGTAATGGGCATGGACTGTTAACTGCTTCACTTTCTAAGCCAGGGATGGTATGTGTAAAGAGCTCCATGGAGTAACCCGTTGTGTCGCCTGCTGCATTCTTCTCTGTTGTTGTTTTTGCTGAAGAGGACAAGGAAGCGACTTGTCCCTGACCGTGAACATCCACTAACGACGCGCTGCTTTGACATTTACCAGTTTCACGAGAGGAGGCAAAAGAGCTAGAGGCTGAGTCAGCAAGATAAGCCAAAACTTGTTCTTGCTGCTCCGGCTTTAAAAGCGGTTTTCCTACTCCCAGAAAAGGGAGCGTTCGAGGCCTTGTGTAGCCAGACGACGAACCTGGCTCCACAGCTCCAGACTTAGGTGCAATATTTTTTTTCCCACGACCACCTGATGCTCCACCACTACCACTACCCTCATTACCAGCTGACAATGAATGCCCCCGGCCACGACCTCTTCCACCAGACTTCCTCATTGTTTTAAAAACGTAAACAAACTAACGGTATTTGTTTCTGTCACACAACTTACACGGTGAGCTATAACTTCAGTATGATTTAGCTACCCCTTTACAGGTGAGTGAGACCACAACGAAAATCAGGCACAATGTTACACACTCTGTTGTTGGTGGCAACAAATGAGAGAGATGCCACACACGCAGGACTGTCACTGAAGCACAAATGTAAATATTAATCTCCCACTGATTTGTTTTTTTTTTTTCAGGGAGACTTTAGGAAAAAAAAATAATAGAATAAAATGATTTTTTCAGGAAGAATTTAGAAACCAAATAAAATAAAATGATTTTTTCAGGGAGAATTTAGAAAACAAATAAAACAAAAAAAGGCTTTCTATGGCCCACTGAGTGAGAGATGACGCACACAGGAGTCAGGAGTGGCACACAAGCCCAGAGGCCAATATTTATCTCCCACTGATTGATGTAGTGATATTTTCAGGTAGATATTGGAACCCAAATCAAGCTAAAAAAATAATAGGCTTTCTATGGCCCACAATTGGAGAGAGAGAGAGAGATGGCACACCCAGGAGTCAAGACTGGCACACAAGCAGAAAAGGCAATATTAATCTCCCACTGATTTTTTTTTTTTTTTTTTTTTCAGGGAGACTTTAGGGAAAAAAAATAATAGAATAAAATGATTTTTTCAGGAAGAATTTAGAAACCAAATAAAATAAAATGATTTTTTCAGGGAGAATTTAGAAAACAATTGAAACAAAAAAAGGCTTTCTATGGCCCACTGAGTGAGAGATGACGCACACAGGAGTCAGGAGTGGCACACAAGCCCAGAGGCCAATATTTATCTCCCACTGATTGATGTAGTGATTTTTTCAGGTAGATTTTGGAACCCAAATCAAGCTAAAAAAATAATAGGCTTTCTATGGCCCACAATTGGAGAGAGAGAGAGAGATGGCACACCCAGGAGTCAAGACTGGCACACAAGCAGAAAGGGCAATATTAATCTCCCACTGATTTGTTTTTGTTTTTTTTCAGGGAGACTTTAGGAAAAAAAAATAATAGAATAAAATGATTTTTTCAGGAAGAATTTAGAAACCAAATAAAATAAAATGATTTTTTCAGGGAGAATTTAGAAAACAAATAAAACAAAAAAAGGCTTTCTATGGCCCACTGAGTGAGAGATGACGCACACAGGAGTCAGGAGTGGCACACAAGCCCAGAGGCCAATATTTATCTCCCACTGATTGATGTAGTGATTTTTTCAGGTAGATTTTGGAACCCAAATCAAGCTAAAAAAATAATAGGCTTTCTATGGCCCACAATTGGAGAGAGAGAGAGAGATGGCACACCCAGGAGTCAAGACTGGCACACAAGCAGAAAGGGCAATATTAATCTCCCACTGATTTGTTTTTTTTTTTTTTTCAGGGAGACTTTAGGAAAAAAAAATAATAGAATAAAATGATTTTTTCAGGAAGAATTTAGAAACCAAATAAAATAAAATGATTTTTTCAGGGAGAATTTAGAAAACAAATAAAACAAAAAAAGGCTTTCTATGGCCCACTGAGTGAGAGATGACACACACAGGAGTCAGGAGTGGCACACAAGCCCAGAGGCCAATATTTATCTCCCACTGATTGATGTAGTGATTTTTTCAGGTAGATTTTGGAACCCAAATCAAGCTAAAAAAATAATAGGCTTTCTATGGCCCACAATTGGAGAGAGAGAGAGAGATGGCACACCCAGGAGTCAAGACTGGCACACAAGCAGCAAGGGCAATATTAATCTCCCACTGATTTGTTTTTTTTTTTTTTTCAGGGAGACTTTAGGAAAAAAAAATAATAGAATAAAATGATTTTTTCAGGAAGAATTTAGAAACCAAATAAAATAAAATGATTTTTTCAGGGAGAATTTAGAAAACAAATAAAACAAAAAAAGGCTTTCTATGGCCCACTGAGTGAGAGATGACACACACAGGAGTCAGGAGTGGCACACAAGCCCAGAGGCCAATATTTATCTCCCACTGATTGATGTAGTGATTTTTTCAGGTAGATTTTGGAACCCAAATCAAGCTAAAAAAATAATAGGCTTTCTATGGCCCACAATTGGAGAGAGAGAGAGAGATGGCACACCCAGGAGTCAAGACTGGCACACAAGCAGAAAGGGCAATATTAATCTCCCACTGATTTGTTTTTTTTTTTTTTTTCAGGGAGACTTTAGGAAAAAAAAATAATAGAGTAAAATGATTTTTTCAGGAAGAATTTAGAAACCAAATAAAATAAAATGATTTTTTCAGGGAGAATTTAGAAAACAAATAAAACAAAAAAAGGCTTTCTATGGCCCACTGAGTGAGAGATGACGCACACAGGAGTCAGGAGTGGCACACAAGCCCAGAGGCCAATATTTATCTCCCACTGATTGATGTAGTGATTTTTTCAGGTAGATTTTGGAACCCAAATCAAGCTAAAAAAATAATAGGCTTTCTATGGCCCACAATTGGAGAGAGAGAGAGAGATGGCACACCCAGGAGTCAAGACTGGCACACAAGCAGCAAGGGCAATATTAATCTCCCACTGATTTGTTGTTTTTTTTTTTTTCAGGGAGACTTTAGGAAAAAAAAATAATAGAATAAAATGATTTTTTCAGGAAGAATTTAGAAACCAAATAAAATAAAATGATTTTTTCAGGGAGAATTTAGAAAACAAATAAAACAAAAAAAGGCTTTCTATGGCCCACTGAGTGAGAGATGACGCACACAGGAGTCAGGAGTGGCACACAAGCCCAGAGGCCAATATTTATCTCCCACTGATTGATGTAGTGATTTTTTCAGGTAGATTTTGGAACCCAAATCAAGCTAAAAAAATAATAGGCTTTCTATGGCCCACAATTGGAGAGAGAGAGAGAGATGGCACACCCAGGAGTCAAGACTGGCACACAAGCAGAAAGGGCAATATTAATCTCCCACTGATTTGTTTTTTTTTTTTTTTCAGGGAGACTTTAGGAAAAAAAAATAATAGAATAAAATGATTTTTTCAGGAAGAATTTAGAAACCAAATAAAATAAAATGATTTTTTCAGGGAGAATTTAGAAAACAAATAAAACAAAAAAAGGCTTTCTATGGCCCACTGAGTGAGAGATGACACACACAGGAGTCAGGAGTGGCACACAAGCCCAGAGGCCAATATTTATCTCCCACTGATTGATGTAGTGATTTTTTCAGGTAGATTTTGGAACCCAAATCAAGCTAAAAAAATAATAGGCTTTCTATGGCCCACAATTGGAGAGAGAGAGAGAGATGGCACACCCAGGAGTCAAGACTGGCACACAAGCAGAAAGGGCAATATTAATCTCCCACTGATTTGTTTTTTTTTTTTTTTCAGGGAGACTTTAGGAAAAAAAAATAATAGAATAAAATGATTTTTTCAGGAAGAATTTAGAAACCAAATAAAATAAAATGATTTTTTCAGGGAGAATTTAGAAAACAAATAAAACAAAAAAAGGCTTTCTATGGCCCACTGAGTGAGAGATGACACACACAGGAGTCAGGAGTGGCACACAAGCCCAGAGGCCAATATTTATCTCCCACTGATTGATGTAGTGATTTTTTCAGGTAGATTTTGGAACCCAAATCAAGCTAAAAAAATAATAGGCTTTCTATGGCCCACAATTGGAGAGAGAGAGAGAGATGGCACACCCAGGAGTCAAGACTGGCACACAAGCAGAAAGGGCAATATTAATCTCCCACTGATTTGTTTTTTTTTTTTTTTTCAGGGAGACTTTAGGAAAAAAAAATAATAGAGTAAAATGATTTTTTCAGGAAGAATTTAGAAACCAAATAAAATAAAATGATTTTTTCAGGGAGAATTTAGAAAACAAATAAAACAAAAAAAGGCTTTCTATGGCCCACTGAGTGAGAGATGACGCACACAGGAGTCAGGAGTGGCACACAAGCCCAGAGGCCAATATTTATCTCCCACTGATTGATGTAGTGATTTTTTCAGGTAGATTTTGGAACCCAAATCAAGCTAAAAAAATAATAGGCTTTCTATGGCCCACAATTGGAGAGAGAGAGAGAGATGGCACACCCAGGAGTCAAGACTGGCACACAAGCAGCAAGGGCAATATTAATCTCCCACTGATTTGTTGTTTTTTTTTTTTTCAGGGAGACTTTAGGAAAAAAAAATAATAGAATAAAATGATTTTTTCAGGAAGAATTTAGAAACCAAATAAAATAAAATGATTTTTTCAGGGAGAATTTAGAAAACAAATAAAACAAAAAAAGGCTTTCTATGGCCCACTGAGTGAGAGATGACGCACACAGGAGTCAGGAGTGGCACACAAGCCCAGAGGCCAATATTTATCTCCCACTGATTGATGTAGTGATTTTTTCAGGTAGATTTTGGAACCCAAATCAAGCTAAAAAAATAATAGGCTTTCTATGGCCCACAATTGGAGAGAGAGAGAGAGATGGCACACCCAGGAGTCAAGACTGGCACACAAGCAGAAAGGGCAATATTAATCTCCCACTGATTTGTTTTTTTTTTTTTTTTTCAGGGAGACTTTAGGAAAAAAAAAATAATAGAATAAAATGATTTTTTCAGGAAGAATTTAGAAACCAAATAAAATAAAATGATTTTTTCAGGGAGAATTTAGAAAACAAATAAAACAAAAAAAGGCTTTCTATGGCCCACTGAGTGAGAGATGACACACACAGGAGTCAGGAGTGGCACACAAGCCCAGAGGCCAATATTTATCTCCCACTGATTGATTTATTGATTTTTTCAGGTAGAATTTAGAACCCAAATCAACCAAAAACATAAATAGGCTTTCTATGGCCCACTATTTGTGAGAGAGATGGCACGCTCAGGACTGGCACACAAGCCCAGAGGCCAATATTAATCTCCCACTTTTTATTTTTTTTCAGGGAAAATTTATAAACCCAATAGAAAAATAAATAAATAGGCTTTCTATGGCCCACTATCTGAGAGAGAGAGATGGCACGCTTAGGACTGGCACACAAGCCCAAAGGCCAATATTAATCTCCCTTTTTTTTTTCAGGGAGAATTTATAAAACCAAAAAAAATAAAATAAATAGGCTTTCTATGGCCCACTATTTGTGAGAGAGATGGCACGCTCAGGACTGGCACACAAGCCCAGAGGCCAATATTAATCTCCCACTTTTTTTTTTTTGTTCCAGGGAAAATTTATAAACCCAATAAAAAAAATAATAAATAGGCTTTCTATGGCCCACTATCTGAGAGAGAGAGATGGCACGCTTAGGACTGGCACACAAGCCCAAAGGCCAATATTAATCTCCCTTTTTTTTTTCAGGGAGAATTTATAAAACAAAAAAAAAAAAAATAAATAGGCTTTCTATGGCCCACTATTTGTGAGAGAGATGGCACGCTCAGGACTGGCACACAAGCCCAGAGGCCAATATTAATCTCCCACTTTTTTTTTTTTTGTTCCAGGGAAAATTTATAAACCCAATAAAAAAAATAATAAATAGGCTTTCTATGGCCCACTATCTGAGAGAGAGAGATGGCACGCTTAGGACTGGCACACAAGCCCAAAGGCCAATATTAATCTCCCACTGATTGATTTATTGATTTTTTCACTGAGTGAGAGATGGCACACACAGGGATGGCACTCTAGCAGAAATGTCAATCTTAATCTCCCACAAAAAAAAAAAAAAAAAAAAAACAGGGAGTGTCCAACAATTACTATCTCCCTGCAGTAATCTCAGCCAGGTATGGCAGGCAGCAATAAGGAGTGGACTGATGCACAAATTAAATAAAAAGTGTGGACAAACAAAAAAGATAGCTGTGCAGAAAGGAAGGAACAAGAGGATTTGTGCTTTGAAAAAAGCAGTTGGTTTGCACAGCGGCGTACACACAGCAATGTAGCTATCAGGGAGCCTTCTAGGGCAGCCAAATGAGCTACAGCGCTGAGGGGCAAAAAAAAAAAAATGTAGCTTCCACTGTCCCTGCACACCGAAGGTGGTGTTGGGCAGTGGAAATCGCTAGAGCACAAGCGGTTTGGTGGTTAATGGACCCTGCCTAACGCTATCCCTGCTTCTGACGAAGCGGCAGCAACCTCTCCCTAAGCTCAGATCAGCAGCAGTAACATGGCGGTCGGCGGGAACGCCCCTTTATAGCCCCTGTGACGCCGCAGACAGCAAGCCAATCACTGCAATGCCCTTCTCTAAGATGGTGGGGACCAGGACCTATGTCATCACGCTGCCCACACTCTGCGTTTACCTTCATTGGCTGAGAAATGGCGCTTTTCGCGTCATTAAAACGCGACTTTGGCGCGAAAGTCGCGTACCGCATGGCTGACCCCGCACAGGGGTCGGATCGGGTTTCATGAAACCCGACTTTGCCAAAAGTCGGCGACTTTTGAAAATGAACGACCCGTTTCGCTCAACCCTAATCATAACAAGAACATTTGCCTAATAATGTGTGAGTCCCCATCATATAACCAAAGTACCTTTGACCAATTGACACATAGACTCTATAAATCTTTATTTTTTTTTTTATTTTTTATATAGCGCTAACATATTCCGCAGCGCTTTACAGTTTTCCACACATTATCATCACTGTCCCCAATGGGGCTCACAATCTAGAATCCCTATCAGTATGTCTTTGGAATGTGGGAGGAAACCGGAGTGCCCGGAGGAAACCCACGCAAACACGGAGAGAACATACAAACTCTTTGCAGATGTTGTCCTGGGTGGGATTAGAACCCAGAACCCCAGCGCTGCAAGGCTGCTGTGCTAACCACTGCGCCACCGTGCTGACCTCGGAATATTTTTTGCTCGTTTTTTCCTCCATAGACAAGACTTCTTTTTCCAGAACATCACACACATGTACAGTCAGATTGAGGACACCACCCAACACATGCAGTTTTGAAGATGCTCTGGCCTAGTCAATTACAGTGGGGCAAAAAAGTATTTAGTCAGTCAGCAATAGTGCAAGTTCCACCACTTAAAAAGATGAGAGGCGTCTGTAATTTACATCATAGGTAGACCTCAACTATGGGAGACAAACTGAGAAAAAAAAATCCAGAAAATCACATTGTCTGTTTTTTTAACATTTTATTTGCATATTATGGTGGAAAATAAGTATTTGGTCAGAAACAAACAATCAAGATTTCTGGCTCTCACAGACCTGTAACTTCTTCTTTAAGAGTCTCCTCTTTCCTCCACTCATTACTTGTAGTAATGGCACCTGTTTAAACTTGTTATCAGTATAAAAAGACACCTGTACACACCCTCAAACAGTCTGACTCCAAACTCCACTATGGTGAAGACCAAAGAGCTGTCAAAGGACACCAGAAACAAAATTGTAGCCCTGCACCAGGCTGGGAAGACTGAATCTGCAATAGCCAACCAGCTTGGAGTGAAGAAATCAACAGTGGGAGCAATAATTAGAAAATGGAAGACATACAAGACCACTGATAATCTCCCTCGATCTGGGGCTCCACGCAAAATCCCACCCCGTGGGGTCAGAATGATCACAAGAACGGTGAGCAAAAATCCCAGAACCACGCGGGGGGACCTAGTGAATGAACTGCAGAGAGCTGGGACCAATGTAACAAGGCCTACCATAAGTAACACACTACGCCACCATGGACTCAGATCCTGCAGTGCCAGACGTGTCCCACTGCTTAAGCCAGTACATGTCCGGGCCCGTCTGAAGTTTGCTAGAGAGCATTTGGATGATCCAGAGGAGTTTTGGGAGAATGTCCTATGGTCTGATGAAACCAAACTGGAACTGTTTGGTAGAAAAACAACTTGTCGTGTTTGGAGGAAAAAGAATACTGAGTTGCATCCATCAAACACCATACCTACTGTAAAGCATGGTGGTGGAAACATCATGCTTTGGGGCTGTTTCTCTGCAAAGGGGCCAGGACGACTGATCCGGGTACATGAAAGAATGAATGGGGCCATGTATCCTGAGATTTTGAGTGCAAACCTCCTTCCATCAGCAAGGGCATTGAAGATGAAACGTGGATGGGTCTTTCAACATGACAATGATCCAAAGCACACCGCCAGGGCAACGAAGGAGTGGCTTCGTAAGAAGCATTTCAAGGTCCTGGAGTGGCCTAGCCAGTCTCCAGATCTCAACCCTATAGAAAACCTTTGGAGGGAGTTGAAAGTCCGTGTTGCCAAGCGAAAAGCCAAAAACATCACTGCTCTAGAGGAGATCTGCATGGAGGAATGGGCCAACATACCAACAACAGTGTGTGGCAACCTTGTGAAGACTTACAGAAAATGTTTGACCTCTGTCATTGCCAACAAAGGATATATTACAAAGTATTGAGATGAAATTTTGTTTCTGACCAAATACTTATTTTCCACCATAATATGCAAATAAAATGTTAAAAAAACAGACAATGTGATTTTCTGGATTTTTTTTTCTCAGTTTGTCTCCCATAGTTGAGGTCTACCTATGATGTAAATTACAGACGCCTCTCATCTTTTTAAGTGGTGGAACTTGCACTATTGCTGACTGACTAAATACTTTTTTGCCCCACTGTATCTATTGCAGTCCTTGCATACACTCATTTGCCCTGCTTCAAACACAACAACTTCATGAACTTTTATGTGTGTGTGATGAGACCTTTTCAGAAGGACAAACTTAAAGGGGTATCATGGATTCAACAAATAAAGCTCACTCAATGTATAATGAAAAGTGATGCACAGTAGATTGACGAAGAATTGGGGCACCTATGCTCTACACCTACTGGAAATTTTATGACATACAATTCTGTATTTAGATCATAGCATTAATAGGGAATTGGTTCTCTTTTTTGCAATTAAAACAGGTTCCACTTTCTTGACACAGTCATATCGGAACAGAAAAGGGCCTTTCCAAACTGTTCCCACAAAGTCGTAATCTACAATTGACTAAATTGTCTTGGTATGATGAAGGATTATGATTTCTGTTCACTGGAACTGAAGGACTTAGACCAACTCCTGAAAAACAACCCATAGCATGTTCCCTCTTCCAACAACCTTCATAGTTGGAACAGTATATAGTATCAAGATGGCGGTACTACAAAGCAGCATACCGTGAGTACGAATAGTGCAAGCACTTACTACTACTCACTTGCCGGACTATTACCACACCAGTCGTATAGTGATGAATATGATCTAATGTTGCACTACTATGTTTACCACAGCCATTCTGCTTTAGTGGTGTCTACTCCCCATACTTCCATCTTTTACATTTAGGGAGATTATGTTAGGCCTGCACGGTTTACATTTACATGGTAGTATTCGTGCTGTGACTAGTGTTGAGCATTCCGATACCGCAAGTATCGGGTATCGGCCGATACTTGCGGTATCGGAATTCCGATACCGAGATCCGATATTTTTGTGATATCGGGTATCGGTATCGGAAGTGTAAAATAAAGAATTAAAATAAAAAATATTGTTATATTCACCTCTCCGGCGGCCCCTGGACATCAGCGGGAGGATCCGGCGTCCGGCACGGCTTCTTTCTTCAAAATGCGCGCCTTCAGGACCTGTGGAATGACGTCCCGGCTTCTGATTGGTCGCGTGCCGCCCATGTGACCGCCACGCGACCAATCAGAAGCCGCGACGTCATTCCTCAGCTAAAGTCCTAGAATGAGCGCCTTCTAGGACCTGAGGAATGACGTCGCGGCTTCTGATTGGTCGCGTGGCGGTCACATGGGCGGCACGCGACCAATCAGAAGCCGGGACGTCATTCCACAGGTCCTGAAGGCGCGCATTTTGAAGAAAGAAGCCGTGCCGGACGCCGGATCCTCCCGCTGATGTCCAGGGGCCGCCGGAGAGGTGAATATAACAATATTTTTTATTTTAATTCTTTATTTTACACTTTAATATGGATCCCAGGGCCTGAAGGAGAGTTTCCTCTCCTTCAGACCCTGGGATCCATGAGGATACCTTCCGATACTTGATGTCCCATTGACTTGTATTGGTATCGGATATCGGTATCGGCGATATCCGATATTTTTCGGGTATCGGCCGATACTATCCGATACCGATACTTTCAAGTATCGGACGGTATCGCTCAACACTAGCTGTGACCTGTGCCATTTCCCCCATTTTTGTTCTTTTTTGTCTGTACATTTTAATGTTTGTATTTAATAAAGAGTTGTTTTATTGTTTATAGTTTTTTCCGTATGGTCGTTTTTCTTGTGGTCTCCACATTCCTCCCATAGTTGGAACAATGTATTCCATCAGATGCCAACTCCAAAGACTACGTTCCCCCTGCTCCAGAGTCCAGTGGTGATGGCATTATACCATGCCATGTGATGCTTGGCATTGTGCTTGGTGACAGAAGTCTTGCACCATAGTTGTTCTTATTGGCAACTTGATCCCGCTCTAGTAGACTGCAAAGAAGAACACTTGCTGAATTAAAGCTTTTAAATGCAGTATTACAGAAAAATTTGACAAAGAGCAGTGTATGCTTGAAACACATAAGAAAGCAGATATATACCAGAGTACCATGTTTTACTTGATCTCAAGAAAGAAAGAAATGTATCATATTGAGGTGCTTGAGCAGTTTTTTTCTTCCATAAGGTTTGCATGCAGGTTCTTTGCCATGAAGCTCCCAGTGTAGGATGCTAGCAGGTGCGTAGGATGCAGTGACACACAGGAGATGCAGTGGCACACAGGAGACAGAGTAAGGGTTAACAGGTTCTTTATATATATATATATATATATATATATATAGGAGCAGTAATTATACAAGCAGAGGGGTAAAGGATGTGACTGGAGGACGGGGGAAAAGTCAAATGCAATAGGTTAACTTATCAGTCTCTGTGCGCTGAAGAAAGGTGGCTGGAAGATCCCTCGGCGGCGCCTCAGGCAGCATGAGATGTCTCCGATCCGGTCCGGTCCAGCAGATAAGCGATGCACTTTCTCCTTGCGATGACTAATCCTCCAGGTTTTTTGGTATGCGGTGAGACAGGGGTGATGGACGGCGACACAGAAGAAGAAGCAGAGAGTTCAGTGAGCAAGGCCGCAGTAGGAGCACACAGTCCAGCGGACACAGTCACAGGCACGGGCCAGTCCTCAGCAGGCACCGCAAGGATGGGACTAAGCGGTGCCTCCATGGTGGTGAGCGGAGCGAAGGTCCGTACTCTATCCTGATTACTACAGGGTGAGGAAGCCTCTCTGGGCTGAGGATAGGATGTGTCAGCAGTCTGGCTAGCCGGGGGTATAGGCACAGCTAGCAGGCGTGGGTTTGTGAAGAGGGAGTTAACCTTCTTACTACTCACAAGCTCGGTCCCCACCAAGTGTCCGGTCTTCCCGCTCAAACTGCTATTTAAGTCGGACCCGCCCCCATCAGTCAGGTGCCTTTTACTGCTCCGGTCAGCAATCTCTTCCCCCTGCAACTCTGGTGACAGCCCCAACGGTTCTTGCCCAGACACGCAGGAGAGACCATTAACTTTGCTCTCCTCCCTACACCAGCACACAGTTTTAGTACAAATGTTAGTGCTGGTGGAGGTTCGGGATCAGTAATTTTCCTAAAGCGGCTGCACTGGAGGTACTGTCTTTTTGTGCTGTGGGTGTTTTATCCTTTTTACTGTATGGAGAACGGCTGCTTACTAACAGAAGCCGCATTAAGAACAACCATGTCACTTTATTTAGCCACTTCAGGGTTTCCAAATCCTGAAACACTTAAAATAAGTGACCTAAGATGGAACAAGTGCACAGGAATTTCGTCTTGATATTGCTGTGCATTGCACCCATTTTATGGGGTGCTTTTGTGATGCTTTTTCAGGTGGATTCCGTGCGTAAACTGCCTGAAAAAGACATCCTGTGCACATACCCTTATGTAGATTTTTAACCACTAAAAAAGAGACAAACAATAAAAGTTCCTAATTACTGAGAGAAATCAGAGATCATGAGGAAAGTGTATTTCTATAACTCTTTACTACATGCGTTGCTGCTAGTTCAGTTGAGTCTCCAGAAATGTGTACCAGCCGTTACTACACTTCACATTAACCCTTAGTGCTGCCATAGCCTCAATTTTATTTGTCCATGACCATGTCTTGATCACACATAATCATGGCCAGAATGTAAACCTTGATGATACTTATTGAATTTGAGTAATCAGAAATATTGAAAATATTAAATTCAAAAATTGCAACCTCAGGCAAAGTGGAAAGTGCCAATAGCACAACTACAAAACGGAAGCCAATAACAAAAAGAACACATAGGGACTAAAGTAATTACAAAAAAAGTAAAAATAGTTTTCTATTCAGTACTAGTGTTGAGCATTCCGATACCGCAAGTATTGGGTATCGGCCGATATTTGCGGTATCGGAATTCCGATACCGAGTTCCGATATTTTTGTGATATCGGGAATCGGTATCGGGATTAAGATTCATGTGTAAAATAAAGAATAAAAATAAAAAATATTGATATGCTTACCCTCGGACACGCCCTGGTTGTCACCGCTGCAACCGCCATGCTTCCGTTCCTAAGAATGAGCGCGTTAAGGACCTTCGATGACGTCGCGGCTTGTGATTTGTCGCGTGAGTGGTCACATGACCGCTCAGCGACCAATCACAAGCCGCGACGTCATCGAAGGTCCTTAACGCGCTCATTCTTAGAAAGGGAACCATGGCGGTTGCAGCGGTGACAACTAGGGCGCATCCGAGGGTAAGTATATCAATATTTTTTTATTTTTATTCTTTATTTTACACATGAATATGGATTTCAGGGCCTGAAGGAGAGTTTCCTCTCCTTCAGACCCTGGGAACCATAGAGGATACATTCCGATATTTGTGTCCCATTGACTTGTATTGGTATCGGATATCGGTATCGGCGATATCCGATATTTTTCGGATATCGGCTGATACCATCCGATACCGATACTTTCAAATATCGGACGGTATCGCTCAACACTATTCAGTACTAATTAAAAGACATATGTATAGCCAATAAGACAGACACAAGAATATACTGATGGGTGAGCCAACAAGGGAATCCTCACTACAAAATTACATCAATCACAGTGAGAAGGCAAAGTATTAGAAGATATATGTACTGAGTGATATGTCATGATGGGCAATGAAACTGTACAACATCCAGTATCCATGTGTCACACTCCAACAAGCTGACACATGGCGCATGTTGAAACGGATGGGAAGAGGAGCACTGCCACTAAGGAAAGGTTAGAGAGACAATCCCTGACGCTTGCCATGCACAACACTGAACTCCCCAACGTCCTTGGATGGGTTCTTTAACCCCGTGTGGTGCATGTATTGCTATTCATGCCTTGCCATAAGCACCGCCTTGACTAATGCATGGGGCAGCAGGTACACTAGTCCTGCTCTATAACACAGACACAAAGGGAAACAGACAAGGGTGAAAGAAAACAGCAATCAGTCTAAGTGCACCCAGACTACGGAATGGTAAATAAAGGGAACAGAGACAAATCAAGAAAGACACAAAGAAAAAGAAGACACCAAACAACTTGCCACACCGTGAGCGACGTTAAAGGGGCAGGATGGCGTACTGGGACCCGCACCTGTCCCTAACACTTTAATCGGGCCCTGGCTTTCCCTTATCTCGGGGGTACCTTGTTATGACCTGGTGGTTAGGAGCACCCGGCACGACCTGATAGTTAAACTCACACAGGACAAGCTCTGGGATGTGGGAGCTCTGCTGACCGCAGGCCCTAATCCTATCACACACACTAGAAATAGCCGGGGAGCGTTCCTGACTCTCCCTAGACGCCTCTTCACAGCCTAAGAGTTAGCTAGCCCTAGAGATAGAAAATAAAGCCTACCTTGCCTCAGAGAAATTCCCCAAAGGAAAAGGCAGCCCCCCACATATATTGACTGTGAGTAAAGATGAAAGTCACAAACGCAGAAATGAAACAGGTTTCAGCAAAGGGAGGCCAGACTGACTAAACAGACCAAGGATAGGAAAGGTATCTTTGCGGTCAGCACAAAAAACTACAAAAGACCACGCAGAGAGTGTGCAAAAAGACCTCCGCACCGACTCACGGTGCGGAGGTGCCACTCTGCATCCCAGAGCTTCCAGCTAGCAAGACAAAATCATGATAACCAGCTGGACAAGGAAACAATGAACAAATAATAACTATCAGGAACTTAGCTTCTGCTGGAGAAGACAGGTCACCAGAAAGATCCAAGAGCGAACTGAACCAATGCAGGAACATTGACAGCTGGCATGGAGTAACGATCTGAGTGGAGTTAAATAGAGCAGCCAACCAAAGGATAAACCACGTCACCTGTGTAAGGAACCTCAGCAGCAGCAGCTTCTCTCACAGCCACCAGAGGGAGCCCACAGACAGAACTCGCCGAAATACCATTCACGACCACAGGAGGGAGTTCGACAACAGAATTCACAACAGTATCTATGATGGTTAGGAGACCCGAGCCGCCAGCGTATCCCTGTCTCCTGTGCAGGCCCTATAAGTGCCCCCGCCCAGGGAGGAGGACTGCACCAGTGTATAAACACAACAATAAACAGGGTATACCGACAAGGTAACTAAAAGTCTAAAACTCACAAAATACTCACACAACCACAGAGGGTACACAGAGAAGGGAAGAGAAGGAGAAAACTAGGAAGGAAAACAGGTTTAACATGCAACCAAAACCGCAGACACCAATGTCTGTAATAAACCTCCAAGCTCCAAATATCACTCTCCTTCAACCTCCAAGCCAGGCAGCAGAACTGATCACTGACACTAGCTGTAGTCAGGACTGGGTCTATATAGAGGAGGAGATTACAAAATCACCTTCAGCTGAGAGACCCAGCTCACAGCAACTTAGCAAATAAGGTTAACTGCTGCGCTGCTGGCACAAAGCAGCCAGGTCAAAATACAGGAGAAGAGCTTCTGTTCACTGTGTGTGAACGAGGCCCACAGCGCTGTGGCTCTCTGCAACCTCTCTGTCACGGTAGCCCCGTGACAGTACCCACCTTCTATGAGGGACCTCCGGAACTTCAGAACCAGGTTTCTCAGGATGAGCTGTATGAAATGCCCGAACCAACCTAACTGCATGGACATCGGCAGCGGGTACCCACGTTCTCTCCTCAGGACCGTACCCTCTCCAGTGTACCAGATATTGTAGGGACCGACAAACTAAATGAGAATCCATAACCCTGGAAATCTGGAACTCGAGATTTCCATCAACAAGGACCGGAGATGGAGGTGAAGGGGACAGATTAGATGACGCCACAGCCTTCTTGAGTAAGGAGAGATGAAAAACATTATGGATCTTAAATGACTGAGGCAAAGCCTGCCGAATAGCAACAGACGGCCACAATCCTATAAGGGCCAATGAACCTAGGGCCCAATTTCCACGAAGGAACTCTCAGCTTAATATTTTTCGAGGACAACCAAACCTAATCACCTACACACAGGTCCGGAGCTTCCACACATCTCCGATCAGCTGCATTCTTATACCTGAAACCCATCCTCTTTAATTTATCAAGAACCCCTTGCCAAACGGACGTGATGTACGAAGAAAACCTCTCCTCTTCAGGCACCCCTGAGGAATCCTTCCTATTAAAAGAACTGAATTGAGGATGAAAACCATATGCCCTGAAAAACGAGGACTTACCAGTGGATTCATGAGTACGGTTGTTTATAGCAAACTATGCCAACGGTAAGTATTTAACCCAGTCCTCCTGATTTTCTGAAATGAAACACCTGAGATAAGTCTCAAGATTTTGATTTACACGTTCTGTTTGACCATTAGCTTGAGGATGAAAAGCTGAAGAAAATGACAAATGAATCCCTAACTGGCTGCAAAAAGCCCTCCAAAACTTAGAAATAAACTGCACCCCATGGTCTGATACAATATCTGAAGGAACACCATGCAATCTCACGACCTCCTTGATAAAGATCTGTGCCAGAGTCTTGGCATTAGGTAACGCGAGAAGAGCAATAAAATGTGGCATTTTGCTAAATCTGTCAACTACGACTAAAATAACTGTATTACCCTCAGAAACCGGTAAGTCAGTGATGAAGTCTATTGACAAATGGGTCCATGGTCTATTAGGAATCTCCAGAGGTTGGAGAGACCCAGACGGGCGAGTACGAGGCATCTTGGAACGTGCACACATACTGCAGGCAGCGACATATTCCTGTACATCATGATTTACCCCAGACCACCAAAAACGCCGAGTCAAAAGGTCCGAGGTAACCTTACTTCCAGGGTGTCCAGCCAGAACCGAATCATGATGTTCATTGATGACCCTAAGAAGAAGATTAGGAGGAATGTACAGTTTACCTAAAGGACAGGCTGCTGGGGCGTCCCCCTGCACCTCTACCACTTCTCTCTCAAGATCCGAATTAATTGCGGCGACAATTACACCCTTCTGCAGTATAGGACCTGGCTGACAGTTATCCCCACCCCCTGGAAAACAGGATAACGCATCGGCCTTGACATTCTTGCTTCCCGGCCTATACGTAATGTAGAAATTGAACCTGGCGAAGAACAGAGACCACCTAGCTGCCTAGGTGTGAGACGCTTTGCAGATTCTAAATGCAACAGATTTTTGTGATCTGTGATCACCATGACTGGGTGAAGTGCTCCCTCCAAAAAATGGTGCCATTCTTCAAATGCCCATTTAATTGCCAACAGTTCCCTGTTACCAATATCATAATTCCTCTCAGTAGGAGATCATTTTTTCGAGAAAAATGCACATGGACGCCACTTACTTGGAGAAATCCCCTGTGACAATACAGCTCCCTCCCCCACCTCAGAGGCATCCACCTCTACCACAAATGGCTGCGTGATGTCAGACTGTATTAGTATGGGTGCAGTAGAAAAACACTTCTTCAAAGTCTTAAAAGCCTGACCGGCCGCACTTGACCAGGCAGAGAAGTCTGTGCCTCTCTTGGTCATATCTGTTAAAGGTTTGGCTACTATTGAAAAGTATTTAATAAATTTGCAATAGTAGTTTGCAAAACCTAAAAACCTCTGTAAGGCCTTAAGGTCCTCAGGATGCTCCCACTCCAGGACCGCCTTGACCTTAGCCGGATCCATACAAAATCATGTGGAGGATAAGAAATAACCCAAGAACGGAATCTCTTTGACCGCGAACATACATTTCTCAAGTTTGGCAAATAGTTTATTGTCCGTGAGTACCTGAAGGACCTGCCGTACATGATCCTGATGGGACTCGAGGTCAGGGGAATAAATTAAGATGTCATCGAGATATACCACCACAAACCTACCTATCAGATGACTAAGTATATCATTGACAAAGCGTTGGAACACCGCAGGAGCACCACACAATCCAAAAGGCATGACCAAGTTCTCGTAATGTCCCACTGGAGTATTAAATGCCGTTTTCCATTCATCCCCCTCCTTCATCCGAATGAGATTATATGCCCCCCTGAGGTTTAACTTGGAGAACCACTTAGCCCCCACGATTTGATTAAAGAGGTCCGGAATAAGAGGGAGCGGGAAAGAATCCCAGACCGTAATTTGATTCAATTTACGGATGTCTAAGCATGGGCGTAAACCCCCATCCTTCTTCTTTACAAATAAGAACCCAGCAGCAATGGGTGATGATGAGGGTCTGATATGATCCTTGGCCAGACTCTCCGTGATATAGTCCTTCGTGGCCTGTCTCTCTGGGGCAGAGATGTTGTATAGCCTACTCTTAGGAAGTTTAGCACCAGGAATGAGACATATGACGCAATCATAAGGACGGTGTGGAGGCAGGTCTTGACTCCCCTCCTCAGAGAATACATCCTCAAAATCTGAGATGAACTCTGGCACAACCTGAGAACTCAACCCGGCCAGCCGAGTGCCCAGGCAATGTTCCTGACAAAACTCACTCCATCTAGTAATCTCCTGAGTCTTCCAGTCTAACACCTGGATGTTTAACGTGAACCATGGTAAACCGAGAACTATAGGTGACGGCAAACCCCCCAACATATAACAATCTATTGACTCAGAGTGCAACGCCCCTAATTGTAGGCTCACCCCACGGACGATCTGAGTGAAAATCCCCTGGCTCAAAGGTGCAGAGTCAATAGCAATTATAAGTATGGGTCTAGACAACTCTTGAGTCTTAAGCCCATGTGCCTGAACAAACCCAGCATCAATTAAATTAAACCCTGCCCCAGAGTGCAGAAAGGCAGAGATATTAAGCCTACTTTCACCAAGACGAATCTCGGCTGGTAGGAAAAATTGTGGTTTACCTAAGGAGGAAACTAGTACACCCAAGTTGCCAACCTCCCCGCAACCCGGGCTCAATAGATTTCCGGCGGTTGTTTTTTAGAAGGACACACATTCACATAATGACCCCTTCTGCCACAAAAAAACATGCACCTCCCTTACGCCGTGCCACCACAGCCTCCTTAGAACGAGATGCGCCACCCAACTGCATAGGTTCTCCTAGAGACTCAGAATCTGGTGAGTCCAAATCTGAATTACCCTTGAAAAGCGGCGATTCATTAAGTCTCTGGCGCAGGCGGCGGTCCACATGGATCGCAAGAGACATAGCTGCCTCCAGTGTGGTTGGTGTCTCCTGTAGGGCGAAGGCATCTTTTATTTTATCAGATAACCCCTGATAAAATTGACTGCGGAGTGCAGGGTCATTCCACAATGTGTCAGCAGCCCATCTCCGAAACTCAGAGCAGTACTCCTCTACTGGCCGGTCTCCCTGTGTAAGATGGCGTATTGTGGACTCAGTGAGGGAGACGTGGTCAGGATCATCATACACTTGACCTAAGGCTTGAAAAAACTCCTCCACAGTCCGTAACGGCAAAGCGTCAGTGGGAAGTGAAAACGCCCAGGCCTGAGGGTCACCTTGTAGGAGCGATACTACAATTCCAACCCTCTGCTCCTCTGAACCTGAAGTGTGAGGACGCAACCTAAAATACAATTTCCAGGCCTCCCTGAAAGTAACAAACTTGTCGCGCCCCCCAGAGAACCTGTCAGCTAATGCAATTTTAGGCTCCAACGTAGCTTGTGGAGGTGTAGCAACCCCTGCAGTGGCCACTGGAGTGCGCTGTACAACCGCTGAGCGGAGGTCAGCCACCTCTAGACTGAGCTGCTGTAATTTTCCAGCTAAAGCAACAATGGGGTTTATATTGGATCAAGAAAATTTTTAGGGTCAGTGATACTGTCAAGCCATAAGCGGCATTAAAGGGGCAGGATGGCGTACTGGGACCCGCACCTGTCCCTACCACTTTAATGGGGCCCTGGCTTTCCCTTCTCTCAGGGGTACCTATGATGGTTAGGAGGCCCGAGCCGCCAGCGTATCCCTGTCTCCTGTGCAGGCCCTATAAGTGGCCCCCTCTCCCCCCCCCAGGGAGGAGGACTGCACCAGTGTATAAACACAACAATAAACAGGGTATACAGACAAGGTAACTAAAAGTCTCAAACTCACCAAATACTCACACAACCACAGAGGGTACACATAGAAAGGAAGAGAAGGAGAAAACTAGGAAGGAAAACAGGTTTAACATGCAACCAAAACCGCAGACACCAATCTCTGTAATAAACCTCCAAGCTCCAAATATCACTCTCCTTCAACCTCCAAGCCAGGCAGCAGAACTGATCACTGACACTAGCTGTAGTGAGGACTGGGTCTATATAGAGGAGGAGATTACAAAATCACCTTCAGCTGAGAGACCCAGCTCACAGCAACTTAGCAAATAAGGTTAACTCCTGCACTGCTGGCACAAAGCAGCCAGGTCAAAATACAGGAGAAGAGCTTCTGTTCACTGTGTGTGAACGAGGCCCACAGCGCTGCGGTTCTCTGGAACCTCTCTGTCGCGGTAGCCCCGTAGCACATCTCTTTCCACAGCTCACACATCCACACTGACTCCAAGGTATAGAAAGCTATCACTGGCAACGGCCCAGGTTACTTATACCAGAGTGGAGAAACTCAGAACAGCTGAGATAATTCTGGACAAAAGGCTTTAGGGGACAAGCAGGAGAGTTTACCCCCTGAACAAAGGAAATCTGCATAGCTAACTGGAAAGCAAAGCAGATCCAACCAGTGCAGGCGTGTGTCTTCCCAAGAGCTGTGATCTTATAACCCTTGAAATAGAGGAAACCACTTTCTGTGGATGTATCCCCATAACACCATGGTAAATAAGGTCATTGACATTAAAGTGAAAACAAATAATAATTGTGTGATAAGTAAATTCCAAAAAGTACAAGTAGAGCAAGCAGTAGTAGTTTCACTCACCAAATACCCAATGCATGGTTCACAATTGCTTCATCAGGGGTCCTACTAATTGATACTCCGGAAAAAAAATATTTTTACTTTTTATAATTATTTTAGTCCCTGCAGACAAATATTGAAAGCTATAAGAAATTCATAAAGAAAGTTTATCGGAAAATCATATATCTCTAATTCATAAAAGTTAAGTTTATTTGCTGAAACCATATACCCTTTAATAGTTTGTCTCTTTGCCTTTGATATTTCTTTCACTCACCACTTCATAGAGGATGATTGATGAATGCTAGGGCTAAGTATATCATCATTTCAACAGGAACAATATTATTAAAGTGTAATAATACTCTGCCGTAATATTTACTTATACACACCTTATAATTGGCAGTAATTAGACTTTCCTTTGTGTATAGGCAAGAAACCTAACACCAAGGTATGCGGAACCTCCCTACTCCTCTAAATCTTCTGGAACTATTGTTCATTTTCTGTATGATCACTCATATAATTATAATAGAACCCTTATCCACAAAGCATCCACCTTTTTGGCAAATTTCCACTAACCCAGCTCTGTATATTGTATAATAACCCAATTCTGTATCTTAATATATACTTATCTTGTGATGTCTTCACATCCTGTTCCATCCAGATGTGTCCAGATCCCAGAATCCCAAGCGGCGGAAGTTCACCGACCTCCATATTGGGACACCCAAGTGATGGGTGTCTCACTATGGACACTGCTGGTGGTACCAGCCTCTTGCGCAGTACCACCAGCGGAACACCGTCGCACCACACACAGTGTACACGTCGTACCACACAAACACACACTGTATACGCCGTACGCACCACCCACACGGTATACGCCATGTGCAGCCTCTTGCGCGGTACCACCAGCGGAACACTGTCTCGAACACGCCGCCACCGGGATCAGCCGAATGATTCACTGACCTCTGCCATCTTTGTACAGGAGGAGCGCATGCGCACTTTTAATGTGACCGCCGCTATCTGCACAAAGATGGCGGCGGTCTCACAGGAAGGAGAGAGAGACAGCTGACAAGGGGGATAGCACATGGGGTAGACAGGTCAAAGAAGAGAGCACAGACGGGAGAAGTCAGCACATGGGGAAAGAGTCAGTGGATTGGTGGGTGAGCACATGGGGGGGAGATTTTCAACGCTACAAAGCCTGCCCCCATCGTGACATTACCACCCTCCCGATGCGATAGCATCGGGCCTCCATCTAGTATTGTATAATATCCAAATATCATATAACCTAAGATAGATAGATAAGTGGTCTGTTCCTTCTCCTATGCCGATTATTGAATGATATTTAAAACCTTTCTATTTCTTTAAAAAAGAGGTTCTTGGGCAGCTACAATTTTTATGATACAGTTCTAAATTATGCAGTATGCAAATATATCAGCAGGATTTCACGCAAAAAAACTATATGTGCATGTGGCTCTTTCAAAGAGAAAGCCAGCAACAACTTTACGTGATCAGTCTGTTCCAAAATTCCAAAGAAATCAGTGTTTGAATTAATATGCACATGAGTCTGAAGATCTGAAGCCTCTGTCACTCCAGCTCTACTCCCCGCTAGAGGTGCCTTATCCTAGTTGACTGATGGCTCTTTTACAGATTTCAGATTTGCTACTTTTTAGACTCATACTTCGCAATCTGTACAGAAAACTTTTCAGAAGTCTCATTATCATCACAGGCAAGATTCCAATAATAATTTAGTGACGCGCTTCCGGTAAGCGCAAGTTAAATGCCACTGCAGGTGGCTGTTGCAGGCACATCAGCTATATATATCAGCTGTCATGTGTCAGGAAAGGTTCTGGCTCAGCGCCAGAGCCCGCACCAAACAGGGGGAGTCCGGCATTGGCATAGGGGTTAAAGGGAATCTTCCAGCAGATTTTTACTACCAATTCTGAGAGCATCATAACGTACAGACAGAAACCTTGATTCCAGTGATATGTCACTTACTGGTCTACTTAGTGTACTTTTGATAAAATCACTGATTTATCAGCAGGAGATTATCACTAGAGGACTAGTAAACCTGCTGCCATGTAGTCATCCATATTCATGAGCTCTGCATAACTCCATTGAATGGCAGCTTTCTGCCTATGCATATTGTACACAAGAAAAGCGCCTGAAGACAAAACAGAAAATGGTTTGGGTGATTGACCTCTGCTTCGTTCAGAAGACACCTCTCAGAGCATCATTCTCAGGATCACTGAGGGTCAGGTCCCCAGTGATCAGGAAGTTATTTCCTACCTCATGGCGCAAACCCTTTAATCAATTACAGGGCCAAGCCCGGCAAGCTCTGCACGATGGTCCTGTATCATTGATTGGCTTTTTGAGTCTTGTTTTTGGTTTGACTACGATGATACCAAGTATATTTTTATGTTTTTGTAATTTTCCACAATAATTAACTTATGTAAAAAAATATTTTTTTTACGTCAACACATTCTGAGTGTCATAACTTTTTAATCGAACAATTTCATCAGTAACAGCCAGTAAAATTACTAGTCAATGCTGACCCAGCAATGTACCTCAAAGAAGCCCTCCTCCTCCCACCAAAATTTTTATCCTCTTAATATATTGCAGTCATATTATATGGCACTGTGTACTTACAATTGCTCATTTTGCCTTTCTACCCAGAAAATTCTATTTTCTCTGCTCTATGAAGAAAGAGGACGAATCTTGCCACTGCATTTATCATTTCCCTCTATAACTCCTGACCCAGTCGCTCTGCTTCTCACTTTGCCAGGGACTTTTGCAGTAACTCATGACTCATACAGGGAAAATTGACCTCCTGTTTCTACAAAGAGCTTCAGGATTCAGCTAGTCAGTTTTTATTCACATGATGCCATAAATCTAAAGCAAAACAGAAGAATTGACTGGGTAGAAGGGCATAATGAGCAACTGTAAGTACATGGTGTTATATAATATGATGGTTACAATACATTAGGATGATACAAATTTTGTTGGGAGGAGGAGGAGGAGGAGTGCTTCTTTAACAAGCGCTCATCTGCTGTATACAAGTCCATAGGCATTCATTTATATAGACTAATGAATGCTGATGGAAACTGAACATTGTTAATGATTGTTCTGTCACCATACAGCGTCATGATATTGGCAGCACAGCCTCCATTTTTCTAAGCTAATGTGTTGCCGATTATGATCATTTCTAAGTTGCCATAAAAGATCTGATCACGTAATGATCATTGGCTGATTGCTGATATGTTATCATGGGTCGAAAATTGGCAACGAGCATCAAATATTGGGAATAGAAGTGCCCCATTCTGTCGATCAGCGCGATACCTAGTGTTTGGACGCCAACTTATGTATAAGTTATTACTAGTGATTAGCGAATATACTCGTTACTCGAGATTTCTCGAGCATGTTCGGGTGTCCTCCAAGTATTTTTTAGTGCTCGGAGATTTCGTTTTTCTTGCCGCAGCCGAAGGATTCACATCTGTTAGCCAGCATAAGTACATGTGGGGGTTGCCTGGTTGCTAGGGAATCCCCACATGTACTTATGCTGGCTAACAAATGTAAATCTCGAGTAACGAGTAAATTCGCTCATCACTAGTTATTACGTATCCTCTGAATGGGTGATAAATTGTTTGCACCTGCCAGCCCCTTTAATTTTAAAGAATGCCATGCTATATTAGTACAGAATCTAAGGGGTAACATTTCTCCTTGTGGAGAGCAACATGTCAAGCCTGACATGCCGAGGTGAGGAGACTTTTAAGCCTCTCACCCAGGCAAACCAGATCTCACATTTTGCACTGATGAGGGGCAGTACCCTGAAAAACAGTATCTGCAAATTGAGATTTTGTTTTTGGCTTGTATCCTAAGTAACATAGTAACATAGTAACATAGTTAGTAAGGCCGAAAAAAGACATTTGTCCATCCAGTTCAGCCTATATTCCATCATAATAAATCCCCAGATCTACGTCCTTCTACAGAACCTAATAATTGTATGATACAATATTGTTCTGCTCCAGGAAGACATCCAGGCCTCTCTTGAACCCCTCGACTGAGTTCGCCATCACCACCTCCTCAGGCAAGCAATTCCAGATTCTCACTGCCCTAACAGTAAAGAATCCTCTTCTATGTTGGTGGAAAAACCTTCTCTCCTCCAGACGCAAAGAATGCCCCCTTGTGCCCGTCACCTTCCTTGGTATAAACAGATCCTCAGCGAGATATTTGTATTGTAAGTCACGTGACAAGGTTCGTTAAAGGGTCGATATTAACTTTCAGGATTGCCACTTCCTATAGGTGGCACTAAAGTTCTAAAGTTCCTCTCTGAAGAGACTATTTGCATATTAGCGCAGAGGGATTTTTTTCCTATTCCAGTTATCGCTTACATAAACTGTGGCGTTTGCTTTTGTCTCTGGCCAAAACTATGAACAATACATGGAACGCTGCCTCCCTCTGCTGATGGAATAATATATCTCCGAGTAACCCTCCTTGTGATTAGAAGAACCAGATGCAATATTTGTGTTTCATAATTTAGAGCGCTTGCTTTCCATAAGTTTATGATACATAGCGTGTGGTATGAGGAGGGTGTCTTTCTGGGTGCCGCCTCAGGCAGCAGAATGACTATGCACACCCCTATTTGTAATGTTGTTACTGTATAACAAGTGGTTTTTATATGAATTTCTGTCTGGATGACTGATGAGTTGCATAAACAAATCCATAACATAGACTCCAAATTTCCGTATTTCTCATTCTGATGTGTTTTGGCCTCCTATGGTTAATTGTGTTCTTCACGGAGATACACAATAATAATAACAACACATCAATAATCTGGCTTCTCCTAGCAGCGTTCTAATTATTATCGTAACTGCATACACCATTTGTCAAATTAAGGGCTTGTTACAACACTGTTGTATAATGGGTTAAGATACGAGCCAGGACAGCACAGGCAGCTGCTATAGAGGCAGGTACACAGAGGACACCTATCAATGGCACCATCGCTGTGTGACTACCAGAGGAGGCTACAAGAACCCATCAATGGAGTAGAGCTGAAGGCCGCAAGAAATATCAAGAATTTTTGTCCAGGATGGAAACCGCTGGCACCAAAGAGGGAAGGAGGGTGGGCATTTAGATCATTGCTACGGTATCCTCAATCTCCTGCACCACTGGGCACAAGAGCAACAAGATGAGAAGATTTATAAAAACAGTGATGATACAATATATGGATAATAAATATTATAATGCAGGTATGATAAACGTAATGATGTCACAGTACAGGCATAATAAATACAACAATTTCATCGTACAGGAATAATAAGCACAACAATGTCATAGTACAGTATTATAGTACAGAAATATTAAACAGTGATGTCACAATACAGAGATAATATGCACAGTGATGTCATAAGAAACATAAGAAACAGTTACACCACAGTACAGTTATAATAAAGACAATAATGTCACAGTAAAGGGATAATAAACACAGTGATGTCACAGTACAGGGATAATAAACACAGTGATGTCACAGTAAAGGGATAATAAACACAGTGATGCCACAGGACAGGGATAATAAACACAGTGATGTCACAGTACAGGGATAATAAACACAGTGATGTCACAGTACAGGGATAATAAACACAGTGATGTCACAGTACAGGGATAATAAACACAGTGATGTCACAGGACAGGGATAATAAACACAGTGATGTCACAGTACAGGGATAATAAACACAGTGATGTCACAGTACAGGGATAATAAACACAGTGATGTCACAGGACAGGGATAATAAACACAGTGATGTCACAGTACAGGGATAATAAACACAGTGATGTCACAGTACAGGGATAATAAACACAGTGATGTCACAGTACAGGGATAATAAACACAGTGATGTCACAGTACAGGGATAATAAACACAGTGATGTCACAGGACAGGGATAATAAACACAGTGATGTCACAGTACAGGGATAATAAACACAGTGATTTCACAGTACAGGGATAATACACACAGTGATGTCACAGTACAGGGATAATAAACACAGTGATGTCACAGTACAAGGATAATACACACAGTGATGTCACAGGACAGGGATAATAAACACAGTGATGTCACAGTACAGGGATAATAAACACAGTGATGTCACAGGACAGGGATAATAAACACAGTGATGTCACAGTACAGGGATAATAAACACAGTGATGTCACAGGACAGGGATAATAAACACAGTGATGTCACAGTACAGGGATAATAAACACAGTGATGTCACAGTACAGGGATAATAAACACAGTGATGTCACAGGACAAGGATAATAAACACAGTGATGTCACAGTACAAGGATAATAAACACAGTGATGTCACAGGACAAGGATAATAAACACAGTGATGTCACAGTACAGGGATAATAAACACAGTGATGTCACAGTACAGGGATAATAAACACAGTGATGTCACAGGACAAGGATAATAAACACAGTGATGTCACAGTACAGGGATAACACAGATATCATAATGTAACATTGGACCCTCCATAGCTCCTCTGCGTTATCAATGTAGGCGGAGTATATTTGTGGATCTTTAGAGCATGGATCCTGGCATTTGCCCTGACATGATGTAGGAAGATATTCATCTACTAAATTTTAACAAATCCTGTAACGCAGTCTCGCAGTCTTTACATTTGTAAAGGGAACATGTATTAAACAACAGCACAACAATGCTTCAGCCGTACATTAGCTTTCCATATGGTTTCTGTGCTTATAGATGTAGACGGCGGTTACGTGACATGTGCACTGTGTAGCGCTTTACATTTGAGGTGTATGTGCGGAACTATTCGTTTTTACTGAGCATCTGTCTCCTGGAGAAACCAGCTGGGCTTCTTTGCTCTCTTGAGGTAATTAACAAATCCTTAAATTTTCTTTAATCAGCGCTCAGAACAGTTTGTCAGCGTCAGTAACACGGCTGTTCTGCCTACGGTCCGGCTATTCGGAGGGGAGTCTTACCGAGTTTAGCGCTGCGAATTCTCTTTTTTGAAGGAACTGATATTCCATAGAAATAAATACTAATCAGCTTCACGTCAGGGACTGCAAAGGAGCTGGCGCTAATGAAAGTCTGGGATCACGGTGAAATATAAACCTTACACGAGTAAAGTCACACCTTGGGAAGAGAAATGCAAAATCCCTGACACGGTAATGAACAGTCCTCTGTTTGCAGACACATTTCCTGATGAGTAAGGGATCATTTATGTTGGCGTGGCAAACACCGCGGTATAAGGAAGCCCCGCAGGAGGATACATATTAAAGATTAACCCTTATTGAGATGGCAGTCTTGTGTTTCTGAGTTCATTGTACTAAAGTAGAATGACGGGCACTAATCCGCCGTGACACTAGACGTATGGCCTGGCCGCCACACCTTGCCCTACAGCTTTTCTCCTCTCTAATGTCAGCCATTCTGATGTCATTTAAGCGGTAAGATCAAGTGAAACCCATGACAAGCCCTGCTCTGTGAGCATACAAATTATCGCTGAAAATGTGATTAACGCTTGTGAAATCACCAGACGTGTCTCGAGGGTTGCCACATAACTCCTTCTGACATTGACTTGTTCTTTGCCGCATTTCGTACCAAGGTTGGGCCGTTTGTCCACGTAGCCAAAGAAAACCTGAAATAGGTTTCTTTTATTAGCACGTCTTAACATTGAGAGATAAAGTAAAAGTATTAACGTTTACGGTATGTAGGACGGCACTTTGGTCCGTTATGGCGGTTATGCTGAACATCGGGAGAAGAGCAAAAATAAAATAAGGCAGAACTGAATTTTTAATAACATACGACATGAGTAAAGCAATGAAATATACCTTCATATGCTAAAACTAAAACACCACCTAAAATTAACCATACCTCAATAACGGTGGAACCGGTTTTGGTAGAAAAAGTCCATACAAGACAAGTCTATTAATAAAGATTGTTACAAAATAGATAAAAATATTCCAATAAGGGCTCGTGCACACAATCGTATAAAGCGGACGAGTGCTACCCGTGGTTTTGATGGATAGCGCTCCCACCTGTGTTATTCTATGGGGCAGTGCACATGTCCGATTTTCATCTCAGACATGGTAGTCCGAGGAAAAAGATCGCAGCACGCAGGATTTGCCTCCGAGAATCATATGGCACTCGCAAATTCCAATGATCTTAGAAAATAAACGGACCGCATTCGAATGACAGCTGAGCGAGAGTGGATGAAATACATTTAGACTCAGGAGCTTTATCACTCTTTAGATAGATCTAATATAAAGATTATACAGCCATTATGACATGGATTGTCAAAGGAAGTATACCAGCCTCATTGGGTCTAATATATTTATTTAATAACTAGATTGTGGCCCGATTCTAACGCATCGGGTATTCTAGAATATGCATGTCCCCGTAGTATATGGACAATGATTATTCCAGAATTTGCGGCAGACTGTGCCCGTTGCTGATTGGTCGAGGCAACCTTTATGACATCATCGTCGCCATGGCAACCATTATGACATCTACGTCGATACTGTGCCCGTCGCTGATTGGTCGAGGCGAATTCGCGGCAGACTGTGCCCGTTGCTTTTTGGTCGAGGCAACCTTTATGACATCATCGTCGCCATGCTGTGCCCTGGCGGCCTCGACCAATCAGAGACGCGGGATTTCCAGGACAGACAGACAGACAGACAAACCCTTAGACAATTATATATATAGATGTATGTTGTTTGTTTTTCTGAAATCTGAAGACTGGAAATCTAAAAGGAAAAGGTTGTTCTACAGAGAAGGAGGTTCACAGGAAAATGAGGTTCTATACAGAAGGAGGTAAATGGGAAAATTAGGTTCTATAGAGGAGGGAGTTCACAGGAAAAGGAGGCTCTATAGAGGAGGAAGTTTACAGTGAAAGGAGGCTCTAGAGAGAAGGAGGTTCACAGGAAAAGGAGGCTCTATACAGAAGGAGGTTTAAAGGAAAAGGAGGTTCTAGAGAGAAGGAGGTTTACAAGAAAAGGAGGTTCTAGAGAGAAGGAGGTTTACAGGAAAAGGAGGCTCTATACAGAAGGAGGTTTAAAGGAAAAGGAGGTTCTAGAGAGAAGGAGGTTTACAGGAAAAGGAGTTTCTAGAGAGAAGGAGGTTTACAGGTAAAGGAGGCTCTATACAGAAGGAGGTTTAAAGGAAAAGGAGGTTCTATGGAGAAGGAGGTTTAGAAAAGAGGTTCTAGAGAGAAGGAGGTTTACAGGAAAAGGAGGCTCTAGAGAGAAGTAGGTTTACAGGAAAAGGAGGCTCTAGAGAGAAGGAGGTTTACAGGAAAAGGAGGCTCTAGAGAGAAGTAGGTTTACAGGAAAAGGAGGCTCTATAGAGAAGGAGGTTTACAGGAAAAGGAGGCTCTAGAGAGAAGTAGGTTTACAGGAAAAGGAGGCTCTAGAGAGAAGGAGGTTTACAGGAAAAGGAGGCTCTAGAGAGAAGGAGGTTTACAGGAAAAGGAGGTTCTATACAGAAGGAGGTAAATGGGAAAATTAGGTTCTATAGAGGAGGGAGTTCACAGGAAAAGGAGGCTCTAGAGAGAAGGAGGTTTACAGGAAAAGGAGATCATATAGAGAAGGAAGTTCACAGGAAAAGGAGGTTCTAAAGAGAAGGAGGTTTACAGGAAATGGAGGTTCTAGAGAGAAGGAGGCTTACAGGAAAAGGAGGTTCTAGAGAGAAGGAGGCTTACAGGAAAAGGAGGTTCAATACAGAAGGAGGTACAAGGGAAAAGGAGGTTCTGTAAAGATGGAGGATAGCAGGAAAAGAAGATTCTACAAAGAAGGAGAAGATTCACAGAAAAAGGAAGTTCAATACAGAAGGAGGATCACGGGAAAAAAAGGCTCTAAAAAAGGAAGGTCCACAGGAAACCGAGGTTCTCTATAGAAGGCGGTTTACAGGAAAAGGAGGTTCTATACAGGAGGTTCATGGGAAAAGGAGGCTCTATAGAGAATATGTTCACTACATTTGGTTTCTTTCTCTGACTATATCTGAGATGTGGAATAATTCCAGCCTACGTCCTACAGCACTTTTCTCCAGTTTAGAAGGTGGAGGCTTCAAGGGTTAATGCAAGAAAAAAGGAAATTGTGAAATCGTAAAATTCACAAAATTGGTTTACAGAGCTCACATGGGCTTACCTGTTTCAGACACACATAGGATAATTCACTACATAGTGCAACAGTATCCTGAAAGTGAAATGTTATATATATATAGTCCCCAAGAGAGGAAAAGCGATATTCCTGGCAGATCAGCCTCCGACGTGAGCTACAAAAGCAGTGGAAAAAATGTAAGAGTTGTATGTAGATGATATCACCTAATAGTCAAGTGATTTTCATTAAAGCTGCAAATGTTCATGTCAAACACATCTCACGCTATTCATTTGTAAATGTCAAAGTGAAGACGAGAGGATTGATCCTGCGTGACTCACATCTCCCAATTACAGCTCACAGTGACAGCCATCAAATAAAGTGATGAATCATTCGTGCTCTGTATAAACAGCATTGACCAGGGTTAATACAGTGCCAGATACTTATGGCAGGGGATGGTTTTACGCTGCTGTCTTGTGATGTCACAATCCCTTGCAGGTCAATGGGCCTGGGGGAGTTTGGGGAGTTTTCTGACTCATTTATCATCTGCAAGACCCTTAGCTATTCTTGTGCGGGTCTATCATCAACGTCTTTCATCCAGACTTTGCACTGTTTGGATAAAACTCACAACTCCAGTGCTAAGACAACAGTAATAATACCGAGTCATGGTGTGCTACATGTAGAATGGGGAATTCCAATAAAAGCTATAATTCCCCATGGGAACTCTCACATAATAATAATGTCGGATGTCAGTGCTGTCTCTTGTAGGGCCATTTTATAGCGACAGTCCAAGAATGCACTGGGTAACATGTAAGGGAGTAAATGTGATGTTCTCCCTTTAAGGTAACAAGACTATATTTCGTTGTGTCACGGGCGGCATGTAATGGACATCTCGAGGCTGTAGGTCTTCTGGACTGTCTGGCCTTGGTATTTGGTGACTGCACCATGCCCTGTCACAACAGCTGGCAGCCAGAATTCATGTTTCTCTGCTGTCAGAAAATGGGAGCAACTGTAGGCATAGACCCAAAAAGCCAACCCCCCCCCCCTCAAAAAAAGTATATGCCTTGTAATATGTTAATAAGTAAATAATTATGATACATGTAAAATGATACAGGATACTTTGTTAACACTGTTTTGATAAAAAAAAAACAAAAAAAACAAACATAAAAGCTATCCCACCACAACAAGGTGTACCCAATGGGAGTACTACACATAACATATTATCCTTTCTATAAATGCATCATTTTTAAAAATAGTCAATTCAGTGAGTCTAGATAGCATACACCTCCGCGTTGTGCATGAATTTGATACTGTGATGGACAGACCCTTATTTTTCATTTTAGTCAATTAGTTTAATATTTACCCCTTTCTGACCTCGGATGGGATAGTACGCACGAGGTCAGAACCCCCGCTTTGATGCGGGCTCCGGCAGTGAGCCCGCATCAAAGCGTGACATGTCAGCTGATTTGAACAGCTGACATGTGAGTGCAATAGCGACGGGTGGAATCGCGATCCACCCACTGCTATTAACTAGTTAAATGCCGCTGTCAAACGCTGACAGCGGGATTTAACCGGCGCTTCTGGCCATCAGGCCAGAAATGAGCGCATCGCCGACCCCCGTCATATGATCGGGAATCAGCGATGCATCTGCATAGTAACCATAGAGGTCCTTGAGACCTCTACCGTTGCTGATGCCAGATTGCTGGGGGCACCACCCTGTGGTCGGCGCTCATAGCAATGCAGGAATTCAGCTACATAGGAGCGATCTGATGATCGCTCCTATGTAGCTGAGCCGATCAGGCTATACCAGCTTCTAGCCTCCCATGGAGGCTATTGAAGCATGGCAAAAGTAAACAAAAAAAAAAGTAAAAAAATATAAAAGTTTAAATCACCCCCCTTTTGTCCCATTCAAAATAAAACAATAAAAAAAATCTAACCTACACATATTTGTTATCGCCGCGTTCAGAATCGCCCGATCTATCAATAAAAAAAGGATTAACCTGATCGCTAAACGGCATAGCGAGAAAAAAATTGGAAATGCCAGAATTACGTTTTTTTGGTTGCCACGACATTGCATTAAAATGCAATAACGGGCGATCAAAAGAACATATCTGCACAAACGTGGTATCAATAAAAACATCAGCTTGGAATGCAAAAAATAAGCCCTCACCCGACCCCAGATCATGAAAAATGGAGACACTACGGGTATCGGAAAATGGCGCAATTTTTTTTTTTTTTTTAGCAAAGTTTGGAATTTTTTTTTACCACTTAGATAAAAAAGTTCGAGTTCTATGAACTCATAATGACCTGGAGAATCATAATGGCCGGTCAGTTTTAGCATTTAGTGAACCTATATAATCGTATGCAATCCCTAAAAACTATAAATCTTTATTAATGACAAGAACCCACATATTGGTTCACACCACAAAAAATGACCACAAAATCAAACAAAAAAAACAAAACACTGTGCTCACACATAAACACTTAATAAAAACGGAGTAACTAGGTGTCCCTAATGTATGCTATTCTCGCTCCTTCATACCTGTGGGGGTTGGCACCCTATGGGGGAAACGATATGGCGCCCCCACTCCACGGTGGCTATCCCTAGGGGCCCTGTAATACCCTATATCCCCTGGGAAAGCCCACTACCCACGGACTAAGGAAACCGCTGTAAATAGACAGAGATACTCCTATGCTTAAGGAACCCTAGATCCCCACAGAGATAAAAACAAAATAAGGAACACAGTAGGCAAAGATACTGGCTTATCGGCGAAAAGGGAGAGGGATATTTGGCCTACGTACTTATAGGGCCATAATGTCCACGAAAGGAGAGTCTATTGTAATACCCCAATATGGCTACAGACATGTCCATATATAAAACATCTCGACTATAGAGAAGAACTAAAAGGCACTTATCTCCCTTCGCCTGCCAATTGCCATACAGATGAGGCGCTGCTCGTTCAAAAGTACAACTCGTCCCGCAAAAAATAAGCCCTCACATGGCTTCTTTCTCATTTCTTCCAGTCCCTTCCCCTGTCTCATGGACTCATCTTTCACTCTGTTAAAAAAAAAAAAACAGGTGAAATCCATCTTAGTCATGATTACAGCTGCTCTTTGAAGTTTATAGAGAAGAGATAGGGAAGAGTAAGGAGGAGCATAATGAGAGATAACAAGGCAGACAAAACTGCTGGTTTCTAGTCCTTGTTTTATCTCACCACAGTGCTGGATTTACAGCTACACTGCTCAGTGCTGCTGTTTATGAGCTAGGGCTACATAGACAGTAAAAAGAAGGAATTTGTCAAGTCAGCTTTATATAGGAGACATAATAACATCCAGTCTCCACACACTGACCCAGAGACAACAAAAAATAGAGATATCAATTATGTAAAATGCAGTTAATACTTGTGTATGCACTCAACAGCATATTTCTAAAAAGTAACCTAAAATGACAGGTACACTTTAAGGATTCGAGAATGGCAAAGGATAGGCGGTGCCAATATTCATAAAGGGGTTAAAAAGTAATTGTATAAAGTAAAGGATCCTCTTTTATGGGTACAAATTTGGAATGTTCTCTAAGAGAAATCCTCTGCATGGGTTTATAAGAGATCAGATATGCAAAACCAATTTGATTAGTTTCATTGAGGAGGTAAGTTTAAAAACTGGAAGATGGTAAAGGTGTGAATTTTGTGTTTCTAGACTTTTCATAAATCTTTGTATTATGAAAAACTGGATAATTAGTATCAGAATAAAGTCAATAAGAGTTTAAATTAACGGAGGACGCGGACTGCAAGTTTTAAGTGAGTATTTGCTGCCCTCTAGTGACACAACTGAAGACAAACACCTGAACGGAACTAAGTTTAGGCTACAAGACAAGAGTGAAGTCCCATTTAAAACTTTGCTTAGTGGCTTATGGTTACTAGTTACACTCAGGATTCAGGGAGGTGCAGCAGCTCTTATGCCTGGAGGCACAGTGGGATTTTCTGCTTTTTGTGATGCTGCTGGCAACTTAGACTGGATCACCTGTTATACAGTACATGGCTTAGCTGTCTCAGATGTAATGTATCATAATTTCCCCCTTAAATCTACTAGTCTATGTGCGATTAGCAACGTTGTGGCACAACATGGGTAAACATTTCTGTCCAATTTTGTCTGGAAAATGGTGTCCAGGAACATATCCAAACAATGAAAGGATTATTTCCAGAAAATAGACAAAATAATAATAATAATCTTTATTTTTATATAGCGCTAACATATTCCGCAGTGCTTTACAGTTTTGCACACATTATCATCACTGTCCCCGATGGGGCTCACAATCTAAATTCCCTATCACTACGTCTTTGGAATATAAATCTATTGGTAATATACAGAATAAGCCCAACATGACGTTTCCTTCTTGTACCTCTATGGTTTTATCTGTCTGCCTCTCCATGCATCCAGCTTCACATGGTTGAATTCTTATCTGCTGAAACTACATTTCCCAGCAGCACTTGCATCTCCAGTGAAGCAGACCCCCACTGTGTGCCCCTGGCAGACATTACCACCCTGAATTATCATCAAACTAATCTATGTGTAGAATTCACCTTATGCTTCTGTGCCCCTGTACAGCACCCTGCCTGACCGGGGGAGGTGGCAGTTGTAAGAGGTATGTTTGTGGCTGATAACAGAAAAAACTAGTGGGAAAAAAATAAAGTGGGCGGAGAGTGGCAATAGTAAAAAAAAAAAAAAAGGAAAAGATGAATGTGGCTTACTGGTAACTGTTATGGGATGCAAATATTATAATAAATCAGGCTTATAGTGGAAATAAATTGTAGCTTATATCCCAGTATCCCAGTATGTAAAAATAACAAAATAAATAGCTAAAAACAGTCACAAAATCTGTGGAAATGCGCAATAATAGATATATCATGGCTAGGTAAGTGTAAGTAATGTAGAGAGCACATAGAAATGTAGAGTAGTCAGCTCACTGGGAGATCAGGTGCCACGACTCTGTTGTCGGGTGTCCTGGGACCAGGGGCTCCTTCCCAGTCCCTAACGCTAGGGACCTAGTTTGCCCTGTTCCGCAGACAGTCTGTTCCCCAGACTACTTCTAGTGATGAAGACGCCTAGGCCATGTGCCTTGCCTTATCTCCTGAATCCAGCCTCAATCTATATCTATACCCTTCCCCTACCCAGGGAAGAGGAGAATAGTTGTGTACCATAATACACCAACCATACTAACAAGGTAAAACAAACAAGGATAAAGGAAAATAGCAATCAGAGAAAATACACAAATAACAAAGGGATGCATTGGGAAGTGGAGGACGGGGTTAAACCAAAGTAGAAGAAAGAGAATTATCACACACTCAAAACCTAGCAACAATCACAGATAAATCCACCAAACACCTTCTCCAAAAATAACCAACAACAAACAATCTCCAGCCATGCAGCATAAGCTGAACCGCCACATGACCAACTCTACCCTCTCCTAGTGTATCCTCATCCATCCCATGTAGAATGTGAGCCCTCGCGGGCAGGGTCCTCTCTCCTCCTGTACTTGTGTGTGCCTTGTTTTACTCATGTTTATTGTACTTGTCTATATTTGCCTCATTCACATGTAAAGCGCCATGGAATAAATGGCGCTATAAAAATGTGTAATAGGAATAAGAATAAGCTAACTCTGACAATGAATGCTAGCCAGGGCCCAGATTATATAGGAGATGGGAGTAGCTAACAGTGATCAGCTGAGAGTCTAACACAGGAAAGCTTCCAGGAACTCTGAACTGAGCAGATTAACCCCTGCAGTGCTTAACCCCTATCTGACCTTGGACGGGATAGTACATCCAAGGTCAGATCCCCTGCTTTGATGCAGGGCTCCGCGGTGAGCCCGCACCAAAGCCGGGACATGTCAGCTGTTTTGAACAGCTGACATGTGCCCGTAATAGGCGCGGGCAGAATCGCGATCTAGCCGCACCTATTAACTAGTTAAATGCCGCTGTCAAACGCAGACAGCGGCATTTAACTACCGCTTCCGGCCGGGCGGTCGGAAATGACGTCATAGCCGACCCCCGTCACATGATCGGGGGTCGGCGATGCATCTCCATTGTAACCATTGAGGTCCTTGAGACCTATATGGTTACTGATCGCCGGTGGCTGTGAGCGCCACCCTGTGGTCGGCGCTCACAGCACACCTCCATTTCTGCTACATGGCAGCGATCAGCAGATCGCTGCTATGTAGCAGAGGAGATCGCGTTGTGCCTGCTTCTAGCCTCCCATGGAGGCTATTGAAGCATGGCAAAAGTAAAAAAAAAAAGTTGAAAAAAATGTTAAAAAAATAAAAAAAATATAAAAGTTTAAATCACCCCCCTTTCGCCCCAATCAAAATAAATCAATAAAAAAAAATATCAAATCTACACATATTTGGTATCGCCGCGCTCAGAATCGCCCGATCTATCAATTAAAAAAAAGCATTAACCTGATCGCTTATCAGCGTAGCAGGATAAAAATTCGAAACACCAGAATTACGTTTTTTTTGTCGCCGCGACATTGCATTAAAATGCAATAACGGGCGATCAAAAGACGTATCTGCACCAAAATGCTATCATTAAAAATGTCATCTCGGCACGCAAAAAATAAGCCCTCAACCGACCCCAGATCACGAAAAATGGAGACGCTACAAGTATCGGAAAATGGCGCAATTTTTTTTAATTTTTTTTAGCAAAGTTTGGAATTTTTTTTCACCACTTAGATAAAAAATAACCTAGTCATGTTTGGTGTCTATGAACTCGTACTGACCTGGAGAATCATAATGTCAAGTCAGTTTTAGCACTTAGTGAACCTAGCAAAAAAGCCAAACAAAAAACAAGTGTGGAACTGCACTTTTTTTGCAATTTCACCGCACTTGGAATTTTTTTCCCGTTTTCTAGTACACGACATGCTAAAACCAATGATGTCGTTCAAAAGTACAACTCGTCCCGCAAAAAATAAGCCCTCACATGGCCATATTGACAGAAAAATAAAAAAGTTATGGCTCTGGGAAGGAGGGGAGTGAAAAACGAACACGGAAAAATGAAAAATCCCATGGTCATGAAGGGGTTAAAGAAATTTAAACCATTTAATATGAGGGTGAAGTGCTTCTAATCAGTGCATGAGTAGGATAAATCAGACACTGCGGTCTTCTGGGTCCTCTCTGTCAAGTTAAACCCATGACATTAGGTGCACCAGACTAATGGTGGCATCTCTAACAGCAATGAGAAAAGTAAAGTCCATCCCTCTTGTGAAGATAGAAAGCATAGCGACTTTATTTTTCATGGGACAAAATTCATAACAAGGAAAGTCAACTCATTCTTCTTTCTATTCTTAGAAGAATCCACACAAGAGTGCCGCACTTCACTTTTCTCGATAATATAGAGAGCTGTCTCAAATACCTTACTGAGGCTGTCAGGACAGAAGCAGGCAAGTTATAGGTGTAAAATGTTTCTCGTTAATGTTTTCACAATCTGTTGGGGACAAAGTCAGGAATTTGTCCTATGGGGGTGACTGTAGGCTTACTGAAGTCTGAGTTATGGTCACAGCAAAATATCTCGAAACACTGTGCTGGAGAAAGCCATTGAGATGATACTATGGTGCCTATTCTGTCCACTTCTAATTGGTTGGATGGTGTGACCTGCATTTTGAAACAGGCAGAGGCAGTGGATCAGATTAATCACATAAGTCAGAATGGCAATTATGGAAGAAATTGATGTTCAGCAGTGCATCAGCGCTGGGTCGGCTGTCAGTCAGTGCCGCGGCGTGATTATAGTCACCGCTTGTACGAGTTTGTGAGGGACAATTATGCTCTTTTTACTCTGTAATAAAATGGGTGCGCTTTTGTGTATTAAACGTGTATTTTAAGTGCATAGAATATTATAGGCACTAATGTGAACACATTTATGTTGGTATTGTGAAATACAATAAGAGCAATTTCACAGAACGTTTTAAATACTAGTAATGTAAACTCATAAAGTGTTCATGTATTAATCATGGAGAAAGTATAAGGGTAAGATATTAAGACATAGTTACAGGAATGGGATAAAGCGGTAGATACTGTATAGATAAGGAATGGGAAAGTGTAGTGGAGGGCATAATAGAATCAGGAAGTAGGTAGTTACAGTATAGAAAGAGTTAAAGTATTCGGAACAGCCCTAAAATGGGAGTGGCAGGGTTAGTTAAAAAGGGGAACACTTGCTGCTTTACATTAGATGAGAAGATTAGATAGAAAGTGTGATAAGTATAGTCCAAGGCCAGAGGACTGAACAGTGAAAAGCATAAAAGATTGCAAACTTTGGGCAGCATGCGAACAGCCGCCATTAACTTTAGCGAACCTTCCCAGGACATCTGGGTCCTATGGCCTGAATTAGGTGCAGAGGAGTGTGCCTGAGACAGGGAGCCGTTTCAGAAAGGCGGGCTGGAACGAATGAGAGCTGGGGAGCCCGACAGAACCTAGGAACCAGATCTTGGTGGCGAGGAGGTGATAATATCAGAGGGGGGAAGTATTGGCATCAGCTATTTTCAAATAGTGGCTAGTCTTGGTCATCATCATTATTATCATTACCTTCTGCTTCCTACACTGTTCCTTTTTTCCAGTCATCCATAGGTGTGGCCAGGAAACATATCCGGTCATCTGTCTGTATGGAAACTCAACTATCCCATGATCAAGTTCAACCCAGTCACTGCCAAACGGATTGTACTGTTTTTTGCAAAGTGATCTTGTGTGCTGAGCTTCGATGAGGGACACTTAGCTACCATTATTCCTTGAACAAAGCCATCCTTGACTTGTACTCATGTAGCATAGACCATGGACAGCTCCTTGGAATTGTCATTGTGCCTCAAGATGCACTTCACCGTCGGCACCTGGAATAACTGCTGGAATAACTACCAAGGACTCTACATGACTTTCATCATTTACTGAATCAATATTTTGAATGGCGACGATGCACTACCACAAGTAGATCAGGTGGTGACTGGCGACATCATAAACCAGGTGGTGCTTCTGCACCTACTTCACCCAACTCTCAAATTCTCCTTGGATATCTATCTGCCTCTGTCTCCCAAGACCAACAGGGTAAAGCATCGTATAAAATGTCACACTGGATGGCTCCTCATCAACTACAACTGGGCAACTTAGAAAGCACCAATGCCAGAGACATTGTGACGGCAATTCGTTAAGGCAAAGCAACCCATGCTCTCAATTTCAATGTGCAGATTACTTTAAACAAGTATACCGGCTTGAACAAGGTGATGCTCAAGGTCAGGAGAGTGTATGGACACTTCAACTATTCTCACGTCACGAAGAACGGCTTTCAAGGTTTGCAGTGATAAGGCAGTAGGACTGAGCCTTGTCTGATTTGGAAAATTGCTTTGTGATGAAATTCAACACTGCATATGTTGGGTTGTCTGGACGATCAAAGTGTGATGACTGATTATATAATGCAGCAGAGAAACTGGAGTTTGTGTTACCATGAAATCTGTCATTGTCAGGTGATGAAGGACATGTGTCCCTTACAGAGACAACATTTATAAGTATGAACAACTGTGACATCTGCAATGTTATTCCCTTCTTAATTACGGTATATTGGAAAAAATACTGACATGGATGCAAGAAGGAATGGAGGAAGAATAGCATCTTTAAAGCTTATCCTGCCACTCTCAATGTGTTTGTGTCCCATGGTGCATTTTTCATTGGCCATAGTGTTACTTTGCCCTGCTGCTTCCCACTAATGTTCAAATGTCTTTAATACCTTTTTAGGCTTTTCTTTGGGCTGCGGAGGGCAAGAAAATCTCCGCTGCCAAAATAATTTGTTTTGTCACAGCTTAAAAAAATAAGCCAATCGGTCCATGATTATTTATCCACCATCTTTATCCTTTTTTTTTTTTACAGAATTGAGTATTTTAGGGGCTTTCACTGGTGTGAATTCCTCCGGTGGTCCCCTGAGCTCGACTTGACACAAAAGGCAATTTTTTTTCCAAAAAATCAATGGCTTCCGTGTTTACCATTATCTTTAACAATTTACTTATTTTAGGTGAAAAAAGAATATTTTGGGCATCGACAATTGTGAATTTTCCCTGCATGAGCACAATTTAAACTCAGATCCAGCAGCAATTCATGGGTCAAGGTAATGGCATGAGTCAAGCACCTCATCACGCTGCTGACGTCAGTCCTGCACAGCAGAGGAGTAGAAGATGGCGGGAAGGAAAGCACTCCAATGGAGCCAAAGATACGTAGGAGTTTTACTGGGGGGTGGGGCATAATTTATAAGCAAGGACAGTGTTGAGGCCATTTTCCATGAAACGGAAAGAGTGGGGGTTATATTTTGCGCAGGGAAAACAGGTGCAATGATTTATTCAGTGGCTGAACATAGCGAAAATATTTTTATTCAGGAAAATTATTAAGAAACTGTTAGTAAATGCATTAATAAGAGACTTGTTTTGATTGTCCTGCATCAGAGGAAAAAAAACAAAAGCTCACAGACATGCTCTATGGTGTACTCCTTGTTAGTTGAAAGGAAAATTTGAACCATAATTAGGGGGGTATAACTTTGAACTGGAGAGGCACAGAAAAAAAGAAGAAAAACTGTTCCATAATCAGTGGAGCTGCATCATTTGTAAAGGTACTCAATTAACCCTGCTGTTGTCTTCGGTCAAAAACGACCGACCTTGAACTTCAATATTCTTTAAAATATTCAAGATGCGGCTCTGAAACCCGTGGCCGACCGACCCATCCTCATTTAAGTCAATCAACCACAAGTTTCAGAACTGCATCTTGAACACCCCAAAAAATACCAAAGTTCAAAATCGGTCTCCCCAGACCAAAGACAACAGCAGGGTTTAGTTTTAGAAATCCAGTGAAAGGTCCTCAATAAAAAACACTGCTTGAGACATATCTCTACATATCTATACTGTAGCTTATAGAGTATTTTCTGGACTAAACAAATATATCAGATTCTTAGCTGCTAGTGCTAAATTATCAGGTGTGCACACATTTTATTTCAATCTCTGAATGAAGACATATATTTCAATTTCCTGAAAGTAAAAAGGGATCTCGAAAATGGAGAAGAATTGAAACATTTATTAAATAACTAGTGATATTACTTTTCTTTTTCAAAGTATTAATGTGCATAAAGCAGATAGTTTTAAGATTTCAATAAATATACAAACATTCAATAGCACATGTAATTTGTGGAAATGAAACATTGTCAACCGTAGAAAGGACTGAATAAAATTTCCGCCAATGCTTCCTGTAGTAATTGTTTTGACATGCTAACAATGACTTCTTATCATCATGTCACAAGTGTCTATTGCTGCTAAAATTGTTTTCCCAATGTATGAGCGCATAATTTTGTCTAAGTAATGATCATGACTTGAACTAAAAGTCAAGGACTAGGTCAGGACTGGACAACAGTTTTGGGGGCTCATTGCCACATTGCCATACTAAACCAATCCCAATGGCCGCAAAAAAACAGTAAATAAATACAGCTTCAGGACCAATTTTTGAGTATTTAGATGAGTATTTACAGAGTTTCTTCTTCAAATAAATCAGTGTGAACACACACCAACTTAAACTGAGTTTTTTGAGCAGAAACTCTCCAAATCACAAATCTTTAAGTTTTGAGGATTTTTAAGTTTTAGCATAGCCATAGCCACGAAGTACGTTATAGATTGCTACATGTGTCAATATCAGAAACATTCTCAGAATGTGAGTGCAGTGCCAGAACCACTGTCAGTACACAACTACATTGTCAGTTCATGACTACATCACCAAAACCACCTTGAGTGCATGAATGCAGCGCCAGAATCATTTGCACATTAATGCAATGTCAAAAACACCATCAGCACATAAATACAATGACAGAAACACAGTCAGTACATTAGTGCAGCGCCAGGAACACTGTTTTATGATACTGGTGAAGCAAGGCTAGAATCCAGTGGCTGAAGGAGCAGTAGTGGGGAACAGCATGCGGTAGTGGAAGTCCTTGGAGGTAGCAATAGGAATTGTAGAAAATGATCTGGACAGGCCTGTCATCAGTCTGGGTAAGACAGTTCTGAGAAGCTGGAAACTGGAACTGGACAAACAGCTAGACACAATAATCAAGCAGTGAGTGAGTGATCCAGGTCACTTTAAGTAGGCCTAAACAGGAATCAAGATGGATTGCACAGATTCGGAATATGCCATCTCAATAAAGCCCAATTGCAGAAAACAACAGCATCCTCCAGCGGTAGGGAGTGGAAATGCAACACGATTATCAAGATGAACACTAGCAGCTACTAGTGGTCAGTATAGGAATGTAGAGCGAGAACCACCATCAGTACATGCATGCAGTACCAGAAACATTGTCAGTACATAAACACAATGCCAGAACCACAACCACTATATGTTGTGAGGGGGATCATATGCGAAGGTCAATATGTGTCCTTAAGCATGCATGTTAAAAACCCCGCAGCAAAGGGTTGGGTGTGTCAGTCTTGGTTTGCAAACAGCAGAGCAGGTGGCTCTGCAAAATTCGGCAGCAAGGAGCCAAGCAAAGACAAAATGCCTGGCACCCCCCAGCAGGATGTGGTGGTGCAGTCACCCACAGCAACCAGTCTTGGATACGGACTGTCTTGATGCCCCAGCTGTGGTCCGGTGGATACCAGTTGTTTTCCATTTGTGAGTTATGTTGGATATTAACGACACTTTTTTTTTAACTTTCCTGTGGTCACTGCCTATCTGTCGCACTGCACCAACCTCGCTGCACAATAATGTATATAGCACCTAGCTTAGTACGTCATTGAATTGTAATGTCAGTTTAGCCCTATATATAATTGCATTGCATGAACCTACAAGTTTGAGTAGGTCCATAACAACGTAAGGAGATACTGGAATTTGTTGTTACCAGTCATCATCAGACTGCAGACCATTCATGGACCACAGTAATGATGAGATGCAGGCAGTACCACAAATAAACACTTATACCTAGGTACCTTATAGGCAGGGGTGAACCTAGCCTCTGTGGTGCCTGAGGCGAAGGGTAGAACGGCGCCCCCCATAGTAAATGTTTTAAAATCAGCAGGAATAAATCTGGTTCATACAGATTTATATCTATCCTGTAAAAATGAGGACAATAGTGGACATTTTAATTTAGAGAAATAGAAAAAAAAGATGTCCAATTACAAGGATGTCAGCGCCATCACTGCACATACAAGAACCTCACAGAAGAATCCAGAACAAGGGTCATTAATGGCAATGGCAGGCATGGCACAAGCATACAGACACACAATGATGGCTGCAGAGCTGTGGTCCTGTAGACAGACACAGTCCTGCATCCTTATAGCACAGGAGGCAGACACTTATTGCCAACCTATTATCTCTGTCACACGCCTACAAAACTGTGGGCTGCTCCAATGTGGCGGCTGCCTGGCACTGACCAGTCAGACATGTCCACAATACAGCACCGTCCACACACCACATACAACGACCTGCAGTCTGAGTATCTACAAGCTGCCACTGCACTAAGCTGGTAAAATGGCACGTCTTCCACAACAGACCACGTCTTCTTCTACCAAAATGCTTAGCCAATCACAAGCACCACTCACGGGGCTGTCTGGAGATGATAGCAGGGGCCTTCCTACTGGGTTGAGTAAGGAATGTGAGAGTGGGAAGGGGAACGAGCGCAACCGATGCTCAGGAAAAACATGGCTGAATGCCTGTATGTACCGCGGGGCAGCATTGGACGTGGTGTGTAAGTTATGGGCAACCAGTCCTGCAGCAGAGACGTATGTGAAAGGGAAAATGCATCCTGCACTACAGCGTACAAAGATCATGGGGCCCCAAAGCAGAAGTTCTTATTGCCCAGCCCCCCCAAAAAAATGTGTCTGGGTCACATAGGTACATATCTCACAACCTTGCTGCCGTTACAAAGTACCGTATATACTCGAGTATAAGCCGAGAATTTCTGCCCATTTTTTTAGGCTGAAATTGTTCCTCTCAGCATATACTCGAGTCAATCCCAGGAGTCGGCAGGGGAGGAGGAGCAGCAGCTGTGTAATCATACTCACCTGCTCCTGGCGCAGTCCTTGGTTCCCCGCTGCTGGCAGCTTCTTCCTGTAGTGAGCAGTTACATGGTACCGCTCATTACAGTAATGAAAATGGACCCCACTCCACTCCCATAGGGGTGGAGCCACATATTCATTACTGTAATGAGTGGTACCATGTGGCCGCTCAATACAGGAAGAAGCTGCCGGCGCCGGGGAACCAGGGACATGCAGTGACCGCGCCAGGAGCAGGTGAGTATAACGCAGTGCGTGATATTCACCTGCTCCCCGTTCCACCGCCGCTGGCTGCCGCTGCGTCTTCCCCGTCCTCTGCACTGACACTCAGGTCACAGGGCACGATGACGCGATTAGTGTGCGCGCTGCCCTCTGCCTGAACAGTCAGTGCAGAGGACGGGGAAGACGCAGCGGTGGCCGGCGACGTGGAACGAGGAGCAGGTGAATATAGCAAGTGCCTGGGGGCCTGAGCGACGAGAGGTGAGTATGTGATTTTTTTTTTTTATCGGAGCAACAGCATATGGGGCAAATATCTTTATGGAGCATCTTATGGGGCCATTATCAACGTTTGTGGAGCATTATATGGGGCAAATATCTTTATAGCGAGTCTTATGGGGCCATAATCAACGTTTGTGCAGCATTATATGGGGCAAATGTCTGTATGGAGCATCTTATAGGGCCATAATCAGCATTTGTGCAGCATTATATGGGGCATATGTTAATATGGAGCATTTTATGGGGCCCCTCATAAACTTTATGGAACATTATATGGGGCTCCTGATTCAATATGGATATTCAAAAACACGTAACCTATTGATGTCTCAATTAATTTTACTTTTATCGGTATCTATTTGTATTTTTGACATTTACTGGTAGCTGCTGCATTTTTCACCCTAGGCTTATACTCGAGTCATTAAGTTTTCCCAGTTTTCCTCCTATTGAAGCCCCCTGATTCCTCTTTCATTGCCCCCATAAAGAATGATGCCAACAAAGGTGCCCCCCACACACCATGACCCCCCCACAGTGATTCCTGCACACGCACAGTATGATGACCTTACTGTACCCCCTCAACTATCCTGCCACAGTATGATCCCCAACTGTGAGCCCCATACAGCCCTCCATACTGTACACCATGTTCCAAATTATTATGCAAATTGGATTTAAGTTTCATAAAGATTTAATTGTTTTGTTTTTCAGATAAGCTCATGGATGGTATTGTGTCTCAGGGCTCAATGGATCACTGAAACCAATCTTAAACACATGTGATAATTAGTTTTCCAGGTGATTCTAATTAAAGGAAAACTACTTAAAAATGACATTCCACATTATTAAGCAGGCCACAGTTTTCAAGTAACATGGGAAAGAAAAAGGATCTCTCTGCTGCCGAAAGGCATCAAATACTGCAATGCCTTGGTCAAGGGATGAAAACATTAGATATTTCCTGAAAATGTAAGCGTGATCATCATACTGTTAAGAGATTTGTGGCTGAATCTGAGCAAAGACGTGTTTGTTCTGATAAAGGCATAATGAGGAAAGTTTCTGCCAGGCAAGTTCATCGGATTAAGAGAGCAGCTGCTCAAAAGCCATTACAAACCAGCAAACAGATATTTGAAGCTGCTGGTGCCTCTGGAGTCCTGCCAACCTCAAGGTGTAGGATCCTTCAAATGCTTGCTTTGGTTAATAAACCTATTATCCGGCCACCCCTAAACAGTATTCACAAGCAGAAACGGTTGCAGTGGGCCCAGACATACATGAAGACTAATTTTCAAACAGTCTTGTTTACTGATGAGTAGGGTTGAGCGACTTTTGTTTTTATAGGATCGGGTCGGATTTCACGAAACCCGACTTTTTCAAAAGTCGGGTCGAGTGAAATCGGCTGATCCTATAGAAAAGTCGGGGTCGGGGTCGGCCGAAACCCGAAACCCAATGCAGTGCATTGGGTTTCTAATGGTTCCCAGGGTCTGAAGGAGAGGAAACTCTCCTTCAGGCCCTGCGATCCATATTAATGTGTAAAATAAAGAATCAAAATAAAAAATATTGCTATACTCACCCACGGACGCGCCCTGGTTGTAACCGGGAGCCTTCCGTCCTAAGAATGAGCGCCTGAAGGACCTTTCGATGACATCGCGGCTTGTGATTGGTCACGTGAGCGGTCACATGGGCGTCACGCGACCAATCACAAGCCACGACGTCATCGAAAGGTCCTTCAAGCGCTGATTCTAGGAAGGAAGGCTACGGGTTACAACCAGGGCGCGTCCGAGGGTGAGTATATACCTGTTAGGAATATACTCACCCTCGGACGCGCCCTGGTTCTAACCCGCAGCCTTCCTTCCTAAGAATCAGCGCTTGAAGGACCTTTCGATGACGTCGCGGCTTGCGATTGGTCGCGTGAGCGGTCACATGGGCGTCACGCGACCAATCACAAGCCGCGACATCATCGAAAGGTCCTTCAAGCGCTGATTCTTAGGAAGGAAGGCCGGTTACAACCAGGGCGCGTCCGAGGGTGAGTATAGCAATATTTTTTATTTTTATTCTTTATTTTACACTTAAATCTGAATTCCAATACCGATTCCCGATATCTTAAACATATCGGGAATAGATATCGGAATTCTGATACCAGATTCAGAAGATCGCCGACCTCATGGCCGACCCCACACAGGGGTCGGGTCGGGTTCCATGAAACCCGACTTTGCCAAAAGTTGGCGACTTCTGAATCTGGCCGACCCGTTTCGCTCAACTCTACTGATGAGTATCGAGCAACCCTGGATGGTTCAGATGGATGGAGTAGTGGATGGTTGGTGGATGGCTACAATGTCCCAACAAGGCTGCAACGTCAGCAAGGAGGTGGAGGAGTCATATTTTGGCTTGGAATCATGGGGAAACAGCTTGTATTGCCCTTTAAGCTTCCTGAAGGTGTGAAAATGACCTCTGCAAAGTATACAGAGTTTCTGACTGATAACTTTCTTCCATGGTATAAAATGCAGAAACGTACCTTCAAGAGCAAAATCTTCTTCATACATGACAATGCATCATCTCATGCTGCAAAAAATGCCTCTGAGTCATTGGCTGCTATGGGCATAAAAGGAGATAAACTCATGGTGTGGCCACCATCTTCTCCTGACCTCAACTCTATAGAGAACCTTTGGAGTATCATCCAGCACAAGATCTATGAGGGTGGGAGGCAGTTCACATCAAAACAGCAGCTCTGAGAAGCTATTCTGACTTCATGCAAAGAAATACAAGCAGAAACTCTCCAAAAACTCACAAGTTCAATGAATGCAAGAAATGCGAAGGTGATATCAAAGAAGGGTCCTATGTTAACATGTAACTTGGCCTGTTAGGATGTTTTGGAGTTAAATAGGTTTTTTGCTCAGTGAATGTGATCTCCTAATGCTGCAAATTCCACAAATGAGCATTTTCAGTTCTTTAAAACATCAAATGTTTAGAAATTCTACTGTGCCTAATAATTTGGAACAGTGCATTTTGAAGTTTCATTCATTTTGAAGATTATACTGTTATCATTGGGAGGTTTCTTCAAAAAAATTCGTTGTATACTCTAATGGGTGATGACTTTTATTAGACTGACTGTCATTTGCACTGACCATTTAGGAAAATCTGAGAAAAATATAATTTGCATAATAATTTGGAACATGGTGTATAAAGGAACTACGTACAGTATAAAGGCCCCCAACACAGCCTCCATAAAGTATAAGTGCTTCCTCATAGCCCTTCAAGTATTATCAAGCCCCCACAGAGCCCTCAAAATATTATAAGTACTTCCATACTTCCATCTATATATATAATTGTCTAAGGGTTTTTCCGTCTGTCTGTCTGTCTGTCTGTCTGTCCTGGAAATCCCACGTCTCTGATTGGTCGAGGCAACCAGGCCTCGACCAAGCAGCGACGGGCACAGCATGACGACAATGATGTCATAAAGGTTGCCTCGACCAATCAGCGACGGGCACAGTCTGCCGCGAATTCGCCTCGACCAATCAGCGACGGGCACAGTATCGACATAGATGTCATAATGGTTGCCATGGCGACGATGATGTCATAAAGGTTGCCTCGACCAATCAGCGACGGGCAGAGTCTGTCGTGAATTCTGGAATCATCATTGTCCATATACTACGGGGACATGCATATTCTAGAATACCCGATGCGTTAGAATCGGGCCACAATCTAGTATAGTATAATTGGCTTCATATAGTCCTCCGTATATTATAATGCACCCCCATAGTCCTCCATATGTTAGAATGAACCCCCATTGTCCTCCATATATTATAATGCACCCCCTTAGTCCTCCATATAGTATAATGCATCCCCATAGTCCTCCATATAGTATAATGCACCCCCATAGTCCTCCATATAGTATAATGCACCATTCATAGTATTCCATATAACATAATGCACCCTCCACAGTCCTCTATATATATAATATAATATACCCCCTATAATCCATACAGTCACAGACACACGCATCATACATGTCCTTAGAACCCACATGCTATATAACAGATGCACAGCAAGTACACATCATATACACAGAGCATGCATGCAGGACAAGTGTATGTACACACACTTCAGTATACTCAAAAGATACCTAAACACACAAACAGACACAACACTCACACACAACTCACACACACATGTAGACACAACCCACCCACACAGACACACAACCCACTCACATGCAGACACACACATAGACACAACCCACACACAGTCAACACAGAGACCCAACCCACACACACAAACGACACACAAGAAAACTCACACACACCATACAACAGAGAGACACAACCCACAGACACACAACCCCCCCACACACATACACAACCCCCACACACAGACCCACAACACACACACAAACACAGCATACACACACACGACCCACAGACACACAACCCCCAACACACACAGACACAACACAGACACATGGAGACACACTCCTCTCTGTGATACAGGCATGGGGGCTGGTGTACATGTGCAGCTTCCCCTTCTCCCACCAGCTGAGCCCCACACCCACTTTCTGTGCCAGGACTGCACAGCAGGAGATCTGTCACCTTGTGGACTGGAGCTGCTTCTCACTTCTTCCCTTCAAAAATACACCATGCGGGAGAACAGAGCACTGGCCAATCAGCTCTTCTGTCAGTGATGTGAGAGCATTCATTGGCCAGTGTTCTTCTCCCACAGGATACCACCCCTCTCTGAGTAGCTGAACACCGAGGGTAAAAGCTGCCACACACCCACTCATGCATAGTAAAACTCGTACAATTAACAGGCAGCCCTGGCTGACCAGCCTGACCAAAGAATTGAGACGGGCTTCCAGGATTGCTGAGCGGAGATGGAAGCGATCCCACTCTGCCGACCACTTCACTGCATACAAGCAGTCCCTCGCCAGCTTCAAGTCTGCGCTCACTGCCGCAAAACAAACTTACTTCTCATCCCTCATATCCTCCCTGTCCCACAACCCTAAACAGCTTTTCAACACTTTCAATTCTCTACTCCGTCCCCCCGCACCTCCTCCCTCCCCCCTCATTTCTGCTGATGACTTCGCCTCTTTCTTTAAACAGAAGATCGATACGATCAGAGAAAGCTTTGGCCCATAGCGCCCACTGCCCCTCTTAGCTGCTCAACCCTGCTCCTCCAAAACCAGCTTCTCCACCATGACAGAAGATCAGCTCTCCACCCTCCTGTCAAGATCACACCTCACCACCTGCACGCTTGACCCGCTCCCATCCCACCTCATCCCTAACCTTTCCACGGTCTTCATCCCAACCCTAACGCACCTCTTCAACCTCTCACTCACAACAGGTGTCTTTCCCTCATCCTTCAAGCATGCCAAGATCACACCCATCCTCAAAAAGCCCTCCCTCGACCCATCCTCTGTGTCTAGCTATCACCCAATATCTCTTCTCCCTTATGCCTCCAAATTGCTGGAGCAACACGTCCATCTTGAACTGTCCTCCCACTTCTCCTCCTGCTCCCTCTTTGATCGGTTACAATCAGGCTTCCGTTCCCATCACTCAACTGAAACTGCCCTAACTAAAGTCACCAATGACCTACTAACTGCCAGGAGCAAGCGACACTACTCTGTCCTCCTTCTCCTGGACTTGTCTTCTGCCTTTGACACTGTAGACCACTCCCTTTTGCTACAAATCCTCTCATCCCTTGGCATCACAGACTTGGCCCTTTCCTGGATCTCGTCAAATCTGACAGACCGAACATTCAGTGTCTCCCTCCCCCACACCACCTCCTCACTTCGCCCCTTGTCAGTCGGTGTTCCTCAAGGCTCTGTTCTAGGACCCCTACTCTTCTCCATCTACACTTTCGGCCTGGGACAGCTCATAGAATCCCACGGTATGCAGTACCATCTCTACGCTGACGACACGCAGATCTACCTCTCCGGACCTGACCTCTCCTCCTTGCTTACCAAAATCCCGCACTGTCTGTCTGCCATTTCAGCCTTCTTTTCTGCTCGCTTTCTACAACTGAACATGGACAAAACAGAATTCATCATCTTTCCCCCATCTCACTCTACCCCTCCACCAGACCTATCCATCAATGTCAATGGCTGCTCACTATCCCCAGTCCCACACGCCCGGTGCCTCGGGGTGATCCTCGACTCTGCCCTCTCTTTCAAGCCACATATCCAAGCCCTTGCCTCCTCCTGTCGTCTCAAACTCAAAAATATTTCCCGGATCCGTGCTTTCCTTGACCGCAACACTGCAAAAACGCTAGTGCATGCCCTTATCATCTCCCGCCTCGACTACTGCAACCTCCTACTCTCTGGACTCCCCTCTAGCACTCTGGCACCACTCCAATCCATCCTACACTCTGCTGCCCGACTAATCCACCTGTCCCCCCGCTATTCCCCAGCCTCTCCCCTGTGTCAAGCCCTTCACTGGCTTCCTATCGCCCAGAGACTCCAGTTCAAAACCCTCACACTGACATACAAAGCCATCCACAACCTGTCTCCTCCATACATCTGTGACATGGTCTCCCGGTACCTACCTACACGCGACCTCCGATCCTCCCAAGACCTCCTTCTCTACTCCCCTCTCATCTCTTCTTCCCATAACCGCATCCAAGACTTCTCCCGTGCTTCCCCCATAACTCTGGAACTCTCTACCCCAACACATCAGACTTGCGCCTACCATAGAAACCTTCAAAAAGAACCTGAAGACTCATCTCTTCCGACAAGCCTACAGCCTGCAGTGATCCTCAACCTACTGAACAGCCGTACAGCCAGCTCTTCCCTCTCCTAGTGTATCCTCACCCACCCCCTGCAGACTGTGAGCCCTCGCGGGCAGGGTCCTCCCTCCTTATGTACTCGTGTGCCTTGTTATCTGCTCATGTTTAATGTATTTGTCTATATTTGCCCCGTATTCACATGTAAAGCGCCATGGAATAAATGGCGCTATAAAAATGTATAATAATAATAAATGTATAATAATAATAATGTGCATATTCCCCCAGTATGAAGTGGGCAGCGGCATGGCAGAAGATAGCAGAACGTCAGGGAGAGAAGAGCGGCCAAATGGAGGCACAAGCAGGTATCTGAAAGAACGGACCCGCAGATGCCACCCCCCTTTTTGTCAACAGCTGGCGCCACTTGAGGCAATCAACTCAAGTGGCCTCATGATAGGTTCGCCCCTGCTTATAGGCAACTGTTATGATAAGATAATTCAGTACCGCAATGGACATAGAGGTCAGAGCACATACAGTGACCTGACAATAACCCAAAAACATAGAACGAGCTCTGAGACATGGGAACTCTGCTGACCGCAATCCCTAATCCTCTCAAACCACACTAGAGGCAGCCGTGGATTGCGCCTAACGCTCCCTATGCAACTCGGCACAGCCTGAGAAACTAGCTAGCCTGAAGATAGAAAATAAGCCTACCTTGCCTCAGAGAAATACCCCAAAGGAAAAAGCAGCCCTCACATATAATGACTGTGGGTTAAGATGAAAAGACAAACGTAGAGATGAAATAGATTTAGCAAAGTGAGGCCCGACTTTCTGAACAGAGCGAGGATAGGAAAGGTAACTTTGCGGTCAACACAAAACCCTACAAAAACCACGCAAAGGGGGCAAAAAGACCCTCCGTACCGAACTAACGGCACGGAGGTACACCCTCTGCGTCCCAGAGCTTCCAGCAAGCAGGAAAAAACAAATAGACAAGCTGGAAAGAAAAAACAGCAAACAAAATAGCAAAGCGGAACTTAGCCATGCAGAGCAGCAGGCCACAGGAACGATCCAGGAGGAAACAGGTCCAATACTAGAACATTGACTGGAGGCCAGGATCAAAGCACTAGGTGGAGTTAAATAGAGCAGCACCTAACGACTTCACCACATCACCTGAGGAAGGAAACTCAGAAGCCGCAGTACCACTTTCCTCCACCAACGGAAGCTCACAGAGAGAATCAGCCGAAGTACCACTTGTGACCACAGGAGGGAGCTCTGCCACAGAATTCACAACAGGCAACACCTCTGATTTTAGTCATTCCCATCCCTTTTGTTTGCATGTAGCACATAAGCCACGTTAAGATTTCATGTCCACAGCTTATCTCTACAGACTTCCCTCTTCTCCATCTTCAGCAGCATATCCTGACATGATGCCCTTAAAAATAAAAGTATCATTATATTTCCCAATAACTAAAAATATCTCCCATTCTTAGCCCCTGAACAAATGAGTGCCTCTTACTGTGCTTCCTGCACAAAATATCGACCCCACACTGATTAACCTCTGAACTACCTAATCCCACAAACTAAGCAGATTATGTCAGAACATGGGGCAAGAAGAAGATAGATGGTGCAGGATTGAGACAGATGGGAAAGGAACATGGGGATGGAAGGAAAAAGATGGGCAGGATGGAGACACATGGAGCAGGATCATGGGACAGGATAGAGACCCATGGTGCAGGATTATGGGGCAAGATCATGGAGCAGGATGGAGACAGATAGGGTAGGATCATGGGGCAGGATGGAGACAGATGGGGTAGGATCATGGGGCAGGATGGAGACACATGGAGCAGGATCATGGGACAGGATGGAGACACATGGTGCAGGATTATGGGGCAAGATCAAGGAGCAGGATGGAGACAGATGGGGTAGGATCATGGGGCAGGATGGAGACAGATGGGGTAGGATCATGGGGCAGGGTGGAGACAGATGGGGCAGAAACATGGGGCAGGACGGAGACACATTGTGCAGGATCATGAGGCAGGATAGAGACATGGTGCACTATCAAGGGGCGGGATGAAGACAGATGGGGTAGGAACATGGGGCAGGGTGGATGTAGTACCCCAGGGTCCTGGTCATCAGAGTGGCTTTTATTTCCTCACGGGGAAAGTGATGTTACGCTTGGAAGCAAGGAAGGATAACTTTTACCATATAAACACAAGCATGCAACAGTAAAAATGAAGATAGAATGGCACCAAGTGTTTCCTCCACAACTATGATGTAACGTGGAGTTCGCCTAAATGAACTTTAAACAGCGCTGGAAAAATAGAGACTCAATTCAGAACCACTGCGGCGCGCAGTAATCAATAGCAGGCGGGTGGTGCTCAACAAAAAAGCAATGAAGATCCAGAGAATAAAGGTGAAATGAAGTGGCACTCACCCGATCTTGCTGAATGAAAAGTGTCCTTTATTCAGAGTGCATACTCACAGACATCTAAAGGAGAGGCGGCTTGGTAGAAGGAAGGGTGCGAGGGGAGGCAAGAGGACGACGGCCGTTTCGCGCCTGCGCGCTTCAACGGGTCCTGGACCCGTTGAAGCGCGCAGGCGCGAAACGGCCGTCGTCCTCTTGCCTCCCCTCGCACCCTTCCTTCTACCAAGCCGCCTCTCCTTTAGATGTCTGTGAGTATGCACTCTGAATAAAGGACACTTTTCATTCAGCAAGATCGGGTGAGTGCCACTTCATTTCACCTTTATTCTCTGGACAAGCATGCAACATGTTCACACTCCAGTCCACAAGGGGGAGCTTTTGATCCTATTCCTAGGTGACTCCCCTAAGTATATATTGTGGTTTGGAGGGAAAGTTAGTCAGTTCCTGTCAGAGAGACAGAGTGAAAGGAAGCAGAGGGGCTGTGCAGCCACGAGAAACTGCTGCAGCTCCTGGACAGAGATAACACTGAAAGCAAAACAGATTGCAGGGAGAATTTCAGTGCTGTGAATTTGAATTGCGGTAAACTCACCTCTGCACTGTGAGACTTTTTCTCCCATTGCTGACGTCACCAGAGTTCATTGGCTTAGCTGGGAATGCAGCCTCAGTGACTTGCTCTATTGAAAACTATTAATATCCAGACATGGATTATGGCATGGGACTGGATGACAGACAGGTGAGGGATTTTGATTTTTTTTGTTTTAATACAGGAAAAAGGGATTCAATGGAATGGGCATTAGGTGAGTATAACTGTGTTTGTTATTTTTAAATAAAAAAAGGAATAGTGAGTTTTGTTTTCATTTCAAGTAAAAGACTTTTATTATTGCTGTGTGTTTCTTTAAAATATAACTGTATGAATAGTAATGGATAGATGTCTTATAGATGCCTCTCCATTACTAATCCATGGGTTTGATGTCACCGGACAATACAAAGGTGACATTAACCCCACAAATAAGAACCTCACTTGCCACCACTACAGGGCAAGTAGGAAGAGCCAGGCAAAGCGGTAGATTTGGCGCATCTAGGCGGCTGTGGCTGCTATTTTTAGGCTGGGGGAACCAATATCCATGGCCCCTTACCAGCCTGAGAATACCAGTCCCCAGTTGTCTACTTTAGTTAGGCTGGTTGTCAAAAATGGGGAGTTTTTTTTAATTATTTTTTTTAAATAATAAAAAAACAGGGTGGGGACCCCTCTATTCTTGATACCAAGCCTTGCTGAAGCTGACCCCTCCAAATTGTAAAGTGCTATGGAACTTGTTAGTGCTGTAAAAATAAAATTATTTTTTTTATTGATGGATTCAGCTTCGTTTTGCCTTCATCAGGTTGCTCTCAGATGAGGTATCAAAAACCTGCAGACAGATTCCCTTTTAGTGACCATTTTGGTGAGCAGCAGAACTCTTGTATTAGTAGATCTATAAAGCTCAGTACAAGTTCTGCTGTAACACATTTAGCTATCAGTTTACTTTGGAATCTACACTGTTATCACTGTATTTACACATAGAGATGAAAGTGAATTTTAACAAGCACACAGCTTTGGATAGTAAGCCGAAATTAGGAGAACTGCTATGAAATCATCTGATGCTTGGGGTTGATGATTTTGAAATGTTTATAACAGCAGCTTGTGAGGAGCTGAGAGGTAGTGAAGCAGTTATCTACTCACTTTATAGAGATCAATAAGCTAAAGAGAGGAGGCTGGGATATTATGAGTTCACCCCTTTCCTGGAATGTAGCTACTGAACACTGTCAGCAGGTACTGGTGGTCAAGCTCCATGAAAACCAGCTGTACACTATGAATGATAAAAGCTCTCACAACAGAAGAAAGACAGCAGATTGAATTAGCACGTCAATTGCAAACTTGCTTATTTTCATGCTGATTAAGTAATTAAGTCATACTAATAGTAAGATTAGCTCTTTAACAAGAAAATTCTTGGTAGGATTTATAGAGCAGGAGCAGCGGATCAGATCAATAGACATTGTGCAATAACCATGAAACAACTCATCTTGTAGCTGAAGTCCTAACAATTTAGAGCATATTGTAAGCCATATTGTTTTCAGAAAAGTTTTAAAATTAATAATATTAATAATTGTCTGGATTCTTCTCATTTCTTGCACTTTTCCGGAGATTAATAAATTAACGGTGTTAAGCTATTTTCTTCTCGCACCTGTCAGCACACAATCAGGCGCTTTCAGTGTAACAATGTGTTAATGAGGCTGGTTTACACAAAAACCCACTCCGACATGTCAACGTTGAAGTAAGAAACTTTAATTAGGTAGCTTGTTAGCAGAGTGTGCACACCATTACAGGTGGAGGAATTACAGAATACTATTTTCAGATGATGGGTAATATCCACAATAAGATGCCGAGAGGGCAATACAGAATATACTGTAATGCTTAGTAATAGAATAATAGCTTGTGGAAACAGACTAATTGACTAATACAATGACATTATCAAAACAGCAATTCACAGATGCATTTCAATGATGGCACAAAATATGGCTATCTGCTTATGTTGCTTCCGTCAACATAGTAACACAAGCAATTTTAACAGTGGAAAAATGTAAGGTCGCATAAGCTAGCAATATAAGTTCACTTCCTATTAGCCAATCCTGCATTTTTGATCAGCTGTCCATCAAACACAGACTTGTCCCGGAAGTCCATTGCACTGTTCAGGCTGTGTGCACACGTTCAGGATTTTTCACATTTTTTTCGCGTTTTTTCACTATAAAAGCGTGATAAAAATGCTTAAAAATGCATACATATGCATCCTATCATTTATAATGAATTCCGCAATTTTTGTGCATATGTTGCGTTTCTTTCCGCGAAAAAAACGCAAAAAAAATAATGCAATATTTGTTCAGGAAATTTCTGCAAGAAATCCTGACGAGTGCACATAGCCTCAGAGTTCCAGGGAAAGTCCGGAGAGAGAGAATTTTACAGCTCAAAAGTTAGTGACCCCATTATTTTCAATGGGACTCGGGTTCAGGTTATGGTACCCGAATCGAACTTTGAAATAAAGTGTGGGTCGGTCGGGTATCAGAACCTAAGCTTCCATGCATCCATTCATCCCTATTCAGGAGGGATATGGTTTGGGAAACTGGATTTCACCTGGTCCTTTTATTCAGGTGATTGGCAGCTGCATATTCCTGTATTCCTATTAATAACACATTTGTGCTTAGCCGAGGTGAGCATTACGAGTAAAGGTTGGTTTGGGAGAGATAGCTGCTGGTAGAAAGAGCATCCAGTTAACAGATACCTATTGCATGGCCAGATTTATTAAGGCCGGCAACAGACTTGCTATGATTGCCAGCTGACAGCTGATATACAGTATGTGTTAGGTCTCGAGTTCCCGCTTCTGCACAGGGGGAATCTCGAGCCATCTCTGCTGCGGTCTCCCATTCTTATCCAGCCGCAGTGGAGTCTGCTCAGCAGGGACGTCGGTCCCAGCGTCTTGCTCAGTCTCACGCTGTACAGAGAGTTACTGCTGCTTCTTCAGCTTCTGCCATTAAAGTCAGTGCTGGTCAGCAGCGAGCGGACTTCTCTGGGACTAAGTTCTTGTCTGCACACACTGAGCATGCCCAGGGCAAGATCTCCCGTTGGAGATCGAGGGTCATGTGCTCAGGCTCTGCAGCACATTCTATTGGTCCTCTTGGCAGGTCTTGGAAGGGCAAAGTTTCTGTGGCCACTTCCTGTGCTGCAACTATATAAACTGCGCATGACCGCACGGCCATGCGCTAGTGTACAATTGTTAATGTGTGTATGTTGTGAGTGCAAGTCGTCCTTGGATACCCCTACCCTATTGAATGTCTGTTCGCGGAAGGTGTATGGTTGCTATCTAGCGCCCGACTTAGCCTACAGCACGAATCACACATTACAGCGTCCAGTTGCTGTGACCGCCAGTACGGTGCCGTGCACTTCCTCTGTGCTTTCCTTACCCAAGCCTGGGTGGTTAGTGGCGTTCGTCAGTGCGGCACCGCATGCACTCTTGTGCCTTAAAATCGTTATCTAGTTTCCTTACACACCCAGTTGCGGTGTTATGCCAGCAAGGGTCTAATCGGACTTCAATCCTAGTTGGGGTTGAGTTCGCTGACTACTTGCTCGCGCTCTATGTGCGGTACCGCGGTCCTGTGACGCAACAGTATCGCTTCCTTCACGTTGGGTGAAGTTTAACCCACGTGTGTATACTTATGAGTACCGCCATATAGTCCGTCGTTACTTGGCAGCAGGTTCAATCTCTGCACGGTGGACCCCGGGCTGCGAACGCACCATACTCTATCTGTCTTAATATTTGGTGCGTTCCGCTAGCCCTAGCAGTATGTCTGTGCAGATTCCTGTATTGTTTTAAAGATTTTCATAAGCTTCTTTCTCTATCACAGCTGCTTGTAAAACTACAATTCAGAGCTCATATATTTGATTGTGTGTGTATATATATATATATATTTTATTTTTTTTCCTCCAGCACACTAAGCATTGAGTGTTAAATTAAAGTTGTATACATGGGCTGGTTTTATGTGGGCACCCTTAGGGTGAGAGGTTGCTCACCATATCTCCACTTGCAGAGTCCACCCTGGCATGTGGACTAACAGGACCTGGGATGATGTCATCGTCAAGTGATTATCACATGGTCTGGCTTAAATAGCTTGTCTAGAGAGTCAGTGTGTGTTGTGTCTTGGGAGAAGAGGAACTCTCACATGGCTACAGGAGGAGCTGAAGACATTGTGTGCTACTTACCGGTGAATCCTGCAGGGAAAGGACTCTTTTGGACTGTATTTTTATTTTATGTTGCTTTAGAACTTAGCTATCAGATGCTCTATTATCCAAGACAACCTACAATATTATGTCAATTATTTTCTAAAAATTTCAGCTCTGCATTTCAAATCTATACTTCAGAGGCTGTTGCATCATTAAATGATGCCAATGATATATTCTAAGCTGTAGAACTCTGTACTATGGTGATATAGGACTCCAACTCTTTTTTGTAAAGGAGGCACACTTGCAATGTTTGATCACACTGAAATTGTATCTTTCATTAGCTACATAGCAGTAAAGTGGGCACTTATTGTTATAGGGGACCTCAGTTTACTGTGACTATCAAAGGGGCACACAGGGCATTATTACTTTCTAGGGGGTAAAATGTAGTCACTGTTTTATAGGGCACTTGCACCTGGCATTACTATATTCTAGAGGTTTGTTTTACCATCTAAAGGGCACACAGTTCCACAAAGTAGGTGCAATAATAGGGACATATATGGCAGGAGCGGCTCAGCATTGGTGTATTAGCAGGACAAGGAGTTTATGCAAGTTGTGAATAGATGATGATGGGGCTGGAATATGAGACGTGAAAGGTGTCTTTGTTGTAATCTCTGAAGATGAGTTGTGACTGGAGAAGTTGTCATGTCAGTCTGGGCCAGATGGAAAAGACGGGAAAAGTAAACTATTCCATCAGAAAGAATGTCAGCGGTAAGTCACCATCTATAACTGTACTGCTATCACTTACATGTTCCATAGGACTGGTATCTACCAATGACCATATGGCGGAAATATCAATGTTGGTCATTGTATAGAGATTATTTTCAGCAACAGCGCGGTCATCTGCTGAGATTCTCCTCGACTATTAGGCCGGCATCACACTCAGCGTTGAAAAATACGGTCCGTATTTTATGGCCGTAATACGCCTCAAAATTAGAAATACGGTGATCCGTAAGAACTCCGTAGGCAAGGTGTGGTCGCGTATTTTGCGTATGTAATGTTGCGTATGTAATCCTTATGCCCACCGTAATGCGTATTTTTCACGCAACCTGACAAAATGGACATTTAACGGTTTTGAAGGCTGAAATTGATTTAAATTACCCTCATCAACCCTATTTAAGGCCTCTACAACAGGTGGCTCACTCCCATATGGTCATTTTGTGGTTTGTCAACTGTTGTAGTGTTGTGGTAACATTTGTACCATGTCTGACCACCTGCAGTTCACCCCAACGCAGCGGGTTTTGTTTAACTGGCTATTGTCTCGTCGGTTTGGGCACCCATAACCTGTGATTGTGGATCCGCGAAGGAGGAGCAGAAGAATGTGGGTGCATCCTCTTCTGACTAAACGCCTTACTAAAGGCCATTTTCATCGGCTATATACAGCTCTGCGGGAACATCCTGAAAAGTTTTATCTCTACTGTCGCATGACAATCCAAACATTTGACAGATTGTTGGAGATATTACGCCCAGGAATAACATTTCAGGACACAAGGCTGCGCAAAGCTATCTCCTCTGAGGAGCGTCTTCTCCTCACGTTACGGTATGTATTCTACATCCTCACATACTGTATGTTGATGATCTTTTTTGTTTTCGTTTTTTTGGTTTTAATCTGTTTTTTGCCGGAATATGTGTACATTATGTCCCAAGCAGATGTGACAAAGTGACGTAACTGTTACAGTTATGTTATGAAAGGCAATTCAGTACTACAATGGACATAGCGGTCAGAGCACATACAGTGATCTGACAATAACCCAAAATCATAGAACGAGCTCTGAGACGTGGGAACTCTGCAGACCGCAATCCCTAATCCTCTCCAAACAACACTAAAGGCAGCCGTGGATTGTGCCTAACTCTGCCTATGCAACTCGGCACAGCCTGAGAAACTAACTAGCCTGAAGATAGAAAATAAGCCTACCTTGCCTCAGAGAAATACCCCAAAGGAAAAGGCAGCCCCCCACATATAATGACTGTGAGTTAAGATGAAAAGACAAACGTAGAGATAATATAGATTCAGCAAAGTGAGGCCCGACTTTCTTAACAGATCGAGGATAGACAAGGTAACTTTGCGGTCTACACAAAACCCTAAAGAAAACCACGCAAAGGGGGCAAAAAGACCCTCCGTACCGAACTAACGGCACGGAGGTACACCCTTTGCGTCCCAGAGCTTCCAGCAACAAATTAGACAAGCTGGACAGAAAAAATAGCAAACAAATAGCAAAGAAGAACTTAGCTATGCAGAGCAGCAGGCCACAGGAATGATCCAGGGAAAAGCAAGTCCAACACTGGAACATTTACAGGAAGCCAGGATCAAAGCATTAGGTGGAGTTAAGTAGAGAAGCACCTAACGACCTCACCAGATCACCTGAGGGAGGAAACTCAGAAGCCGCAGTACCACTTCCCTCCACCAACAGAAGCTCACAGAGAGAATCAGCCGAAGTACCACTTGTGACCACAGGAGGGAGCTCTGCCACAGAATTCACAACACAGTTAAGCCCCTTAAGGACATTTTACCCTTTCCAGCGTTAATCTAGTATCAGACAAATGCAAATATGATTGTGCTTATTCATGTTTTGTGTTCACTCTTGAAACATACCTTATTTTTTTTTTTTTCACTTACAGATTCCTGTCCACTGGATTGTCCTTTGCGGGTCTCCACCTTGAATTTTTGATTGGCCGCTCCACCATTTCTGGCATTGTGCGGTTAACCTGTTGCCAAATATGGCATAGACTTAAGGACCTTGTGATGCCTGAGCCAAAACAGGCTGATTGGCTCAAAATAGCCCGTGGGTTCCAGGTCAATTGTGACTTCCCAAACTGCATTGGAGCGGTGGATGGGAAACATATTAGGGTACGTAAGCCGCCGAACTCTGACTCCCAATTCTACAACTATAAGCAGTTTTTCTCTGTAGTTCTGTTAGCTGTAGTTGACAGTAACTACAGGTTTATAATTGTAGACATTGGGGCCTATGGCCGAACTGGAGACTCTAGGGTCTTCAATTCGTCTATAATGGGTCGGCAGCTACGTGACAACCAGTTAGACCTCCCACCACCACAACAACTCCCAGGCTCCACTGCAGAAGCACTGCCTTTTTTTTTTGGTTGGAGATGAGCCCTTCCAACTCACCAGACACGTCATGAGGCCTTATCCCCGGCGCAACCTGGACCACCGTCGGAGGATATTTAATTTGCGCCTTTCTAGGGTGCGCAGACTGGTGGAGTGCGCCTTTGGTATTCTGGTGGCCAAATGGCGTGTCCTCCAGTCTGCCATACAGCTCAGTGAGGCTACAGTAAATGAAGTTATGAAAGCATCAGTAATTTTGCACAACTATACCTGCATACATGATTGCTTCTCAGATGGTAATGATGAACACATGTTGCGTAGTGTTATTAGGCCAACACCACATGGCCCTCCTCCACGCCGTCCCCTTTCTGGCATAAAAGTTAGGGATGTATTGCCCAATTTTTTTGTTTCTCCTCAGGGTTCTACTCCCTGGCAAGATTATGCTGTTTCTCAGTTGTGATTTCATTATTTTAAAGATATGTTTGGGAAATATACTATTTTAATCCACTGAAACAGTACTGTGTGTGTTTTGTTTCCTTACTGACCATATGTTTATGTTTTCTGAATATGTGTGTGATGCAAAAATGATTAATCCACAAACATCAATTGGCTTTGGTGATAACTTTTTACTAACATAGCAACCCTTTTTTTTAATCTTTAAACCATATATTAGGCATATGGTTTGTATAACCCTTTTTTATGGGTTGCTTTCTAACAAGGATCCACGACAAAGTGGAAATGGTGGCCAAACACAAAATTAACATGGTAGCCAGCTACCAAAATAAAAACAAAAAAAAACAGCAAAAACACAAAACAATAACAGATTCCTGTAAGTTGGTGGGGGAGATGTTGACAGCTCTGGGTCCTGGTCAGGGGGCCTTTGTTGGGCCGATGGGAGTTCATCCTGTGAGGATGCAGTGGCTTGTGGCCCAGAATACTGGCCTTGTCCATATTGGCCAGTTGTGTGGTGACCATAAGCCAATTGTCTCTGTGCATCATGCTGACGTACAGATTGCCTTGCATCATACCCCAACCCAAAATGTCCATGTTGTCCAAACCCAGGTTGGGACCAGCCAACATCACTGGGTCTGGAAAAGTGGCCATATTGGGATTGGGGGTTGTAGCCTGCCATTTGGTAGTCTGATGGCCTTTGTAGATTTTGGGGTGGGAGGGGTTGAAGTGGAGGCATACGTGGAGTAGGTGCTGCAAATCCTGATTGATTGTGCTCCTCTTGAGGGAATTGAAGGCGCAAGAGGTTGGTTTGGCCAAGCTGCCTTCGCTCCAGATATTCAAAAACCTCATAGGGGTTATTTGGAGGGGAGCTTAAATCAATCAGGATTTGCATACACCCTCTCACACGTAGCCTCACCTCACGGGGAAGGGGTCTAAGGTAACGGGCAAGGCTGCGGGCAAAGGCCTCCTCGCCATCATCCGTGGCTGCCCTGGCCAAATAATTGAGGACCCCAGCATCAACATCACTTCTTCTGGCTTCCAGCTCTCTCCTTCGGCGGGATCTCCCTAAAGGCCCAGCTGCCTGTGGGGATGACACCAGTGGGCCTGTAGGGCTGCTGCTCTGGCCATGTTCCTCAAGCCTTTCCGCATCATGTGCTGCTGAGGGTGGTGGTGCTGCATCTTCCTCACTTGCTGCTGCCTGCAGTGATGATGATGCTGATGGGTCCTCAAGATGGATGCTGATGAAGCCAAAGATTGTCCTGCAACCTCTTCCTCCACACTCACAGGATCTATGAGAGCCTCAGATTCTGATCCGGTTTCCCTCTCTGTGAGGTTAGACTGTGTTCTGTTAATAAAACAATAAAAGGTAATTATTTTGTGGACATTGTTTAATTACACATCTGTGAGCAATATTACCACAAAAAAAAACACACACACAACCTCACATCAGCACAACATCTCCTTCTCTACTCCCCTCTTATCTCATATTCACACAAGAATATACAAGATTTGTCTTGTGGATCCCCACAAATGTACCAAACACTATCACAACACATCATAATGTGGCATACCATTTCAAGCTAGACCAAAACCATGAAGACCCACCTCTTCAAACAATCAGATAACATGCAGTAACAACCCATCCAACAAAACACTGCCTGAACATCTCTAAACTCGCATACTACATTCTCACCCATCCTTTGTTGAAGCTTGGGATGCTTTGCGGCCATGGTCCTCTCTCCTCCAGGACCCTTTTTGAATTTATGCTTGTTTACATTATTGTTTGCACTATATTGACACATCCTTACATGCAATTTGCAATGTAATAACCCTAATCCACAAAACAGACTAAGATTTAGTTTCATTACTAATGTGTTTAGTGGTTTTTACTTACTGCCTAAGATCCATACTGACATCCAAAAAGGAAAGACGGTCATAATATATGTATTTGCGCTTCTTCAGTGGGGCTGCTGACCCACTTCTAGCCCGCTGCTGTCTTTCCCGCCGGTATTGGTCCCGGATGCTGCGCCATCGTGTCATAACATCATCCACTGCAATTGCATGGTCAGAAATATTGTTCAATATCATTCTGAACATAGCTTATTCCAGTTGTCAGTCATATTTTGTATTTTTGTGTAAAAATTTGTTATAGCACCATAATTTCCATGGTGATGCAGATGATAAAGGGGTTACATGCAGAGGTCTATATATTGCCCACAGTTAATAACTTGACAGTAACAGACTGGTAGAGAGGGGAGAGAACCCGGTTCTTGCAAACATACATTAGGTAAGATATGATAGGATAGGAAAATGCCTTGTGCAATAATGAGCCTAATGTGCGAAATTATGTCAAAATAAGACAAGGGACAACACCCCTCTGGACGGGGTATGAGGCCAAGAAAATATTTAGCAGGGCAAGATCAAGATTAACTATGTCCAGAAACACTTTGGCATGTTACTCAGCTTTAGAAAATGCCAAAAATGGCCATAAATGACATCTACTATATAAAGCTGAATGTGTGTGTGTATGTGTGTGTGTGTGTGTGTGTATGTCCGGGATTGGCATCTGCACCGTCGCAGCTACAGCCATAAAATTTTGCACAGTCACACGTCTGGACCCTGAGAGCGTCATAGGCTATATTGTGAGGCGAAATTTTAACCCCGCGCGTTCCAATTCACCAAACAATTTAGCCCCTATCTACATAATGGGGAAAAAAGTGAAATGAAAAGTGTTGGAGGCGTCGCAGCTACAGCCACAAAATTTTGCAAAGTCTCACGTCTGGACCCCGAGAGCGTCATAGGCTATGTTGTGAGGTGAAATTTTAACTCCGCGCTTTCCAATTCACCAAACTATTTTTCCCCTATCTACATAATGGGAAAAAATGAAAGGAAAAGTGTAGAAGGCAAATTGACAGCTGCCAGATGTGAACAAGGGGGACTTAATGAATTAGAGCGATGGCGCCAAAGAGTATATACCGTACAGTTGCTAAGGTGGGGCCCCGACATGGGATACTCACCACACACGGGGATATGAACACACACACAAAATGCGCCAGACACTACCACGTGCTTGAACACCTATTACCCTCAGCACACATTTCACCAGAAATACACCAACCTCGCCACATAAAAGTCGAAACACAAAAGTCGCCGCTCAAAACTCGCCACGCGCAGAACTCGCCACATGCAAAAACTAGGCTCTTGCAAAACTCGCCACAAGTGCAAAACTCACCTCATGGAAAACTCGCCACACGCAAAACTTGCACACGCAGAAAAATTGCCACATGCACAAAAGTTGCAACACATGCAAAAGTTGCCTCACACAAAACTTGCACATACTCAAAAGGCAGCACACATAAAATTCGCCACGCGCAAAACTCACCATGCGCAAAACTTGCTGCACACAACTTGCTACACTAACCTGTCACATGCAACTCGATACACAAAAAGTTGCTACACGCATATTGCCACACAAAACTCATCTCACAAAAGTCGCTACATGCATGTCGCCACACGCAACTCAACACACACAACTTGACAAACGAAACTCGCCCTAAAACACACACAAGTCTGGTATTATCCTTCAAAAATAAAAATCTGATTAATAAGCAGACAAACTACAACAAATGTACCATATAGGAAATACGGCAGCTGTCAGTCACATGACCTGTCTATTATGTGTATGTGTGAGCTAATATATACTGCCAGGGGGAGGGCTTCCTGTTGGCTGGGGATTTATCAGGCTGCCAATTTAGCTTACAAATACTGAGGTAAAAATACTGACCAAATAACGTGTGAACAAGGTCTAATAGAGGAGGAGATGACACACAGGTATATACTATATGCAGGGGAGATGATACACAGATATATACTATATACAGGAGAGATGACACACAGGTATATACTATATACAGGAGGAGATGAGATACAGGTATATGCTATATATAGAAAATGACATACAGGTATATACTATATACAGGAGGAGATTACACACAGATATATACTATATACAGGGGAGATGACACACAGGTATATACTATATACAGGAGAAGATGACATACAGGTATATACTATATATAGAAGGAGATGACATACAGGTATATACTATATATAGGAGATGATGACATACAGGTATATACTATATACAGGAGATGACCTACAGGTGTATACTATATATAAGGGAGATGACAAACATGTATATACTGAGGTGAAAATGAGAGGTGTGAGGTGAAAATGAAAAGGTGTGAGTGCAAAATGAGAGGAGTGAGGGAAAATAGTGGAGTGATCGGAAAATGACAGATGTGAGGTCGAAATGACAAGTGTTAGGGGGGAATGAGAGGAGTGAGGGAGAAAATGAGAGGTGTGAGGGAGAAAATGAGAGATGTGAGGGGGAAAATGAAAGATGTGATTGGGAAAATGAGAGGCGTGATGAGAAAATAAGAGAAGTGACGTGCTATAACTAACCACAGATATTTACTATGCCCAGGCAACGCCGGGCTCTTCAGCTAGTATAAAGATAAAAATGATTGCTCAAGTAATCATGTAGGGAAAGCATCTTGTAAAGTTCAATCTTGTGAATACATGAGTGTACTTACATAGACTTGTCTGCTCCGCACGTGGCCGTTGGGCATAATTGGGGAATAGGAGCCCACAGATGGCCCTCCAAGCTGCCTCTTTCCTGGCCTGATTGGAGTAGTTCGGATCCCGCTGGTCCCATATTTCTGGCCTTTCTTGGACCAGGATGAGGAGCATATCCACGTTAATGATGGATGCCATGCTGCTTGGAACTCTGTGGAGGCGAGCACCAGACTTCCGGGATGTCTGTGTGGCTTTTTGAGCTAATTAGCATGTCTGAGATTCATGATTGAGGGCTTGTCTCAATTCCTTGCACCTGGCGATGTCTGGAGATGTCTGGCGTATTTCACGCAAGTCACACTGTTGGTCCGTGTGTAATCCGTATATTTCTCGCCCCTATAGACTTTCATTGGCGATTTTTTTTGAGCAATACGGTGACAAAATCGCAGCATGCTGCGATTTTCTACGGCCGTAGAAGCCCGTATAATACGGATCCGTAAAATACGGCAGGTAGAAGCTGGGCCATAGAGATGCATTGTACCGTGTGCAATCCGTATTTTCTGCACCTCTCATACGTCCATAAAACTCGCTAGTGTGAGGCCGGCCTTAGGGTGTGTCACCCAGTTGTAATAAAGGTTACCTGATTAGAGGCCCACTCAGAAGTTTTGCTCCCCCGTGAACCAAAACTATAGCCTCTGCTACATAGGATGCGAGTATTGCCAGTCTAGTCTGAATATAGCGATCAGTGTCAACACTGACTTATTTTTTCTTCCAGTTCTAATGATGATACTTTTATTTAGTATTTTTATTTAATTAAGATTTATTTATCTGTTTTTTTGAATTATGTCAGAATAGACCTTTGCCCTGTTTGTGCAGTATTGTGAGTTATTAAGTTACTCAAGTAATTAAGCTGAGCTGTGGTTAAAGGGAATTGCCACTACACAGTGAACTGAGTTGTGCTTTTTCATCTGCAGCCAGTGCTGAAAACAACTGATCAGGTTGTTGCACCCCCACCAATCTGATACTAATGACTTATATTGGAAAACTGGTCAATCTCTTAAAAATATTACTCACCCATCCTTGGGATAGGTCATCAATTTCAGATCCGCTAGTTGTGGCATTGTTGAGTTCCACATGTTGCACATTCAACGTTCCTAGGATAAGGATAGATCAACAGTATCTCAAAGATGGAAAAAAAAACTCCTATAAGAACATCTAATACATTAGTTTTATTTTTAGAGCCACAAAATCAATTAATAAACAGTTCAGCATTTTACTTTTTAGAAATGTGTGAACTCGTGTCCAACGTAATTAGTAAAGAGGAATCACAAACAATGCCATAGAAGAATTGCATTTTCCCGATTTTTTTCAATAAATTGAAAAAGTGAAGGCATGTTCGTTGCAGAAATATGCATAAGTTAACAAGCACAAACAAATAATTCAGGGATCATCCTTAAGCTCGCAACCCACATTAAGTGTCTAAGTTGTATTGCAAGTCATGAACTGAAAACCAAACAAACTAAGGATATGTGTACACGCTAAGTATTTGTTATAGCAACTTCTGCACCATTTCTGCATCTGTTGGATGATCTGAGCTACCTCCACATGTGGCTGATGCTGGCAAATAATATATAAAAAATGTAGCAGATGGTTATATCCAACTAGTCTCAATTGTAGATTGCGTGTTCCTCCAACACGCTATCTACAAATAATATTTAGCCAAAATCTGTCGCTAACAGATGAGGCTGGAGCCAAGTACCGACTGCGGAGCCTAATACATTAAACCCTGCTGTCGATCTCTGACAGCAGCATATAAAGGATTGTGCGATCACGGTTGCATGCATTGGCCCACATTGGCTCCCGTTGCATGATTGCAGAGTGCCTATAGGATTGCTGACGACCTCTGTTGCTGTCATATCGGTTCTCCAGTGATGCTCAGCCAAGATTTTTAACCCATTCAAGCTGCAGCCCATTTTTCATTTTTACGTTTCTGTTTTTCACTACCCTTCTTCCCAGAGCCATAACTTTTTAATTTTTCTAATAGAATCGGTCAAAAGTGGTGCACTCAATCCAAGAAGGGGGTGCCCGAAGTAAAAAAGTCAATAATACAAAACGATGACCCCCTCGGCACTCAAAAAATAACAGAGATTCAGGTTTCAAGTGGTTTCCAATTTAATACATAGCCAACATAACAGGATATACTGACATCAATCCATCCAATGTTTCGGCATAAATGCCTTTATCAAGGATATCTATAGATATAGTAACAGAAATTGAACGATTAACATAATCAAATAAAGGGTATATACATAACCAAAGATATTTCAGCTCCCACTTACAAACAAGAAACGCGCGACTCTGATCAGTGCCTATGCTCCCACGATGACTAATCCGGATGACATTAAAGATAAGTTCTATGATGAACTTGACACACTTATTTCAGCAATCCCACAGGCAGACAAGCTCATTATACTTGGAGACGTTAATGCCAGAGTGGGAACAGACCATCAAAACAGGGAAGGGGTCATTGGGAGACACGGCACTGGCAAGTGTAACAGTAATTGCCTGCTGCTCCTCAAGATGTGTGCCACACATGACCTTGTCATCACCAACACTTTATTCCGCTTACCCACCCGCAAGAAGACATCATGGATGCACCCACGCTCGAGGCATTGGCATCTCATTGATTACATCATTGCCAGGAAAAGGGATGAGATGGACTTTAGAGTGACGAAGGCCATGTGTGGTGCAGACTGCTGGACTGACCATCGCCTCATTGTATCTAAGTGCAGGCTCCGCATCCTGCCTGCGAGGAGACCCCAATGGCAGAAAACGACAAAGAGGCTGAATATCTATAAGCTGCAAAATAAAAGAATTGCAAGGGAATTTGCCAATGACTTTGATGGCAGACTGTTAAATATACTACAGGCAGAGGAGATTGGCGTTGAGGAACAGTGGACAATTCTGAGAGATGCTGTTTATAATACTGCTCTGGAGCATCTTGGATCAGCAACCAGAAATAATCAAGACTGGTTCGATGAAAACGACGAGGAAATAAAGACACTCATAGAAGAGAAACATCAGCGGTATAAGGTGTACCAAAATGACCCCACGTCGTTAGCTAAGAAAGGTGCCTTTACCAACATAAAAAGAAAGGTACAAATCAAGCTACGCGAGATGCAGGATATCTGGTTTAGCAAGAAGGCCGATGAAATTCAGGGCTATGTAGATACCCATGACCAGAAACGCTTCCACGATGCGCTCAAAGCTGTATATGGACCCCAGTCATCAAGCTCTTCATCTCTGCTTAACGCAGATGGAACTAAGCTGCTGACAGAAAGGAAACAAATTCTGGAACGGTGGGCTGAGCACTTTAATAATATTCTTAATCGCCCTGCCAATATCAATGATGAGGCTATTGCTCTCCTGCCCCAGGTAGAAATCAACAAGGAGCTTGATGTTCTTCCAAGTGGAGATCAAGTCAGGAAAGCAGTAAAACAACTTTCTTGTGGAAAAGCACCCGGAAATGATGCTATACCTGCTGAGGTATATAAATCTGGCTGCCCTGTTCTGATGCAAACGGTGACCAAACTATTCCAATATATGTGGACAAAGGAACAGGTTCCACAACAGATGAAAGATGCCAGCATAATCCACATATACAAGAGGAAAGGTAATCGCCAATCTTGTGACAACCATCGAGGCATCTCCCTTCTGTCCACTGCAGGCAAGATAATAATAATAATAATTATAATAATTTTTATTTATATAGCGCCAACATATTCCGCAGCACTTTACAAATTATAGAGGGGACTTGTACAGACAATAGACATTACAGCATAACAGAAATACAGTTCAAAACAGATACCAGGAGGAATGAGAGCCCTGCTCGCAAGCTTACAAACTATGAGGAAAAGGGGAGACACGAGAGGTGGATGGTAACAATTGCTTTAGTTATTCGGACCGGCCATAGTGTAAGGCTCGGGTGTTCATGTAAAGCTGCATGAACCAGTTAACTGCCTAAGTATGTAGCAGTACAGACACAGTGGGCTATTAACTGCATAAAGTGAATGAGAACATGATGCGAGGAACCTGATAGTTTTTTTTTTTTTAGATATTGGCTCGTGTCTTGCTAAACCGCCTTTTACATCACCTTGAGCAAGGACTATTACCTGAAAGCCAGTGTGGTTTCCGTGCTAAACGTGGAACAGTAGATATGGTCTTTTCAGCACGTCAACTTCAGGAAAAGTGCCAGGAGCAACACCGTGACCTTTATGTAACTTTTGTTGATTTGACCAAGGCTTTTGACACAGTCAGTAGAGATGGCCTGTGGAAGATCATGGCAAAATTTGGCTGCCCGAGCAAGTTCATCTCAGTCATCCGACAGTTCCATGATGGCATGATGGTGAAGGTTCTGAATGATGGAGACGTATCTGAGGCTTTGCCAGTAAAAAATGGTGTAAAACAAGGCTGTGTGCTGGCTCCAACCCTGTTCAGTATGCTGTTCTCTGCAATGTTAAGTGATGCCTTTAACAACTGTGAAGATGGAATCCAGGTTAGGTACAGGACTGATGGCAAGCTATTCAACCCAAAACGCCTGAAGGCGGTTACGAAAGTGCATGAGACTGTTATCCGTGAATTACTATTTGCTGATGACTGTGCACTTAACGCTAGCACGGAACAGCAGATGCAGCATGAAATGGACAGTTTTTCGCAAGCCTGCGACAGTTTTGGTCTCGAGATCAAAATTAGAAAAACTGAAGTTATGTATCAACCGGCTCCAGGAAAACTGTACAAGGAGCCACGTATCACGGTGAAGGAGCAAAACCTCAAAGCAGTCGATAACTTCACCTACTTAGGCAGTACACTTTCCCGTGAAGTAACCATAGACGCTGAGGTTAACAACAGAATCGCCAAAGCCAGTGCCGCCTTCGGGAGACTGCGTAAGAACGTCTGGGAACGAAGGGGACTCAGCCTTACCACCAAGCTGAAGGTCTACTGCGCGGTGGTCCTCACCACACTTCTCTATGCTAGCGAGACCTGGACAGTGTACAGCCGGCATGCTAAACAGCTTAATCATTTCCTCATGAGTTGCCTCTGCAGACTCCTCCACATCAGGTGGCAAGACAATGTCCCAGACACGGCAATTCTGGAACAAACTGGGCTCTGCAGCGTTTACACTCTCCTGCTGAAAGTCCAAGTCAGGTGGGCTGGACATGTGGTCCGAATGCCGGACAGCCGACTACCGAAACAACTGTGCCAAGGAAAGCGAGCAGTTGGGGGGCAGAAGAAGCGCTATAAAGACTGCCTTAAGGTGTCTCTCAAAAACCTGGAAGTCAACACCAATGAATGGGAAGAGCTTGCCCTGGATCGTCCAGGTTGGCGGGGCAGGATCACCTCAGCTGAAGATAGGAAAATCTGTGACGCAAAAAGAAAGTGTGCTGTACGCAAGGCACAAGCAGAATCTGGTGTACTGACCACATCTGCTTTCGTATGTCAAGTATGTGGGTGAACCTTCAGGGCCCGGATTGGACTCATCAGCCACCTCCGGACCCATAACTATTAATTCTCTTCTAACACTGAAGTCATGGTCATCTTCGAAAACGAAGGACGAACATCATAGATATAGTAAAGGCCCCATCACACATAGCGAGATCGCTAGCGAGATCGCTGCTGAGTCACAAGTTTTGTGACGCAACAGCGATCTCAGTAGCGATCTCGCTATGTGTGACACGTACCAGCGATCAGGCCCCTGCTGTGAGATCGCTGGTCGTGTCGAAATGGCCTGGGCCATTTTTTGATCGTTGAGGTCCCGCTGACATCGCTGAATCGGCGTGTGTGACGCCGATTCAGCGATGTCTTCGCTGAATCGGCGTGTGTGACGCTGATTCAGCGATGTCTTCGCTGGTAACCTGGGTAAACATCGGGTAACTAAGCGCAGGGCCGTGCTTAGTAACCCGATGTTTACCCTGGTTACCATCCTAAAAGTAAAAAAACAAATGCTACATACTTACCTATCGCTGTCTGTCCTCAGCGCTCTGCTTCTCTGGTCTGGCTGTGAGCGCCGGTCAGCCGGAAAGCAGAGCGGTGACGTCACCGCTCTGCTTTCCGGCCGCTGTGCTCACAGCCAGACCAGAGAAGCAGAGCGCCGAGGACAGACAGCGATAGGTAAGTATGTAGCGTTTGTTTTTTTTTACTTTAACGATAGTAACCAGGGTAAACATCGGGTTACTAAGCGCGGCCCTGCGCTTAGTTACCCGATGTTTACCCTGGTTACCGGGGACCTCGGGATTGTTGGTCGCTGGAGAGCTGTCTGTGTGACAGCTCTCCAGCGACCAAACAGCGACGCTGCAGCGATCCGGATCGTTGTCGGTATCGCTGCAGCGTCGCTATGTGTGACGGGGCCTTAACAGAAATTGAATGATTAACATAATCAAATAAAGGGTATATACATAACCAAAGAAATATTCACGTATGCATACAAAATCATATATATAATTCTTTGGCGGCTGTGTATTGCCATATCAATGAACAAACCACCATAGGGAAGGAGTAAAGGGGGGAAGAATAACCAAAATGTGTAAATTACTCTGATAAAAGTAAGGAACAAGCAAGAAATAAGGAGATGGGAATGGAAAGAAAGGAATAAAAGAAAGAAGAAAAAGAAAAAACGGAAAAAATGGGTACAAAGAGAACACAGTTCCTGGTTAATGGCAATTCGAAAAAATACCAGATGACGTAGTAAAGAGACCCAAAACCAAAGTAGGGGAATAAAGTACAGGAAGAAAGATATAGATTACAAATCAAAGAACCCAGTATCAGGATCAGAATCGACCCAGATACACGTCAGAGGTACAGATGAAAGCGGTACAAGAGGAGATCTACCTAACAAAAGGAACAGTATTAGGTAGGTAGAAAAAAATAATAACGGTACCCTGTACGGGGTATGTATAAGATATGTTCCAGCATTTCAAAATGTAGTAAATGTGCAGGAGCAACCCGTGTGCTAAATGCAGGGTCCAAACAAAAAGTGTACAACGCAGAAACAAGAAAGATAAACAACGAATAGTACTGTTAATAAAAAGGAAAGAGAGCACAAAACTAAACAAAATCCCGAAAGTGGTGAATGAGAGCTGCATAGTTACCTTGTGAGTAGTGTTGAGCATTCCGATACCGCAAGAACCAACTAGCCCCCTTAATCCGAGCAAACAAATCAGACAGCAGCGGAAAGGGGTACTGAAATTTGACCGTGATTTTATTTAGAAGGCGGTAATCAATACAAGGTCTCAGCGAACCATCCTTCTTGGCCACAAAAAAGAACCCTGCTCCCAATGGCGACGATGACGGGCGAATATGACCCTTCTCCAAGGATTCCTTTACGTAACTCCGCATAGCGGCGTGCTCAGGCACAGACAAATTAAACAGTCGACCTTTAGGAAACTTACTACCAGGAATCAAATTGATAGCACAATCACAATCCCTATGCGGAGGTAGGGCACTGGACTTGGGCTCATCAAATACATCCCGGTAATCCGACAAGAACTCTGGGACCTCAGAAGGGGTGGATGATGAAATAGACAGAAATGGAACATCACCATGTACCCCCTGACAACCCCAGCTGGACACAGACATTGATTTCCAATCCAATACTGGGCTATGGACTTGTAGCCATGGCAACCCCAACACGACCACATCATGCAGATTATGCAACACCAAAAAGCGAATATCCTCTCATACATCCGTAAAACTCTCTAGTGTAACGCTGGCCTTAGTGATGAGCGAGCATATTCGTTGCTCGTTGCTCGGGTGGTCTCGAGTGTTTTATTACTGCTCGGAAATTTAGTTTTCCTTGCCGGCAGCTGGATGATTTGCGGCTACTAGACAGCTTGATTACATGTGGGGATTTCCTAGCAATCAGACAACCCCCACATGTACTCAGGCTGGCTAGCAGCCATAAATTATCCAGCTGCGGCAAGGAAAACTAAATCTCCGAGCAGTCATAAATTACTGAGAGACCACCCGAGCATGCTCGGGAAAACCCAAGCAACGAGTACACTCGCTCATCACTAATAAGGATGCCAGTAAGGCAATGAAACACATAGTGGGCAATAAAGACCTTCTAATAAATATTGCAGCAAGAGACTTCTTTACAGCAGCACAGCTAATTTTTAAATGTTTTTTTGTTTCCGTTTTAGTAAAATATAGAATTAATTAACCCAATCACTAAATGCCATAGAGAAAGAAAATGAAAACACCAACATTGCGACTTTTTCGTCACTTCCTCTCCCTAAAAAATGCAATAAAATGAAATCAAAGTATCTTATGAACACAGAATTGGTATCAATAAAATATTCAACTCACCACACAAAAAAAACTACTCAGAAAACAGAAAAATAAAAATGTTATGGATCAAGGAAAAAGGCAACACAAAGCAAAAAATATATAATTTTTACAATGGTTTGAATTTTTTTCCCCCCAATGAACAATGTAAAACCAAAAAAGCAATGGCTGAAATTCATTTTTTTTTCATCATTCATCCCTCCTGGAATTTTCTTCCCATCTGTCAGTACATTATGTGGTACAATGAATAATGCCATTCAAAACTACAGTTCGTCTTGCAAAACATCAAGTTCTTATGGATCTATGATGGAAAAATAAAAAAAAAAGTTATAGCTGTGGGAAGGAGGTAAGGAAAAAAAAAAAAGAAAAATGCAGCCAGAATTTTAAAAGTGCAAAAGAAAAAACCCTAATATAAAAAAACAACAAAATAAAGACTTCCACATGACCCCAGAGATTGCAGCTCCTTATTCCAGAATGTGTTCTTGAAGTATTAGCGAGCCAGGAAGGGTTGGTCATCAGAATATATTGTAGCATCATAGATCCAGTAGTTACTGTGCATGATCACACATCTCAATTGCAAACTGCACATTTCTTGACTTCATTTATTTCTACACAGCATTACTAAGAGGTATGCATCAGCTGCACTACCGTAAACCCCAACATCTACAATTACAAACCAGTGCCTACGGTCAGAAAAGAGGAACATGTGACACGTAGAAGCTGCACTGATGATTTCAAATCATCCAGCAACTAGTGGGGAAAAGACTTTCATGTATATTTTCCTGGAAGAAGAGAAGGATCATGATTAAAACCTTACTATCTACTTCTACCTGGAACAATGTTCCATGCGTATGGAAATTGTTACATCACCTAACTAAGAAAGTTGTTTGTTAAGGAAGCCCTGATTGAAATTCTTTCAAAATTCCGAAGAACTCATGTTTACTTTGCCCTGCCTCCCTTTACTGAGTGGCGGACATACAGCAACCAGCAATATTGAAAAATACTGCATATAATTCGAGCAGGGGCGGCCTCTACACACAAATATACCTCCCATCCATTGGCTTCAAGCAGTTTGGAAACAGCTGAGTAAGTAAAAAAAGTGAGTGTTAAATTCTCACACATCAACATTAGTGATGAGCGAGTGTACTCGTTGCACGGGTTTTCCCGAGCACGCTCGGGTGACCTCCGAGTATTTATGACTGCTCAGAGATTTAGTTTTCCTTGTTACAGCTGAATGATTTACAGCTACTAGCCAGGCTGAGTACATGTGGGGGTTGCCTGGTTGTTAGGGAACCCCCACATGTACTCAGCCTGGCTAATAGCTGTAAATCATTCAGCTGCCGTGATGAAAACTAAATCTCCGAGCAGTCATAAATACTCAGAGGACACCCGAGCAACGAGTACACTCGCTCATCACTAATCAACATCAAAAATTCAAGGGTCAAATAAACCTTGAACAAACCTAATAAAAAAGAAAAATATAGCCATTGACATAGAGGATAGATTTTTTCACAACTAATCGTTGAATATTTTCATAAACAATAAAAAAATCTGTTAAGAAATTAATTTTTGGTAAAGTATAAAAAAAGCTGATAAAATAAAAATAAAATTAAAAGTAAGACAGACAAACAGAATTCTACATTGTACGTCCCATGTGGGGTCAGATTGTGAAAAATTGCGCAAAAAGCTTGCATAAATCTAACACATTTTCAAAAACATTTATTAAAAATGTAACAAATGAAAAAAATAAATTAATGCCATTTTATGAAGAAAAAAATTGAAATATTGCATGTTCTTATCTCAGTGTGATTTTTTTTTGGAGGATGCTGTGGAAGAAATAGAAACAAGATATAGACGTGACCTATCAAGGACTGCTGTAAGACTATTGAATAAACCCATAGCCTCCTCTTCCTCATCTTTTTTTATTCAAGCATCAGACGTTGCTTTCCAAAATGGTGGCCAATAAACCACACACAAAGAACATGGTTCATAGGCAGGGAAGCCAAAAATTTTAGAAATATTCAGCTACATCAAAATGTAGATGAAAAAACATTAGAGTTAGTGGCTAGTGCAGTACTAATTAGGTTCCGTGTTTTTCTACCTGAAGTACTGTGATTTCCACTCATGGGGTGAATACAGAGGTGGATTAAGAGAAGCCAGGGTTCTTGGCAGTTCAGACTGAATGGGCCCCCCCATCACCTAATCTGACATATGAAGGATCACCTGATCAGATGTTATATGAAAGTTCACATGATGGGCACACAGTTGCTCAAGTGCCTGTTTGGGAGACCGTGAATGGCCAGAAAGAAAGCAGGAAACTGCAAGCATAGCACACTTTTTTCTCATTTTGCTTTGCCCTCCACACAGTATTTGACCCCTTAAAATGAAAATGAATACTGACTACACAGACTAATATAAACCACAAGAAGTGACATCACTTACTGTAGTTTATTGCTATGGAATAGCACTATACAATAATGGATGGTAAAAGAGGAGCTGTATGTAATAAGAGCGAGAGCACTATACATAAGTAAGAACACTATATAAGAATGGATGGTGCTATATATAATAAGAAAGTCCACTGAATGACACTATACATACAGTGGGGCAAAAAAGTATTTAGTCAGTCAGCAATAGTGCAAGTTCCACCACTTAAAAAGATGAGAGGCGTCTGTAATTTACATCATAGGTAGACCTCAACTATGGGAGACAAACTGAGAAAAAAAAATCCAGAAAATCACATTGTCTGTTTTTTTAACAATTTATTTGCATATTATGGTGGAAAATAAGTATTTGGTCAGAAACAAACAATCAAGATTTCTGGCTCTCACAGACCTGTAACTTCTTCTTTAAGAGTCTCCTCTTTCCTCCACTCATTACCTGTAGTAATGGCACATGTTTAAACTTGTTATCAGTATAAAAAGACACCTGTGCACACCCTCAAACAGTCTGACTCCAAACTCCACTATGGTGAAGACCAAAGAGCTGTCAAAGGACACCAGAAACAAAATTGTAGCCCTGCACCAGGCTGGGAAGACTGAATCTGCAATAGCCAACCAGCTTGGAGTGAAAAAATCAACAGTGGGAGCAATAATTAGAAAATGGAAGACATACAAGACCACTGATAATCTCCCTCGATCTGGGGCTCCACGCAAAATCCCACCCCATGGGGTCAGAATGATCACAAGAACGGTGAGCAAAAATCCCAGAACCACGCGGGGGGACCTAGTGAATAAACTGCAGAGAGCTGGGACCAATGTAACAAGGCCTACCATAAGTAACACACTACGCCACCATGGACTCAGATCCTGCAGTGCCAGACGTGTCCCACTGCTTAAGCCAGTACATGTCCGGGCCCGTCTGAAGTTTGCTAGAGAGCATTTGGATGATCCAGAGGAGTTTTGGGAGAATGTCCTATGGTCTGATGAAACCAAACTGGAACTCTTTGGTAGAAACACAACTTGTCGTGTTTGGAGGAAAAAGAATACTGAGTTGCATCCATCAAACACCATACCTACTGTAAAGCATGGGGCCAGGACGACTGATCCGGGTACATGAAAGAATGAATGGGGCCATGTATCGTGAGATTTTGAGTGCAAACCTCCATCAGCAAGGGCATTGAAGACGAAACGTGGCTGGGTCTTTCAACATGACAATGATCCAAAGCACACCGCCAGGGCAACGAAGGAGTGGCTTCGTAAGAAGCATTTCAAGGTCCTGGAGTGGCCTAGCCAGTCTCCAGATCTCAACCCTATAGAAAACCTTTGGAGGGAGTTGAAAGTCCGTGTTGCCAAGCGAAAAGCCAAAAACATCACTGCTGTAGAGGAGATCTGCATAGAGGAATGGGCCAACATACCAACAACAGTGTGTGGCAACCTTGTGAAGACTTACAGAAAACATTTGACCTCTGTCATTGCCAACAATGGATATATTACAAAGTATTGAGATTAAATTTTGTTTCTGACCAAATACTTATTTTCCACCATAATATGCAAATAAATTGTTAAAAAAACAGACAATGTGATTTTCTGGATTTTTATTTCTCAGTTTGTCTCCCATAGTTGAGGTCTACCTATGATGTAAATTACAGACGCCTCTCATCTTTTTAACCCTCCGTCACATACAACTGATCTGACAGGCGCTTCTCTTTTACTTTCATTTCTCCTTCCTCACCAGATTGTGAGGAAACCCCCTCCCTCCAGGTAGTCTCCTGTCTCTTGAAGGTCTGTGAAACCTGATATCACAGTTGGATTTCAGAGCTTCAGGGGAGAGGATATAGCTGCACAGATCTCTCAGGCTCATTGTATGTGAATACGTCACATTCAGTAAGGTTGGTATTTTATGTTTTTATTCATCACAATAGTTTATTTAGCTTGTTTTATGAATGTATAGCACAAAATGTGAGGATATTTCATAGAAATAAGGGAGATTTTATAAAAGAAAGTGTGCTGCTCAGGCATATACAGTAGTTCCCTAACATATTCCTTCTCTTGCTTCAGATTATCTGCTAAAATGGAGAGGAAAATGTACAATTTATCCAAACAACTTGATGTTGAGGAAGTAACAAACATGCTGTTAGATGATAGAGACCTCACACTGAATGAGGATTTAGGAGAGGAAAGTGAGATTGATTCTCATGATGAGGTGGAAGAATGTGTCCTGGATTCTGAAACAGAGCAAGATGGTGACAGTGGTGAGGATGAAGAAGTTGGATCATATTATATTGGAAAAGATAAAAATTCTAAATGGAACAAGAAGCCATTCCAGAAAAAACGTAGGGAACCTTTAAACATTATTACTCACCTTCCTGCAGTAATAGGAACTGCACGTAATGCAAAAACTGCAGTTGAATGCTGGAACAGTATATTTACAGATGACATTCTGGACTCTATTGTCACATATACCAACCAATATATAGACATTATAAAGGACAAGTACATCTGCAACAGAACCATCAAGCCCACAGATGAAATAGAATTGCGTGCTTTTTTTGGATTACTGTACCTTGCAGGAGCTTATAGGGCAAATAGACAAAGTTTGGAGGAACTTTGGGGTAAAGATGGGGATGGAGTTGAAAAATTTAGCCTTGTTATGTCCATAAACAGATTCAAGATTCTAATTCGTTGCCTTCAGTTTGACGACAGAACTACCCGAACCGAACGCAAAACACATGACCGACTTGCTCCAATTCGTGATATATTTCAAAGATTTGTTGTAAACTGTAAACAAAGTTATTACCCTGGAGAGAATCTCACTATTGACGAAATGCTCCCTGGTTTTCGTGGTAGATGTGCCTTTCGTCAATATATTCCATCAAAGCCAAACAAATATGGAATAAAAATGTATGCCCTTGTTGATGCCAGTAAGACCTACACTTACAACCTGGAAGTTTATGCAGGAAAACAACCAGAAGGTCCTTACTGTGTGAGCAACAAACCCATTGATGTTGTAAAAAGACTGGCTGAACCCTTATTTGGATCGGGTCGCAATATTACAGCTGACAATTGGTTTACAAGTTGTGATCTGATTGATTATCTGAAAATTCAGAAGCTGTCATATGTGGGAACTGTAAGAAAAAACAAAAGGGAATTGCCGCCACAGTTTGTAAGTGTGAAAGAGAGACAACAGTACAGCAGTATGTTTGCATTCCATAATGGAAAGGCTTTAGTTTCCTATGTACCACATGCCAAAAAAATCGTACTTCTTTTATCAACACTTCATGATGATGCTGCCATCGATCCTGGGACTGGGGCAGAAAAAAACCCGGAGATAATTACATTTTACAATGCCACCAAAGGGGGTGTGGATACAGCAGATCAGATGTGCTCCACTTTCAACGTCAGCAGAAACATCAAACGCTGGCCAATGGTAATATTTTTTGCTATGTTGAATTTGGGTGGTATAAATTCACAAGTAATTTATCTTGAAAACAAGCTTGAACCACTCCGTAGACGATTGTATCTGAAAAAATTGGCCCATGAACTAGTACTTGGAGAGCTACGCAGGAGAAGCGTGAAAACAATCGGTATCCCATCTCGCCTTCAAGTTCAGCTCAAAAAGTTCCGCCCAGAAGATGATGGTGAAAAGTCACCATCTGCACCACCTCACAAAAGAAGGAGATGCACCACCTGCCAAACGGAAAGCGGAACCAGAAGGCTTTCAAATTATGAATGTCTCAAATGTCATAAAGCAATTTGCCTGACACATGCAAAAATGGTGTGTAATTCTTGCTATTTGCTCTGCAAGTGTGACTTTTCTGGGGAAACCTCAGAATCTACTTCTGATTGAATATGTTTTTAATAGTACTTAAGGTACCTTAAAATTAAGTTTGTGTTCAAAAATTTTTTTTGTACATTTTTTTGAGAGAGTCGAACTGGGGACTATTTGGCGGGAGTTTTGAAAAGTTTGTATTTCATAGTTATTAGTTTTATGTTAAGTAAATGTTTTTTTTTTGCAACTGATTATGTGTAGTCTCTTTTATTACATCCCTATGAAGGTCACTGATCACTTTTAGAGCACTGAAATTGCAAACATTAGATATTATAGGTATTTTTCCAGCAGGCGCCTGACAGGCACATTGTATGTGAACTCGTTAGTCCGAATATTGTATGTGACGGAGGGTTAAGTGGTGGAACTTGCACTATTGCTGACTGACTAAATACTTTTTTGCCCCTGTAACAAGGGAGGACACTATGTAATAAGAGAAGGCACTATATATTAAACAAGAGGACCCTGTAATAAAGGAAGGCGCTGTACCTAATAAGGAACAAAACTAGGTAATAGAAAATGTTCTATGCATGTTATGTGTGTCACCATTATTACCAATATGTATTAATAATTCTTCACATAAGGGATTACACTTTATAAGCCAGGATTCAGTGACATGGCCATGTGCTTCAATGGACTGTCAGGTTCCTAAGCTTGTCATTATCTCCTCTCTGTGGGTGCCTATCAAAAGCGGGATGCCACTTGTGAGGTAGTCGGCCCAGGAAGCTCTGAAGTCGCAGCTGCTCTAATCCCGGCAAGTCAGCAGAGGGTTAGACTAATTTTTCACCATCTTGGGCATTTTGCTGGGACTGTTCTATAAGTTACTGTTTGGTGGTTCAATAAAGTATCGCCACACTATTTTACTCTCACACTGTGTTATACCCACAATAACAAGAGAGCAAAAGTTCTGTGGGATGAGCCCTGGTCCATGCAGTCCATGGCCAGTGGGCGACAGCACCCACTGACCCCCGGTGTCTCCACATATATCATATAGAAACAAGAGGGCACGTCTAAAGAAGAATATAACGCTGTCTGCAGGGAATTCAGGACAAGTGTTAGAAGAGTTAAAACCAGTAGTGAAGTGAGGCTTGAAAGGGAGACCAAAAGCAATAAAAAAGGATTTTTGGGGTATGTTAAAAGCAAAAGAAAAGTCAAATTTGCTATAGGAGTTTTACAGGATGAAATGAGTGAAGTGGTCAAAAATGATGTTGAGAATGTTGAACTTTTAAATTCCAATTTTACATCTGTGTTCTCTAAGAAAGCAAATGTAGCATCAACTGATCACTGATCTTCACTGTGATATCAAAGGAATAAAAGAAAACACTATCTATAAACAGAGAGATGGTGAGAGAACACTTTAAATGAATTTAAATCTTCTGTGTCAGATGAATTACATCTTAGGGTACTGAAAGAGAGAGCAGACGAAATTGCAGAATCACTAGTCAGAATCTTTGAAATTTTTTGAAAACAGGAAAAGTCCCAGAAAATTGGAGAAGGACAAATATTGTCCCTATCTTTAAAAAATGATAGGAGATAGAACCAGAAAGTTACAGGCCAGTGTGCATTACTTCTATACTAGGAAATATGTATTTATGTACTTGAATGAGAATAGAGAAATTAACCAGAGCCAGAGTGGGTTTGTAAAAAAAAGTCATGCCAGACTAATCTAATTTCCTTCTGTGATGTAGTTACTCACTGGGTTGATCAGGGAAACACGATTGATATAGTATATCTCAACTTCATAAAAGTATTTGATAAAGTATCTCCTACTATCCTAATTGAAAAAATGAGCAAGTATGGGATTGACAAGGCTACGGTTAGGTGGATTCATAACTTGCTCAGTGATCATACTCAAAGAGTGGTAATGAATAGAAGAATGTTTCAAGTGGGGTACCAAAAGGCTCTGTCTTGACCCTAGTGTTGTTCAACACTTTTATAAATGTTCTAGATAAGGGAACTGAAGGTAAACTAATCAAATTTGCAGACCATGCAAAGATAGGAGGATTCAGGAGTATCTAGATATGCATTAACAATAGGTAATTGGCTAACAGAATGGTATTTAACAGGAAAAACTGCAATATCTACATCTGGGCAAGAAGAACAAAAATTACATCTACAGAATGAGAGGAATAGAATTAAGCAACAGCAGATGTGAAAAAGACTTAGGTATACTAATAGATCACAGACTGCACACAAGTCAACAGTGTGATGCAGCAGCAAAAAAGGCAAACACTGTTCAGGGATGTATTAAGAGAAGCATAGAGTCTAGATCACATTATGTAATTATCCCCCTCTACTCTCTCGTGATCAGACCTCTTTGTGTCCAGTTCTGAGCACCACATTTTAAAAAATACATTGAAAAACTGGAGCAAGTCCAGAGAAGAACTACTAGGATGGTGAGCAGTCTGCAAACTATGTCCAAAGAGGAAGAGGAGAGTAAATAGCTATATGCAAATATCTGAAGGGATGTCACAGTGTAGAGGGATTATCCATACTTTATTCTCATTTACAAATGGAAACACAAGAAACAATTGAATGAAACTGAATGGGATAAGATACAGATTTGATATTAGAAAAAACTTTTTGACAGTGAGTTTGATCAATGAGTGGAACTCTAAAATTCTAGGATTCTATGACACTATTGAATTACATGGATCAGTGAGCTGTCCATAAACTATCCACATCACACACTTCTTATTTATACGCTCATCTGCATGACCCCTTAGGTTATTATAGTTCTCCTAATAAAAACATGAGAAAATGAACGAACAAGGGGTGTGACTAAGCATGGTGGAAACAAGGAGTTTCTTTTATTTATTATACAGCTGTGAATTTTGCTCTTTGCTATCATGTAAGAAACACCTACATTTATGTTTTGGATGCCTATTTTCATGGAGCCTATAATTATATTAAGGACAATGTGAACATGGTCCCCCTTGAAGTCCCAGTACCCAGGTTGTTGCCCAGATTTTCCTTATTATTATCAGCTCCTGGATGCATCATACTTGCTTTTCAAAGTATGATTTTTGGATGACTTTTGCACTTGGTCAAATAAAAATGATATATATACTGTAGGTGTGAATGGGTGCCATACACGAAAGCTTTGAGATTTTACTTAAATACAAATTATGTAGTTGTTTCACTGTTTTGGATTCTTTGGAGCAAAACTTGGTTATGAAGAGGCATAGATAGTATTAAATTATAAACTTCCTCCCCTAATCATATTTTCAGCATTTTTTTTGTTCTGAGGCTGAGCAGTCCTTGTCAGGTAAGTTTATGCCAGTGTCCATAAACTCCATCAGTCACTCTGGGACCAAAAAACGTATCCTAGAGCTTTCTGCTACTTTTGCGCAATAAGAATAATATGGCTGCATAGATGTTTTATCAACCGGTAGAAGAGAGCTATATAGATTTTGCAGAGCTGAATATATCAGGAGTGTTCATTAGGCCGAGCGATGTCGTGTTCGGATGCTGTAGCTTGGGGTTATTTTATCCTTTATTCATAAACCTCCAGAATATTGCGTGATGTGATACAATAAATAAAAACAAACCAAACAAAAACTAAGAGTGATGCAGAGCCGTCAGATGGATGCGAAGTTTCATTTTGTAGTCTGGTAGAATTTGAAGCAAAAAAAAAAAAACATTATAAAGAAGGACATAACCCCTTAGTGAAGAAAAAGTTCTTGTCCTCATTGGTTCAATGCATATCATAATTAATATACTTTCCATTTAAATCGGTTGACTGCTTGCAGCATATTAATAATATATCCATAGAGTAGGTTATCAATATTGGATCAGTGGGGGTTTGATTACCGGCACCACCAGTGATCAGCTGTTGTTTGCTTTGGACACCACAAGATGTAAACACTTTGAATGGAGTTGCAAAGCGCAGCTCCATTCACTGTGTAGCAGCCGCAGTGGAGTCCTGAAGAACATCTGCTATCAAAAGAACAGGAAATAAAAGCGGTTTGTTGGGGTGGTCTGGGTGTTGAAACCCATTGACCTCCTATTAATGAGCTATTCTTTAGACAGGTTATCTACATGCTGCCACCCCTTAAACTCTTTTTCCAGGACACTGATACAGAAGACATGAATTGTATGTCCTAAATTTCTTTGGTGTTTCTGCATCAGTCACTGACTGAAAATCTGTCTGGAGTTTCTGAACATTAACCCCTTAAGCGCCGAGGGTGGTTTGCACGTTAATGACCGGGCCAATTTTTACAATTACACTGTCCCTTTATGAGGTTATAACTCTGGAACGCTTCAACGGATCTTGGCGATTCTGACAATGTTTTCTCGTGATATTTTGTACTTCATGATAATTGTAAAATTTCTTCGATATAACATGCGTTTATTTGTGAAAAAAACGGAAATTTGGCGAAAATTTTGAAAATTTTGCAATTTTCCAACTCACTCAATGTCACACAAAATAATTAATAAGTAACATTTCCCACATGTCTACTTTACATCAGCACAATTTTGGAAGCACATTTTTTTTTGTTAGGGAGTTAGAAGGGTTAAAAGTTGACCAGCAATTTCTCTTTTTTACACCAATATTTTTTAGGGACCACATCTCATTTGAAGTCATTTTGAGGGGTATATATGATAGAAAATAACCAAGTGTGACACCATTCTAAAAACTGCACCCCTCAAGGTGCTCAAAACCACATTCAAGAAGATTATTAACCCTTCAGGTGTTTTACAGGAATTGTTGGAATGTTTAAATAAAAATGAATATTTAACTTTTTTTCATAAACAATTTATTTCAGCTCCAATTTGTTTTATTTTACCAAGGGTAACAGGAGCAAATGGACCCCAAAAGTTGTTGTACAATTTGTCCTGAGTACGCTGATACCCCATATGTGGGGGTAAACCACTGTTTGGGCGCATGGCAGAGCTCTGAAGGGAAGGAGCGCCATTTGACTTTTCAATGCAAAATTGACCGGAATTGAGATGGGACACCATGTTGCGTTTGGAGAGCCCCTGATGTGCCTAAATATTGAAACCCCCCACAAATGACACCATTTTGGAAAGTAGACTTCCTACGGAACTTATCTAGATGTGTGGTGAGCACTTTGACCCACCAAGTGCTTCACAGAAGTTTATAATGCAGAGCCGTAAAAATAAAAAATCATATTTTTTCAAAAAAATGATATTTTCGCCCCCAATTTTTTATTTTCCCAAGGGTAAGAGAAGAAATTGGACACCAAAAGTTGTTGTGCAATTTGTCCTGAATACGCTGATACCACATATGTGGGTGTAAACCACTGTTTGGGCACATGGCAGAGCTCGGAAGGGAAGGAGCACCATTTGACTTTTCAATGCAAAATTGACTGGAATTGAGATGGGATGCCATGTTGCGTTTGGAGAGCCCCTGATGTGCCTAAATATTGGAACCCCCCACAAGTGACACCATTTTGGAAAGTAGACTTCCTAAGGAACTTATCTAGATGTGTGGTGAGCACTTTGACCCACCAAGTGCTTCACAGAAGTTTATAATGCAGAGCCGTAAAAATAAAAAATTATATTTGTTCACAAAAAAAGGTGTTTTCCCCCAATTTTTTATTTTCCTAAGGCTAAGAGAAGAAAGTAGACCACAAAAGTTGTTGTGCAATTTGTCCTGAGTACGTCGATACCCCATATGTGGGGGTAAACCACTGTTTGGGCGCATGGCAGAGCTCGGAAGGGAAGGAGCGCCATTTGACTTTTCAATGCAAAATTGACTGGAATTGAGATGGGACACCATGTCGCGTTTGGAGAGCCCCTGATGTACCTAAACATTAAAACCCCCACAAGTGACGCCATTTTGGAAAGTAGACCCCCTAAGGAACTTATCTATATGTGTTTTGAGAGCTTTGAACCCCCAAGTGTTTCACTACAGTTTATAATGCAGAGCCGTGAAAATAAAAAATCTTTTTTTCCCACAAAAATGATTTTTAGCCCCCCAAATTTTTATTTTCCCAAGGGTAACAAGAGAACTTGGACCACAAAAGTTGTTGTCCAATTTGTCCCGAGTACGCTGATACCCCATATGTGGGGGTAAACCCCTGTTTGGGTGCACGGGAGAGCTCGGAAGGGAAGGAGCACTGTATTACTTTTTCAACGCAAAATTGGCAGGAATTGAGATTGGACGCCATGCCGCGTTTGGAGAGCCCCTGATATGCCTAAATAGTGGAAACCCACAATTCTAAATGAAACCCTAATCCAAACATACCCCTAACCCTAATCCCAACTCTGCTCTGAGCAGGCACTTGGTAAGCCACCTCCCTCCCTGCAGGACCCGGATGCCGCGGCCATCTTGGATCCGGGCCTGCTGCAGGGAGGGAGGTAAGGAGACCCTCGCAGCAACGCGATCACATCGCATTGCTGCGGGGGTCTCAGGGAAGCCCGCAGGGAGCCCCCTCCCTGCGCGATGCTTCCCTTTACCGCCGGCACACCACGATCATGTTTGATCGCGGTGTGCCGGGGGTTAATGTGCCGTTCCTGGCACATAGTGCCGGATGTCAGCTGTGATAAGCAGCTGACACCCGGCCGCGATCGGCAGCGTGTCGATCACGTATGACGTACTATCCCGTCAATGGGAATTAAGTCCCAGGGCACCTTGATGGGATAGTACGTCATATGGGATTAAGGGGTTAAATATTGGTACTTGTTTCTCCAGAACAAATAGCTGTTGTCCATATTTACATTCAATGTATGCAACAAAAAAAGTAAATGTCTGAACGTCATGCAGGGATTGCCTGTTTGTTAGGGAATCCCCATTTGTCTGACAGCCACAAATCATGCAGCCACAGAGAATCGAACATAATAAATGACCATGCCCAAGATAATCGGATAATACCTGAGCATGCTCAGATAAGATGCTATCCGAGCATGTTCGCTCATCACTAATGTCGACGTGAAAAAAATTGAACCGCACTCAGATTACATGCGGATGGAGTGGTTGTGCAACTGCGCTCTGTGTATGAGCTTTCACTTCTGGAGGAGGAGGAGGAGGAGAAGGGGTGGCGAACGCCTGCAGCAAACTGTTTCCTAGACCGTGGACTAGGCAGAACTGTCCCACTAAGGCTGTTCCCTGTGGACCCTGCATCCACCACATTAACCCAGTGCGCCGTGATGGACACGTAACGTCCCTGGCCATGCCTACTGGTCCATGCATCTGTTGTGAGGTGCACCTTTCTACTGACTGATTGCCTTAGTGCATGGACAATGTGATCTTTGACATGCTGGTGGAGGGCTGGGATGGCTTTTCTCGAAAAGAAGTGTCGACTGGGTAGGTCATAGCGTGGTACTGCGTAGGCCATCAGGGCTTTGAAAGCTTCACTTTCAACCAACTGGTAGGGCATCATCTCTAACTAGATTAGTCTAGCAATGTGGGCGTTCAAACCCTGTGTACGCGGATGACAGTATGAGTACTTTCTTTTCCTAATGAGAGTCTCTTGTAGGGTGAGCTGGACTGGAGAGCTGCATATGGTGGAACTAGCGGGGGTGATGGTGGACATTGCAGATTGAGAGAGGATTGATGATGATATTCTTGATGTTGACCTACCTACAGTGTTTTCTACCAAGTACCTTGTGATTCCCTGACTGCTTTGGCCTTGCGACGATACCTCCACATTTGCTGCTGGTGGTGTCTTAACCGGTGGGCTTACTGTGAGGGAAGCAATGTAGCGTTGCTGACTACCTTCATTCTCAGCTGGTACACCAACTGTACTGGACGTTTGGTAGTTAGTCCAGGCTTGCAAGTGCATGCTGGTTAAATGTCGTTGGAGCGCCCCCAGACGCAGGGTCGCGGGTTACTCAGTACCGGTCCTCTCTGGCTCAGTTCTGGGGATGTCACGGTGGCTGGAGCCGGTCCGTGACCCTGCTAAGGGGCGTCCAATAAAAGGGATGATGAAAGTCGGCTAAGATTTCGTGACGCCACCTGTGGTATTCAGTCAGGTCGACCGACGCTGTTTGGGGTCCACTGGGGTGCTGTGATGGCAGCTAGATGGTATACCTTCCCACAGGTGAAGTGAGTCCCCAGGGCTTCCCAGTGGTGTAGGTGGGGATGGTGTGAGGTGCAGTCAATAACAAGGACACAGGGTTGCAGTCTCTTTACCTCTTTACTGGTGACTTCAGGATCCTCAATCCAGAGCACTGTTAACAGGGCTGTCTGAGACCGGCCGGTCCGAAGGCACATCCAGAGTTCCCTTTGCAGGTGGAAATCGTTGCCAACCACTAGCGCCTGTGTGTTGTAGTGCTTCCCTGCTGAGCATTCGGGATAGTCCTCACAACTTCTGTTCTCGTTCTTTTTCGTTTTTTCTAGTTCTTTCTCTCTCCGTCCCCCAAGTTTGTTATGGCTAGGACGCACCCGTTTGACGGGAAGGCTCGGAGCTATTCTAGGACCCTAGAGATGCCCCTCTCCACGGTTGCCCCCTATATCTGCTTAGGTGATGTATGGTAGACAGCCAACCTATAATTAACTGTCCTGCGGTATTTGAAGTAAGGCATAAAGTCAGTTACTTCCTCAGTGTTCCGGTCACCGGCTACGCGCCTCAGTAGGATGTTGCCGTTCTCGGGGCATGACTCCTACTGGCTCTCCTTTGTGCCTGATCTCGTTTCTCACTGTCCACAATATCCTTCGCTTCTTGTCCTTTCTTTAGATGCCGCGGCAAGGTAGTGCAGGCGCGCCTCTGTAATGATCTGTCCTTGTCGCTAAGTCTCTGCCAGGTTCCCACGCCTGACAGGGACTCCCCTGAAGTCTCCCCCGCAACACCCCCTGCCACGGGATGTTGCCTGGGCAAAACCCAGTCAGCTTCTGTCCTAACTTTCTATCCAACCCCTAGTTTTACCAGTGTGAGGAGTGGCCTAATAAATAAAACCTTTTGCTCCCCCTAGTGGCCGGAGTGTGAAGTGTAATGTGTGCTTGTGATACCTGGTCAGATGAACTCCTTTAGTGCCATCAGACGTACCATCACTCCCCTTAGTGGCAGAGCGACATTACTGCAACGACCAGGTCTCTGGGGCGCTGCAATTACGCATGCACGTTGTATTTAAATTTAGGAGATTCTACCCTCTGCTAAAGGTCTTTGAGCACTTCTTACAGATAACTTTGCACTGATCATTTGGATCTTGGTTAAAAAATTCCCACACTGCACTCTTCCTACTATGGATTACCTTTTCAGGCATTGCACGCTGTGCTACTTTCACCGGATGGCCACGCTGTCCTAAAACTGTTTTTGGTTTTGACAAACATTTTTGGCCAGATACGGGCCTGCCAGATGAAACCTGTTGCGATGTAGATGGCTGCTGCGGATCACCCTCCTCCGCTTCTGAGCTACTGGCAGCGGCACCCTCTTCCCCCAATGGCTGCCAATCTGGGTCAACAACTGGGTCATCTATCACCTCCTCTTCAATGTCATGAGTCACCGTGTAAGGTGCTATAGCGTTCGTGATGGGGCACCATAGTCTCATCAGGGTCAGATTCTGGCTCAGTACACTGCAAGGGCAATGTAGTGATCTGAGTCAATGGAACAGCATAATAATCTAGCTGTGGCTGTGCATCTGTGCACTCCATGTCCGATTCATCTTGTAAAGGGCTTTTAACAATTTCCCTCTCTAACCCAGGCACGGTATGTGTAAAGAGCTCCATGGAGTAAACTGTAGTTTCGCCTGCCGCATCCTTCACTTTTGGTTTGGGTGAAGGACACAAGGAAGCGATTTGTTCGTGACCGGGAGCATCCACTGATGACTCGCTGCTTTTAGATTTCAAACCTTCTGAAGAGGAGGAGAAGGAGCTAGAGGCTGAATCAGCAAGGAAAGCCAAAACTTTTTCCTGCTGCTCCGGCTTTTAAACCTGTTTTCCTACTCCCAGATAAGGGAGCCTTCAAGGACTTGGGGAGCCAGACGATGACGCTGGCTCAACACCTCGAGCCTTTGCTGCTATTTTGCTTTTCCCACTACCACCAGATGCTCCACCACCACCACCACCATCAGTACCAGCTGGCAACGACCGCCCACGGCCTCTTCCACCAGACTTCCTCATTTTGGGAAAAATGTAACCAAAATAACAACCGTTATATGGTACTGTGAAACAAGGTAGAAGGTGTATATAAACTTGTGGAGAATTTAAATCTCCCTTTTTTTTGGGGGGGGGGACTGCAACAAAACTCAGGCGTAGTGTATTACACTACACAATGTAAGTGGGAGAACATGGCTGGAAGATGTACAACAAACTAACAGAACTGTGACGTTGAACCACTTAGTGCCAATTTAAATCTCCTTTTTTGGGGGGTAGACTGCAACAAAACTCAGGCCCAGTGTATTACACTACACAATGTAAGTGGCAGAACGTGGCTGGATGATGTACGACAAACTAACACAACTGTGATATAGATCCACTTAGTGCCAATTTAAATCTCCCTTTTTTGGGGGGAGACTGCAACAAAACTCAGGCCCAGTGTATTACACTACACATTGTAAGTGGCAGAATGTGGCTGGAAGATGTACGACAAACTAATAGAACTGTGATGTAGATCCACTTAGTGCCAATTTAAATCTCCTTTTTTTGGGGGTGAGACTGCAACAAAACTCAGGCCAAGTGTATTACGCTACACAATGTAAGTGGCAGAACGTGGCTGGAAGATGTACGACAAACTAACACAACTGTGACGTAGATCCACTTAGTGCCAATTTAAATCTCCCTTTTTTGGGGGGGGAGACTGCAACAAAACTCAGGCCCAGTGTATTACACTGCACAATGTAAGTGGCAGAATGTGGCTGGAAAATATATAAAAAAATACAAGGGCTGTAGTACAATTTCAATTTCCCTATAATGATCTCAGGACAAGTATTGCAGCAATAAAAAGGACTGCTGCACACAAAAGTGTGGACAAGTAAACAAGAGAACTGTGCAGAAAGGAGCAACAGGATTTTTGCTTTTAAAAAAGCAGTTGGTTTGCACAGCGACGTACAAACAGCAATGCAGCTATCAGGGAGCCTTATAGGGCAGCCTAATAAGCTACAGAGCTGATGCACAAAAATATAAACTCCACTGTCCCTGCAAAGAAAAGGTGGTTTTGGACAGTGGAAATCGCAACAGCACAAGCAGTTTTGGGAATAATCTTCCCTCCCTAACTATATCCTTTCTTCTGATGAAGCTGCAGCAACCTCTCCGTATGCTAAGATCTGCAGAAGTAAGATGGCGGTTGGCGTGCACGCCCCTTTATAGCCCCTGTGACACTGCAGAAAGCAAGCCAATCACTGTAATGCCCTTCTCTAAGACGGAGGGGACCGAGACCTATGTCATCACGCTGCCCACACTCTGCGTCCTCCTTCATTGAATGAGAAATGGTGCTGAAAGCATCATACGAAACGTGACTTTGGAGCGAAGATCGCCGACCTCATGGCCGATCCCACACTAGGAACAGGGCAGGTTTCACGAAACCCGACTTTGCAGAAAGTCGGCGACTTTTGAATTTGTCCGATCCGTTTCACTCAACCCTAGTCACCACCTCTCGTGGTAGCCTGTTCCACTTATTGATCACCCTCACTTCTCTCTTTAAGTTTCATGCCATTGTTTCTCATGTTTCAATGTGCAAATGAGAATAAGGATGATCCCTCTATACTCTGACATCCCTTTAGGTATTAGTAGATAGGTATTATGTCTCCTCTTAGCCTTCTTTTTTGCAAGCTAAGCATTCCCAGATCCTTTAACCGTTCCTCGTAGGACACACTTTGCAGTCTGCTCACCATTCTGATAGCTCTTCTCTGAACTTGCTCCGGTATTTCAATGTCTTTTTTAAAATGTAGTGCCCAGAACTGGACATAGTATTCCAGATGAGGTCTGACCAAGGAGAGAAGATGGGGATAATTACATCCCATGATCTAGACTCTGTGCTTCTCTTAAAACATCCTAGAACTGTGTTTACCTTTTTTGATGCTGCAGCACATTGTTGACTCATGTGCAGTCTGTGAACTATTAGTATACCCAAGTCTTTTTCACACCTGCTGTTACTTAGTTTTATTCCTCCCATTCTATAGAGGTAATTTTTGTTTTCCTTGCCCAGATGTAGAATCTTGCATTTCTCTGTTAAATACCATTCTATTAGTCGCTGTCCATTGCTCAAGCTTATCTAGATACTTCTGAATCCTTTTTCTGCCTTCCTTAGAGTTAGCAGTCCTTCCTAGCTTTGCATCACCTGCAAATTTGATCTGTTTACCTTCAGTTCCCTTAACTAGATAATTTATAAAAATGTTGAACAACCCTGGGGCCACAATAGAGTCTTTTCGTACCTCATTTAAAACACTCTTCCAATTGAATGTGGGACTCTTTGCTACTACTCTTTGAGTAAGATCGCTGAGCCAGTTAAGAATCCACTTAACCATACCCTTGTCAATCCCATACTTTGTCATTTTTTCAATAAGGATAGTATGCGATACTTTATAACCAGCTTTGCTGAAATCGAAACATACTATATTTACCTCATTTACATGATCCACCCAGTCAGTGATTCCATCATAGAAGGAAATTAGATTTGTCTGGCATAACTTGTTTGCTATAAACAAATGCTGGCTCTTGTTACTGTATTCTTATCCAAGTAGTTACACACATGCTTAAAAATTTGTTCAATAATCTTTCCTGGCATAGAAGTAAGGCTCATTGGCCTGTAATTTCCAGGCTCCATCTGTTAAGTGTCGAGTTCCCATCGCTGCACAAGGGGAATCTCGAACCATGTTCTCTGCAGTCTCCCATTCTCCTCCAGCCACAGTGGAACCTGCTCAGCGGAGACGTTGGTCCCAGCGTCTGGCTCAAGCTCATACTGTGCGAACAGTTACTGCTGACTTTCCAGGCTCTGCCTTTGTAGCCAGCACTGATCAGCAGCAAGCAGGCCTTTCTGGGACTAAGTCCTGCTTTTCCCATACTGAGCATGCCCATGGGACAACCTCTCATTGGAGGTCAGGGGTCACATGCTCAGGTTCTGTTGCGGCTCCTATTGAACCATCAGGAAGGTCCAGGAGTTCTACTGATATAAAAGGTCCACATGGCCGCTCGACCATGCGCTAGTGTAAACTGATTTACTTTGTGTGTGTAGATGAATGCCTGTCGATGGATAAAAGCTCCAAATCATTCCCATCCCTAGTGTTGTTGCCTGCTCACGAATGGTGGAAGCTACCTAGCGCCAGACAGTGCTACTCTGCACATCCAGCACACAATTCAGCGTCCCTCAGCAGCTACTGCCAGTGTGGCGCCATGCGCTTAGTGCGCTTCCTGGGCCCTGGTTAGGGTGGTTAGTGGTGTCTGCCAGAGCAGCGCTGTATGCACTCTTGGGCGATAAATTATTACTATTAGTTCAGTTCTACCCCTGACACTACAGTAACAGTGTCAAGCATAAGAGGTCTAGATGAACTCTTTCCCCATGTCTTGGGACAAAGTTCTGTGACCCTTTACTTGCGCTCTCTGTGTGGTATCACGGCCATGTGACGCAACAGAGTTCGCTTCCTTCATACCGGGTGAAGCTAACCTGTGTGTGTATTCACATTATACCGCCATCTAGTCCGCCATTCCCGAGCAGCTGGTGTCCTTTCTGCACGGTGGACCCCGAACTGCGAACGCACCTCATATCCTCTCTAAATGTTTTTTGGTGCGTTCCGCCAGTCCTAACACCATCTTCTTTCCTTTTTTGAAGATAGGGACATCCTTTTCCCTTCTCCAATCTTCTGGGACTTCTGTCCTCCAGGATTTTTCAAAGATTCTAGTGGTTCTGCAATTTCCTCTGCAAACTCTTTCAATACCCTAGAATGTAATTCATATGGACCTGGAGATTTAAATGCAACTAAATTAGCTAAGTATTCCGTCACCATCTCACTGTTTATAGATAGAGTGGATTCTTTTATTCCTTAGATGGCACAGTGAAGATAGGTTGATGTTACAATTGTTTTCTTAGACAACACAGATGCATAATTTAAAAGTTTGGCCTGCTCAACATGATTTGTGACCACTTCATCATTTCTATCCTGTAAAAATCCTATAGCATCTTTGACGTTTTTTTGCTTTTGACATACCCCCAAATACTTTTTTTCTTCTTTGGCCTCCCTTGCAAGCCTCACTTCAGGAAGCATTGATGTAACTTGCATTAGTATGCTACAGACAAGGATCTTGATGAAGAAATTCTTGGTTTATTTTCAGTTCAACAAACTTTTTTTGAGGTGGTCACTATGAAGTGATGAAGCTTCCTGAGTGACACAAGGTCTTCAGCAAGCTATATGCGAGTTGAGCACACATCGTTTCCTTTCTGCTGCAGAGCCAGCAGCATCGCAGCCTTTTCTGCAGTTGGAACTTCACTATCAAAAAAGCCAAACCCACCATAATCATACTGAGGTACCACAGGTGTCTGTTGAAAGTTTTTATTGCTGCCTCAGCAGCAACAGGCGGGTTGATTCCTTTGTATGCTATGCGTTCTTGTAGTAATATCAAGTCATTTCACAGCGATGTGACTGAGATCTGACAGAAGTACCAAACCTTCACATATAAGCGGATAGTAAAAGTGCAAAATTGACGGAGATTTATTGTAACCCTGTCATAGTTAAATGAAATTGGTGACAATTGGTGCAAAATTCAACTAGATATTCAATAAGTGGAACTAGCTCAGTTGAAACTGTCATCATTCATTCCATTCAAAAACTTGGTTTTATCCAATTGATTCCAGGCAGCCGAAAATCTCTTGAACAACTTCATATTTGGATTTGTTGATGCTGGCCACAATTCATCTAACACGCTTATCTCGTGAACGTGGTGCCTACATGGCAAACTGAATAGTTCTTTCTGCAGATTCTATTGCAAGAGGATGCATGCACCAGCTTTTATACCATTGTCAAGTTACATAAACGTAACTTTATCCAAGAGCTGTCAGTCCTGCAGAACCTGGAGTACAGCCTTAGTTTGTGCTGCTCTTGTGCTGTTAGGTATCTCTTGGACCGACAACACCTTCTCAGTTCCTAATCCTGACACTAGTACTGCCAGACACTCAGTAGTTTCATTGTCGGTCTGGCTTGCAAACTTTTTCCCATCCCAATGTATAGTCAGTAGTCCACTGCTATCGAAGGAAGCTTTGATAGCATTTGCTGCAGTCTTTTGATGCCGGCAAAGAGCCTGTCTGATAGATTCCCTATTCAACGTGAGAGTGTCTGGATCATGACCAAGAGACTGAGAAGCAGTGCAAGCAGTAAGCAGGTAGGTCACTTTTCTATCACGGGCATTAGTTCAGTATGGAGCTGCAGCAACTTCCAGAGTCAAAATCTTGACAGCTCTTACCTATTTATGTATCTTGGGACTAAAATACCCTTTGCCTTCATCACTATCGTCGGAATCGCTGTTGTTGCTGCAACTGCTACTACTACTGCAAAGTCCAGCCGATGCTGTCAACTGCTGAACTTGCTCAGTTTCCTTTTTTCTTCTTTTAACATGTTAGGGCATGTAAGGTTAGGCTATGGGTTGAACTAGATGGACTTAAAGTCTTCCTTCAACCCTAATAACTATGTTGCTATGTTACTATGTTTTCTCTGTCTGTAATTCTCTCATATATTTTCTTACAGATCATTATGAGAGACTTTGAATAAAACTAATTGTAATTTTTTCTATAGAATGCATTGAATTTGTCAACCTAGTGCACACGTTGAGCATTTGGTACATTTTTTACTTTACCAACAAGGAGTGGGTGAAAAAAAAAGAAGTGGTGCATGTGTTTCTATTATACTTTTCCTATAATTGTTCCACTCCTGGTTTTGGCTTACAAGAACTGATGTAAAATTCTGACCAAATAGTCAAACGTGTGAATGTGGTATTCAGGAGTTTTTAGCTTTGTTTCTTTAGCCCAATTTTATCAAAATTTCTTATGACACATTCAACTATCAGTGAGTTACCTATGGAGAAAGTGGAATACACCTAGGAAGAGCTTAGTATTGCTGAGGACCCTCACAAGCTGCCACCTTAAAATGACAAGGGATTTTGGGAGGAGCAGTGAAGAATAAATAAAAAGGGAAGAGAACCCTTTGGACTGTAGTCAGTCTGTGTATCATGATTTGTGGAGCTAGAGTTGGTCTGTATGTTAATTATATCAAGGTCTGTTCCACCTGAGAAGATGTGTGAGCTGGAAGCTGGTGCTAACTTGAGCATGAGAGCAGACTATTATTATTATTATTTATTTATATAGCACCATTGATTCCATGGTGCTGTACATGAGAAGGGGTTACATACAAGTTACAGACATCACATACAGTAAACAAACTAACAATGACGGACTGATACAGAGGGGCGAGGACTATGAGTTGATAGTATAATAGTCTGTAATATACAGCTCTGGCAAAAATTAAGAGACCACTGCAAAATGTTCAGTTTGTCTGATTTTTCTCTTTATAGGTATATTTTTAAGTAAAATATAAATTTTTCATTTATTCTATAAATGAACATGTCTCTGACAACTTGTCTCTGAATTTCCAAGCAATACATTTTTTATTTTTTTTCTGAAAAGGATAAATGGTCAAAATTAGAAAAAAAAACAGTGCTTTCAGAAGTCAAATAATGCAAAGAAAACAAGTTCATAATCATTTAGAAACAACAATACTAATGTTTTAACTCAGGAAGAGTTCAGAAATCAATATTTTGTGGAATAACCATGATTTTTAATCACAGCTTTCATGCGTCTTGGCATGCTTTCCACCAGTCTTTCACACTGTTCCTGGTGCAAAAATGTAAGCAGTTCTTCTTTGTTTGATGACTTGTGACTATCCATCATCCTCCTGATTACATTCCAGAGGTTTTCAATGGGGATCAGGTCTGGAGATTGGGCTGCCCATGACAGGGTATTGATGTGGTGGTCTCTTAATTTTTGCTAGAGCTGTAGGGTCTAGGGAAGTTATTTGTAGAAGAGGGGGGTTTGTAGTGATCCATATGGGCTACCACTTCACTCCTGCCATCACATGGTGGGTGGTAATGAAACGCCCGCCAGGGCCGTGCAGTACTCGGTACTGGGTCCGGTACGTAAAGGGGCTGTTACAATGGCTGAGACCCAGTCCATGGCTTGAGGCGCCCAATTAAAAGGGGAAAGGTCTTACAGGAGCTCCCTCTTCTGGCCTGTAGTGTGAACATGTGTGAATTGCGATTACTTGATAAAAGGAATCCTTCATCGCTTCCAAGCCTGACATCACTCTCCCCGTGAGGAAAGAAATGCCACTGTGACAACCAGGACCCTGGGGCGTCACACTAATGTGTCACGCAATGCCTTGGGATTGTGGGCACTAGCCAGGTCCCTAGAACTATGGGTGCCATAGTCTATTCCTGTCCCCCGGATTACTCATGAAGGGGGAGATGCAGGATTCATGTGCCTTACTATGATCCTATATGAAGCCTTATATGTCCCCTACCCCACTCAGGGAGGTGGGAAGCCAAATTGTATAGGATAACACATACCAGACAAATAATGGAAAATGGACAGGGATAAATTAAAATAATCATTCAAAAAACCCTCACCAAACAAAGTGGAACACTGGAGTAAGAGGAAGGAGAAACTGAATAGGAGAGGATGAGGATGTGCACACAAACAAAACTCCAAGTAACAATCCCCTGAACAAATCTCCAAACGCTGACTCCAACCACGAACTACACCTCCAACTCCAAACCAGACAGTAAGAACTAACACTGGCAATTCCTAAATGCCAGAGGCAAGCATATATAGCAGATGGGAGCGGCAACCACTGAACAGCTGAGACAATCCAGGTAGGAAAGCTCCAAGAGCTTCAACTGAACAGATTAACCCTTAAACTGCCAGCAAGGAAAAAACCCGGATGGTTTAATAAGATGGTGAAGTACTTCTAACCAGAGCAGGAGTTCGTGAAACCAGATGCTGCAAACTCCTAACCCTTCTCCATCACTGTATCCCCTTGACATTATGTATGAAGCAGGCTCACAAGCTCAGTTCATTCCACATGCAATGTGGCTATTAGAATTAACACTGCCTAAGCTACCTGCAGCCCCAGTGAGTATTACCCTTTTAAAACATACATGCACATAAAAATACATTTAACCCTTTAGAGTGTCACGGAGCAGACCATCAGCTTCATCACCTAACATATCTATTAGTGAATAAAGAGTAGGGTTCTGGTTCATCAAGACTTGCCTGCAAAAAATTAAAACAATGGACTGAGTAAAATGTGGCAAATACATCAAAAGGCATGCACCTCTTAATGTATTTGGTTGAACTTTTAACTGCCATTTATCATGGCAAGAAATGAACTCCAGCGAAGGGCTGGAGTACATCTTTATTGTAATTTAATTAATGGTAAATACTTGCACCACTTTTGTGGGATGAAGTATGTTAAATTTGCCAGTCGCATTCCGCCACACTCCCTCTTGTCTAAGCACCATCTACTTTTCAACAAGTTGGCAGAGCTGGCCATGACTGGTGTAAAAACGCCAAAACACACAGAACTTTTGCACAAACATGAGTTATGCAAAAATGTTGCAACATTTCAAACAATTTTTTTCTACAATCGCGATGAAAGATGTTTAATGAATTGTTCCCTGAGAGTGAAGACGATAGGCATTTTTGAATGTGGCAGTTAGGGCTTGCCCACACAAGCATATGCAGTTCTGGCAAAAATTAAGAGACCACTGCAAAATGTTCAGTGTCTCTGATTTTTCTCTTTGCAGGTATATTTTTGAATAAAACGTAAATTGTTATTTTAGTCTATAAACTTCTGACAACATGTCTCCGAATTTCCATGCAATAATTTTTGTATTTTTGTTCTGACAAAGAAAAATTGCCAGAATAAAAAAACCCCCAGTGCTTTAAGACCTCAAATAATGCAAAGAAAACAAGTTAATAATCATTTGGAAACAACAATACTAATGTTTTAACTCAGGAAGAGTTCAGAAATCAATATTTTGTGGAATAACCATGATTTTTAATCACAGCTTTCATGTGTCTTGGCATGCTTTCCATCAGTCTTTCACACTGCTCCTGGAGCAAAATGTAAGCAGTTCTTCATTGTTTGATGGCTTGTGACTCTCCATCATCCTCTTGATTACATTCCAGAGGTTTTCAGTGGGGTTCAGGTCTGGAGATTGGGCTGCCCATGACAGGGATTTGATGTGGTGGTCTCTTAATTTTTGCCAGAGCTGTACATAGGACAAGCACTATCCAATGTTTTATCTGATAACACTCAGACCAATGTTATACTATGGGACAGTGCTGATCAGCATTCTTTTTCTCATACTGATTTAGCATGAGAAAAAAAATTGCAGTGCAAATCTGATGGAACTCACCCATTCAAATCTACGGGTGTGTGAAAAACATCAGACTGCTTTCGGATGACATCTGAGTTCAGTCCTATTTCCACAGACTCACACAATGGAAAAGATGGGTACATTTTGTTCTTCATCTTCTCACTTGTGTTTGGATTCTATCATCCGAGAGAATAGGATCATGTTAACTGACACTCTGGTCAAACTTGGATCAGAGTTTAATAGGAATGTCATTACCATAATCAATCCTATTCTCTCGGAGAGAATCTACGCTTGTTTGGCCCTTGTCATACACATATTCTCAGGGCACACTATGGTGGAGGGTGGCAATATATGCAACTGAGTGTGTAAACTAAAAGTATACTGGGTATCCATGTGCAGAGCAGTCAGTGACTACTGTGCTCTACATCTCATCTATGCAAACAGGCTGCAGATCAGGAGGATAGAGATGACTATTAATGTGGGTAGGGACTGGTGTTAGGCCAAAGGCCGTTTGTGCAGTTTGGAGGAACAATTATATGAAATTAATTACCACAAAGGCTCCACTGCCTTAATGATGCCAAAGAAAACATAGGACCCCACTGATTGTTAAAAGTTCAGACTGTCTATTTTAGGCCTGCATGCTGAGCTTCTTCAGTTCTAAAACCAGGCACAAAACCGAACCCAAACAGTCCTCATAATTCCCAATAAGGCTACTCTGCTGTTGTTTCCACAATGATATAAATAAATACTTTTACACATGAATTATATTTGTTCCTCTAAACAAAAGCGACAAACCAAATGTATGGAAATGTGACACAGTCTTCCTATAATTACATCAGTATTTTCTTAAAATACAAAATATGCATTTGAGGTTTAGGGGCTCAAATACCGGACTGGTGGAAGAGACTCAGGGAGTGTTGAAGGTCTACAAGTTGGTGGTCACAAAATACATGTATTTTCCGATGCTGGCAACCCACACTATCCCACTGCCTCGCTGTACCGTAAATCAAGGACTCCAAGCACTGACTTTGTGGTGATCCTGTGACAGACATGTGATTACAAACAACAGCCAACCAAAGGTGCAGGGGAAGAGTAGCCTGAACCAGGGGTTATGTCTCAGACTACTGCAGCCTTCCTGTAGACCTGGGGTCTCAAACACGTGGCCCCTGAGGCTGCTTCATGCGGCCCTCAGGCACTGTAGACCCTTGATGATTGTGGCCCGCTACAGAGTTCAGCATTTTATTCTAGTCCTGAACTGTATTGTCACGCAGAGACCAGCTCTCTGTATAGCAATAGCAATGCCAGCCGCCGGCCATTCAGAGGCCAGCAGCTGATATTGGCGTGCCAGCTTGGTGGCTTATGACATCACTGCCATGTGCCGGCACGCCAATGTCAGCTGCTGGCCTTTGATTGGCTGGCAGCTAACATTGGTATTGCTATACAAAGTGCTTGTCTAAGGATGCATATTCAACTGAAATAAAACACTAACATCAGCGGCCCCCGTACTGGGCCACGAACGTAAATTGGTCTACATTGCCTGCGGGCTGCATGTGCAGAAAGCATGCCTAGGGAACAGAGGACAGGTAAGAAGAATCTTTTTTTTTCTTTTATGTGTATGTGAAGGACAGCACAATAGTGGACATTACAATAATATGGAGAGCAGGGTGGGGCATTACTATAAGAAGGGAACCAGGATGGGACATTACTTTAAGAAGGGAACCAAGATGGGGTATTACTATAAGAAGGGGACCAGGATTGGACTATACTATAGGATGAGGACCAGGATGGGAACATTATTACAAGAAGGAGACCAGGATGTGTACATTATTCCAAGAGGAGGGCAAGGATAGGGCACTACTACAGGATATTATTATAAGATGGTGACCAGGATGGGAACATTACTACAAAATGGGGAACTGGATGGCGAGATTACTGTAAGAAGGGGGCGAGGATGGGGACATTACTCCAAAATGAGGATCAGGATGGGGCATTACAACAAGATGGGTACCAGGATGGGGACCTTACTACAATATGTGGACTTTACTGCATGAAGAGGACCAGAGTGGACCTTCACTTCAAGAAGAGGATCAGGATGGGTCATTACTATGAGAAGGCGACTGGGATTGTACATTACTACAAGAAGGGGACCAGGATGGGACATTACTACAAGATGGTGACCGGTATGGGGCGTTACTACAAAAAGGGGACTGGGATGGGATGTTTCTACAAGAAGGGGGCCAGGATGGAGCATTACTCCAATAAAAGGATCAGAATAGGGCATTACAACAAGAAGGCCACCAGGATGGGACATTACTACAAGATGGGGGCCAGGATAGGGAGTTACTGCAAGATGGGGGCCAGGATGGGGGACATTACTACAGTTTTATATATAAACTAAAGTAAACAAAAACAGTACACCTTTGTTATCGCTACATCCATAATGACCCAAGGTATAAAACTGTACCATAGCCCCTACAAAGAATGCCGTTTAAAAAAATAAACTAAACACTCCAAAAATGTAAAAAAAAAATGATTAAAAGGTGCATTAAAAATGGTATCATGAGAAATGTCACTTTGTCCTAAACAGAATGCGGCCCCCCAAGTAATTTTTTACAATGTAACCAGTGGCAAGCACATGATGCATTGAAGCAAAACATGAAGCTCACAAGTGACATATTTTAAGTGTATCATCTGAAATATACCAGAAATAGTCCAGAAATCGGCTAGACGGTAAGACTAATCACTGTCTTCTAAAATTATTTGCCTTTCATTTTCTCCCCTGCTCTTTAACTATGCTCACACTTCCCCCACCGTTTCTGCACCACTAATCCTCAGCCTCCTCCACTAACCCCATACCCTCGCACCCTCAAACCACATAACTATCTCCCCCTCTCTCTTACCCCCCACCTCGCTTCATCTGCAGACCTGCTCTTTAACCTCAGACCTCTACCACCAAAATATAATATAAGCCAATTACTCTCCTTCACCCACCTGCTTCTTTCTCTGATTATTCTCACTGCTGGCGACACATCCCCCAATCCTGCCCACCTCCGCCTCATTCATCACTAATCCTTGCCCCTATCCTTCTCACACTATGAAAAACTATCGCAACCCCTCACACTTAAAATCTGTGCCACTGACCCCCACCTCCCTGCTTCCTCTCTCTGGGGCACTTTGGAATGCCCGCTCTATATGCAACAAGCTCCACGTGATCAATGATCTCTTTACTTCCTGCAACCTTTCTTTCCTGGCCCTCACTGAGACCTGGCTGATGCCCCCTGACATGGCCTCGCCTGCAGTACTGAGCTACGGTGGCCTCCAATTTACCCACACTCCTTGCTCTGGCAACAGACATGGTGGAGGAGTGGGTATTCTTCTTTCTAAAAACTGTTCCTTCAACCCTATCCAACCCCCACCCTCTGTTATCCTCCCTTCTTTCGAGGTTCAGTCTGTCCATATCTACGCTCCCTCCAATCTCCAAATGGCAGTCATATACCGACCACCGGGCTCAGCCACTGCCTTCATTGACCAATTCTCCACCTGGCTCCTTCACTTTCTCTCTGCTGACATCCCCACCATCATAATGGGTGAATTTAATATCCCTACTGACACCCGCCAGCCAGCAGCCTCCAAGCTACTGGCCCTTACTTCATCCTTTGGACTCACTCAGTGGTCCTCCACAGCCACCCACATACACTAGACCTCATCTTCACCCGCCTCTGTTCCTTATCTAATCACACAACCTCTCCCTTCCCCCTATCTGACCACCATCTACTCACCTTCTCATCCTTGTCCTCCTCACCTGCCCCTATGTCCAGCTATTACCACATCCTCGCAGAAACCTCGCACATCTAGACATTCACAGACTCTCAGACTCTCTCCTACCCCTGTCCTCCATATCTTCACTCCACGACATGGACAGTGCCACTGCTTTCTATAACTCCACCCTCACATCAGCCATAGACTCAGTCGCCCGTCTCATGCATGGCACAGTGCGACAAACCAATTGGCAACCTTGGCATAACAATCTCATAAAAAACTTCGACAAGCATCCAGGGTTGCAGAGCGGCTTTGGAAGAAAACACGCCTGCCAGACTACTTCACTGCTTTCAAAGAAGCTACATTTCACTTCAAATTAGCCCTCACCTCCGCTAAACAGACCTATTTCACTAACCATGTATCTTCACTATCCTACAACCTAAAACAAGTATTCAGCACTAGTGTTGAGCATTCCGATACCGCAAGTATCGCGTATCGGCCGATACTTGCGGTATCGGAATTCCGATACCGAGATCCGATACTTTTGTGGTATCGGGTATCGGTATCGGATCCATAGGGATGTGTAAAATAAAGAAATAAAATAAAAAAAATTGATATATTCACCTCTCCGGCGGCCCCTGAACATCACGCTGGTAACCGGCAGGCTTCTTTGTTTAAAATGAGCGCGTTTAGGAACTGCGAATGACGTCGCGGCTTCTGATTGGTCGCGTGCCGCTCATGTGACCGCCACGCGACCAATCAGAAGCCGCGACGTCATTCGCAAGTCCTAAATTCCTAGAATTAGGAGTTTAGTGAATGAGAATAAAGGAAATAATGGTGTGCACTCAGGACAGAGGTAAGTAGGTGCTGGTAAAACAGACCGTGTGGTCCAAAACAGTCCAATATCAAAAATTACCGCACACTTGAAGCTGGTATGATGCAAATGTATAACAAGTTTATTGTGTTCACAAAACAGGTTGCCACAAAAAGGAAACAAAAAGTGCAGATAGAAAGGGTTTCTATCTGCACTTTTTGTTTCCTTTTTGTGGCAACCTGTTTTGTGAACACAATAAACTTGTTATATATTTGCATCATACCAGCTTCAAGTGTGCGGTAATTTTTGATATTAGTGAATGAGAATGACGTCATTCTCATTCACTAAACTCCTAATTCTAGGAATTATGGACCTGCGAATGACGTCACGGCTTCTGATTGGTCGCGTGGCGGTCACATGAGCGGCACGCGACCAATCAGAAGCCGCGACATCATTCGCAGGTCCTAAACGCGCTCATTTTAAACAAAGAAGCCTGCCGGTTACCAGCGTGATGTCCAGGGGCCGCCGGAGAGGTGAATATATCAATTTTTTTATTTTAATTCTTTATTTTACACATTAATATGGATCCCAGGGCCTGAAGGAGAGTTTCCTCTCCTTCAGACCCTGGGAACCATCAGGATATTTTTCGGGTATCGGCCGATACTATCCGATACCGATACTTTCAAGTATCGGACGGTATCGCTCAACACTATTCAGCACATTTACCTCCCTCCTCTGCCCACCACTGCCACCGCCAACTCCCCTCATATCTTCCGAGGACTTTGCCACGTACTTCAAAGACAAGATTGACCAAAGGCAAACCTTAACTGTTCCACGACCCCAACCACTCCATATACCAGACCTCTGCCCTTCCCTAATAACCTCCCTCTCCAACATCACTGAAGGAGAGCTTACTCGCCTCTTTTCCAAATCGCACCTCACCACCTGTGCGCTTGACCCCATCCCCTCCCACCTGCTCCCCAACCTCACTAACATGCTCATTCCAGCCCTAACCCATCTCTTCAATCTATCGCTAACTTCTGGTACCTTCCCCTCTGCCTTCAAACATGCCACCATCACACCCATCCTCAAAAAAACTAACCTTGACCCAACTGCCATGCCCTGCTACCGCCTCATAAAACTGCTCCCGTTTGCTTCAAAACTCCTTGAGCAGCATGTCCATGCTCAAATTTCCTCCCACCTCTCATTTAGCTCTCTCCTTGACAACCTCCAATCTGGCTTCCGCCCCCACCACTCCACCGAAACTGCCCTGACAAAAATTACTAATGATTTACTCACAGCCAAAGCTAACAGACAGTTCTCCATCTTCCTCCTTCTTGACCTGTCTTCTACTTTCGACACAGTCGATCACTGCCTAGTGCTACAGATTCTTTCTTCCCTTGGCATCAAAGACCTTGCCCTGTCCTGGATTGCCTCATACCTTTCCGACCGCACATTTAGCATTTCCCACTCCCACACCACCTCCTCATTCCGCCCTCTCTATGTTGGAGTCCCTCAAGGATCTGTCCTAGGGCCCCTACTTTTTTCCATCTATACCCTGGGCCTAGGACAACTCATAAAGTCCCATGGCTTCCAGTACCACCTGTATGCGGACGAAACTCACATCTACCTCTCTGGCCCAGATGTCACCTCTCTGCTGTCCAGAATCCCAAAGTGTCTGTCAGCCATATCCTCCTTCTTCACCTCTCGCTTCCTAAAATTCAATGTAGACAAAACCGAACTCATCATCTTTCCCCCATCTCACGTAACCCCCCTACCTGACCTATCTATTATGGTAAACAGCATCACGCTCTCTCCCGCACCTGAAATCTGCTGCCTCGTGGTAATTCTCGATTCTGCCTTGTCCTTCAAACCGTACATCCAATCTCTTGCCACCTCCTGTCGCCTCCAACTCAAAAATATTGCCAGAATCCATTCCTTCCTCAGGCCCACAATCTACCAAAACACTTGTCCATGCCCTCATCATCTCCCGCCTCGACTACTGCAACACCCTCCTCTGTGGCCTCCCTGCTAACTCTCTTGCACCACTCCAGTCTGTCCTCAACTCTGCTGCCCGGCTAATCCACCTCTCCCCTCACTACTCCCCTGCTTCTCACCTCTGCAAATCCCTCCACTGGCTCCCAATTCCCCAACGAACCCAGCTCAAAATACTAACACTGATCTACAAAGCCATCCACAACCTGTCCCTTCCCTATATCTTTGAACTAATCTCCCAATATCTTCCCTCATGTAATCTCCGATCCTCCCAAGACCTTCTACTCTTCTCCATACTTATTCGTTCCTCACACAACCGCCTCCAAGATTTCTCCCGAATATCCCCCATCCTTTGGAATTCCATGCCTCAACACGTCCGACTATCCACCACACTGGAATCCTTCAGACGGAACCTGAAAACCCATCTCTTCAAGAAAGCCTACAGCCTGCAATAACCATTCTGCCACCTCTCCATCTTCAGAGCCGCCGCCTCTCCATCGCCAGAGCAGCCGCCTCTCCATCACCAGAGCCGCCGCCTCTCCATCGTCAGAGCCGCCACCTCTCCATCACCAGAGCCGCCGCCTCTCCATCGTCAGAGCCGCCACCTCTCCATCACCAGAGCCGCCGCCTCTCCATCGCCAGAGCCGCCACTTCTCCATCACCAGAGCCGCCGCCTCACCATCCCCGCCAACTCGCCCCTACCTTCTGCCTCTTCCCCACTATCCCATAGAATATAAGTCCACAAGGACAGGGTCCTCTCCCCTCTGTACCAGTCTGTCAGTGTAAACTTGTTTACTGTAAACGATATCTATAACTCTGTATGTAACCCCTTTCTCATGTACAGCACCATGGAATTAATGGTGCTATATAAATAAATAATAATAATAACAATAATAATAATTGGTCAGATACAAATTAATCTAACTAATGGAGTGTCCAGGAGTTACACAGGAAATGGATCAGGATACGTGATTATTGTTAAGGTGACAGGTCTATATGACATACAGTATAAGTTTACGGGATGTCTTCGCAGCTTTATATGCAGACACAGCAGATCTTTAATAAAGCCCATAACCCATTTCTTACAAGTTGACATATCTACCAGGTAAGTAAAACCTGCGTCAGTCAGTCTGGAGTTGTTCGAAGCAGTATGAAGGATAGTCTGATGGCTGGTCTGTCAGGAGAGGAGCGATGGATTATACTCTATACCTCACAGTGCAGTTGTGGTATTGCTACATCTCAATTGCAAAATTATATTATTGTCTCTTTTCAATGATTTATCCGGTTGATTATATTCTTTATTAAACATAGAGGAAAGATAATATTAGATTTGTGTCTAAAAGTGTTTTCTGGCTTATTAAACCACATTAGACTTTTCTGAGATTAGACACAGAGCAAGAGCACTATGCATATTCCTGCTATTAGGTTCATTATATCGATGCCAATTTTGCAGCAAGAAAGTGTAATGATGCACAATAGGACAGCAGAGGGCGCTGTGCTCTTGCAGAAGAGATCATACGATACCGTGAGGCGCTTTGCACAGTCTCTGTTGACTTTGCCTGACTCGTATAGAAGTGTTTTAGTACATAGAAATTAATTTTTCTGAAGAAAGAGAAGTCCTTGAAATAACTGTATCTTTCTTTCGTTCTTACTTTAAGTATTTTATTTTTAGAGACAGACAAATCATTTTTCCCTATTCACAGATTACCAGTCCAAAGAATACAATAGCGGAATTAATTTGCTCATTATTCTAGTCCGATTTACCTGAAAGGAATCTTAAACTGGAAAAATCGATTATCACTGTGCACCATAATGGTTGGAGAATGGCAAGGCGAAATACGAGTTACAGAAATCTGAATTACTCACTTGAATTAACTGGATTTCCTAATGAAAGGCAGGCAAATAGATTGGCACATGGCATTGTAACACCATTGCCAAAAACAGACAGAAAACATAAAATGGATTGTCTGAGGCTGAGATATTAATGACCTATCCTTAGCGGGTGGCCCAAAATCCGATACTCCCATCATTCCATGATCAGGTGATTCCTGGTGAATCCGCCACAGGAAGTAGTGGTGTTTCAGCTCAGGACACTGTGTAGTGGCCGTTCACAGGTACTGCAGTTCAGCTTCTATTGGAGGGTATAGGAGAGGACCTGCAGCACTCAAGAATGGCCACTACACACTGTATAGAAGTAGCGTACAGAGCTGTGGTGTTTCGGCTGTATACACTGTGTACTTCTGGCAAATGTAACAATGGGAACCAGCTGATCAGTGATAGTGCCAGGCGTCAGATAGCCACCGAGCTGATATTGGTGAATATTAATGACCCATAAATAGGTCATTATTTTCTCAGTCTAGTCTCTGACAACCCCTATTAGGGTTGATGGATTCCTCTAAATAAATATAATGATAAAGTGCAATCGCAACCCGGGGTTCATTTTGCAGAGATGTTAAACTGCAGCTACTATGAACAATGGCAGAACACACGAAGAGCGATAGCTGGCTCACACTGAGCTACACGTCACTCAGTGAATAGCACACGAGGCTGTGTCATTCACACAGAGACAGAAAAAATGCTCTGCGATAGAGCTGTGTCACTTGCAAACAGTAACGGAAAAGAAGCTCTGCAGTAAAGCTGTGTCACTCGCACACAGTAACGGAGCAGGTATGGTGCTAAACACGATCCCTGTTAAACTCATAGGAGATCGACACCTGCACATGGGTTCACTCAGACAAACTCCTCTCCGGAGGTGCCGGAATTCTAACGGCTTACCGCCGACCTGAGCACATGCTGACAAATGTTACGTGTACATAGCTAGGTTCAGATAGGGGCGGGATAGATCTCATGAATTCTCTGTAACTCTGGGGGAACCTTTACTCAGGGCGACCATGCACTACAGCTTCCTCAGGCACAAGATGGATCCACTTGCTCACATAGACACAATTGATAAAACCCTCATGAACAAGAACAGTGTAGTTTAATGCCAAAGCACATCCAGTAAAATTCATTATACTATTTGGAGGGATATGTGGGGGCTATTATAATGTTTGGAGGGCCTTATGTGAGCCATTGTACTGTTTGCAGGGCAATGGAAGGGAAATCTAGGGACTTCATTAGGAGAAAAATTACTTTTTTGAGGGCTGCAAAGTTGGGAGATGTGCTCTACTGTCACATCACCGGATATTATAAGTTATTTTTGTGGGAGGGCCCATTTAGGACTTATGCTACGGGGCCCCATGATTTCTATGTACACTCCTGCAGAGAATCCTACAGCTTTAGGAACCTCTCAGAAACGACCTGTGGCAGAAACTTCCCCAGATTAGATCTTCCTTTCTCATTAATTATGCTGATAAACAGAACATTATGGTAAGTTATAACACCTCTAAACCTCCCCTAACTATGGCTGTCAGCAATTTTGCTAGGTCAAAACTGCTGACAGGCTTTGACATCAGCAGTTGTATCTACTCCAAAATAATACCAATAAAAAAATCAGGTCATCAAGCAAAAAGTAAGCCCTCACACAGCTCTATTGACAGAAAAATAAAAATGTTATATTGGTTTTGGAAAAGGGTTGAGCGACTTTTACTTTTATAGGATCGGGTCGGGTTTCACGAAACCCGACTTTTTCAAAAGTCGGGTCGAGTGAAATCGGCTGATCCTATAAAAAAGTCGGGGTCTGGGTCGGCCGAAACACGAAACCCAATGCAATGCATTGGGTTTCCAATGGTTCCCAGGTTCTGAAGGAGAGGAAACTCTCCTTCAGGCCCTGGGATCCATATTTAAGTGTAAAATAAAGAATTAAAATAAAAAATATTGCTATACTCACCCTCGGACGCGCCCTGGTACTAACCGGCAGCCTTCCTTCCTTAGAATCAGCACGTGAAGGGCCTTAGATGACGTCGCGGCTTCTGATTGGTCGCGCGACTGCCCATGTGACCGATCGCGCGACCAATCACAAGCCGCGACGTCACCAAAGGTCCTTCAAGCGCTGAATCTTAGGAAGGAAGGCTGCCGGAAAGAAGCAGGGCATGTCCGAGGGTGAGTATATTCCTATTTGGTATATACTCACCCTCGGACGCGCCCTGCTTCTTTCCGGCAGCCTTCCTTCCTAAGAATCAGCGCTTGAAGGACCTTCGGTGATGTCGCGGCTTGTGATTGGTCGCGCGAGCGGTCACATGGGCGGTCGCGCGACCAATCACAAGCCGCTACGTCATCTAAGGCCCTTTACGCGCTGATTCTAAGGAAGGAAGGCTGCAGGTTAGTACCAAGGCGCGTCAGAGGGTGAGTATAGCAATATTTTTTATTTTAATTCTTTATTTTACACTTAAATATGGATTCCGATACCGATTTCTGATATTGCAAACATATCGGAACTCGGGATCGGAATTCCGATACCAGATTCAGAAGATTGCCGACCTCATGGCCGACCCCACACAGGGGTCGGGTCGGGTTTCATGAAACCTGACTTTGCCAAAAGTCGGCGACTTCTGAAAATGGCCGACCCGTTTCGCTCAACCCTATGGAAAATGAAGACTCAGGATATTTTTTTTCCCAATTCTGAATGTTTTTTTCACCACTTTAATACAAAAAAATGCAAGTTATTGTAATCTTACTGACATGGAGAGTCATATTTCCAGATCAATTTTACTGCAGAATGAAAGCTGAAAAATCAAAATCCAAGAAACAATTTTGGAATTGCATTTTTCCCCTATTTACCAGTAAGCCATATGATAAATGAACAGTGTCATTCAAAAAGAACAACTATCCCTTCCAAAAGCAATCCCACATTATTACCCTTTACTGATTTAATGATCCTTTATATACTCAGTATTAGGCTGCCGTCACACGCTCAGTATTTGGTCAGTATTTTACATCAGTATTTGTAGCCAAAACCAGGAGTGGGTGATAAATACAGAAGTGGTGCATATGTTTCTATTATACTTTTCCTCAATTTGTTCCACTCCTGGTTTTAGCTTACAAATACTGATGTAAAATACTGACCACATACTGCTAGTGCGACGGCAGCCTTAGGCAAAAGTTTTAGGCAAGTGTGGAAAAAATTGTTGCAAAGTAAGAAGGATTTCAAAAATAGAAATGATAATTTTTTTTTTATTAAATAACAAAATGTAAAGTGGATAACAAAGAGAAATCTAAATCAATTCAATACTTGGTGTAGCCACCGTTTCAAACAGCATCAAACATCAATTAAATACACTTGCACCCAGTTTTTGAAGGAACCCGGCAGGGATGTTGTTTCAAACATATTGGAGATCTAATCACAGATCCTCTATGGCTGTCACTTGCACAAATCTTTCTGTCTCTTCATGTAATCTCAGGCAGACTTGATGATGATAACATCGGGTCTTTGTGGAGGCCATGTTATCACTTACACAGGATGCTTTGTTCTTCTTTACAATGATGATAGTGCCTAATGATATTGTCTGTATGTTTGCGGTTGCTGTCGTGCTGCAGAATAAATTTGGAACCAATTTTACATCACCCCGATGTTATTGATGGATAAGTACAGGTGCTTCTCACAAAATTAGAATATTATCAAAAAGTTAATGAAAGTTAAAGTTATTTCAGTTCTTCAATACAAAAAGTGAAATTCATATATTATATAAAGTAATTACAAACAGAGTGATCTCTTTCAAGTATTTATTCCTGTTAATGTTGATGATAATGGCTTACAGCCAATGAAAACCCAAAAGTCATTATCTCAGTAAATTAGAATACTTTATAACACCAGAAAATAATAGTAACACACTGGCACTAAGAATACGTAGGTCTAAAGCTGCTGATACCAGACAGGTGCCGTGCCACCCCTGTCCCAACCACGAGGTGGAAGAAGAAAAACTAACAAGTGAGGTATCGCGCTAAAACACAAACAACCGACTGGACATAAACGTACTTAAAACCTATAGTGTGTCCATAAACAGCTGATGCTGGAACTAACCTTAAGATAGTAATGGCCGTGGTATAGCAAAATAACACTACACACTTACTTCTAGCCTGGGCCGCAGAAAGTTTGCCCGTAGATGTAGAGGCCTGCGGGTGTTGTTGGTGGGGGTTTCAGATTACCCAGGCGGCAGGAGTATACTGGGGAACGCACAGAGCCAGAGCGCCCCGGCCGGTGGCGCTCCTGGATGCGCGGCTGAAAAAAATGGCCGACGGTGCTCTGCAGCGTGTGACGTCACAAAGCTACGAAGCCTTGCTAGGGAAAAAAAGCTAACCAACGCATTTCGAGGGACTCCGTCCCTCTTCGTCAGGGTACCCGGGATACGTCTGTTTGTGGTGGCTCTTGAAGCAATGACTCCAGCAGCAGTCCACTCCTTGTGAATCTCCTCCAAATTTCTGAATGGCCTTTTCTTAACAATCCTTTCAATGCTGCCGTTATCCCAGTTGCTTGTGCACCTTTTTCTACCACATTTTTTGCTTCCACTCAATTTTCCATTAATATGCTTGAATACAGCACTCTGTGAACAGCCAGCTTCTTTCGCAATTGAACTTTTGTGGCTTACCCTCATTGTGGAGTGTGTCAGTCACTGTCTTCTGGACATCTGTCAAGTCAGCAGTCTTCCCTATGATTGTGGAGCCTTCTGAAACAGACTAAACTACCTTTTTAAATGCTTAGGAAGCCTTTGCAAATGTTTTTTTAAATATTCTAAATTATTAAGATAATGACTTTTGGGTATTCATTGGCTGTAAGCCATAATAATCAACATTAACAGAAATATAAAATAGATAACTCTGTTTGTAATGACTCTATATAATATATGAGATTCACTTTTTGCATTGAAGAACAGAAATAAATAAAATTTTTGATAATATTCTAATTTTATGAGATGCACCTATATCTGTCTGCATTTCTCAACATTGAGAACACCATTAACCCCTTCCCGACCTTTGACGCATACGCTGCGTCATGAAAGTCGGTGCCATTCCGACCCATGACGCAGCATATGCGTCATGGAAAGATCGCGTCCCTGCAGATCGGGTGAAAGGGTTAACTCCCATTTCACCCGATCTGCAGGGACAGGGGGAGTGGTAGTTTAGCCCAGGGGGGGTGGCTTCACCCCCTCGTGGCTACGATCGCTCTGATTGGCTGTTGAAAGTGAAACTGCCAATCAGAGCGATTTGTAATATTTCACCTAAAAAAATGGTGAAATATTACAATCCAGCCATGGCCGATGCTGCAATATCATCGGCCATGGCTGGACACACTAATGTGCACCCACCCCACCCCTCCGATCGCCCCCCCAGCCCCCCGATCTGTGGTCCGCTCCCCTCCGTCCTGTGCTCCACTCCCCCGTCCTCCTGCCCGCTCCCCCCGTGGTCCAATCACACCCCCCGTGCTCCAATCAAACCCCCCCGCACAGCGATCCCCGACTCCGTGCTCCAATCCACCCCCCCATGTTCCGATCCACCCCCCCGTGCTCCGACGCCCCCCCCGTGCCCTGATCTCCCCCCCTTATACTTACCTGGCCTCCCGGGGACCGTCCGTCTTCTTTCCTGGGCGCCGCCATCTTCCAAAATGGCGGGCGCATGTGCAGTGCGCCCGCCGAATCTGCCGGCCGGCAGATTCGTTCCAGAGTGAATTTTGATCACTGAGATATAACCTATCTCAGTGATCAAAATAAAAAAAAAAGTAAATGACCCCCCCCCTTTGTCACCCCCATAGGTAGGGACAATAAAAAAAATAATTTTTTTTTTCCACTAAGGTTGGGGTAAGAACTAGGGTTAGGGTTAGGGTTAGGGGTAGGGTTAGGGGTAGGGTTAGGGTTAGGGGTAGGGTTAGGGGTAGGGTTAGGGTTAGGGGTAGGGTTAGGGGTAGGGTTAGGGTTAGGGGTAGGGTTAGGGTTAGGGTTTCGGTATGTGCACACGTATTCTGGTCCTCTGCGGATTTTTCCGCTGCGGATTTGATAAATCCGCAGTGCTAAACCGCTGTGGATTTATGGCGGATTTACCATGTTTTTTCTGTGCATTTCAATGCGGTTTTACAACAGCGATTTTCTATTGGAGCAGTTGTAAAACCGCTGCGGAATCCGCAGAAAGAAGTGACATGCTGCGGAATGTAAACCGCTGCGTTACCGTGCAGTTTTTCTGCAGCATGTGTACAGCGATTTTTGTTTTCCATAGGTTTGCATTGAACTGTAAACTCATGGGAAACTGCTGCGGATCCGCAGCGTTTTCCGCAGCGTGTGCACATACCTTTAGAATTAGGCTATGTGCACACGGTGCGGATTTGGCTGCGGATCCGCAGCAGAGTTCCATCAGGTTTACAGTACCATGTAAACATATGGAAAGCCAAATCCGCTGTGCCCATGGTGCGGAAAATACCGCGCGGGAACGCTGCGTTGTATTTTCCGCAGCATGTCAATTCTTTGTGCGGATTCCGCAGCGTTTTACACCTGTTCCTCAATAGGAATCCGCAGGTGAAATCCGGACAAAAAACACTGGAAATCCGCGGTAAATCCGCAGGTAAAACGCAGTGCCTTTTACCCGCGGATTTTTCAAAAATGGTGCTGAAAAATCTCATACGAATCCGCAACGTTGGCACATAGCCTTAGGGCTAGGGTTGGGTTGGAATTAGGGTTGTGGTTAGGGTTAGGGGTGTGTTGGGGTTACGGGTGTGTTGGGGTTAGGGTTGTGATTAGGGTTACGGCTACAGTTGGGATAAGGGTTAGGGGTGTGTTGGAGTTAGAATTGAGGGGTTTCCACTGTTTAGGCACATCAGGGGGTCTCCAAACGCAACATGGCGCCCCCATTGATTCCAGCCAATCTTGTATTCAAAAAGTCAAATGGTGCTCCCTCACTTCCGAGCCCCGACGTGTGCCCAAACAGTGGTTTACCCCCACATATGGGGTACCAGCATACTCAGGACAAACTGCGCAACAATTACTGGGGTCCAATTTCTCCTGATACCCTTGTGAAAATAAAGAAATGCTTGCTAAAACATCATTTTTGAGGAAAGAAAAATGATTTTTTATTTTCACGGCTCTGCGTTGTAAACGTCTGTGAAGCACTTGGGGGTTCAAAGTGCTCACCACATATCTAGATAAGTTCCTTGGGGGGTCTAGTTTCTAAAATGGGGTCACTTGTGGGGGGTTTCTACTGTTTAGGCACACCAGGGGCTCTGCAAACGCAATGTGATGCCCGCAGACCATTCCATCAAAGTCTGCATTTCAAAAGTCACTACTTCCCTTCTGAGCCCCGACGTGTGCCCAAACAGTGGTTTACCCCCACACATGGGGTATCAGCGTACTCAGGAGAAACTGGACAACAACTTTTGGGGTCCAATTTCTCCTGTAACCCTTGGGAAAATAAAAAATTCTGGGCTAAATAATTATTTTTGAGGAAAGAAAACGTATTTATTATTTTCACGGCTTTGCATTATAAACTTCTATGAAGCACTTGGGGGTTCAAAGTGCTCACCACACATCTAGATAAGTTCCTTTCGGGGTCTAGTTTCCAAAATGGGGTCACTTCTGGGGGGTTTCTACTGTTTAGGCACATCAGGGGCTCTGCAAACGCAACGTGACGCCCGCAGAGCATTCCATCAAAGTCTGCATTTCAAAACGTCACTACTTCAATTCCGAGCCCCGGCATGTGCCCAAACAGTAGTTTACCCCCACATATGGGGTATCACCGTACTCAGGAGAAACTGGACAAAAAATATTGGGGTCAAATTTCTCCTGTTACCCTTGGGAAAATTAAAAAATTCTGGGCTAAATAATTATTTTTGAGGAAAGAAAACGTATTTATTATTTTCAAGGCTCTGCATTATAAACTTCTGTGAAGCACTTGGGGGTTCAAAGTGCTCACCACACATCTAGATAAGTTCCTTTCGGGGTCTAGTTTCCAAAATGGGGTCACTTGTGGGGGGTTTCTACTGTTAAGCCACATCAGGGGCTCTGCAAACGCAACGTGACGCCCACAGAGCATTCCATCAAAGTCTGCATTTCAAAACGTCACTACTTCACTTCCGAGCCTCGGCATGTGCCCAAACAGTGGTTTACCCCCACATATGGGGTATCAGCGTACTCAGGAGAAACTGCACAACAACTTTTGGGATCCAATTTCTCCTGTTACCCTTGGGAAAATAAAAAATTCTGGGCTAAATAATTATTTTTGAGGAAAGAAAACGTATTTATTATTTTCACGGCTCTGCATTATAAACTTCTATGAAGCACTTGGGGGTTCAAAGTGCTCACCACACATCTAGATAAGTTCCTTTCGGGGTCTAGTTTCCAAAATGGGGTCACTTGTGGGGGGTTTCTACTGTTAAGCCACATCAGGGGCTCTGCAAACGCAACGTGACGCCCACAGAGCATTCCATCAAAGTCTGCATTTCAAAATGTCACTACTTCACTTCCGAGCCCCGGCATGTGCCCAAACAGTGGTTTACCCCCACATATGGGGTATCAGCGTACTCAGGAGAAACTGGATAACAACTTTTGGGGTCAAATTTCTCCTGTTACCCTTTGTAAAATAAAAAATTGCAGGCTAAAAGATCATTTTTGAGAAAATAATTTTTTTTTTTATTTTCATGGCTCTGCGTTATAAACTTCTGTGAAGCACTTGGGGGTTCAAAGTCCTCACCACACATCTAGATTAGTTCCTTTGGGGGTCTAGTTTCCAAAATGGGGTCATTTCTGGGGGATCTCCAATGTTTAGGCACACAGGGGCTCTCCAAACGTGACATGGTGTCCGCTAATGATTGGAGCTAATTTTCCATTTAAAAAGCCAAATGGCGTGCCATCCCTTCCGAGCCCTGCCGTGCGCCCAAACAGTGGTTTACCCCCACATATAGGGTATCAGCGTACTCAGGACAAACTGGACAACAATATTTGGGGTCCAATTTCTCCTATTATCCTTGGCAAAATAGGAAATTCCAGGCTAAAAAATCATTTTTGAGGAAAGAAAAATTATTTTTTATTTTCATGGCTCTGCGTTATAAACTTCAGTGAAGCACCTGGGGGTTTAAAGTGCTCAATATGCATCTAGATAAGTTCCTTGGGGGGTCTAGTTTCCAAAATGGGGTCACTTGTGGAGGAGCTCCAATGCATAGGCACACAGGGGCTCTCCAAACGCGACATGGTGTCCACTGACAATTGGAGCTAATTTTCCATTCAAAAAGTCAAATGGCGCGCCTTCCCTTCCGAGCCCTGCCGTGTGCCCAAACAGTGGTTTACCCCCACATATGAGGTATCGGCGTACTCGGGAGAAATTGCCCAACAAATTTTATGATCCATTTTATCCTACTGCCCATGTGAAAATGAAAAAATTGAGGCGAAGAGAATTTTTTTGTGAAAAAAAAGTACTTTTTCATTTTTACAGATCAATTTGTGAAGCACCTGAGGGTTTAAAGTGCTCAGTAGGCATCTAAATAAGTTCCTTGGGGGGTCTAGTTTCCAAAATGGGGTCACTTGTGGGGGAGCGCCAATGTTTAGGCACACAGGAGCTCTCCAAACGCGACATGGTGTCCGCTAACGATGGAAATAATTTTTCATTCAAAAAGTCAAATGGCGCTCCTTCCCTTCCGAGCCTTACCATGTGCCCAAACAGTGGTTTACCCCCACATATGAGGTATCGGCGTACTCAGGAGAAATTGCCCAACACATTTTAGGATCCATTTTATCCTGTTGCCCATGTGAAAATGAAAAAATTGAGGCTAAAAGAATTTTTTTGTGAAAAAAAAGTACTTTTTCATTTTTACGGATCAATTTGTGAAGCACCTGGGGGTTCAAAGTGCTCACTATGCATCTAGATAAGTTCCTTGGGGCGTCTAGTTTCCAAAATGGGGTCACTTGTGGGGGAGCTCCAATTTTTAGGCACACGGGGGCTCTCCAAACGTGACATGGTGTCCGCTAAAGAGTGGAGCCAATTTTTGATTCAAAAAGTCAAATGGCGCTCCTTCCCTTCCAAGCCCTGCCGTGCGCCCAAACAGTGGTTTACCCCCACATATGAGGTATCAGCGTACTCAGGACAAATTGGACAACAACTTTCATGGTTCAGTTTCTCCTTTTACCATTGGGAAAATAAAAAAATTGTTGCTAAAAGATAATTTTTGTGACTAAAAAGTTAAATGTTCATTTTTTCCTTCCATGTTGCTTCTGCTGCTGTGAAGCACCTAAAGGGTTAATAAACTTCTTGAATATGGTTTTGAGTACCTTGAGGGGTGCAGTTTTTAGAATGGTGTCACTTTTGGGTATTTTCAGCCATATAGACCCCTCAAACTGACTTCAAATGTGAGGTGGTCCCTAAAAAAAATGGTTTTGTAAATTTCGTTGTAAAAATGACAAATCGCTGGTCAAATTTTAACCCTTATAACTTCCTAACAAAAAAAAATTTTGTTTCCAAAATTGTGCTGATGTAAAGTAAACATGTGGGAAATGTTATTTATTAACTATTTTGTGTCACATATCTCTCTGGTTTAACAGAATAAAAATTCAAAATGTGAAAATTGCGAAATTTTCAAAATTTTCGCCAAATTTCCGTTTTTATCACAAATAAACGCAGAACTTATTGACCTAAATTTACCACTAACATGAAGCCCAATATGTCACGAAAAAACAATCTCAGAACCGCTAGGATCCGTTGAAGCGTTCCTGAGTTATTACCTCATAAATGGACACTGGTCAGAATTGCAAAAAACGGCAAGGTCTTTAAGGTCAAAATAGGCTGGGTCATGAAGGGGTTAATCCTGACAAAACTCCCAACTCCATTTGCTGAAATGCAGCCCCAAACTTGCAAGGAACCTCCACAATTCTTCCCTGTTGGCTTCAGGAATTCATTATTATGCTGCTCTCTAGCCCTATGTGAACAAACTTCTTCCTGATACAGCCAAATATTTAAATTTTTGAATCAATAGTCCAGAGCACCTACTGCTATGATTCTGCATCTATGTTTGTTACATAGTTGAGTCACTTAGCTGTATTTTCATGTTGAAGATATGGTTTTTGGATGCAATTCTTCCATGAAGACCAAGTCTGGCAAGACTGCTCTGAACTGTAGTTACGTGTAGCTGGGTCCCACTGGTGGCTGCCAATTGTGAGTTGATGGCAGCGCTGACATTTATCATTTTCAAAGGAACGTAAGCATGATGAGTTTTTCATCTGATTCACAAAGGTTCCTTGGAGAACTGTGACACCCCAGGAGTTCGGGTACCACAGTAGTGCTGCCTTCCTCTCGGGGAGGGTAGTGCTATGTCTGGATACAAGTGGGATTCGCTTTGGTAGATTACCACACACACAACACCTTCCAAATCCAGGCCAGGAGGAGAAGCTCAAAACCCTGTTTTAGGGCAGCTTCCCTGGATAAAGATCCTGGTTTGGAGGCAGAGTCAGTTCAGTTAGTACAGAAAGTATGTGTGCGAGAACAGAGACGGAGCACAGTGGAAACACAGGACTCCAGGAGGCCACGAGTAGGCCTCCGGGGAGTCAGTGCGCAGAGAATCCGGGAACTGGGAACCCAAGGCTTATGAGTATTATCATACACAGAGCAGAACCGGAGGGCATTGAATTACATGGACTTTGCCCATATTTACCTGTGGCACAGCAGCATCTTGGAGCCTGGAGTCACCGTGAAAGGACCCAGCAGGCACGGCTCAAGCTGCCTGCCACAAAGTTACCTGTCCCAGGACAGGAGAATGAATAAGTACCTTGTTTGGGACACTTAGTGGCAGCAGGAACCTCAGAGACAGTAGCCCAGAGTGGAAGGCCCCTACCTTACCTACCCAAGGGACCCCACCTGTCTCTGGACTGCCCGGACTCCTAACCAACCTGTTGCTGGTACCCTGGACTGTGGCCTGTCACCCACAAGTAAACCAGGTAAAGACTTATCACTTGTCTCCACCATTTATTCACCGACTACACCATCTACGCCACACACCATAGGACCCCTGGGGACCCCGCTTCACCTGTGGGAAGTGTAACATCTGGGCTGCCGCAACATCCCCCAGGGGACCCCTTTAATGCAGCGTCGGTCAACAATACTGACCAAATTCCACAGGTGGCATCACGACAAACTTTGAACATTTCACCCTCTTTAATGTTGATGCCCAGGGCCATGGACCGGGTCGCAGCCACCGTGACATCCCCCTTTGCGACCGGACCCAGTACTGAGTACCCCACTGCCCTGTGGGTGCGTCAGAACCACAATGCTAGAAAGTGATAACATGATCCTCACAGAGCCCTGATCTCAAAATTAGTTGTCCTAGAAGGGATTACATGAAGAAACAAAAGGATGTGCCATATATACATCCACAGAAGATTTGTAGCTAGTTCTCCAAAATATTTGGAATAATCTCCAATCTAATTGATAAAAATACACTATTAACACTTCCATTTTGTAAAGTATTCTTACATTGTTGCATTATTTTTTTTTACACTTGCCTAAAACTATTGCATACTACTCCTCCCAGTGAGTGGATACTAATGAAAGTTCCAGTGCCAGATTTCTGGGATTAAATGCACGTTATCTGTGCTCAAGCCATACTTCAGCAAAAATATTTCACCAGAAAGTGGCGTCGAAAATACTATAAATTTATGCCAAGCCTCTGGCACATGAACTTCCTAAGGCTGGCCTCACACTCAGCATATGAAAATACGGTCCGTTTTTTACGGCCGTATTACACCAAAAAATTCCAAAAATGGTGATCTGTATGTAATCCGTAGGCAAGGTGTGGTCGCGTATTTTGCTCATGTAATGTTGCGTATGTAATCCGTATGACAACCGTAATGCGGTTTTTTTGTATGCAACCTGACAAAATGGACATTTAATGGTTTTTGAGGCTGAAATTGATTTAAATCACCATCAGCAACCCTATCTAAGGTCTCTACAACAGGTGGCACACTCCCATATGGCCATTTTGTGGTTGTGCAACTGTTGTTGTGTTGTGGTAACGTTTGCACCATGTCTGACCTCCTGCACTTCACCCCAACGGAGCGGGTTTTGTTTAACTGGGTCTTGTCGCGTCGGTATGGCCAGCCATATCCTGTGATTGCATATCCGCGAAGGAGGAGAAGAAGAATGTGGGTGTATCCTCTTTTGACTAAACGCCTCACTAAAGGCCATTTTCATAGGCTCTCTACAGCTCTGCGGGCACATCCTGAAAAATTCTATCTCTACTGTCGCATGACGATCAGAACATTTGATATATTGTTGGAGATATTACGTCCGGGTATCACCTATCAGGACCAAGGATGCGCAAAGCCATATCCACAGAGGAGCATCTTCTCCTTACCTTACGGTATGTATTCAACATCCTCACATACTGTATGTTGATGATATATTTTTTTTATGTGTTTGTTTCTATCAGGTATTTTCATGTATATGTGTACATTAGGTCCCAAGTAGATCTCAAAAAGTTTGTGAAATTTTATAGTTAAGCACCCTAAGGACATTTTTCAGTTCACAGCGTTAAGCATGTTTTCGAAAATATAAAATATGATTGTGCTTCTTCATGTTTTGTGTGAACTCTTGTAACCTACCTATTATTGCTTTTTTTTTCACTTTCAGCTTCCTGACCACTGGATTGTCGTTTGCGGGACTCCACCTGGAGTTTTTGATTGGCCGCTCAACAATTTCGGGCATTGTGCAGTCAACCTGTAGGCAAATATGGGATAAACTCAAGGACCTTGTGATGCATGAGCCAAAACAGGCTGATTGGCAAAAAATAGCCCGTGGGTTCCAGGCCAATTGTCACTTCCCAAACTGCATTGGAGCGGTTGGATGGGAAACATATCAGGGTACGTAAGCCGCCGATCTCTGACTCCCAATTCTACAATTATAAGCAGTTTTTCTCTGTAGTTCTGTTAGCTGTAGTTAACAGTAACTACGGGTTTATCATTGTAGACATTGGGGCCTATGGCCAAACTGGAGACTCTAGGGTCTTCAATTCGTCCATTATGGGTCGGCGGCTACGTGACAACCAGTTAGATCTCCCACCACCACAACTCCCAGGCTCCACTGCAGAAGCAGTGCCTTTTGTTTTTGTTGGAGATGAGGCGTTCCAACTGACCAGACACGTCATGAGGCCTTATCCACGGCGCAACCTCGGCCACCGTCGGAGGATATTTAATTTGCGGCTTTCTAGGGTGCGGAGACTGGTGGAGTTCGCCTTTGGTATTCTGGTGGCAAAATGGTGTGTCCTACAGACTGCCATTCAGCTCAGAGAGGCTACAGTGAATGAAGTAATCAAAGCCTCTGTAATTTTGCACAATTATACCCGCATACATGACTGCTTCTCAGATGATATTGGTGAACACATGTTGAGTAATGTAATTAGGCCTACACCACATGGCCCTCCTCCGCGCCGTCCCCTTCATGGCTTAAAAGTTAGGGATGTTTTCACAAATTATTTTGTTTCTCCTCAGGGTTCTATTCCCTGGCAAGATTATGCTGTTTCCCAGTTGTGATGTACTTATTTTCTACATATATTTTTCAAATATAATTTTTTATGCCACTGAAACAGTACTGTGTGTGTTGTATTTCCTTAATGACCAGATGTTTATGAACAGAGCATATGTGTGTGATGTAATAATGATTGGTCCACAAACATCAATTGGCTTTTGTCAAAATTTTTTACTAGCAGCAAAAGCCTTTTTTTTAAACTTGTAACCATATTTTAGGCAAAAGGTTTTTTTTGTGTGTGTTTTTTTTGTTTTGAAATACAACTAAGCACAACAAAGTGCAAATACAGCACAAAAGAGCAAAAAACATGGTTTTGCATAACATATACCAAGAAAATAAACAAACAAAAAAAAACCTTACAGATCCCTGTAAGTTGGCGGGGGAGATGGCGGCAGGGGGCCTTTGTTGGGCCAATTGTCCCTCACCCTGTGAGGATGCTGTGGTTTGTTGAGCCGAATACAGGCCTTGTCCATATTGGCCAGTTGGGTGTTGTCCATAAGGTAATTGTCTCTGGCCCTCATGCTGACGGACATATTGGCTGGACTCATACCCAACCCCAAAATGACCATGTTGTCCAAACCCAGGTTGGGACCAGCCTACATCACTGAGTCTGGAAAAGTGGCCATATTGGGAATGTGGGTTGTAGGCTGCCATTTGGTACAGTGCTGGCCTTTGTAGATTTTGGGGTGGGAGGGGTTGAGGTGTAGGCATAAGTGAAGTAGGTGCTTCAAATCCTGATTGATCCTGCACCTGTTGAGTGAATTGAAGGCGCAAGAGGTTAGTTTGGGAAAGCTGCCTTCTCTCAAGAAATTCATACACCTCATAGGGGTTATTTGGAGGGGTGCTTAAATCAATCAGGATTTGCATACACCCTCTCACACGTAGCCTCACCTCACGGGGAAGGGGATGAAGGTAACGGGTAAGGCTTTGAGCAAAGGCCTCCTCTCCATCGTCCGTGGCTGCCCTGGCCAAATAATTGAGGACCCCAGCATCCACATCACTCCTTGTGGCTTGCAGCTCTCTCCTTCTGCGGCCTCTACGTAAAGCCCCAGCTGCCTGTGGGGAGGACACCAGTGGGCCTGTAGGGCTGCTGCTATGGGCATGTTCCTCCTGGCTTCCAGAATCATGTGCTGCTGAGGGTGGTGTGTTATGGACCTGGTGGTTAGGAGCACCCGGAACGACCTGATGGTTAAACTCACACAGGACAAGCTCTGGGAAGTGGGAGCTCTGCTGACCGCAACCCCTAATCCTATCACACAACTAGAAATAGCCATGGAGCGTACCTAACACGACCTAGATGCCTCTTCACAGCCTAAGAGCTAACTAGCCCTAAAGATAGAAAATGAAGCCTACCTTGCCTCAGAGAAATTCCCCAAAGGAAAAGGCAGCCCCCCCACATATATTGACTGTGAGTTAAGATGAAAGTCACAAACACAGAAATGAAACAGGTTCCAGCAAAGGGAGGCCAGACTTACTAAACAGACGGAGGATAGGAAAGGTATCTTTGCGGTCAGCACAAAAAACTACAAAAGACCACGCAGAGTGTGCAAAAAGACCTCCGCACCGACTCACGGTGTGGAGGTGCCACTCTGCATCCCAGAGCTTCCAGCTAGCAAAGCAAAATCATGATAGCCAACTGGACAAGGAAACAATGAACAAATAATTACTAGCAGGGACTTTGCTTCTGCTGGAGTAGACAGGTCACCAGAAAGATCCAAGAGCGAACTGAACCAGTACAAGAACATTGACAGCTGGCATGGAGTAACGATCTGAGTGGAGTTAAATAGAACAGCCAGCCAAAGAATAAACTACGTCACCTGTGGAAGGAACCTCAGAAGCAGCAGCTCCACTCACAGCCACCAGAGGGAGTCCATGGAGAGAACTCACCGAAGTACCATTCTTGACCACAGGAGGGAGTTCGAAAACAGAAATCACAACAGTGGTGGTGCTGCATCTTCCACACTTGCTGCTGGCTGTAGTGATGCCGAAGCCGATGACCCTTCAAGGATGGAGGTAGAAGAGGCCAAATATTGGCCTGCCACCTCTTCTTCCAGACTAACGGGATCTATGACAGCCTCCGAATCAGACCCGGTCTCCCTCTCTGTGAGGTTGTACTGTGTTCTGTTATTAGACAATAAAGCAAATTAAAAAAAAATTAAAAATTGAGTAATTTGAGAACATTATTTTATTACACATCTGTGAGCTTGTCTCACGATAATTAACTACACACAACCTCAGATCAGCACAAGATCTCCTTCTGTACGCCCCTCTTATCTCCTATTCCCACAATGGTATACAAGATTTATCTCATGTATCACCCCTACTGTGGAAACCACTACCACAACACATCATACTGTCGCATACCATTGAAAGCTACACAAAGAGCATGAAGACCCACCTCTTCAAACAATCAGATAACCTGCAGTAACCACCCATCAACCAAACCACTGCATGAACATCTCTAACCTCGCCTACTGTATTCTAACCTATCCCTTGTTGTAGCTTGTGAGGCTTAGCGGGCAGGGTCCTCTCTCTTCCAGGACCATTTTTACATTTTTTGGTGTAAACATTATTTTTTGGAATACCCATCCTTACATGTAATTCGCCATGGAATAACCATAACAAATAATATTAATACTAATATTTTCCCAAAAAAATTTGTTGTGTGGTTATGACTTACTGTCTTAGATCCATACTGCCATCCAAAAAGGAAAGACAGTCGTAATAATTATATTTCCTTTTTTTCGGTGGTGCTGCTGACCCACTTCTTGACAGCTGCTGCCTTTCCCACCAGTACTGGTCCCTGATGCTGCGCCATCGTGTCATAACATCATCCACTGCAATAACATGGTAACAAATATTGTTTAAGCTCATTATGCACATTGCTTAATACAGTTGGCATTGATATCTTATTATTATTAGGGTTGAGCGAAACAGATCGGCACTTTTCAAAAGTCGCCGACTTTTAGCAAAGTCGGGTTTCGTGAAACCCGACCCGATCCCACTCTGGGATCGGGTCGGGGTCGGCGATCTCTAATTAAAAGTCAGGTTTTGTTTTATATATATATATATATATATATATATGTCATTCAGACACATATATATATATATATTTATATTAACTTCAGCGCGATATAGCAGGAAAGCCGGTAATTCAATTACCGGCTTTTCATTTCTCCTGCCAAAACCCGACATGATTTGAGACATGGTTTACATACAGTAAACCATGTCATATCCCCCTTTTTTTGCATATTCCACATTACTAATGTTAGCAGTGTGTATGTGCAAAATTTCAGCGCTCTAGCTCTTAAATTTAAGGGTTAAATCGCGGAAAAAATTGGCGTGGGCTCCCGCGCAATTTTCTCCGCCAGAGTAGTAAAGCCAGTGAATGAGGGCAGATATTAATAGCCTGGAGAGGGTCCACGGTTATTGCCACCCCCCCTGGCTAAAAACACCTGCCCCCAGCCACCCCAGAAAAGGCACATCTGTAAGATGCGCCTATTCTGGCACTTGGCCACTCTCTTCCCATTCCCGTGTAGCGGTGGGAAATGGGGTAATGAAGGGTTAATGCCACCTTGCTATTGTAAGGTGACATTAAGCCAGATTAATAATGGAGAGGCGTCAATTATGACACCTATCCATTATTATTAATCCAATTGTATGAAAGAGTTAAAAAAAACACACACAATATTAAAAAGTATTTTAATGAAATAAACACACCGTTTGTTGTAATAATTTATTGTACGCTCAATCCAATCGCTGAAGACCCTCGCTCTGTAACAAATAAAAAACAATAAACCAACAATATACATACCTTCCATAGATCTGTAACGTCTCACGTTGTAAATCCATCTGAAGGGGTTAAAATATTTTACAGCCAGGAGCTCTGCTAATGCAGCGCTGCTCGTGGCTGTAAACCCCAGCGAATGAAGGTAATGTAGGTCAATGACCTATAGTTACCTTCATTCGCGGTGATGCGCCCCCTGCTGGATGTCCTCATATGACCTCGAGCCTGGGAACTTTTCCCACGCTCCAGGGACATCCTGCAGGGGGCGCATTACCGCGAATGAAGGTAACTATAGGTCATTGACCTACATTACCTTCATTCGCTGGGGTTTACAGCCACGAGCAGCGCTGCATTAGCAGAGCTCCTGGCTGTAAAATATTTTAACCCCTTCAGATGGATTTACAACGTGGGATGTTACAGATCTACGGAAGGTATGTATATTGTTTGTTTATTATTTTTTATTTGTTACATAGCGAGGGTCTTCAGTGAGTGGATTGAGTGTAAAATAACATATTACAACAAACGGTGTGTTTATTTCATTAAAATACTTTTTAATATTGTGTGTGTGTTTATTTTTAACTCTTTCATACAATTGGATTAATAATGAATAGGTGTCATAATTGACGCCTCTCCATTATTAATCTGGCTTAATGTCACCTTATAATAGCAAGGTGGCATTAACCCTTCATTACCCCATATCCCACCGCTACACGGGAATGGGAAGAGAGCGGCCAAGTGCCAGAATAGGCGCATCTTACAGATGTGCCTTTTCTGGGGTGGCTGGGGGCAGATGTTTTTAGCCGGGGGGGGGGGGGCAAAAACTGTGGACCCTCTCCAGGCTAATAATATCTGCCCTCAGTCACTGGCTTTACTACTCTGGCGGAGAAAATTGCGCGGGAGCCCACGCCAATTTTTTTCCGCGATTTAACCCTTAAATTTAAGAGCTAGAGCGCTGAAATTTTGCATATACACACTACTAACATTAGTAGTGTGGAATATGCAAAAAAAGGGGGATATGAGATGGTTTACTGTATGTAAACCATGTCTCAAATCATGTCGGGTTTTGGCAATTGAATTACCGGCTTTTCTGCTATATCGCCCTGAAGAAAAAGTAAAAAAAAAAAAAAAACCCCATAGACTTACATTGGGTTTCGAGTTTCGGCCGATCCCCGACCCCGACTTTTCAATAGGATCGGCCGATTTCACTCGAACCGACTTTTGAGAAAGTCGGGTTTCGTGAAACCCGACTCGACCCTGAAAAACTAAAAGTCACTCAACCCTAATTACTATTATTATTATTATTATTATTTATTTATATAGCACCATTAATTCCATGGTGCTGTACATGGGAAAGGGGTTACATACAGAGTTATAGATATCGATTACAGTTAGCAGGTTTACAGTGACAGACTGGTACAGAGGGGAGAGGACCCTGTCCTTGCGGACTTACATTAGATAATATTTGAACGAGGATAATAAAATGCCTTCTTAACTGATTATCATAAAGTTACAATTTTACAAAAAAAAGAACAGGGTCAACACCCCTCTGGACGAGTTTTGAGTCCAAAAATATAGTACCCAACGCAACATCAATATTAGCTATGTGCCTAAACACTTTATCATGTTAATCAGCTTTGTTTTTTGTCCAAAATGCCAAAATATAACATAGTAAGAGAAAAAAGATTAATCCTGTAATCATGTAGGGAAAGCATCTTTCAAGGTAAATTAATGTCAATACATGAGTGTAGTAACTAAGTTGTGTCTGCTCCGCACGTGGCCGTTGGGCATAATCTGAGAATAGGATCCCACAGATTGTCCTCCAAGCTGCCTCTTTCCTGGCACAGTTAGAATAATCAGGATCCCGCTGGTCCCAGATTTCTGGCCTTTCTTGGACCAGGATGAGGAGCATATCCATGTTTATGATGCTGGCCATGCTGCTTGCAACTCCGTGGAGGCGAGCACCAGACTTCCGGGATGTCTATGTGGCTTTTTCAGCTAATTAGCATATCTGTGCTTCCTGATTGAGGGATTGGCACAATTCCTTGCACCTGGCGATGTCTGGAGATGTCTGGCGTATTTCTCGCAAGTCACACGCATAGTCCGTGTGTAATCCGTATTTTTCTCGCCCCCCATAGACTTTCATTGGCATATTTTTTGTGCAATACGGTGACAAACGCAGCATGCTGCGATTTTCTATGGCCGTAGAAGAACGTATAACACGAATCCGTAAAATACGGCTGATAGGAGCTGGCCCATAGAGAATCATTGTACCGTATGCAATCCATATTTTCTGCACCTCTTATACGTCCGTAAAACTCGCTAGTGTGAGGCCGGCCTAAGATGTGAAAAATCCATTAAAAGTAACTTGTAAACCTCTGAGCAAATTTAGCGCATTTTAATCCAGCACACTGAGATTGAGAGCGGTATTACTAAATGTGCCCAATATTTCAGTTCATTTTTTTAAAGTTTTATTTGGTGTCTCAGTTCTATTAAAAGCCCCATCTCAGCAGCAATCCCGGCTAATCCAGTCTTTTTTTATATGGCAGGAAAGGTTGAACTAAAAGTGTCTGATTATTTCCAAGTAAGGCGTACTTCAGCAATTCCTGGCAATGCTGCCATTTACAGCAGTGAAACTTTTAATAAATGTGCTTGATTAACTGAAGACAGACGTGCCCTTGTGTTTCCTTTTCCATCTGATTGACAGCGCCTGAGATTCAGCTGACACCTGCTTGATGACTTCCCAGTAAAAAGAGACAGCGACTTGCATCCCAAACAATCAGCAGCGACTTCTGCACTTTACCGTGATTATTTCATGAGGCCTCATTTACCATATTGATCTGGATCAAAATTATGCAGAAAATTAATACACAAGTGCCTATAATGTATGCGCACTCCACTTCACATATCAGCAAGGGTTCACTTTTTTCGGAATATTTTTATATTGCACCACTGATGCACATAATATTGGATTCATTTGATTTTTCCATCAGATATCTGGTTGAGTTGTTTCTAAATTGTGTAAAGATTTTATTTGCTGTGTCCAATGGCCTCTACAAAAAGAGCTCTTTAAACATTGACTAATTATGTATTTACAGCCTGGTCCGTGAACAATGCAGACTTTGTATTACTATCCTCAAAGATCATCCAAAATCAAAGGTTTGCTGTGTCATGGTTTTGTTCAGTAGTAGGTGTGCCATATCATGTAAAGATAAATTGTCAGCAGGTTTCTTCTATGTATTTTGAGGGCAGAAGGAAGTGGAGACAGAGACCCTGATTCCAGTGATGTATCACTTGGTTTACTGGGTGCAGCAGTTTGAAACGATCACAACTTTCTCTGCTGCAGATCAAGCAGTGCTTGAAATGCTGAGCTCTGTAAAACCCCACCCATACCACTGATTAGCAGCTCTCTGTCACTATACAATGTACTTAGAAAGCTGCCAATCAGTGTTGGGGGCAGGACTAGGAGGCTCAAGACAGAGTGTAGTGATCATAGGCAGATTATGATGAGGGCAATCTCGGCTATTGCTCGGGACCCAAGGCTCTTGAGGGGTCCAGTGCTCAGATTGCACTCATCATAATATTTTTTGGGGGCCACCATCGCTTATAGCCAGTAGGGTGCGCTCTACTGTTGCTCTACTGCTGGCAATAGGAAGACACGGACTTACTGCAGGCATCGAGCCAACGTCACCTTCTCTATTATACAGCTGGAGCGATTACGTCATTGCGCTGGCTGCATTGCTTAACTCTGGCATTGCCTGGCAGGAAGAGGAAGGATGGATACAGAGTAGATTGCTAGGAGGGGTAAGTTTTTTTTTTCTTTCAAGTCAATGATCTTGGGTGGGAGAGAGAGGAAAGAGTGTGATACTGAATTGGAGGTGGGAGAGAGCAAAGAGTGTGATAATGAATTGAGATTTGGGGGTGGATAATGAATTGGGTGTGATGATGAATTGGTGTAACATGCCGACAGATGCCACTAACTTTAGTGCACCTTCCCTGGATGTCTGGGCCCTACGGCCTGAATTAGGTACAGTGGAGCTTGCCTTTACCACTTTTTAGAAGAGAAAGCTGGACATGGAACTGTATCAGAAAGTTGGGTTGGAACCCATGGGAGCTGTCGAGGTAGACAGTGTATCTCAGGAGCCTGGAGTGCCAGACCAGGATAACTCAGGCTGATAAAGACAAAAATGTAACTTTGTACTGTGCTATGACTAAGATGAGTTGAATTTTAACTGCTTAGTAAAGTTTATTTGTTTGAAAAAGATCAAGTGCCTCCTGTTCAATGTGTGACTGTTCCTGGATGTGGAATTGAGGAATCAGCGCTGGCTTCCAGCTTAACTACGAGTGTAATAACATACACATATATCTTAAAGGAGACAGGACATTATTCACTTGAGGGGTGCCAAAGTGTTGGTACACAGAAGCCCCTCACTAGGGTTGAGCAAAACGGATCGGACAAATTCAAAAATCGCCGACTTTCGGCAAAGTCGGTTTTCGTGAAACCCGACCCGATCGTAGTGTGGGATCGGCCATGAGGTCAGCGATCTTCGCGCCAAAGTCACGTTTCATATGACATTTTCAGCGCCATTTTTCAGCCAATGAAGGAGGACGCAGAGAGTGGGCAGCGTGATGACATAGGTCTCGGTCCCCGCCATCTTAGAGAAGGGCATAACAGTGATTGGCTTGCTTTCTGTGGCATTACAGGGGCTATAAAGGGGTGTGCACGCCGACCGCCATCTTACTTCTGCCGATCGTAGCATAGGGAGAGGTTGCTGCAGCTGCATCAAAAGAAGGGATATAGTTAGGGAGGGAAGATTAAGCCCCAAAACTGCTTGTGCTGTAGCGATTTCCACTGTCCAACACCACCTTTTCTTTGCAGGGACAGTGGAGTTTATATTTTTGTGCATAAGCTCTGTAGCTTAGCCTGCCTTATAAGGCTCCCTGATAGCTGCATTGCTGTTTGTATGCCGCTGTGCAAACCAACTGCTTATTTAAAAGCAAAAATCCTTTTGCTCCTTTCTGCACAGTTCTCTTGTTTCTTTGTCCACACTTTTGTGGGCAGCAGTCCTTTTTATTGCTGCCATACTTTTCCTGAGATCATTGTAGGGAGATTGAAATTGTACTACAGTCCTTGTATTTTTTAATATATCTTCCAGCCACATTCTGCCACTTACATTGTGTAGTGTAATACACTGGGCCTGAGTTTTGGTGCAGTCTTCCCCCCAAAAAAGGGAGATTTAAATTGGCACTAAGTGGATCTACATCAGTTCTGTTAGTTTGTCATATATCTTCCAGCAACATTCTGCCACTTACATTGTGTAGTGTAATACACTGGGCTTGAGTTTTGGTGCAGTCTCCCCCCCCAAAAAGGGAGATTTATATTGGCAATAAGTGGATCTACGTCAGTTCTGATTGTTGTACATCTTCCAGCCACGTTCTGCCACTTACATTGTGTAGTGTAATACACTGGGCCTGAGTTTTGGTGCAGTCTCCCCCCCAAAAAAGGGAGATTTAAATGGGCACTAAGTGGATCTACGTCAGTTCTGTTTGTCGTATATCTTCCAGCCACGTTCTGCCACTTACATTGTGTAGTGTAATACACTGGGCCTGAGTTTTGGTGCAGTCTCCCCCCCAAAAAAGGGAGATTTAAATTGGCACTAAGTGGATCTACGTCAGTTCTGTTAGTTTGTCGTATATCTTCCAGCCACGTTCTGCCACTTACATTGTGAAGTGTAATACACCGGGCCTGAGTTTTGGTGCAGTCTCCCCCCCAAAAAAGGGAGATTTAAATTTGCACTAAGTGGATCTACGTCAGTTCTGTTAGTTTGTCGTATATCTTCCAGCCACATTCTGCCACTTACATAGTGTAGTGTAATACACAGGGCCTGAGTTTTGGTGCAGTCTCCCCCCAAAAAAGGGAGATTTAAATTGGCACTAAGTGGATCTACGTCAGTTCTGGTAGTTTGTCGTATACCTTCCAGCCACATTCTGCCACTTACATTGTGTAGTTTAATACACTGGACATGAGTTTTGGTGCAGTCTCCCACCAAAAAAGGGAGATTTAAATTGGCACTAAGTGGATCTACGTCAGTTCTGTTAGTTTGTCGTATATCTACCAGTTGTTATTTTGGTTAGATTTTTTCAAAAATGAGGAAGTCTGGTGGAAGAGGCCGTGGGCGGTCGTTGCCAGCTGGTACTGATGGTGGTGGTGGTGGTAGAGCATCTGGTGGCAGTGGGAAAAGCAAAATAGCACCAAAGGCTCAAGGTGCTGAGCCAGCATCATCGTCTGGCTACACAAGGCCTCGAAGGCTCCCTTATCTGGGAGTAGGAAAACAGCTTTTAAAGCCGGAGCAGCAGGAAAAAGTTTTGGCTTTCCTTGCTGATTTAGCCTCTAGCTCTTTCTTCAGAAAGTTTGAAATATAAAAGCAGCGAGTCGTCAGTGGATGCTCCCGGTCAGGAACAAATCGCTTCCTTGTGTCCTTCACCCAAACCAAAAGTGAAGGATGCAGCAGGCGACACTACAGTTTACTCCATGGAGCTCTTTACACATACCGTACCTGGGTTAGAGAGGGAAATTGTTAACAGCCTATTACAAGATGAATTGGACATGGAGTGCACAGATGCACAACCAGAGCTAGATTATTATGCTGTTCCATTGACTCAGATCTCTACATTGCCCTCGCAGTATACTGAGCCAGAATCTGACCCTGATGAGACTATGGTGCCCCGTCACAAACGCTACTGCACCTTACATGGTGACACAGAGGAAGGTGCACATGCCATTGAATAGGAGGTGATAGATGACCCAGTTGTTGACCCAGATTGGCAGCCATTGGGGGAAGAGTGTGCCGCTGCCAGTAGCTCAGAAGCGGAGGAGGATGATCCGCAGCAGCCATCTACATTGCAACAGCTTTCATCTGGCAGGACCGTATCTGGCCAAAAATATTTGTCAAAAACAAAAACAGTTTTAGGACAGAGTGGGCATCCGGTAAAAGTAGCACAGCGTGCAATGCCTGAAAAGGTATTCCAGAGTAGGAAGAGTGCAGTGTGGGAATTTTTTAACCAAGATCCGAATGATCAGTGCAAAGTTATCTGTAAGAAATGCTCAAACACATTTAGCAGAGGGAAGAATCTCCAAAAATTAAATACAACGTGCATGCTTAGACATTTAACTAGCATGCACTTGCAGGCCTGGACTAAATAACAAATGTCCCGTGTCGTTGGTGCACCTTCTCAGAATGAAGGTAGTCAGCAACGCTACATTGCTTCCCTCACTGTAAGTCCACCGGTTAGGACACCACCAGCAGCAAATGTGGAGGTATCGTCGCAAGGCCAAAGCAGTCAGGGAATCACAAGGTTCTTGGTAGGAAACACTGTACGTAGGCCAACATCAAGAATACCATCACCAACCCTCTCTCCATCTGCCACGTCCACCACCACCCCCGCTAATTCCACCATATGCAGCTCTCCAGTCCAGCTCACCCTACAAGAGACTCTCATTAGGAAAAGAAAGTACTCATCCTCTCATCCATGTACACAGGGTTTGAATGCCTACATTGCTAGACTAATCGCGGTAGAGATGATGCCCTACTGGTTGGTTGAAAGCAAAGCTTTCAAAGCCCTGATGGCCTATGCAGTACCACGCTATGACCTACCCAGTCAACTTCTTTGCGAGACAAGCCATCCCAGCCCTCCACCAGCATGTCAAAGACCGCATTGTCCATGCACTGAGGCAATCAGTCAGTAGAAAGGTGCACCTCATAACTGATGCATGGACCAGTAGGCATGGCCAGGGACGTTACGTGTCCATCATGGCGCACTGGGTTAATGTGGTGGATGCAGTTTCCACAGGGGACAGCCATAGTGGGACAATTCTGCCTAGCCCACGGTCTAGGAAACAGTTGGCTGTAGGCATTCGCCACCCCTCCTCCTCCAGAAGCGAAAGCTCGTCCACAGAGCGCAGTCGCATGACCACTCCATCCGCAGCTGCCAGTGTTGCACACGAGGTGTCCCATTATCGAACAGCTAGTGGTAAGCGTCAGTAGGCTGTGCTACAAATGAAGTGTCTGGGCGACAACAGAAACACCATGGAAGTACTGACCGAGTACTTGCAGCAAGAGACTCAGTCATGGCTGGGCAGTGTACATCTTGAGGCAGGCAAGGTAGTCAGTGATAACGGAAGGAATTTTATGGCTGCCATAGCCCTTTCAGAACTGAAACACATACCTTGCCTGGCTCACACTTTGAACCTGGTGGGGCAGTGCGTCCAGAAAAATTATCTGGATTTACCAGCCTTGCTCCTGAAGGTGTGAAGACTTTGCTTGCACATCCGCCGGTCGCCCGTACACTCCAGCCGTATGCTTATCCATCAGCAATCGCTGAATCTTCCTCAGCACCCCCTAATAATCGACGTTGCAACAAGGTAGAACTCCACACTGCACATGCTTCAGAGGCTGTGCGAACAGAGGCGTGCTGTCATTTATTTGTGGGAGGATACACATACACGGGCAGGCAGTTGGATGGCAGACATGGAGTTGTCTGGTGTGCAGTGGTCAAAGATACAAGACCTCTGTCAAGTCCTTACACGGCTGGTAAGTGCAGACAACGCCATCATAAGCATGAGCATCCCACTAATGCGTCTGCTGATGCAAAGTTGACGCACATTAAGGAGCAGGCATCTGCAGCTGAGGAGGAGGGAAGCCTTGATGACAGTCAGCCATTATCTGCTCAGGGAACTCTCCTGGATAAGGTGGCAGATGAAGAGGAGGAGGAGGATGATGGGGATGAATATTTATGGGAGGAGGATGGTTCTCAGGGGGCAATATAAACTGGCGGCGTTGCAATGTCAGGTACAGGATTTTTGCGGGCCACAAGTGATGTTGATTTGCAAGAAAGTGCTCTTCAACCCAGCACAAGCAGTGACTTGACACCTGGAACATTGGCCCACATGGCTGAGTATGCCTTGCGTATCCTAAAAAGGGACCCGCGCATTATCAAAATGATGACCGATGACGATTACTGGTTGGCCTGCCTCCTGGATCCACGATATAAAGGAAAAATACAAAATATCATGCCACATGAGAACTGTGTCTCTGATAGTGGTGGTGCACAACCAATGTCAGACACACCGTCGTAATATGAGGGGCTCTGTTCCAGTACCATCGCCCACGAGAGAGTGTTCCCCCCAGCTCGAACAGTGCTCTACCACTTGCAAAACTTACCTCTCCCTGCTCCACCACTGTGTAGTCTGTGTTGTTAAATCCTTCAATGGCACTGCCAATACAAATTTGATGAAATGATAGATGATAGCAAAAATATACAGGGTCCCTGGCTTCCATTTAGACCAGTTAATACTTTGCGCCAACTACCACTGTCTGCTACTCAGCAGAGGAGCCCACCCCTGTACCTAGCTATGCCACCAGTTTATTTATGAACAATTTTTTGGCAGACATTTAGCCCACTTTATTATTTTGGCCTACTAACTGTGTCAGCCACTCATTACAGTTTTCTCCACTGAATAAATCAATGCCTCCTATTTAGTCCTGTTGCCAATTTTGAACTGCATTTAGCCTACTTCATTTTTTGGGCCTATTAACTGTGTCAGCCTCTCATTACAGTTGTTCTCAGCTGAACAAAGCTATGCCGCCTGTGTACTCCTGTTACCAATTTTGAACTGCATTTAGCCTACTTTTTTATTTTAGGCCTACTAAGTCTGTCTGAGCCACTTATTACAGATGTCCTCCACTGAACAAAGCTATGCCGCCTGTGTACTCCTGTTATCAATTTTGAACTGCATTTAGCCTACTTACTTATTTGGGCCTAGTGTTGTGAATTCTGTTGTCGAACTACCTCCTGTGGTCGTGAATGGTACTTCGGTGAGTTCTGTCCATGGACTCCCTCTGGTGGCTGTGAGTGAAGCTGCTGCTTCTGAGGTTCCTTACACAGGTGACGTGGTTTATCCTTTGGTTGGCTGCTCTATTTAACTCCACTCAGATCGTTACTCCATGCCAGCTGTCAATGTTCCTGCATTGGTTCAGTTCGCTCTTGGATCTTTCTGGTGACCTGTCTTCTCCAGCAGAAGCTAAGTTCCTGATAGTTATTATTTGTTCATTGTTTCCTTGTCCAGCTGGTTATCATGATTTTGTCTTGCTAGCTGGAAGCTCTGGGATGCAGAGTGGCACCTCCGCACCGTGAGTCGGTTTTTCTGCGTTTGTGACTTTCATCTTTACTCACAGTCAATATATGTGGGGGGCTGCCTTTTCCTTTGGGGAATTTCTCTGAGGCAAGGTAGGCTATATTTTCTATCTCTAGGGCTAGCTAGCTCTTAGGCTGTGAAGAGGCGTCTAGGGAGTGTCAGGAACGCTCCACGGCTATTTCTAGTTGTTGTGATAGGATTAGGGCTTGCGGTCAGCAGAGCTCCCACATCCCAGAGCTTGTCCTGTGTGAGTTTAACTATCAGGTCGTGCCGGGTGCTCCTAACCACCAGGTCCATAACAGTACAGCTGGCCCAAAGTATTAATGCATCTCAATAGAGGGATAAGAGAAGTTCTGAGACCATTTTTTTTTCTTTGCACTGTGTTTTGTCTTTCTTTTCCCCTAAACCTTTGGGTGGTTCAGTAGACAGGTGTAGATATGGACATTCAAGGTCTGTCCTCTTGTGTGGATCATCTCACTGCAAGGGTACAAAACATTCAAGATTTTGTGGTTCAGAATCCTATGTTAGAGCCTAGAATTCCTATTCCTGATTTATTTTCTGGGGATAGATCTAAGTTCTTGAATTTCAAAAATAATTGTAAACTGTTTCTAGCTTTGAAACCGCGCTCCTCTGGTGATCCCGTTCAACAAGTAAAAATCATTATTTCTTTGTTGCGTGGTGACCCTCAAGACTGGGCATTTTCCCTTGCGCCAGGAGATCCTGCATTGCGTGATGTTGATGAGTTTTTTCTGGCGCTTGGATTGCTTTATGATGAACCAAATTCAGTGGATCAGGCAGAGAAAATCTTGCTGGCTTTGTGTCAGGGTCAGGATGAAGCGGAGGTGTACTGTCAGAAGTTTAGAAAGTGGTCTGTGCTTACTCAGTGGAATGAGTGTGCCCTGGCGGCAATTTTCAGAAAGGGTCTTTCTGAAGCCCTTAAGAATGTCATGGTGGGATTTCCCACGCCTGCTGGTCTGAATGAGTTTATGTCCTTGGCCATTCAGATCGATCGGCGCTTGCGTGAGCGCAAAGCTGTGCACCATCTGGCGGTATTCTCTGAGCATAGGCCTGAGCCTATGCAGTGTGATAGGACTTTGACCAGAGCTGAACGGCAAGAACACAGACGTCGGAATGGGCTGTGTTTTTACTGTGGTGAATCCACTCATGCTATCTCCGATTGTCCTAAGCGCACTAAGCGGTTCGCTAGGTCTGCCACCATTGGTACGGTACAGTCTAAATTTCTTTTGTCCGTTACTCTGATTTGCTCTCTGTCATCCTATTCTGTTATGGCATTTGTGGATTCAGGCGCTGCCCTGAATTTGATGGACTTGGAGTTTGCCAGGCGCTGTGGTTTTTTCTTGGAGCCCTTGCAGTATCCTATTCCATTGAGAGAAATTAATGCTACGCCTTTGGCCAAGAATATGCCTCAGTACTGGACTCAATTGACCATGTGCATGGCTCCTGCACATCAGGAGGATATTCGCTTTTTGGTGTTGCATAATCTGCATGATGTGGTCGTTTTGGGGTTGCCATGGCTACAGGTCCATATTCCAGTGTTGGATTGGAAATCTATGTCTGTGTCCGGCTGGGGTTGTCAGGGGGTACATGGTGATGTTCCATTGTTGTCAATTTCGCCTTCCACTCCTTCTGAAGTCCCTGAGTTTTTATCAGATTACCGGGATGTATTTGAAGAGCCCAAATCCGGTGCCCTACCTCCTCATAGGGATTGCGATTGTGCTATTAATTTGATTCCTGGTAGTAAGTTTCCTAAGGGCCGTCTGTTTAATTTATCTGTGCCAGAGCACGCCGCTATGCGGAGTTATGTAAAGGAATCCTTGGAGACGGGTCATATTCGCCCGTCGTCGTCACCATTGGGAGCAGGGTTCTTTTTTGTGGCCAAGAAGGATGGCTCTTTGAGACCTTGTATTGATTACCGCCTTCTTAATAAGATCACAGTCAAATTTCAGTATCCTTTGCCGCTGCTGTCTGATTTGTTTGCTCGGATTAAGGGGGCTAGGTGGTTCACCAAGATAGATCTTCGAGGGGCGTATAATCTTGTGCGAATTAAACAGGGCGATGAATGGAAAACAGCATTTAATACGCCCGAGGGCCATTTTGATTACCTGGTTATGTCATTCGGGCTTTCTAATGCTCCATCTGTGTTTCAGTCCTTTATGCATGACATCTTCCGAGAGTACCTGGATAGATTCATGATTGTTTATTTGGATGACATTTTGGTCTTTTCGGATGATTGGGAGTCTCATGTGAAGCAGGTCAGAATGGTGTTCCAGGTCCTTCGTGCGAATTCCTTGTTTGTGAAGGGGTCAAAGTGTCTCTTTGGAGTTCAGAAGGTTTCATTTTTGGGTTTCATTTTTTCCCCTTCTACTATCGAGATGGACCCTGTTAAAGTTCAGGCCATTTATGATTGGACTCAGCCTACATCTGTGAAGAGCCTGCAGAAGTTCCTGGGCTTTGCTAATTTTTACCGTCGCTTCATCGCTAATTTTTCTAGTATTGCTAAACCGTTGACTGATTTGACCATGAAAGGTGCTGATGTGGTCAATTGGTCCTCTGCGGCTGTAGAGGCTTTTCAGGAGTTGAAGTGTCATTTTTCTTCTGCCCCTGTGTTGTGCCAGCCAGATGTTTCGCTCCCGTTTCAGGTCGAGGTTGATGCTTCTGAGATTGGAGCAGGGGCTGTTTTGTCGCAGAGAAGTTCTGATGGCTCGGTGATGAAACCATGTGCCTTCTTTTCTAGAAAATTCTCGCCTGCTGAGCGCAATTATGATGTTGGCAATCGAGAGTTGTTGGCCATGAAGTGGGCATTCGAGGAGTGGCGACATTGGCTTGAAGGAGCTAAACATCGCGTGGTGGTCTTGATGGATCACAAGAATTTGACTTATCTCGAGTCTGCCAAACGGTTGAATCCTAGACAGACTCGATGGTCGCTCTTTTTCTCCCGTTTTAATTTTGTAGTTTCATACCTTCCGGGATCTAAGAATGTGAAGGCTGATGCCCTGTCAAGGAGTTTTGTGCCTGATGCTCCGGGTGTTCCGGAGCCGGCGGGTATTCTTAAAGAGGGGGTAATTTTGTCTGCCATCTCCCCTGATTTGTGGCTGGTCATCCTGGAATCTTTAGTACCAGAGATTTGGTGGCTAGATGCTTTTGGTGGCCTTCTTTGTCATGGGATGTGCGTTCTGTGGGACTTGTGCTCGGGCTAAGCCCTGCTGTTCTCGTGCCAGTGGGTTGCATTTGCCCTTGCCAGTCCCGAAGAGGCCCTGGACGCATATTTCCATGGATTTTATTTCTGATCTCCCTGTCTCTCAAAGGATGTCGGTCATTTGGGTGGTTTGTGATCGCTTCTCTAAGATGGTCCATTTGGTACCCTTGTCTAAATTGCCTTCCTCCTCTGATTTGGTGCCATTATTTTTCCAGCATGTGGTTCGTTTGCATGGCATTCCAGAGAACATCGTCTCGGACAGAGGTTCCCAGTTTGTTTCGAGGTTTTGGTTGTCCTTTTGTGCTAAGATGGGCATTGATTTGTCTTTTTCTTCGGCTTTCCATCCTCAGACTAATGGCCAAACCGAACAAACTAATCAGACTTTGGAAACATATCTGATATGCTTTGTTTCTGCTGATCAGGATGATTGGGTGTCCTTCTTGCCTTTGGCTGAGTTCGCCCTTAATAATCGGGCCAGCTCGGCTATTTTAGTTTCTCCTTTTTTCTGTAATTCTGGTTTCCATCCTCGTTTTTCTTCAGGGCAGGTTGAGCCTTCGGACTGTCCTGGTGGGGATACGGTGGTAGACAGGTTGCAGCAGATTTGGACTCATGTGGTGGACAATTTGACATTGTCCCAGGAGAAGGCTCAACGTTTCACTAACCGCCGGCGCTGTGTTGGTCCCCGACTTCGTGTTGGGGATTTGGTTTGGTTGTCATCTCGTCATGTTCCTATGAAGGTTTCCTCTCCTAAGTTTTAGCCTGGTTTCATTGGGCCATATAAGATTTCTGAAGTTCTTAATCCTGTATCATTTCGTTTGGACCTTCCAGCTTCTTTTGCCATCCATAATGTGTTCCATAGGTCGTTGTTACAGAGATACGTGGCGCCTATGGTTCCCTCCGTTGATCCTCCTGCCCCGGTGTTGGTTGAGGGGGAGTTGGAGTATGTGGTGGAGAAGATTTTGGATTCTCGTGTTTCGAGACGGAAACTCCAGTACCTGGTCAAGTGGAAGGGTTATGGTCAGGAAGATAATTCCTGGGTTTTTGCCTCTGATGTTCATGCTGCCGATCTAGTTTGTGCCTTTCATTTGGCTCATCCTGATTGGCCTGGGGGCTCTGGTGAGGGTTCGGTGACCCATCCTCAAGGGGGGGTACTGTTGTGAATTCTGTTGTCGAACTACCTCCTGTGGTCGTGAATGGTACTTCGGCGAGTTTTGTCCATGGACTCCCTCTGGTGGCTGTGAGTGAAGCTGCTGCTTCTGAGGTTCCTTACACAGGTGACGTGGTTTATCCTTTGGTTGGCTGCTCTATTTAACTCCACTCAGATCGTTACTCCATGCCAGCTGTCAATGTTCCTGCATTGTTCAGTTCGCTCTTGGATCTTTCTGGTGACCTGTCTTCTCCAGCAGAAGCTAAGTTCCTGATAGTTATTATTTGTTCATTGTTTCCTTGTCCAGCTGGTTATCATGATTTTGTCTTGCTAGCAGGAAGCTCTGGGATGCAGAGTGGCATCTCCGCACCGTGAGTCGGTGCGGAGGTCTTTTTGCACACTCTGCGTGGTCTTTTGTAGTTTTTGTGTTGACCGCAAAGATACCTTTCCTATCCTCTGTCTGTTCAGTAAGTCTGGCCTCCCTTTGCTGAAACCTGTTTCATTTCTTCGTTTGTGACTTTCATCTTTACTCACAGTCAATATATGTGGGGGGCTGCCTTTTCCTTTGGGGAATTTCTCTGAGGCAAGGTAGGCTTTATTTTCTATCTCTAGGGCTTGCTAGCTCTTAGGCTGTGAAGAGGCGTCTTGGGAGTGTCAGGAACGCTCCACGGCTATTTCTAGTTGTTGTGATAGGATTAGGGCTTGCGGTCAGCAGAGCTCCCACATCCCATATTCCTCACCAACCGTTACACCGATGCCTCTACCTTGTGCCAGTCATTACACTGGCTATCCATCCACTCCAGAATCCAGTACAAAACTACTACCCTCATCCACAAAGCACTTCATGGCTCAGCACCACCCTACATCTCCTCCCTGGTATCAGTCTACCACCCTACCCGTTCCCTCCGCTCCGCTAATGACCTCAGGTTAGCATCCTCAATAATCAGAACCTCCCACTCCCGTCTCCAAGACTTTACACGTGCTGCGCCGATTCTTTGGAATGCACTACCTAGGTTAATACGATTAATCCCCAATCCCCACAGTTTTAAGCGTACCCTAAAAACTCATTTGTTCAGACTGGCCTACCGCCTCAATGCATTAACCTAACGATCCCTGTGTGGCCTATTTATTAAAAAAAAAAAAAAAACTATCAGGTTCCTCGCATCATGTTCTCATTCACTTTATGCAGTTAATAGCCCTCTGTGTCTGTACTGCTACATACTTAGGCAGTTAACTGGTTCATGCAGCTTTACATGAACACCCGAGCCTTACACTATGGCCGGTCCGAATAACTAAAGCAATTGTTACCATCCACCTCTCGTGTCTCCCCTTTTCCTCATAGTTTGTAAGCTTGCGAGCAGGACCCTCATTCCTCCTGGTATCTGTTTTGAACTGTATTTCTGTTATGCTGTAATGTCTATTGTCTGTACAAGTCCCCTCTATAATTTGTAAAGCGCTGCGGAATATGTTGGCGCTATATAAATAAAAATTATTATTATTATTATTATCCCAGAGCTTGTCCTGTGTGAGTTTAACTATCAGGTCGTGCCGGGTGCTCCTAACCACCAGGTCCATAACAGCCTAGTAACTGTGTCAGCCTCTCATTACAGTTGTCCTCCGCTGAACAAAGCTATGCCGCTTGTGTACTCCTGTTACCAATTTTGAACTGTATTTAGCCTACTTTTTTATTTTAGGCCTGCTAAGTCTGTCTGTGCCACTCATTACAGTTGTCCTCCTCCACTGAGCAAAGCAATGCCGCCTGTGTACTCCTGTTACCAATTTTGAACTGCATTTAGCCTACTTACTTATTTGGGCTTTGTAACTGTGTCAGCCTCTCCTTACAGTTGTCCTCCACTGAACAAAGCTATGCCGCCTGTGTACTCCTGTTACCAATTTTGAACTGCATTTAGCCTACTTTTTTATTTTAGGCCCACTAAGTCTTTCTGAGCCACTTATTACAGTTGTCCTCCAGTGAACAAAGCAATGCCGCCTGTGTACTCCTGTTACCAATTTTGAACTGCATTTAGCCTACTTTTTTATTTTAGGCCTACTAAGCCTGTCTGAGTCACTTATTACAGTTGTCCACCACTGAACAAAGCAATGCCGCCTGTGTACTCCTGTTACCAATTTTGAACTGCATTTAGCCTACTTTTTGATTTTAGGCCTACTAATTCTGTCTGAGCCACTTATTGCAGTTGTCCTCCACTGAACAAAGCAATGCTGCCTGTGTACTCCTGTTACTAATTTTGAACTGCATTTAGCATATTTACTTATTTGGGCCTAGTGTTGTGAATTCTGCTCTTGGGCTCCCTCCGGTGGTTATGAGTGGTAGTGCTGCCGTAGTTGGATCGCAGCATTTATCAGGTGTATCTATTTTTTGCAATTTGGGCTGGGCTATATTGCCTTGCTTGATCCTTTAGTCAGTGCCAGTTGTCCATTGTTTTTGGAGGATTCACATCCCTTCTGGTCTCTCCTGTTTGCTGTGCTTTTCTTCAAAGATAAGTCCTGGCTTTGTTTTTGCTGTCCACCTCCTGTGGACCTTATAGTTCTGTGCATTTTCATGTTTTTGTCTTGTCCAGCTTAGTCTGTGAAGGATTTTTTGCAGGCTAGCTATTTCTCTGGAGATGCAGATATACCCTCCATGTCTTTAGTCAGATGTGGTGTTTTGTATTTTCTGTGGTGGATATTTTCTAGTGTTTTAATACTGACCACATAGTACTCTGTTCTATTCTTTCTTTTTAGCTAGTATGGCCTCCTATGCTAAATCCTGATTTCATTTCTGCGTATGTTATTTCCCTCTCCTCTCACAGTCAATATTTGTGGGGGGCTGTCTTTCCTTTGGGGATTTTCTCTGAGGCAAGATAGGTTTCCTGTTTCTGTTTTTAGGGGTAGTTAGTTCTTAGGCTGTGTCGAGGGGTCTAGGGAGTGTTAGGTACCCCCACGGCTACTTCTAGTTGTGCTGTTAAGTTCAGGGTTTGCGGTCAGTACAGGTTCCACCTTCTCCAGAGTACGTCTCATGCTGCTCCAAGGCCACCAGATCATAACAGCCTAGTAACTGTGTCAGCCTCACATTACAGTTGTCCTCCGCTAAACAAAGCTATGCCGCCTGTGTACTCCCGTTACCAATTTTGAACTGCTTTTAGCCTACTTTTTTATTTTAGGCCAACTAAGTATGTCTGAGCTACTTATTACAGTTGTCATCCACTGAAAAAAGCAATGCCGCCTGTGTACTCCTGTTACCAATTTTGAACTGCATTTAGCCTACTTTTTTATTTTAGGCCTACTAAGTCTGTCTGCGCCACTCATTACATTTGTCCTCCTCCACTGAACAAAGCAATGCCGCCTGTGTATTCCTGTTACCAATTTTGAACTGCATTTAACCTATTTTTTATTTTAGGCCTACTAAGTCTGTCTGAGCCACTTATTACAGTTGTCCTCCACTGAACAAAGCAATGCCGCTTGTGTACTCCTGTTAACAATTTTGAACTGCATTTAGCCTACTTTTTTATTTTAGGCCTACTAAGTCTGTCTGCGCCACTCATTACAGTTGTCCTCCTCCACTGAAGAAAGCAATGCCGCCTGTGTACTCCTGTTACCAATTTTAAACTGCATGTAGCCTACTTACCTATTTGGGCAGAGTAAGTGTGTCAGCCTCTCATTACAGTTGTCCTCCACTGAGCAAAGCAGTGCCGCCTGTGTACTCCTGTTACCAATTTTGAACTGCATTTAGCCTACTTTTTTATTTTAGGCCTACTAATTCTGTCTGAGCCACTTATTGCAGTTGTCCTCCACTGAACAAAGCAATGCCGCCTGTTACCAATTTTGAACTGCATTTAGCCTACTTTATTATTTGGGCCTATATCTGTGTTTCCTCCTCATCCTGCCCATTGCCCAGCCACTGCTAGATGAGTCTGCTGGTACATTGACCCAGACCACTACATTCCCCTTGCACTCTACACAGCCACAATCTGACCCTGCTGAAAATCAGGTTCCCCTTCCCGCGTAATATACCATGTTACACGGTGACAAAGAGGAAGGTGCAGATGAAAGTGCAGGTTCCTTCATCAGGTGGGGGGGAATACTCATTGGCACTGGCACAGGGCCCCTCATAGTATGCAAAAGTGTCTGTGGCAGTGGGAGGCGCCGCCTGCCGTCAAACACACCGCCGTACTATGAGGGGCCCTGTGCCAGTGCCAACTAGTGGGCTCCCCTGCTTGCTCAGGATCACAGCACTTGCAAAGTTGAAATATACTTACCTCTCTGTCCTCCACCGCCGTGACGTATTCCGCGTTTCCTGGGCCCACAAAAATCTTGAGCCAGCCCTACCCCCCACAACTTTAGCCAAATGACCCCCTGTTTTCAATGCCTAACTATTATTAAAAAGTAAATTAAGATTGACAAGCTTCAGTAATACGAATTGATGTATTTGGCATTAAAATGGGCACTGTAGGTGTTTTCCTGTCCTCCACTCACTGCTGAATTTCATTCCCCATTGACTTGCATTGGGTTTCGTGTTTCAGTCGGCCCCCGACTGTTCGAAATAATCGTCCGATTTCACCCAACCCGACTTTTGACAAAGTCAGGTTTCGCGAAGCCCGACTCGATCCTAAAAAAGTAAAAGTCGCTCAACTCTACTCATCGCAATACCCCCCATGAGTGAAATGTTAATATGGTGTCGGGCAGCAATAGGCCTCAGAGGTAAAGACTACCAAGCCCTGGTAGAACCTGCGTATTCAGATAGTAGGCCCACAATCCTGACAGCCAGAGGGGTGGTTGAAGTCCGCAAGGGGAGGGTACCAGTACGTGTCCTTCTTGGTTCACATTGCGCATACGCTATCGAACTGCGTTAACGCAAGTGACGAAAAAGATCGCGTTTATGCGATCGTGCTAGCGAAGATGTTCTATCTGTGCTAGCGGTGATGGACCCGAAAACGCTGCAGACTGCATCCGAGGGTCCGTCACAGAATGATGGCACATCACTAACGCATGCCAATTATGACATTCGTTAGTGATGCGCTACATAATGGCAGTCAATGGGTGCGCTAACGGATCTGTTACATAGCATTAGTGCCGCTATGTAACGGATGCCATCAGCGGACGGCACTTAACGCAATGTGAACCCTAACTGTGGAGAGAAAGAGATCCACCTAACCAAATGTGCCACAATTGCCAAACTGTTTACTGTTGATAATAATGTGATACAGGCAGCAGAACCCTTGGTCCCATCCAACTAGGCGGAGGACAATGGCTCTGCAGGACAAATGGAAGATTGGTGTCAGAAACTACACGCGGGCACTGATTCTACACCTTCACATCAGAATCAAGGGGCTTACAGGGTGGTCCATGAGTTGAGCGGGTATTCATCAAACACCCACTAGATTTTGGGCAGGTTAAAGGAATTCAACATCATATCCCCAAGGGAGATTATCTGCCATTAAAGAGAGATACCGTCCTGTACCTTTAGCTCATTATCAGTGTGCCAAAGACATGTTACGAGAGATGAAGGAGGCTGGGGTAATCAGAGATAGTTGTAGCCCCTGGGCAGCTCCCTTAGTCCTCGTCTGGAAAAAGGACAGCACGATGAGGATGTGTGTAGATTATAGGCAGATAAACCACATTACACACAAGGATGCATACCCTTTGCCTAGAATAGAAGAGTCATTAGCTGCTTTAAAATCTGCTAACTTCTTCTCTACCTTGGATCTCACCAGTGGGTACTGGCAGATTCCCATAGCAGAGGCGGATAAGGAAAAGACGGCTATTACCACACCGATGGGTCTCTGTGAATTCAACTACATGCCATTCAGACTGTGCAACACCCCAGGAACGTTTCAGAGGATGATGAAGTGCTGTCTTGGACACAAGAATTTTGAAACCGTCTTGCTGTATCTGGATGATGTCATCGTCTTTTCCAAGACTTATGAGGACCACCTGAAGCACCTGGCAGAGGTGTTCGAAGCCCTGTCCAACTTTGGCCTAAAGGTAAAACCATCCAAACGCCATCTGTTAAAGCCCAAAGTGCAGTACCTGGGCCATGTAGTGAGTGCCGAAGGAGTGGCCCCAGACCATGACAAGGTCACTGTGATCAGAGACTGGCCGAAGCCCAGCAACCTCCATGAAGTCCGACAGTTCCTCGGGTTGGTAGGCTAATCCAGGAGATTTATCAAAGACTTCACCAAGAAATCTGCGCCACTACAAGACCTGTTAGTGGGCCAATCCAAGAAAACCAAGGGTAAGAGTACCCCATTTGACTGGGACGACGGACTGGAGAGATTCTTCACTGGTTTGAAGTTGGCTCTGATGGGAGATGAGGTACTGGCCTACCCTGAATATGACCAACCATTTGTGCTGTACACTGACGCCAGCAACATGGGACTAGGAGTTGTGTTGTCCCAGGTCCAGAAAGGCAAAGAAAGGGTAATCGCCTACGCCAGCAGGAAACTTCGCCCCACTGAAAGGAACCCTGAAAACTACAGTTCCTTTAAGCTGGAGTTCCTTGCCATCGTCTGGGCAGTGATGAAGAGATTCAAGCACTACTTGGCCTCTGCAAGATTCACCGTCTTCACGGATAACAATCCACTGACACACTTGGACACAGCAAAACTTGGTGCCCTGGAGCAACGGTGGATGGCCCAGTTGTCGAATTATGATTTCACCATCAAGTACCGCGCAGGGTACAAGAATGCGAATGCCGATGCATTGTCCAGAATGCTCAACTTGCCAGAGATGGGTGAAGATTCGGAAACACTCGAAGAAATAGAATTGCCAGCTTTCCATCGCCCCTAGGCGACTGAGTATTCTCATCATCTGAGAAACCGGCACAGAAACAAGCCAGAAGCCACGCTGAATCCCCTGCCCCACCATGGATGGGCCGAGACCAAGGACAGAGACCCCGCGGTCCATCGGGTGAAAGAAATCCTGACGCAGACAGGTGCACACCCTGGTCCAGATGATCCACAAGAGACGCAACAACTGTGGAAGAAGAAAGGCAAACTATTTATCTATGATGGTAAGCTGTGCCAGAGAAACATCGACCCATGTACTCATGAGTTGGTTTGGCAGATAGTGGTCCCAAGACAAGATACACCAATGGTTCTGGAAGCGTACCACGATGGAGCAGGACACTTCGGATGGAAGAAATTGGAGGTCCTATTACGAGGAAGATTCTACTGGGTTGGCATGAGAAAAGCCATCGAAAAGTGGTGCCGAGAGTGTGGCCTTTGTAGCCTGTGCAGAAAGGACCGTGACAGCCAGAGGGCTCCCCTACAGCGCATGGTCACCAAACAGCCATTTGAACTGGTGGCCTTAGACAATGTGAAGCTAATGCCCAGCCGATCAGGCTATGTTTATGCTCTGACCATCATGGATCACTACTCCAGATTCCTGGTAGTTGTACCTGTCAAGGATCTGATGGAAACAACAGTAGCCAAGGCATTCCAACAGCACTTCTGTAGACCACATGGATATCCTGAGAAGGTACTTACTGATAAAGGACCAGCCTTTGAAGCAGAAGTGTTTCAAGAGTTCTGTAACCTGTATGGATGCAAAAAGATCAGAACAACTCCGTATCACCCACAGACCAATGGAATGTGTGAAAAGATGGACCAAGTAGTGATTGACCTACTGAAAACCGTACCTATCCAGGAAAGAAACTTATGGCCAGAAAAGTTGCCAGACTTGGTAGACTTGTACAACCACATTCCAGTGAATTTCACCAACTGTACTCCAGCATACCTGATGAGAGGAAGATCCAGCAAACTACCTGTGGATCTAGACTTGGGAGTCCTAACCCCAGAAAATACCTCATCTGGTGCAGATTGGGATACAGAAAGACAGCAAAAGTACCGCCAAGTACAAGAATGTGTTCAAAGAAGTCTATCTCAAGCCAGACAAAAACAAGAGAGAGAATTTAACCAACATGCCCCTGCAGTTCCTTTGTCACCTGGTGAACAAGTGTTAAAGCGTAAAATGCACAAACTTGATGATCAGTGGGAAGCAGAAGCATATACCATCTTATCATCCAACTTTGACAATACTAAAGTCTGTCTTATCAGCAAAGATGGAGGACAAACTTCGACGGCAGTATCCAGAGACCATCTCAAGAAACGCCCTGATAAATTGAGGAACAGAGAAACCGATCAAGGAACATCTCCACCTGTAGAAGAGTAGATGATACACACTGTTCTTGGAGATTTTCCCCAGTCCTGGACTCAAGTACATCAGGCCATTGTGATACCTGTCTTAACGTTTCCTCAGTGGGAAATACCAGAACAAATTGTGAATCAGACCCATCCAGAACCTGAAGAGACTCCGCACCAACAGGTTCAAGCAGCAATTGTCACCCCAGCAGTGGAACCAGACAATCCACCCTCTGCTATTGGTGAAACTGTTAGACCCATGGTGAATCTGAGACCACGCAGATGACTACCTAGTATACCTACACATAGTAAGTACATGCACTAGTGGGTACGCTACAATAGACACAGTAGATCAGGAACTATGCAGGTCTACGCATAGCAAATCCCAGCTTGTTACAGGGATTAAAAATGTTAATAACTGCTGTTATATGTTTGAATTGCTTTCTTATCTTTGTTACAGGTTTAAAAAAAATGGACATTGCGGTAATAGACAATGCTTACCCAAAAACTTTCTTTGTAAATAGTTTGGCACCTCCAAGGTGCACTCTGGTTCTGTCCACTTTGCCAGCATGGGTAAGAGCCTTTCTTTGCTTCGTCTGACCAAAAGACAATAACAGATGTACTTTTATGAACTTGTTTTCGCAACGTTCAAGTGTCCTCACCTCCCATAAAGGAAAGCCAAAGTTTTATAATTGTTCAAATGTTTTTCAATAATGTTTTTCAAAATGTATGTATTATTTAACTTGTAAATTGTTGTTTTTTTTCCCATTCCGGGAGTACTGGATTTAATGGGGTAGTGGGGGGGGAGTACAGCACCCCAGGGTCCTGGTCGTCCCAGTGGTATCACTTTCCTCTCAGGGACAGTGATGCTGCATTTGGAGGCAATGAAGGAGAACTCTTTGTCAGGTAACACAATGCATGCAACATGTTCACACTCCAGACCAGAAGGGGGAGCTCTAAGCCTGTTTAAGGTGAACTCCCCTATAAGAACATCCTGATCTGGAGGGAAAGGGTTTAGTTCCTGTCAGAAAGACAGAGGGAAAGGAAGCAGAGGAGCCCTGTGGCCTGAAGTGCTGCAGCTCTTATGAAACAGATGGATAGAAAGCAGAACATATTGCAGCAAGTGTGAAGGAAGTCAGAGCAAAGGAGAGGATATCAGAGTGAGACTTGCCAGGGGCAGGCTGCCTCCTTCTGAGGTGCAGAATCCCGATAGCCTGAACACCGAGGGAGTAACGACCTTTATGTCTTGCTCCAGAGACCAGCAGGACAGCTAATTTCATGTTACCTGTTCACCCTACACCCAGGAGGCACGGTGGCACCCCTTAGAGGCTGGGGCATGATAGAGTCCCTATAAACCGCCTCAAGCCACCAGTCATACGGGTTTGTCCTATCCAATCCGGGGGACAGAGAGAGAGACATAACATCTACAACAGTAATGAGGACCTTATGAGAAGCTTAGCAGTAAGGGAATACAACACTGCAGCACAGAGGACAAGGGGACTCTGGACTTGCCTCCAAACCGGTCGGACTCTGCCTGCCCTGTGATCTGGTGCCCTGGACTGTGGATGCTGAACTCTTCAGTAAAGGTAAAGAGACTGCAACCCTGTGTCCTTGTTCTTTTCTGCACCTCTCACCAACCACCATCTACACACCGGAAAGCCCTGGGGACATACTTCACCTGTGGGAAGGTATACCATCTAGCTGCCATAACATCACCCCAGCGGACCCCTTAAAGCAGCGTCGGTCACCCTGACCGAATACCACAGGTGGCATCACGAACATAAACTCTATCCCTTTAAAGACCTTTCCCTTTTACATGGACGTCCCAGGGCCACGGACCGGGTCAGCCACCATGTCATCCCCCTGTGAACCGCAGGACCTGGTACCGAGTGCCCCGCTGCCCTCGGGGGCGCTCCATTTCTTGTTCAAAGGTGGTCATTTTTAAGCCTTCCTTACCTTGATACTTGGCTGAGTATCGCACACCTTGTGCTTTTTATTGCTCCAGTAACGTTGCAGCTCTGAAATATGGCAAAACTGGTGGCAAATGGCATCTTGGCAGCTTCACGCTTGATTTTCCTCGATTCATGGGCAGTTATTTTGCATCTTTTTTGCCCAACACGCTTCTTGCAACCCTGAAGGCTATTTGCATGAAACGCTTGATTGTTAGGTGATCACGCTTCAAAAGATTGGCAATATCAAGACTGGTGCATCCCTCTGCAAGACATCTCAGAATCTTGGACTTTTCAGAGCCCGTCAAATCTCTCTTCTGACCCATTTTGCCAAAGGAAAGTAAGTTGCCTAATAATTACGCACACCTTATATAGGGTTTTGATGACATTAGACAACACCCCTCCTCATTACAGAGATGCAGATCACCTGATTTACTTAATTGGTAGTTGGCTCTCAAGCCTGAACAGCTTGGAGTAGGACAACATGTGTAAAAAGTGTCATGTGATCAAAATACCACTTGCCTAATAATTTTGCACAAAGTGTAGTAAGAATAAAAGTACTGCTGCCCTATCCTTATCTTCCCCAACATCATTTCTCTGGGGAAAACTAGGAGGCCCCTATATACATTAAGCTGCATTTTGCCCTTTAGTCTTTATGAGGCTGTCGAAAAGGATGACATTTTCAAAAGGAAAAAGCTTTTAGGAATTGCTTTTTCTATACAAAAATTTTTATACTAAACCTTTTTTTTGTTACCGTTTCTCCTGAAACAATTTCTGCAAACATTTTATCAATTTTTAAGTTTTTTTGTAAATGATTTTCTCATTTTTTTAATCCATTAAGCAATTTATAAAATAAAAGTGCAAAAGTGCATAAAAAACACTCAACAAAATGCCCAGGAGTGTACATGGAATTCATTTAGCCTTTTATTGCAAAGTATGGAATAGCTTCATAGCAGAAAATGCATTGACTTCTGCTAAAAGTTAGGCGTTTTGGGAAATGATGCTAATTAAAACCTCTCAAAGAAATGAACTAATGAACAGCAAGGCAGCTTTCAATAGAAATGAATAGGAAGGATCTTTTCCTTAAAACCATTTTTGAGTGATTTTTAAGGCGTTTTTCGGAGTGGACCAACTCAAAAATACTGTTAAAAAAACTGTGCGTTCATGTACATTGAGACCCAGGAGCTTCAATTTTTACCACTATTTATAACACTAACAAGTATATTCCAACAAAGCAGGAAATAATTACTTCTCATATAGAAGAAATCCACAATGAAACCAAGCTCCAGTCAGCTTATCATCAGCAGCGATAAACTACAAGGTATAAAAAATATTACCTCACACATTGCACTGCGTTATACATGAGGCCAAGGCGCAGCAGCTTTTTTTCTTTATTATTTTTTTGCAATTAAGATTTATATTGATTTTGGTTATTTAATGATAACACATTTTGCAAGAACGCGGTCAATAGAAAATTAATTTTCAAAATGTCCAATCAATTTTCCGTCTGCGTAGAACACTGAAAGTTTGCAATTACGTTCTCCAATTTTTTATACAGCAATAAAAAGAGCATTTCACAAACATACATCGTTTTTTTAAAACCTCATTTACAAGGAGCCGTATGCCGCAGCTGAACAGGGGAAGGACAATATGAGAAGCTATGGCAGGTATTATCAGCACTATGGGATCTCAGCATGAAATTGAAAACTCGGCGCTCTTGTATTTGGAATGCAGATAAGTGGAGTTATATGTTTCCTCAACACTAAGGTTTCTCTTATCACACACTATACATTTTTGTTTCTAAATGTAATAAAGACTGGAGTTTATGACTATGTCGAGTTCTGGTATTCTGCTAATAATATAGGCATAAAACAGTAGATCCTAAACCAATGAGAAAAAATGTCCAACTGTACTTGACGTTAAATAGGGTAGAGGGAAATGGCTTGCTTTTGGTCAAGGACAACTGGGAGGTTCGTAAAGTGTGCCTTAGATTTAAAGATTTTGTCCCATTGTTTAAAACCATAAAATCCAATATTAATAAATTAATTGGTTATATGATACTTTATGTTGATGATAATTAGTATAGGTCATCAATATCAGATCAGTGGTATGCGACATCCGACTTCCCCGCCTTTCAGCTGTTCCCCATGATGGCGGCCGGATGGGCTTAGTTGTGGTGCAGCATTATACAGCTCTGTCAACTGTACAGTGGCCGCACTTGCATACTCCACATCCACACATGAAAAGGTCTGCGATACCCGGCCTTGGTCACTATAAAGATGATAGAGTTATGTAGTTCTGCTTTGCAACTGAGCCCATCTGGCACCTGCCATCACGAAGAGCAGTTGATTGGTGGGATTGTCGGCTGTCGCATTCCCACTGATCTGATATTGATGACATTTTCGTTAAGACATGACATCAACATAAAGTACCAGACAACCCCTTAAAATATGGATTAAGATTTGAAAAAGTTATATTAAAATATACAGTTCAGGGCTGAGACTGTTTGAGACTGTACAGGGTCCATAAGGCTCCTTAATAAGGAACTGCCTACACTCTATGTTGTACTGGCAAACTTGACAGTGTTGTTTGTACAAAGTAATTTATCTTTAGAAAAAAGTTATACATACTGTATAAAATCCAACTGATCTTATGTTATTTCTGTTGCTATATACAGATGCTTCTCACAAAATTAGAATATCATCAAAAAGTTTATTTATTTCAGTTCTTCAATACAAAAAGTGCAACTCATAGTATATTATATAGAGTCATTACAAACAGAGTGATCTATTTCAAGTGTTTATTTCTGTTGATGTTGATGAATTATGGCTTACAGACAGTGAAAACTCAAAAGTCATTATCTCAGTAAATTAGAATACATTATAACACCAGCTTGAAAGATTATTTTAAAATCTGAAATGTTGGCCTACTGAGATGTATGTTCAGTAAATGCACTCAATACTTGGCTCCTTTTGCATCAATTACTGCATCAATGTGGCGTGGCATGGAGGCGATCAGCCTGTGGCACTGCTGAGGTGTTATGGAAGCCCAGGTTGGTATGATAGCAGCCTTCAGCTCTTCTGCATTGTTGTCTGGTGTCTTTCATCTTCCCCTTGACAATACTCCATAGATTCTCTATTAGGGTTAAGATGAGGTGAGTTTGCTGGCCAAGGAAGCACAGTGATATTGTTGTTTTTAAACCAGGTATTGGTACTTTTAGCAGTGTGGACAGGTGCTACGTCCTGCTGGAGAATGAAATTTCCATCTGCTAAAAGCTTGTCAGCAGTGGGAAGCATGAAGTGCTCTAAAAATTTCTTGGTAGACGGCTGCAATGACTTTGATCTTGATAAAACACAGTGGACCTACACCAGTAGATGACATGGCTCCCCAAATGATCACTGATTGTGGAAACTTCACACTAGACCTTGGAAATCAAGTTCCCAGAATGTGGAGGAAGAGTGAAGAGGCCACAATCCAAGCTACATGAGGTCTAGTGTGAAGTTTCCGCAATCAGTGATGGTTTGATGAGACAGAAAGAAATGCACTTGTTGCCTGAACAACTGACCAAATCCGGTTAAAGCAAAGGCCAGTCACCTAGAAAGCAAATAGTAAACTATAGAATTAAGAAATTCATTCTTAGAGAAAAAGTAGACTTTTAATAAAATGTACTTTGCAATTTTGCTTGTTTTTACCCAATAAAGGTGAAATTTTACATATTAAAGAACTTAAGAATAACTCTTTAAGAGAATGCATACACCACTAATTGAAGCCAAGTACCTGTAAATGTTAAAATGTATAAATCTAAATTTTTGGTGTCTTACAGGACTTTGTTTTTATTAAACTGGAGAAAATTTGTGGATAATACCTGCGCTGCTGCATAAATTCCGGTCACACAATTTTGAAATAAAGATGATGGTTTATTTACTCAATGCGTTTCAAAGTCTCTAGGACTTCTTCAGGAAATGCCCTATAGCATCTCCTGAAGATGAAGTCCTACTGACTTCAAAACATGTTGAGTAAATAATTATCTTTATTTCAAAATTGTGTGACCTGAATTTATACAGCAGCACAGGTATTATCCACAAATTTTCTCCAGTTCAATATCTTGACATGGTCACCGTTTTGACCAGTGGAGCTGCAGCAGCCGTCAACTCTGACGAGTTTCCATGCGCTAGTGTAAAGTTATTCAGGTGAGTGCAATCTGATTTTATACTATTTCCTATCCATCGGATAAGACCCTATTCATACTTCTTTCTCCTGCAGTACTGCTTAGGACTTTGTTTTTATTCTAGGTTACATGAATCAATATGCACAATCACTGCAGTAAGCAAATAAAGAGTAACATATAAAAAAACATAGGGTGCTTGGTAGTGTTGAGCGATACCTTCCGATATCGGAAAGTATCGGTATCGGTTGGGAACGGCCGATATTCAAAAAATATCGGATATCGCCGATACCGATACCCGATCCCAATGCAAGTCAATGGGACCAAAATATCGGAATTAAAATAAACCCTTTCTTTCCTTGTAGGTTCATTCTACATCAAGGAAAACAACTAAGAATAATGTAGGATGTATTGTGGGAGGTGGCGGAGACATTAAAGGCAATGAGGTTTAGCCCAATCAAATAGAATAGCATGTTTTTTTTTTTTTTTAAGACGTTCGGAGTGAAAAAGATATTGAGTATGTAAATTTTTTTTTATTTTGTCAGATATTGATGTTTCACTATTCCACGCCCTTCCACTTCTTTTTTTTTCTTTTTTTTTTTTACTTTTCCCACACTTTCATCTTCATCATCATCAGCATCTTTGACATCAACTTCTTCTTCACCTTATTCATCTTCTTCTTCATCTTCTACCTATTTTTTTTTTTTATTACATTCTTCATATTAATTTTATTCAACTATTATTATTCTTCCTATTCTACATATTCTTTTTATTCCACTGTTATTATTCTTCCTATTCTACTTCTTCATCATATTCTCATTTGTGACAGGCATTCCCGTAGTTGTTATCTATAAAAGTTGGAAGATTACACCTTCCGTTCTGCCAGTCACAAAAGTTACATTTGTCCGCGTTCAGTTTGGCCTGCAGCATCAGGCTTTATCCAGGGGCACCACGAGGAGGAACGGACTCACCCCCAAACACTGCTTAGTCTTCTTCTGCATATAATTTAGATAATATCTTTTGCTCTGATATTAAGTCTTATGCTTAATGTTCTTCTGCTCTTTGTTCTGCAGCCTCTTGTTCTTCTGCTTCTCGGTCTTCCATGTCGTCGTCTCCAGGGTCGTCGTCTCCAGTGTCGTCATCTCCGCCGTTGTCGTCTCAGCCGTCGTCGTCTCCGCCGTCGTCGTCGTCGTCATCGGGGTGGTCTTCCGGGTCGTCGTCGTCGTCATCGGGGTGGTCTTCCGGGTCGTCGACTTTAGGGTCTTCAACTTGGAAATGTAGCAGAAGGTACAAGAAGGCTGAGAAAATGCCAAGAACCAGCTGATGGAACTGGAACTCGGATGGCTACCCGAAGGTTCAAGAGCCTATGGAACTACCGAGGACCAGCTGACGTTACTGGAACTGGTTACTAAGCAGGAGGTACCCGTGCTAAAAAGCACTACCAAGGACCGCCTGACGTTGGCGGAACTCGGATACCCAGAAGGAGGCACCTAAGCCAAAGGCTCTGCCCGGAACCAGCTGACGGTACTGGAACAAGGATGGGGAGCAGAAGGTACAAGAGCAAAAGACACTGCCGAGAACCAGCTGACGGTACTGGAACCCGGATGGGTAGCCGAAGGTCCAAGAGCCAATGGAACTACCGAGGACCAGCTGACGTTACTGGAACCCGGTTACGAAGCAGGAGGTACCCGTGCCCGAAAGCACTACCAAGGACCACCTGATGTTGGTGGAACTTGGATACCCAGAAGGAGGCACCTAAGCCAAAGGCTCTGCCCGGAACCAGCTGACGGTACTGGAACCAGGATGGGGAGCAGAAGGTACAAGAGCAAAAGACACTGCCGAGAACCAGCTGACGGTGCTGGAACCAGGTGGTGGACCTGAAGGTCCACAGGAGAGGAGAGAACAGCTAGGCCGCGAGGCAGCCGCAGTTACCGAACCCCAACAGTCCTACAGGGGGAGCTGGGCCTACTGGCACTACAGAACCAGCCTTGACTACCAGTTCACGCAGCCCACATAGGAAGCTCCTAAACTGGAGGCACCCTGGAGTTGGCTAACCCGACCGCACCACGACGGGGCAAGCATAGGCGTCTCAGTGAGCTTGACACAACCCGGAAACAGCTGGCGGTGCTGAAACCAGGCTTGGCACGAGGGAGTACCTGTGTCAAGAACACTGCCGAGAACCAGCTGGCGGTGCTGGAACCCAGATGCGTTGCCCCAGTGTGCAAGAGCCAATGGCACGACCGAGGACCAGCTGGCGGTGCTGGAACCCGGTTACTAAGCTGTAGGTGCCCGCGCTTAAAAGCACTACCAAGGACCGCCTGACGTTGGTGGAACTCGGATACCCAGGAGGAGGCACCTAAGCCAAAGGCTCGGCCTGGAACCAGCTGACGGTGCTGAAACCAGGTGGTGGACCTGAAGGTCCACAGGAGAGGAGAGAACAGCTAGGCCACGAGGCAGCCGCAGTTACCGAACCCCAACAGTCCTACAGGGGGAGCTGGGCCTACTGGCACTACAGAACCAGCCTTGACTGCCAGTTCACGCAGCCCACATAGGAAGCTCCTAAACTGGAGGCACCCTGGAGTTGGCTAACCCGACCGCACCACGACGGGGCAAGCATAGGCGTCTCAGTGAGCTTGACACAACCCGGAAACAGCTGGCGGTGCTGAAACCAGGCTTGGCACGAGGGAGTACCTGTGTCAAGAACACTGCCGAGAACCAGCTGGCGGTGCTGGAACCCAGATGCGTTGCCCCAGTGTGCAAGAGCCAATGGCACGACCGAGGACCAGCTGGCGGTGCTGGAACCCGGTTACTAAGCTGTAGGTGCCCGCGCTTAAAAGCACTACCAAGGACCGCCTGACGTTGGCGGAACTCGGATACCCAGGAGGAGGCACCTAAGCCAAAGGCTCGGCCCGGAACCAGCTGACGGTGCTGGAACCAGGTGGTGGACCCGAAGGCCCACAGCAGAGGAGAGAACAGCTAGGCCACGAGGCAGCCGCAGTAACCGAACCCCAACAGTCCTACAGGGGGAGCTGGGCCTACTGGCACTACAGAACCAGCCTTGACTGCCAGTTCACGCAGCCCACATAGGAAGCTCCTAAACTGGAGGCACCCTGGAGTTGGCTAACCCGACCGCACCACGACGGGGCAAGCATAGGCGTCTCAGTGAGCTTGACACAACCTGGAAACAGCTGGCGGTGCTGAAACCAGGCTTGGCACGAGGGAGTACCTGTGTCAAGAACACTGCCGAGAACCAGTTGGCGGTGCTGGAACCCAGATGCGTTGCCCCAGTGTGCAAGAGCCAATGGCACGACCGAGGACCAGCTGGCGGTGCTGGAACCCGGTTACTAAGCTGTAGGTGCCCGCGCTTAAAAGCACTACCAAGGACCGCCTGACGTTGGCGGAACTCGGATACCCAGGAGGAGGCACCTAAGCCAAAGGCTCGGCCCGGAACCAGCTGACGGTGCTGGAACCAGGTGGTGGACCCCAAGGCCCACAGGAGAGGAGAGAACAGCTAGGCCGCGAGGCAGCCGCAGTTACCGAACCCCAACAGTCCTACAGGGGGAGCTGGGCCTACTGGCACTACAGAACCAGCCTTGACTGCCAGTTCACGCAGCCCACATAGGAAGCTCCTAAACTGGAGGCACCCTGGAGTTGGCTAACCCGACCGCACCACGATGGGGCAAGCATAGGCGTCTCAGTGAGCTTGACACAACCCGGAAACAGCTGGCGGTGCTGAAACCAGGCTTGGCACGAGGGAGTACCTGTGTCAAGAACACTGCCGAGAACCAGCTGGCTGTGCTGGAACCCAGATGCGTTGCCCCATTGTGCAAGAGCCAATGGCACGACCGAGGACCAGCTGACGGTGCTGAAACACGGTTACTAAGCTGTAGGTGCCCGCGCTTAAAAGCACTACCAAGGACCGCCTGACGTTGGCGGAACTCGGATACCCAGAAGGAGGCACCTAAGCCAAAGGCTCTGCCCGGAACCAGCTGACGGTACTGGAACCAGGATGGGGAGCAGAAGGTAAGAGAGCAAAAGACACTGCCGAGAACCAGCTGACGGTGCTGGAACCAGGTGGTGGACCTGAAGGTCCACAGGAAAGGAGAGAACAGCTAGGCCGCGAGGCAGCCGCAGTTACCGAACCCCAACAGTCCTACAGGGGGAGCTGGGCCTACTGGCACTACAGAACCAGCCTTGACTACCAGTTCACGCAGCCCACATAGGAAGCTCCTAAACTGGAGGCACCCTGGAGTTGGCTAACCCGACCGCACCACGACGGGGCAAGCATAGGCGTCTCAGTGAGCTTGACACAACCCGGAAACAGCTGGCGGTGCTGAAACCAGGCTTGGCACGAGGGAGTACCTGTGTCAAGAACACTGCCGAGAACCAGCTGGCGGTGCTGGAACCCAGATGCGTTGCCCCAGTGTGCAAGAGCCAATGGCACGACCGAGGACCAGCTGGCGGTGCTGGAACCCGGTTACTAAGCTGTAGGTGCCCGCGCTTAAAAGCACTACCAAGGACCGCCTGACGTTGGTGGAACTCGGATACCCAGGAGGAGGCACCTAAGCCAAAGGCTCGGCCTGGAACCAGCTGACGGTGCTGGAACCAGGTGGTGGACCTGAAGGTCCACAGGAGAGGAGAGAACAGCTAGGCCGCGAGGCAGCCGCAGTTACCGAACCCCAACAGTCCTACATGGGGAGCTGGGCCTACTGGCACTACAGAACCAGCCTTGACTGCCAGTTCACGCAGCCCACATAGGAAGCTCCTAAACTGGAGGCACCCTGGAGTTGGCTAACCCGACCGCACCACGACGGGGCAAGCATAGGCGTCTCAGTGAGCTTGACACAACCCGGAAACAGCTGGCGGTGCTGAAACCAGGCTTGGCACGAGGGAGTACCTGTGTCAAGAACACTGCCGAGAACCAGCTGGCGGTGCTGGAACCCAGATGCGTTGCCCCAGTGTGCAAGAGCCAATGGCACGACCGAGGACCAGCTGGCGGTGCTGGAACCCGGTTACTAAGCTGTAGGTGCCCGCGCTTAAAAGCACTACCAAGGACCGCCTGACGTTGGCGGAACTCGGATACCCAGGAGGAGGCACCTAAGCCAAAGGCTCGGCCCGGAACCAGCTGACGGTGCTGGAACCAGGTGGTGGACCCGAAGGCCCACAGCAGAGGAGAGAACAGCTAGGCCGCGAGGCAGCCGCAGTTACCGAACCCCAACAGTCCTACAGGGGGAGCTGGGCCTACTGGCACTACAGAACCAGCCTTGACTGCCAGTTCACGCAGCCCACATAGGAAGCTCCTAAACTGGAGGCACCCTGGAGTTGGCTAACCCGACCGCACCACGACGGGGCAAGCATAGGCGTCTCAGTGAGCTTGACACAACCTGGAAACAGCTGGCGGTGCTGAAACCAGGCTTGGCACGAGGGAGTACCTGTGTCAAGAACACTGCCGAGAACCAGCTGGCGGTGCTGGAACCCAGATGCGTTGCCCCAGTGTGCAAGAGCCAATGGCACGACCGAGGACCAGCTGGCGGTGCTGGAACCCGGTTACTAAGCTGTAGGTGCCCGCGCTTAAAAGCACTACCAAGGACCGCCTGATGTTGGCGGAACTCGGATACCCAGGAGGAGGCACCTAAGCCAAAGGCTCGGCCCGGAACCAGCTGACGGTGCTGGAACCAGGTGGTGGACCCCAAGGCCCACAGGAGAGGAGAGAACAGCTAGGCCGCGAGGCAGCCGCAGTTACCGAACCCCAACAGTCCTACAGGGGGAGCTGGGCCTACTGGCACTACAGAACCAGCCTTGACTACCAGTTCACGCAGCCCACATAGGAAGCTCCTAAACTGGAGGCACCCTGGAGTTGGCTAACCCGACTGCAACACGACGGGGCAAACATAGGCGTCTCAGCGAGTTTGACACACCCCGGAAACAGCTGACGGTGCTGAAACCAGGTTTGGCACGAGGGAGTACCTGTGACAAAACACTGCCGAGAACCAGCTGGCGGTGCTGGAACCCAGATGCGTTGCCCCAGTGTGCAAGAGCCAATGGCACGACCGAGGACCAGCTGGCGGTGCTGGAACCCGGTTACTAAGCTGTAGGTGCCCGCGCTTAAAAGCACTACCAAGGACCGCCTGACGTTGGCGGAACTCGGATACCCAGGAGGAGGCACCTAAGCCAAAGGCTCAGCCCGGAACCAGCTGACGGTGCTGGAACCAGGTGGTGGACCCCAAGGCCCACAGGAGAGGAGAGAACAGCTAGGCCGCGAGGCAGCCGCAGTTACCGAACCCCAACAGTCCTACAGGGGGAGCTGGGCCTACTGGCACTACAGAACCAGCCTTGACTACCAGTTCACGCAGCCCACATAGGTAGCTCCTAAACTGGAGGCACCCTGGAGTTGGCTAACCCGACCGCACCACGACGGGGCAAGCATAGGCGTCTCAGTGAGCTTGACACAACCCGGAAACAGCTGACGGTGCTGAAACCAGGCTTGGCACGAGGGAGTACCTGTGACAAGAATACTGCCGAGAACCAGCTGGCGGTGCTGGAACCCAGATGCGTTGCCTATTAAAGATTGTCTTCCTAGAGCCCCAACTAGCGGTGTTGGTGCTAAGGGTAAGCAGGGGGAGCAGAGTGTAGGCCGAAGCCTGCACTGGAGGCAGCTTTGTGTCTGCGTTGCGTTTGCAGGACACTTTGCCGGCTACACAGTGGGGGAACAGCTGGCGTTGCTGAACCCCACTAACACAATGGCGTGTGTTTTTCTCTGTGCAGCTAGCACTTGCGGTCAAAAACTAGCGATGTTAGAGCCCGTGTTGAAGCAGGAGGAGGAGGCCGAAGCCTATTTGAACCAATTTCAAAGGAAACCTTTAACCCCCCCTCAGGTGTTACAAAGTACAAGAGACACACCTTGTGCAGTATTAATGCTGCACAAGTGAAAGGTTGCTCTATTAATTTGTCTACTTGCACACGCTGAATGAAAGACGTACACAATTTAGCCCATTCTACTGTCAAACTGTAGTGGATGCGTGACTTGGCTTTTTAAGGAGACGCAGCACAAGTGTCCCAAATAACGCCTTGGTGCTTGGCGCAGCTTCCTGAGCGTTGTTATTTGCTGTACAGGAGTCTGCGCTCTTGTGTTATCCCTTGGCAATGCCCTGTTAGAGCTGCCCGTCTTATGACCTCATTTCATGTTGGCCGGTGCGGTTAACGATGGCCATAAATCCCAGACCCACAGTGCCTTTTCATAAAGTCACACTGCGGTGCTGTGATTCGTGGCCTTGAGCAGTAAATATTTTGGCCGCTCACACACGTCCTTACACCTGCTTCAGACTGGGCGGCCTCTGCTGATCCCTTCTCGCATGCCGCGGCCATGAGGCTGCACAGTCTGAAGAAGGCGGAAGGAGATGAGTTAAGACAGGAGAAGATATGCACTGCTCGTGCCCATCAATCACACCCTCGCAGTCAAAATAAGACAACGAGGAGCATTGTTTCAGGCAGGGCGGACGCACAGGCGCAACAAGCCAACCAATGATGTCAGAAGACGGGAAGCGCTACCAAGGGGGGTGCTGCGTATCATTAGAAAGGAAAGTCACACCTCAGGGACAGTGGAATGGTCTCAATGAGACACATTTTGTACGTTTTGAGTTCCACGTGGGCAAGGACAAAAAGTCAGCCACCTTGTACAAATGCAGCAGTACTGCTGTACAAGGTGGCTGTTATACATAGAAACACCTGGGGGTGGGGGGCAGGCTTCCTTCAATTTCAGTTCATGTGCCTGCGTGGCGTTTGCAGGACACGTTGCCAGCTACACAGCAGGGGAACAGCTGGCGGTGCTGAACCCCACTAACACATTGGCTGGTGTTTTTCTCTCTGCAGCTAGCATGTCCGGGCAGAAACTGGCGTTGTTTGAGCCCAGGGTCAGCAGGAGGAGGAGAGGAGCAAAGTGTAGGCCAAAGCCTGCACTGGTGGCAGCTTTTGTTCAGTTGTGCCAGCGTGGCTTGTGCTGGACACGATGCCGACTACACAGCAGGGGAACAGCTGGCGGTGCTGAACCCCACTAACACATTGGCTGGTGTTTTTCTCTGTGCAGCTAGCATGTCCGGGCAGAAACTGGCGTTGTTTGAGCCCAGGGTCAGCAGGAGGAGGAGAGGAGCAAAGTGTAGGCCGAAGCCTGCACTGGTGGCAGCTTTTGTTCTGTTGTGCCAGCGTGGCTTGTGCTGGACACGTTGCCGACTACACAGCAGGGGAACAGCTGGCGTTGCTGAACCCCACTAACACATTGACTGGTGTTTTTCTCTGTGCAGCTAGCAGTTCCGGGCAAAAACTAGCGGTGTTTGAGCCCAGGGTCAGCAGGAGGAGTAGAGGAGCAGAGTGTAGGCCGAAGCCTAGTTGAACCAATTTCAAAGGTTACCTTTAACCCCCCCCTCAGGTGTTGCAAGGTACAAGAGCCACACCTTGAACAGCATTAATGATGCACAAGTCAAAGGTTGCTCTATTTAATTTTGCTCCTTGCACACGCTGAATTAAACACGTACACTATTTAGCCCATTATACTGTCAAACAGTAGTGGAGGCGTGACTAGTCTACTAGTCTTTTTAAGGAGACGCAGCACAGGTGTACAAATTTACACCTAGGTGCTGTGCGCAGATTTCTTACCGTTGTTATTTGCAGTACAGGAAACTGCGCTCTTGTGTTATCCCTTGGCAATACCCTGTTAGTGCAGGCCATCTCATGACCTCATTTCATGTTGGCCGGTGCGGTTAACGATGGCCATAAATCCCAGACCCACAGTGGCTTTTCCTAAAGTCACACTGCGGTGCTGGGATTCGTGGCCTTGTGCAGTAAATATGTTGGCCGCTCACACATGTCCTTACACCTGCTTCAGACTGGGCGGCCTCAGCTGATCCCTTATCGCATGCCGCGGCCATGAGGCCGCACAGTCAGAAGAAGGCGGAAGGAGGGGAGTGAAGACAGGGGAACATATGCACTGCTCGTGCCCATCAATCACACCCTCGCAGTCAAAATATATGAGACAACGGGGGGCGTTGTGTCGGGCAGGGGGGACGCACAGGCACAGCCAGCCAACCAATGATGTCAGGAGACGGGCAGCGCTAACAATAGGGGTGCTGCGTGTCATTAAAAAGGAAAGTCACACCTCAGGGACATTGTAATGGTCTGTAATGAGACACATTTTGTACTTGTTGAGTTCCACGTGTGCAAGGAGAAAAAGTCAGCCACCTTGTACAAATGCAGCAGTACTGCTGTACAAGGTGGCTGTTATACATAGAAACACCTGGGGGGGTGGGGGGCAGGCTCCCTTCAATTTCAGTTCATGTGCCTGCGTGGCGTTTGCAGGACACGTTGCCAGCTACACAGCAGGGGAACAGCTGGCGGTGCTGAACCCCACTAACACATTGGCTGGTGTTTTTCTCTGTGCAGCTAGCATGTCCGGGCAGAAACTGGCGTTGTTTGAGCCCAGGGTCAGCAGGAGGAGGAGAGGAGCAGAGTGTAGGCCGAAGCCTGCACTGGTGGCAGCTTTTGGTCGGTTGTGCCAGCGTGGCTTGTGCTGGACACGATGCCAACTACACAGCAGGGGAACAGCTGGCGGTGCTGAACCCCACGAACACATTGACTGGTGTTTTTCTCTGTGCAGCTAGCAGTTCCGGGCAAAAACTAGCGGTGTTTGAGCCCAGGGTCAGCAGGAGGAGTAGAGGAGCAGAGTGTAGGCCGAAGCCTAGTTGAACCAATTTCAAAGGTTACCTTTAACCCACCCCTCAGGTGTTGCAAGGTACAAGAGCCACACCTTGAACAGCATTAATGATGCACAAGTCAAAGGTTGCTCTATTTAATTTTGCTCCTTGCACACGCTGAATTAAACACGTACACTATTTAGCCCATTATACTGTCAAACAGTAGTGGAGGCGTGACTACTAGTCTTTTTAAGGAGACGCAGCACAGGTGTACAAATTTACACCTAGGTGCTGTGCGCAGATTCCTTACCGTTGTTATTTGCAGTACAGGAAACTGCGCTCTTGTGTTATCCCTTGGCAATACCCTGTTAGTGCAGGCCGTCTCATGACCTCATTTCATGTTGGCCGTTGCGGTTAACGATGGCCATAAATCCCAGACCCACAGTGGCTTTTCCTAAAGTCACACTGCGGTGCTGGGATTCGTGGCCTTGTGCAGAAAATATGTTCGCCGCTCACACATGTCCTTACACCTGCTTCAGACTGGGCGGCCTCAGCTGATCCCTTATCGCATGCCGCGGCCATGAGGCCGCACAGTCAGAAGAAGGCGGAAGGAGGGGAGTGAAGACAGGGGAACATATGCACTGCTCGTGCCCATCAATCACACCCTCGCAGTCAAAATATATGAGACAACGGGGGGCGTTGTGTCGGGCAGGGGGGACGCACAGGCACAGCCAGCCAACCAATGATGTCAGGAGACGGGCAGCGCTAACAATGGGGGTGCTGCGTGTCATTAAAAAGGAAAGTCACACCTCAGGGACATTGTAATGGTCTGTAATGAGACACATTTTGTACTTGTTGAGTTCCACGTGTGCAAGGAGAAAAAGTCAGCCACCTTGTACAAATGCAGCAGTACTGCTGTACAAGGTGGCTGTTATACATAGAAACACCTGGGGGGGTGGGGGGCAGGCTCCCTTCAATTTCAGTTCATGTGCCTGCGTGGCGTTTGCAGGACACGTTGCCAGCTACACAGCAGGGGAACAGCTGGCGGTGCTGAACCCCACTAACACATTGGCTGGTGTTTTTCTCTGTGCAGCTAGCATGTCCGGGCAGAAACTGGCGTTGTTTGAGCCCAGGGTCAGCAGGAGGAGGAGAGGAGCAAAGTGTAGGCCGAAGCCTGCACTGGTGGCAGCTTTTGGTCAGTTGTGCCAGCGTGGCTTGTGCTGGACACGATGCCGACTACACAGCAGGGGAACAGCTGGCGGTGCTGAACCCCACTAACACATTGGCTGGTGTTTTTCTCTGTGCAGCTAGCATGTCCGGGCAGAAACTGGCGTTGTTTGAGCCCAGGGTCAGCAGGAGGAGGAGAGGAGCAAAGTGTAGGCCGAAGCCTGCACTGGTGGCAGCTTTTGGTCAGTTGTGCCAGCGTGGCTTGTGCTGGACACGATGCCGACTACACAGCAGGGGAACAGCTGGCGGTGCTGAACCCCACTAACACATTGGCTGGTGTTTTTCTCTGTGCAGCTAGCATGTCCGGGCAGAAACTGGCGTTGTTTGAGCCCAGGGTCAGCAGGAGGAGGAGAGGAGCAAAGTGTAGGCCGAAGCCTGCACTGGTGGAAGCTTTTGGTCAGTTGTGCCAGCGTGGCTTGTGCTGGACACGATGCCGACTACACAGCAGGGGAAAAGCTGGCGGTGCTGAACCCCACTAACACATTGGATGGTGTTTTTCTCTGTGCAGCTAGCATGTCCGGGCAGAAACTGGCTTTGTTTGAGCCCAGGGTCAGCAGGAGGAGTAGAAGAGCAGAGTGTAGGCCGAAGCCTAGTTGAACCAATTTCAAAGGTTACCTTTAACCCCCCCCTCAGGTGTTTCAAGGTACAAGAGCCACACCTTGAACAGCATTAATGATGCACAAGTCAAAGGTTGCTCTATTTAATTTTGCTCCTTGCACACGCTGAATAAAACACGTACACTATTTAGCCCATTATACTGTCAAACAGTAGTGGAGGCGTGACTACTAGTCTTTTTAAGGAGATGCAGCACAGGTGTGCAAATTTACACCTAGGTGCTGTGCGCAGATTTCTTACCGTTGTTATTTGCAGTACAGGAAACTGCGCTCTTGTGTTATCCCTTGGCAATACCCTGTTAGTGCAGGCCATCTCATGACCTCATTTCATGTTGGCCGGTGCGGTTAACGATGGCCATAAATCCCAGACCCACAGTGGCTTTTCCTAAAGTCACACTGCGGTGCTGGGATTCGTGGCCTTGTGCAGTAAATATGTTCGCCGCTCACACATGTCCTTACACCTGCTTCAGACTGGGCGGCCTCAGCTGATCCCTTATCGCATGCCGCGGCCATGAGGCCGCACAGTCAGAAGAAGGCGGAAGGAGGGGAGTGAAGACAGGGGAACATATGCACTGCTCGTGCCCATCAATCACACCCTCGCAGTCAAAATATATGAGACAACGGGGGGCGTTGTGTCGGGCAGGGGGGACGCACAGGCACAGCCAGCCAACCAATGATGTCAGGAGACGGGCAGCGCTAACAATAGGGGTGCTGCGTGTCATTAAAAAGGAAAGTCACACCTCAGGGACATTGTAATGGTCTGTAATGAGACACATTTTGTACTTGTTGAGTTCCACGTGTGCAAGGAGAAAAAGTCAGCCACCTTGTACAAATGCAGCAGTACTGCTGTACAAGGTGGCTGTTATACATAGAAACACCTGGGGGGGTGGGGGGCAGGCTCCCTTCAATTTCAGTTCATGTGCCTGCGTGGCGTTTGCAGGACACGTTGCCAGCTACACAGCAGGGGAACAGCTGGCGGTGCTGAACCCCACTAACACATTGGCTGGTGTTTTTCTCTGTGCAGCTAGCATGTCCGGGCAGAAACTGGCGTTGTTTGAGCCCAGGGTCAGCAGGAGGAGGAGAGGAGCAAAGTGTAGGCCGAAGCCTGCACTGGTGGCAGCTTTTGGTCAGTTGTGCCAGCGTGGCTTGTGCTGGACACGATGCCGACTACACAGCAGGGGAACAGCTGGCGGTGCTGAACCCCACTAACACATTGGCTGGTGTTTTTCTCTGTGCAGCTAGCATGTCCGGGCAGAAACTGGCGTTGTTTGAGCCCAGGGTCAGCAGGAGGAGGAGAGGAGCAAAGTGTAGGCCGAAGCCTGCACTGGTGGCAGCTTTTGGTCAGTTGTGCCAGCGTGGCTTGTGCTGGACACGATGCCGGCTACACAGCGGGGGAACAGCTGGCGGTGCTGAACCCCACTAACACATTGGCTGGTGTTTTTCTCTGTGCAGCTAGCACTTCCGGGCAGAAACTGGCGGTGTTTGAGCCCAGGGTCAGCAGGAGGAGGAGAGGAGCAGAGTGTAGGCCGAAGCCTGCACTGGTGGCAGCTTTTGGTCAGTTGTGCCAGCGTGGCTTGTGCTGGACACGATGCCGACTACACAGCAGGGGAACAGCTGGCGGTGCTGAACCTCACTAACACATTGACTGGTGTTTTTCTCTGTGCAGCTAGCAGTTCTGGGCAAAAACTAGCGGTGTTTGAGCCCAGGGTCAGCAGGAGAGGAGCAGAGTGTAGGCCGAAGCCTAGTTGAACCAATTTCAAAGGTTACCTTTAACCCCCCTCAGGTGTTGCAAGGTACAAGAGCCACACCTTGTGCAGCATTAATGCTGCACAAGTAAAAGGTTGCTCTATTTGTTTTGCTCCTTGCACACGCTGACTAAAACACGTACACTATTTAGCCCATTATACTGTCAAACAGTTGTGGAGGCGTGACTTGTCTTTTTAAGGAGACGCAGCACAGGTGTCAAAATTTGCACCTAGGTACTGGGCGCAGATTCCTGAGCGTTGTTATTTGCTGTACAGGAGTCTGCGCTATTGTGATCCCTTGGCCATGCGCTGTGAGCGCTTCCTGTCTTCTGACCTCATTTCATTTCGGCCGTTGCGGTTAGCGATGGACATGAATCCCAGACCCACAGTGTGTTTTCAAAAAATCACACTGCGTGGCTGGGATTCGTGGCCTTGTGCAGTAAATAGGTTTGCCGCTTACACATGTCCTTACACCTGCTCCAGACTGGACGGCCTCAGATGATCCCTTATCGCCTACCACGGCCAGGAGGCCGCACAGTCTGAAGAAGGCGGAAGGAGATGAGTTAAGACAGGCGAACATATGCACTGCTCGTGCCCATAAACCACACCCTCGCTGACAAAATATATATGACAACGAGGGGCGTTGTTTCTAGCAGGGCGGATGCACAGGCGCAGCCAGCTAACCATGATGACAAAAGACGGGAAACGCTACCAAGGGGGGTGCTGCGTATCATTAGAAAGGAAAGTCACACCTCAGGGACAGTGGAATGGTCTCAATGAGACACATTTTGTACGTGTTGAGTTCCACGTGGGCAAGGAGAAAAAGTCAGCCACCTTGTACAAATGCAGCAGTACTGCTGTACTAGGTGGCTGTTATACATAGAAACACCTGGGGGGGTGGGGCCAGGTTCCCTTTAATTTCAGTTCATGTGCCTGCGTGGCGTTTGCAGGTCACGTTGCCGGCTACACAGCAGGGGAACAGCTGGCGTTGCTGAACCCCACTAACACATTGGCTGGTGTTTTTCTCTGTGCAGCTAGCACTTCCGGGCAAAAACTAGCGGTGTTTGAGCCCAGGGTCAGCAGGAGGAGGAGAGGAGCAGAGTGTAGGCCGAAGCCTGCACTGGTGGCAGCTTTTGTTCTGTTGTGCCAGTGTGGCTTGTGCTGGATACGTTGCCAACTACACAGCAGGGGAACAGCTGGCGGTGCTGAACCCCACTGACACATCACCTAGTGTTTTTTCTGTGTAGACAACACTTCCAGGTGGCAACTGACAGTGTTGAAACCCAGGGAATCAAGGAGGAGCAGAGTGTAGGCCGAAGCCTGCAGTGGAGCAAGTTGAAAGGGAACCTTTAACCCCCCCCCCAGGCATTTGTTGCTGAAAGAGCCATCTTGTACAGCAGTAATACTGCACATGGAAAATGGTGGCTCCGAAAATTATGCTCCTTGCAAACGCTGAAGTACACACTCATATAATGTGTCCCCTCACACCGTCAAACCATCCCGGAAGTGGGACTTTCCTTTGTAATGTGACACAGCACAGCCGTCATTCCAACCCCCTTGGTGCCGGGCGCCACCTCCTCAACGTTGTTTGGTTCTGTCACGGAGCCCGCGCTGTAATGTTATCCCTTGGCCATGCACAGTTAGCGGTGCCCGTCTTCTGACATCATGTAGGTGTCAGGCTGGCAGTGCCTGTGCGTCCAAGCTGCCCGAGATCCAACCTTGCAGTGTCATCTAATGTAGTCCCACTGCGGGCCAGGGATCCATGGGCATGCGCAGTGCATATCATCGCCTCTCACTCACCTCCTTCCTGCTTCTTCAGACTGTGCGGCGTCACGGCCGTGGCATGCTATTAGGGATCAGCTGACGCCGCCTAGTCTGAAGAAGCGTGAAGAAGGGGAGTGAGAGGCTAGTATATGCACTGCGCATGGCCATGGATACCAGGCCCACTGTGGGATCACATTAGACGACACTGCGAGGTGTGATTTCGGGCAGCGTGGACGCACAGGCGCAGCCAGGACGACAACAAATGATGTCAGAGGACGGGCAGCGCAAACTGTGCATGGCCAAGGGATAACATAACAGCGCAGGGTCCATGAAGGAATCAAACAACGCTAAGGAGGCAGCGCACGGTGCCAAGGGGGTAGCAATGACGGCTGTGCTGCGTCACATTACAAAGGAAAGTCCCACCTCCGGGACGGTTGGACGGTGTGAGGGGACACATTACATGAGTGTGTAGTTCAGCGTTTGCAAGGAGCATAATTTCAAGAGCGACCTTTCCCTTGTGCAGTATTAGTGCTGCACATGGTGGCTCTTTCAGTAACAAACGCCTAGGGGGGGGGACAGGTCCCCTTACATTTTAGTTGTGCCAGCGTGGCGGTCGCATGACACGTTGCCGGATACACAGCTGGGGATCAGCTGACGTTACTGAACCCCAATAACAGAGGAGCGACTGTTGACTGTGCACACAGCACTTCCAGGCACCAACTGGCGGTGTTAGAGCCCAGGGACAGCAGGAGGAGCAGATTGGAGGTATTGCCGCACACACAGCTGGGGATCAGCTGACGTTACTGAACCCCAATAACAGAGGAGCGACTGTTGACTGTGCACACAGCACTTCCAGGCACCAACTGGCGGTGTTAGAGCCCAGGGACAGCAGGAGGAGCAGATTGGAGGTATTGCCGCACACACAGCTGGGGATCAGCTGACGTTACTGAACCCCAATAACAGAGGAGCGACTGTTGACTGTGCACACAGCACTTCCAGGCACCAACTGGCGGTGTTAGAGCCCAGGGACAGCAGGAGGAGCAGATTGGAGGTATTGCCGCACACACAGCTGGGGATCAGCTGACGTTACTGAACCCCAATAACAGAGGAGCGACTGTTGACTGTGCACACAGCACTTCCAGGCACCAACTGGCGGTGTTAGAGCCCAGGGACAGCAGGAGGAGCAGAGGAACAGAGTGTAGGCCGAAGCCTGATTGGAGCAAGTTGAAAGGAAACCTTTAACCCCCCCCCCAAGACGTTTGTAGCTGAAAGAGCCATCTTGTGCAGCACTAAGGATACAAAAGGAAAAGGTTGCTCTTTTAATTATGCTCCTTGCAAACACCGAAGTAAACACTAAAAATGTGTCCCTTTATACCGTTAAACCGTTCCGGAGGTGCAAATTTCCTTCGTAATGGGACACAGCACAGCTGTCATTCCTATCCCCTTGATGCCGTGCGCTGCCTCCTCAGCGTTGTTTTAAGCTGTCACGGAGCCTGCGCTGTTCTGTTAGCCCTTGGCCATGCCCAATTAGCGCTGCCTGTCTTCTGACATAATTTGGTGTCAGGCTGTCAGTGCCTGTGCGTCCACGCTGCTCCAGATCCCACCTCGCAGTCTCGTCTAACGTAATCCCACTGCGGGCCTTGGAACCATGGGCATGCACAGTGCATAACCTCGACTCTCACTCCCCTCCTTCCCTCTTCTTCAGACTGTGCGGTGTCACGGCCGTGGCATGCTAGGGATCAGCTGACGGCGCACAGTCTAAAGAAGGCGGAGGGAAATGAGCGAGAGCCCGAGGGGAAGATATGCACTGCGCATGCCCATGGATCCCAGGCCCGCAGTGTGACTCAATCAGAAGACACTGCGAGGCGGGATCTCGGGCAGCGCGGCCGCACAGGCGCAGCCAGCCTGACACCAAATTATGTCAGAAGACAGGCAGCGCAAATAGGGCATGCCCAAGGGATAACAGAACAGCGCAGGCTCCGTGACAGCTTAAAACAACGCTGAGGAGGCAGCGCATGGCACCAAGGGGGTAGGAATGACGGCTGTGCTGCGTCACATTACGAAGGAAAGTCCCAGCTCCGGGACGGTATAACGGTATCAGTGAACACATTTTATAAGTGTTAAGATCTGCGTGTGCAAAGAGCTAAAAAAAAAGAGCTACCTTTTCCTTGTGCAGCATTACTGCTGCACAAGATGGCTCTTTCAGTAACAAACGACGGGGGGGGGACACAGGTTCCCTTACATTTAGGTTGTTGTGCCAGCGTGGCGGTCGCAGGACAAATTGCCGGCTACACAGCTGGGGATCAGCTGACGTTACTGAAACCCAATAACACTGGGTCGTATGTTTTTACTGTGCAGCCTGCACTTCTGAGCCGCAACTGGCGGTGTTGGAGCCCAGGAATAGCAGTTCAGGTGGTAGAAAGATGAACACAGCAGGAGACCTGGATGACACCCAATTACTTAATCAGGCAGAGGAGTGGCAAATTCCTGCGAGATCCAGGCCTGGTTCATTTTCAGGAAAGTAAGCCGGTCAACGTTATCGGAGGATAGTCGCATGCGACGGTCTGTTAGTACACCACCTGCGGCACTAAAGACACGTTCCGATAAGACACTAGCCGCAGGGCAAGCCAGCACCTCCAATGCATACTGGCTTAGCTCTGGCCATGTATCCAGCTTAGAGACCCAAAACTTGATCGGGGAAGAGCCGTCTGGGAGTACAGTAAGAGGGCAAGCCATGTAGTCTGTCACCATCTGACGGAACCGTTGCCTCCTGCTGACTGGAGCCGCCGGTGATGGTGTAGACATTTGGGGCGGGCACACAAAAGTGTGCCAGAGTTGTGCCATACTGGGCTTGCCTTGGGCAGAGGCACTGCTTCTGCTCCCTCTTTAGGCAGAGCCTCCCCCACTGCCTCGACGCACTGAGCTGCTTTGTAAAGCACTATCAGCACTCCTCTCAGTTGGACAGGAGAAGATGATGGAATTCACCAGTGTGTCGTGGTACTCCCGCAATTTACGCTCCCGGGTCAACGCAGGGATGAGGTTTTGGACGTTGTCCCGGTAGCGAGGATCGAGGAGGGTGAACACCCAATAATCAGGCATGTTGAGAATGTGGTCGATGCGGCGGTCGTTTCTCAGGCACTGCAGCATGAAATCCACCATGTGCTGCATAGTGCCAACTGGCCCAGAAACGCTGTCCCCTGCTTGAGACATGATCTCTGCCCGCTCGTCATCACCCCACCCTCGCTGTACACACTGACCACTGGACAATTGTGTCGCTCCCTCCTCTGGACGGAGCTCTTCCTCCTCCATTGACTCCTCCTCATCCTCCTCACAAATTGGCCCCTGCGTACCCCTTTGTGAGGAACCACGTGGCGCTGACTCTCCAGAAGCTGATGGAAAAGGTGACTCCTCATCCTCCACCTCTTCCACCACATCATCCCTTAACCCTTGCAAAGTTTGCTGAAGCAGGCAGATAAGGGGGACAGTCATGCTGACTAGTGCATCATCTGCACTTGCCATCCGCGTGGAATAATCAAAAGGACGCAAAACCTGGCAGACGTCCTTCATAGTGGCCCACTCTGTGGTTGTGAAGTCTGATCGGCGCTGACTGCGACTTCTTTGCGCCTGATGCAGCTGGTACTCCATAACTGCTTGCTGCTGCTCACACAACCGCTCCAACATATGTAACGTGGAATTCCACCGGGTAGGTAGGTCACATATGATGCGGTGTTCCGGAAGGCGGAATCGGCGCTGCAGAGCAGCAATGCGGGATCTGGCCAAGCTGGAACGCCGCAAGTGAGCACACTCTAGGCGGACCTTGTGCAGCAGGGCATCAAGATCCGGATAGTCCCTCAGAAAACTCTGCACAACCAAATTGAGCACATGTGCCAGACATGGGATGTGAGTGAGGTTGCCAAGGGCCAAAGCTGCCACCAGATTTCGGCCATTGTCACACACTACCATGCCTGGCTGGAGATTCGCTGGCAGTAACCACACATCGCTCTCCTGCTTGATGGCATTCCAGAGCTCCTGCGCTGTGTGGCTTCGATGCCCCAATGAAACTAGTTTCAAGACGGCCTGCTGACGTTTGGCCACGGCTGTGCTCATGTCGGTCATAGGTAAACGTTCCCGGGTCCACGTGGAGGTGGACTGTGACGGATCCTGCAGAGAGGAATCAAAGGAACTGGTGTAAGAGGAGGAGTCGATGCGTACAGACTGGATTCCTGCAATCCTTGGAGTGGGCAGGACACGTCCTGCGCCACTCGCACGATCTGTACCTGGCTTAACAACATTAACCCAATGGGCAGTGAGGGAAACATATCGCCCCTGTCCATGCTGACTGGTCCACGCATCGGTGGTGAGGTGGACCTTGCTACTGACGGCGTTCAGTAGCGCATGTTTTATGTTTGCCTCAACATGCCTGTGCAGGGCAGGGACAGCCTGCCTGCTGAAGTAAAAGCGGCTGGGCACCTTGTGCTGTGGGACTGCCAATGCCATCAAGTCACGGAAGCTGTCAGTCTCCACCAGCCTGAACGAGAGCATTTCCAGGGACAACAGTTTGGCAATGCCTGCATTCAGAGCCTGTGCTCGGGGGTGGTTGGCCGAGAATGCCCGCCTTTTCTCCCATGCCTGGACTACCGATGGCTGTAGAGTAGATTGGGAGTGTGAGGATGACTGGGAAGGTGGTGCTGTGGGTGGAATTACACTAGGTCTCTGGACAACAGTGGAGGAAGAGGCAACACGAGATGAAGAGGTGGTAGCTGCCGCTGTTGGTTGGCCTACGTCTTCACTGTGTTTCTGTAACTCCACCGCGTGCCTGTTCCGCACATGTTTCCACATATTTGTGGTATTGAGGTTGCTGACACTTTTACCTCTTTTTACTTTCTGATGACACAGCTTGCATTTGACAAAACAAATGTCATCTGCAACTGTGTCAAAAAAGGACCAGGCACTGCAAGTCTTGGGAGCGCCCTTTTTGGCTTTGGAAAGAGACAGGCTCCTAACGGGTGCCAAAGTGGAGGCTACAGGCTCCGCAGTCTTCCCCCTCCCTCTCCCTCTTTGGCCCGTAAGGGGAAGCTCTTCCTCAGAGCTGCTCCCACCACCTTCCTGTTCCTCACGCCACGATGGGTCAAGGACCTCATCATCTCCACTACCCTCTGCCACCAACTGCTCCTCCTGGGTAGTCTCGGCAGCACAGTACGCATCAGAAAGCGGCACCTGAGTTTCATCATCAGATGCGTACTGCGCTGTGGTCACCGGAGGCACTGGCCCACCTGCCTCTTCAGAGTCAGAGAGATAAAGCTTTTGGGCATCACTGCACACTGCCTCTTCTTCCATTTCTCCAATGCTGCTTGGCTGGCCCCCTGTTTCCAAGCCAAGAGATTCAGAGAACAGAAGTAGAGACGGCTCCTGTCCTGGGCTCTCTGACTGCCTGGCCAATTTGGCAGGTGGTGAAGAGACAGATGGCTGCTCTCCATTGCTCTGTGCCTGAGAGGATGTGGCACTAACTGAAGTCGATGCCGAGGCGTTAGCTGCCATCCACCCGACAACGGCTTCAATTTGGTCTTCACGCAGCAGCGGTGCACGGCGCTCTCCGACAAAGCTGCGCATGAAGGACTGTTCCCTGCTGAAACTGAGTGACGACGAGTCACCGGCGCCCGCAGCAGGCACAGAATCACCACGTCCTCTCCCTGCTCCTCTCCCTGCTCCGCGCCCACGCCCACGTGCCTTACTCCCTGCCCTCTTCATCTTGGTTGACAGATAAAGATAAGCAGAAAAGTACTAAGGCCTTAGTGTGCTTATTCCTGAAATGCTCCTCCTAACAGGTGTAAGAAACACTAATGTTGTAAATTGTGGACTAAACTTTATTATTTTTCAAATGTGGCCTACACAAGTGTTAAGTTGTGTTTGGTGAACTTAACTTTTTTTTTTGGTGCAGATCGGGCTACAGAGCTAGTTTAAATCACACGGAGACCGTGTAGACAGCCGTAAACGGCGCTGCAAGGCCAAAAAACCCTCCTCTCGGTTATCCTATATAGTGTTTTTCCACTATTTAGCTGGATACGAGTGGAAAGACACTAATAGGAATTTTTTTTTTCAAATTTTAAACAGGCTGCACTATTTGAAAAAAAGGAAATTGTTTTTCAAGGTATGAGGCAGTAACGCACCCTGAGCTGAATCCAAGCGGCTATGGCTGCACACAGACTACAGGGCGAGCTGCACTCACACAGAGACCGTGCAGACAGCCGTAAACGGCGCTGCAAGGCCAACAAACCCTCCTCTAGGTTATCCTATATAGTGTTTTTCCACTATTTAGCTGGATACGAGTGGAAAGACACTAATAGGAATTTTTGTTTTTCAAATTTTAAACAGGCTGCACTATTTGAAAAAAAGTAAAATTTTTCTCTAGGTATGAGCCAGTAACGAACCCTGAGCTGAATCCAACCGGCTATGGCTGCACACAGACTACAGGGCGAGCTGCGCTCACACGGAGACTGTGCAGACAGCCGTAAACGGCGCTGCAAGGCCAAAAAAACCTCCTCTAGGTTATCCTATATAGTGTTTTTCCACTATTTAGCTGGATACGAGTGGAAAGACACTAATAGGAATTTTTTTTTTTTCAAATTTTAAACAGGCTGCACTATTTGAAAAAAAGTAAAATTTTTCTCAAGGTATGAGCCAGTAACGAACCCTGAGCTGAATCCAACCAGCTATGGCTGCACACAGACTACAGGGCGAGCTGGGCTCACACGGAGACCGTGCAGACAGCCGTAAACGGCGCTGCAAGGCCCAAAAACCCCCCTCTAGGTTATCCTATGTAGTGTTTTTCCACAATAGAGCTGGAGACTGGTGGAAAAACACTAATAGGAAATTTGAGAAAAAATGTGCAGCAGGCTGCACTAAGAGCAAAAAAGGACAACTGTGTGAGGCAGTGTGAACCCCCCCTGAGCTGAATACAACCGGGTATATGGCTGCACACAGACTACAGAGTGAGCTGCACACACACACACACACACACAGAGACCTTGCAGAACGCTGTTAAAACAGCACTGCAAGGCAAGAGCAAGGTGAACAGTGAAGAACACACAGCGTTTTGCTAAATTAGCCTTTGGAAAGGAAAATAAAGCAATTAGCTAGCTCGACTGGCCCTCAGTTAGAACACAGCGTCCTGTCCCTAACTGAAATTACAGCAGAGTGAGCGCAAAATGGCGGCAGCGTTTTTTATAGTGCAGAGTGACATCATTTCAGCAGCCAATCCAAGCCTTGCCAGTACTTACATGCCCATCATGCTAAACAGGATGTGCCCACACTTCCAATCATTCCTCATTGGCTGCTGCGTTCAGTTTGAATTCTGGGAACTTCCGATTCCGGTATCCGATACGCGGGAAGTATCGGAATTCGGTATCGGAATTCCGATACCGGAAATATCGGCCGATACCCGATACTTGCGGTATCGGAATGCTCAACACTAGTGCTTGGTTGACATTTTTTTATTAAAAAAATGTAAAAACATCTCACCACAACAATATGTACCCAATCCTGAATGACACTGACTCTAATGACTCACCTTGACATGAGCCAGCAATCCTCAAAATGGACAGGGGCAGAGCAGGACATAGACCTGACCCAAAAACTCTGTATGAATGAATGGATAATTCATCACATATTGATTGTTAGGGATCTGACTGCTGGGATTCTCACTGATTGTTAGAATGAAGCTACTAATCCTTTACAGTGTTCAGATGTATAAGGCTGTTTAAAGGGTTATTGCTGTCATTTAAAGTTAGCAAAAGTCCATAGGTTTTTTAAGCAGTTCAATAAGGAATGATTTGAGTGGTGCACATGCTTGATTAATGCTTCAATCTGACTGGTTATTTCAATGACGTTTCTTTTGGACTATTGGATGTTGATCATAGTTAGTGATGGGTTAACCCAAGCAGTAAAGTTTAGGGTCTGTACGGACCACCTACTGTCCATGCACGGACATCGAACATGGACTTCTACAGGAAGATTGTGTTACTGTTCGTGTTCGGCAGCCCAAATATTGGCTGTTTCCCATGCTGTCACCTGAGTGACAGCACAGGAAAGGCCGACAGCTCTGATTGGTGGTAAGATTGATACCAACGGTCAGAGTGCTGCGATTCTCTTGCTGTCAGATGACAAAGATTACTGCCGGTCATAGGCGTTGGCTGATGAGAATTCTATTCATCATCCTACACCTATTCTCGCTGATAGCAGCAAGAGCAGGCAAGGCTGATTAGAGTATTAATCAGCCGGTGCCTGTGCAATAAATAAATAAATACATTTAAAAAATGGAGTGGGTTCCCCTCTATTTTTGATACCCAGCGCAGGTAAAGCTGACAGCTGTAGGCTGGTTGTCAAAAATGGGGGTGACCCCACGCCATTTTTTTTAGATTATTTAAGTAATTTAAAAAATCTTCGTTTAGATCCCTCTATGTTTGACATGTTGGAGCCCACAGCTGTCAGCTTTACCTGCACTGGTTCTCAAACATACAAGGGAAACCACGCCATTTTTTTTATTTATCTATTTCTTGCACATGCTGATGAATACTCTCGTCAGCCTTGCCTGTTCTAGCTGCTATTAGCAAGAGGAGGTGTAGGATGATGACAGTAGTACTCTCATCAGGGATTGTCAGCACGGAATCTTGTGGAGATCACATGAGATCGTTATGTCATGCAATACCTGGGGCCATTCATCCCTGAATCATGAAGCCCTGAGGCCGGCAGCAGAGGTGAGAATAAGAGTTATTATTTTACTTGGGGGAAACATAGGGATTCAGAAGGGCTTGTTCGTGTAGTGGATGACACACTTAAGAAGCAGAAAAAACAGCGTCAAAGTTCAATACACTTTAACATCTGGTGTTTGGTGACACTTTTTACTCAGTTTCAGAAAGGGGAGCATAGTTTTATCCCCAGCAATCATGATATGGCTGACACTTGTACTGTGCCTCAAACTTCTATTATGGTGACACCTACTTAAACTGGTTTATTTTTAGATGACACCCATTGTATATACTTGGGCCCTCAAGTAGTTCTATAAAGCATTATACATTGGTATATTTTACACTTCCCTTCCATACTGGCGATTTAAAATTTAACTCCAGTTGGAATAAAAGAGCCTATATTTTACAATTTCGCCAATGGTGCTCACACATTTGCCTACAAATAATTGAGACTCGGTAATCCTCTGAGCTGCAAACTGATGGTAAATACTATTTCATCTTTTATAAAGATTCAGCAGCCATTTTTATGTCATATTAAGTGAGATGTAAAGCCAGCTTGAATTCTTTAAACGAACCTGCAGGGAAAAAATCACCCATTTAGTATATTTAAATACAATTTTTTTTTTGTGGGTGCAAATGTGTCCTTTAATACAGGAATAATCAGCCAATGTTACAGTGTCTGTGCATTTTGTATTGACCTAATAAATTAAAGCCTGTAAAACAGCCAGAAGATAGCGGAGTACTTACTCCACTGATATGATAAAGTAAATTATCACTGCTCCAATACTGAGCAGAAACACCAAAATGACCTAGAGAAGGAGAGAGAATGTTACAGCATATTTATAGGTAATGAAGAATACTACATTAACGATATTGATAGATAATAAAAGTGTTATGACCAGTGCAATACCTTCCAATAAAAATACCCAGCATGGAAATACAAGGAAAGTAATGGTATTCTTTGTACTGTAGAGACAGTAAAGGTGAAGGAAAGACGCAGTCATTCTTGGCCCTGACTTTCATTTACATTTCCATATATACAAAAGAAAGTTGTCCTCATTAAATCAACATTTTTTCAAATTAGATCTGTATGGTAAGATGAGTCCATGTCTTTTCCTATTGTCTATGTGTTAAAAGTTGGAATGGACGCTTTTGTGATTTGTGTTAACCATAAAAAAATTCCTTGTGATATAAACATTGTATAATCAGACAAATTTAGAATGGACCCTGATTTCAAGAGGGGCAACAGATGGTGGATCGCTGAAATGTTGCAGAGCATGGATAGAATGATCTCATCAAAACTGATATATCAGTGTACTACTTAAGAAAAGTAAATGTAAGGGTCATACAGAATATTCATACGTTGAGCAACTTCTCGCTAACATTGAAATTTTGGAAAAAATGCTGTACCTTGTTTATAAACGATTTTGCCCAAATTTCAAAAAATTCATAAATTTCTCTAAATTTAATAAGCTGGTAAAGTAAAAAAAGTGATGTGAGTCTTCAAAAATGGAGAAAATGTCTGTGCCACTGCATTGGAGTTGAATGTGTATGGGAACTCTAACCCTGTCATAATAAATCTCTTAGACTAGGGTCACACAAGTTACACTGCTCAAAAAAATAAAGGGAACACTAAAATCCCACATCGTAGATATCACTGAATGAAATATTCCAGTTGTAAATCTTTAGTCATTCACTGAATGAAATATTCCAGTTGTAAATCTTTAGTCATTACATAATGGAATGTGTTGCGAATAGTGTTGAGCGATACCTTCCGATATTTGAAAGCATCGGTATCGGATGGTATCGGCCGATACCGGCAAAATATCGGATCTCGCCAATACCGATACCCGATACCAATACAATTCAATGGGACACAAATATTGGAATGTATCCTGTATGGTTCCCAGGGTCTGGAGGAGAGGAAACTCTCTTTCAGGCCCTGGGATCCATATTAATGTAAAAAATAAAGAATAAAAATAAAAAATATGGCTATACTCACCCCTCCGAAGGACCCTGGCTGTCATCGCTGCAAGCGTCCGCCTCCGTTCCTGAGAATTGCAGAGAGTGACGGACCTTCGATGACGTCGCGGTCACCTGACCGCTCACGTGACCGCTCACCTGACCGTGACATCATCGAAGGTCCGTCACTCACTACATTCTCAGGAACGGAGGCGGACGCTTGCAGCGGTGACAGCCAGGGTCCTTCGGAGGGGTGAGTATAGCCATGTTTTTTATTTTAATTCTTTATTTTTTACATTAATATGGATCCCAGGGCCTGAAGGAGAGTCTCCTCTCCTCCAGACCCTGGGAACCACATGCACCGCACACTCCGATTCCAATTTCCGATATCACAAAAATATCGGAACTCGGTATCGGAATTCCGATACAGCAAATATCGGCCGATACCCGATACTTGCAGTATCGGAATGCTCAACACTAGTTGCGAACAATAAAACCTAAAAATGATCAACGCAAATCACAACTAATATCCCATGGAGGTCTGGAGTTAGAATGATGCTCAAAATCAAAGAGGAAAATGAAGTTACAGGCTGATCCAACTTCAGTGGAAATGCCTCAAGACAAATAAATGATGCTCAGTACTGTGTGTGGCCTCCATGTGCCTGTATGACCTCCCTACAATGCCTGTGCATGCTCCTGATGAGGCAGCGGATAGTCTCCTGAGGGATCTCCTCCCAGACCTGGACTAGAGCATCCGCCAACTCCTGGACAGTCTGTGGTGCAACATGACGTTGGTGGATGGTGCGAGACATGATGTCCCAGATGTGTTCAGTTGGATTCATGTCTGGGGAAAGGGCAGGGCCAGTCCACAGCTTCAATGCATTCATCTCGCAGGAACTGCTGACACACTCCAGCCACATGAGGTCTGGCATTGTCCTGCATTAGGAGGAACCCAGGGCCAACCACACCAGCAAATGGTCTCACAAGGGGTCTGAGGATCTCATCTCGGTACCTAATGGCAGTCAGGCTACCTCTGGCGAACACATGGAGGGCTGTGTATCCCTCCAAAGAAATGCCACCCCACATCATTACTGACTCACTGCCAAACCGGTAATGCTGAAGGATGTTGCAGGCAGCTGATCGCTCTACACGGCGTCTCCAGACTCTGTCATGTCTGTCACATGTACATAATATGAACCTGCTTTCATCTGTGAAGACTACAGGGCGCCAGTGGCAAATTTGCCAATCTTGGTGTTCTGTGGCAAATGCCAAGCATCCTGCACGGTGTTGGGCTGTGAGCACAACCCCCATCTGTGGACGTCAGGCACTCAGACCATCCTCATGGAGTCGGTTTCTAACCGTTTGTGCAGACACATGCACATTTGTGGCCTGCTGGAGGTCATTTTGCAGGGCTCTGGCAGTGCTCCTCCTGTTCCTCCTTGCACAAAGGCTGAGGTAGCGGTCCTGCTGCTGGGTTGTTGCCCTCATACGTCCCACACCACATCTCCTGGTGTACTGGCCTGTCTCCTGGTAGCGCCTCCAGCCTCTGGACACTACGCTGACAGACTCAGCAAGCTTTCTTACTACAGCTCGCATTGATGTGCCATCCTGGATGAGCTGCACTACCTGAGCCACTTGTGTGGATTGTAGAGTCCGTCTCATGCCACCAGGAGTGTGAAAGCACAACCAACATTCAAAAGTGACCAAAACATCAGCCAGAAAGCATTGGCACTGAGATCTGCTCTGTGGTCCCCACCTGCAGAACCACTCCTTTATTGAGTGTGTCTTGATAATTGCCAATAATTTCCATCTGTTGTCTATTCCATTTGCACAACAGCATGTGAAATTGATTGTCAAACAGTGTTGCTTCCTAAGTGGACAGTTTGATTTCACAGAAGTTTGATTTACTTGGAGTTATATTCTGTTGTTTAAGTGTTCTCATCTGAGAGAATCGGGTCAATTACGTAAATCAAACTCTGATTACAGTGTGATCATAGTCTCATCAGATGCTCTTGGATGAGCAAAAGATGGAGAAAAAAAATTCTCCATCTTCTCCATTGTGTCAGTCTATAGAAATCAGAACTCGATTAAGAGTACAGTCCGATGATTTCCAATCATTCATTGACTTGCATGGCTGAGTGTGATCCGAATATCATATCAAACACGAGCATGCTACATATTTTTCACCTAACTTGCTTGGTCCAAGAAAAAAAATCAGACATGTGCAAGGCCTCAAAGTCTAACATTGGTTGTAGTGTTATCTGATGTTTTGTTGGATTGCACTCTGCGCAAGCCCTTACAGGGACATTCTTTTCTGAGCTTACTTTGCGTTGTTCATTTTTATCCATTTTTGAAAATTCACATCAGTTCTATTGCTAACAGCAAAAGAAATTTAAAGAAGCTTAATATTTTGCACACTATTTTATGAAGATATACATTTTCTTCAAATTCCCCTGCCCACCCAAATTCTATTATACAGAAATTGTTGTTAACCCCTTCATGACCTTGGGATTTTCCATTTTTCCGTATTCGTTTTTCACTCCCCTCCTTCCCAGAGCCATAACTTTTCTATTTTTCTGTCAATATGGCCATGCGAGGGCTTGCTTTTTGCGGGACGAGTTGTAGTTTTGAACAACATCATTGGTTTTACCATGACATGTACTAGAAAATGGGGAAAAAAAGTGCAGTGAAATTGCAAAAAAAAGTGCAATCCCATGCGTGTTTTTTGTTTGGCTTTTTTGCTAGGTTCACTAAATGCTAAAACTGACCTGCCATTATTATTCTCCAGGTCATTACGAGTTCATAGACACCAAACATGTCTAGGTTTTTTTTATATCTAAGTGGTGAATAAAAATTCCAAACTTTGCTAAAAAAAAAAAAAAATGTGCCATTTTCCGATACCCATAGCGTCTCCATTTTTCGTGATCTGGGGTCGGGTGAGGGCTTATTTTTCGCGTGCCGAGCTGACATTTTTAGTGATACCACACTACGTTCTTTTGATCACCCGTTATTGCATTTTAATGCAATGTCACAGTGACTAAAAAAATTTAATTTGGGCATTTCGAATTTTTTTCTCGCTACGCCGTTTAGCGATCAGGTTAATCCTTTTTTTTAATTGATAGATCGGGCGATTCTGTGACACGGTGATACCAAATATATGCATATTTGATTTTATTTTTATAGTTTTATTTTGAATGGGGCGAAAAGGGGGTGATTTAAACTTTTATATATTTGTTTTTCATATTTTTTTTAAACTTTTTTTTTTACTTTTGCCATGCTTCAATAGCCTCCATGGGAGGCTAGACGCTGGCATAGCCTGATCGGCTCTGCTACATAGCAGATCATCATCAGATCACTCCTATGTAGCTTAATTACAGGCTTGCTATGAGCGCCGACCACAGGGTAGCGCTCACAGCAAACCGGCATCAGTAACCATAGAGGTCTCAGGGACCTCTATGGTTGCTATCCTGACACAACGCTGACCCCCGATCATGTGACGGGTTGGCGATGCGCAGTAGTTAAATGCCGCTGTCAAACGCAGTAAATTTTAGAGCACTTCATGCTTCCCTCTGCCGACAAGCTTTTTGGAGATGGAAATTTCATGCTCCAGCAGAACTTGGCACCTGTCCACACTGCCAAAAGTATCTATGGGGTATTGTCAAGCGGAAGATGAGAGACACCCGACCCAACAAAGCAACTTGGGCTTCCATAACCCCTCAGCAGTGCCACATTCTGTTCGCCTCCATGAAACAACACATGAAAGCAATAATTGATGCAAAAGGAGCCCGACAAAGTATTGAGTGCATTTACTGATCATACATTTCAGTAAGCCAACATTTCCGATTTTAAAATTATTTTTCAAGCTGGTGTTATAAAGTATTCTAATTTACTGAGATAATGACTTTTGGGTTTTCTAGTATACAGACGAGAAGAAAAGAAATGGAGTACTCACCCGGTCCTTAATGTTCAAAATTTCTTTAATCAATATCAAAATGGTATCCGCATCTCAATAAGGTGCAAAGTGCGGTGTGCAGATGGCATGGGACTAAGCAGGTGAACAAGCCTAAACACTTGTAATAGATCACTCTGTTGGTAATGACCCTATACAATATATGAGCTTCTTGTATTGAAGAACTGAAATAAATTACCTTTTTGATGATATTCTAATTTTGTGAGAAGCACCTGTATATCACTACAATTTTCCAAAATAGGCATTACAATTGATAGATTATATTACTAAATAATAGTCAGTTTTGAAATGCAAAAACAGAGAGTCATTACACCTTAGAGGGGAACCTGTCATGTTAAAAAAAACACTATTAACCTGCAGAAAAGTGGGTACGCTACAGATTAATAAGGTTCTTTACACACTGAGAGCCCCACTGCCAGGAGGATATTAACATTATTCCTCTTGGCAGCCTTGGGCTTTCAGTCATAGCAGTAGGCCGGCAGTGATTCAGTCACCAATCAGTGCATAGTGGGAGTCGGCTGTAACCGCACCCCTGGCACTGACTGACAGCCGCTTAGCATTACAGCTTTGCATTTGCATGTGAAGAAGATTTTATTTTACTTCATCTGTCCTCATAATGTGGTTTTGGTTAACTACAGTGCTATCTGCAGCAGGTTTAGCAGTTTTCTGAATGTGGAACTCTGTATAACCTCTTCCTTACCACTGACTGACAGATTTCTGTGTACACTGTGCATAGGCAGAAAGCTGCCTATCCGTAATGGGAGCCAGGGTATATAGTACTTATGAATATGGAGAAATATGAAGAACTACATAATACCGTAGCAGTGATTTTATCAAAACAGCATCAAACAGCCCAGTAAATGATACATTTCTGTAATTAGGGTCTCTGACCCTACATCATGCTTTCCTCAGCTTAAGCAGTGAAAACCTGGTGACAGATTCCCTGTAAGAGGGTTTTTGAACAGACGACCACTACATAAATTTAAAATGCTCCACTTTTTACAATCTCTTTAATTTACGGAAAGTCCTGAATGTTCAGACTTTGTTGGAAATTTACCGTATATACTCGAGTATAAGCCGACCCGAGTATAAGCCGACCCCCCTAATTTTGCCACAAAAAACTGGGAAAACTTATTGACTCGAGTATAAGCCTAGGGTAGGAAATGCAGCAGCTACCGGTGAATTTCAAAAATAAAAATAGATGCTCCATACCATTCATTATTGCCCCATAGATGCTCCATATAAAGCTGTGCCATATAGAATGCTCTGCACCGTTGATTATGGCCCCATAGATGCTCCATAAAAAGCTGTGCCATATATATTGCTCTGCACCTTTCATTATGGCCCCATAGATGCTCAATATAATGCTGTGCCATATAGAATGCTGCTGCAATAAAAAAAAAATCACATACTCACCTCTCTTCTCAGGACGCCGGCGCTTTCAATATTTACCTGCTCCTCGTGCGGCTCCGTCTCCAGCACTGACGCTCAGCAGAGGGCGCACACTGACTACGTCACCGCACCCTCTGACCTGAGCGTCACTGCTAGAGGACGCTAGAGACAGAGAAGCACTGGAGCGAGGAGCAGGTAAATATCGCGCTGTGCTCCCCTCCCCGTATACTTACCTGCTCCCGGCGCGGTCCCTGCTTCTCCCGGCGCTGCATCTTCTTCCTGTATTGAGCGGTCACAGTTACCGCTCATTTACAGCAATGAATATGCGGCTCACCCCTATGGGAGGTGGAGCCGCATATTCATTTCTGTAATGAGCGGTGCCATGTGACCGCTCAATACAGGAAGAATCTGCAGCGCTGGGGAAGCAGGGACTGCAGGGACCGCGCCAGGAGCAGGTAAGTATGATTACACAGCCTCCGCCCCCCTCCCCTGCCGACCCCCAGTATATGACTAGAGTATAAGCCAAAAAATGGGCTGAAAATCTCGGCTTATACTCGAGTATATACGGTAGCTTAAAAGAGAGCATTAATGCTTGCCTAGTCTTGACTTCCGAAGAAAAAGGGAAAGGCAGCACATCCATCTGGTGAGTATATAAAAAATGTATTTAAAGGCCATTAAAATGAGTATGTCCATGGGAAACCATTAAAACCATAGTTGTAATGCCTGCTGCAGCGCAGTAGCACACAACCTCCACCAGGGGTTGCGGGTGAAGGAAGACAGGTACACTCACAGTGAAATTACAGAGCAGTTGGCCGAAGCCACTAGGTGGCAAAAGAGTAGTCAGAAAAAGCCGGGTCAGCAACAGAGAGGGAATGAAGTACCTGAGGTCACAGCAATACATGTGGTCAGAAACAAGCCAAAGAAATCAGAGCTGATCGGGTGCAGGAAAGATAGAGATGCAAGACAGTCACACAGGTCAGAGGACAAGCCGAGTCAAATATCAAAGGGTCACAACACGGGGAGCAAGCTGAGTCAAATACCAAGGGGTCACAACACGGGGAACAAGTACTGCAACAAGCGAAGTCACAGGGGAACACAAGAACGGGACGTAGGTCAATGGGCAGAGGACCAATCAGGGTATAACGGGTCAGCTGCTCAAGCCAGATACAGGAACTATAACTGACACTGCTTGCAGGTAACAATGGATTGAAATAGCAAAACAAGGCAAGGAAGATTAACCCCCACATGACCATGCCAGGGAGAGAATAATCAGAAACAAACACAGGACTGGATCATGACAATAGGCATATGTCGCTGTGTTTCACCAGCTGCATTTAGCACCCACCGGTCTGAAGCTTCCCAGCTATCCACAAAATCAGCAAGCATGGTGAGCTCTCCTTTTGCTTTTCTCCTAGTCTTTGCTTTCTTGTACACCCCAGCGTACTGAACATTCTCCACTGTTCCTCTAAACCACTAATAGCCAGTCTTAGATATGGATCACATACTTTGCTGATGATGCGATACGTTACAGCTATTAGGCTTAGCACCATGAAAAGTCTCAGCTTTATCTGCAATGCAAATTGTACCATCCACATTACAAGCAATTATACAAATCATGTGCATGAGAAAATGTATATTAAATTGCTCTCTTATTACATATATTTGTTCTTATGGCTGTATATTCATATGTATGCACTCATAAGACTTGGCTCACGTGATAGCTTTTTTTCTTAAAGGCATTCTGTCAGTGGATTTCATACTCGTACCTATTTATACGCGCAAGTAGCTCTTTCATAGACAAGTTCATAGGCAAGTCCAGCTATAATTTTACATGGCCGTCCGTTCCTCCATTACTGAGAACTCAGCATTTGAATCGATATATAAATGAGGTTGAAGGACTAAGGTAGATCTGAAGCCTCTGTAACTCCAGGTCTATTCCCCAGTGCTGCCTCCTCCTGCTTGATGGTGCGACTTCAGGCAAAAAAGTGGTGAGTCAAGCAGGAAGAGGTTGCACTTGGCAGGGAATAGAGCTGGAGTGACGGGATTCAGATCTACCATAGTTATTTAGCTTCATTTGCATTACGTATCAATTTAAAAGCTGAACTAGTATTGCAGGACTTGTCTTTGAAAGCGCTACATGCACACATAAATTTTTTGTGAGTGAAATCCTGCTGACAGATTCTCTTTAAGAGTCTTCATATAGGGCTTAGACAACACTTTGTTAAATACTGCTAGTCCATGTTCAGCTGATAGATTCGGGTCCCTGACTTCAACCCCAAAGTTTGAGTTAAAAACTAGAACTGTCAATAGCTCTGTAGGACTCAGCATTTATCTTGTTTGCATAGGAAGCACATTGAATTCAATTACAACCATGTAATGCTCTAATGGCTTCTCTGATATAAAAAAAATTAAGAAATGGATAAGCTTTAACCCCTTCATGACCGTGGGATTTTTCGTTTCTCCGTGTTCGTTTTTCACTCCCCTCCTTCCCAGAGCCATAACTTTTTTATTTTTCTGTCAATTTGGCCATGTGAGGGCTTATTTTTTGCGGGACGAGTTGTGCTTTTGAACGACATCATTGGTTTTACCATGTCGTGTACTAGAAAACGGGAAAAAAATTCCAAGTGCGGTGAACTTGCAAAAAAAGTGCAATCCCACACTTGTTTTTTGCTTGGCTTTTTTGCTAGGTTCATTAAATGCTAAAACTGACCTGCTATTATGATTCTCCAGGTCGTTACAAGTTCATAGACACCTAACATGACTAGGTTATTTTTTACCTAAGTGGTGAAAAAAAATTCCAAACTTTGCTAAAAAAAAAAAAAAAAAAAAAAAATTTGTGCCATTTCCGATACTCGTAGCGTCTCCATTTTTCATGATCTGGGGTCAGTTGAGGGCTTATTTTTTGCGTGCCGAGCTGGCGTTTTTAATGATTCTAATTTGGTGCAAATATGTGCTTTTGATCACCCGTTATTGCATTTTAATGCAATGTCGCGGCGACCAAAAAAACGTAATTCTGGCGTTTTGATTTTTTTTCTCATTACGCCGTTTAGCGATCAGGTTAATGCTTTTTTTATCGATAGATCTGGCGATTCTGAATGTGGCGATACCAAATATGTGTAGATTTGATTTTTTTATTGATTTATTTTGATTGGGGCGAAACTTTCATATTTTTTTTATTTTTTCACATTTTTTTGAACTTTTTTTTTTTTTACTTTTGCCATGCTTCAATAGCCTCCATGGGAGGCTAGAAGCAGGCACAGCGCGATCGCCTCTGCTACCTAGCAGCGATCTGCTGTTCGCTGCTATGTAGCAGAATTGCAGGTGTGCTGTGAGCGCCGACCACAGGGTGGCGCTCACAGCTACCGGCGATCAGTAACCATAGAGGTCTCAAGGACCTCTATGGTTACAATGGAGAAGCATCGCCGGCCCCCGATCATGTGACGGGGGTCGGCGATGACGTCATTTCCGGCCGCCCGGCCAGATGCGGTAGTTAAATGCCGCTGTCTGCATTTGACAGCGGCATTTAACTAGTTAATAGCGGCGGGTGAATCACGATTTCACCCGCCACTATTGTGGGCACATGTCAGCTGTTCAAAACAGCTGACATGTCCCGGCTTTGATGCGGGCTCACCGCGGAGCCCTGCATCAAAGCAGAGAGCTGACATCGGACGTACTATACCGTCCGATGTCAGTAAGGGGTTAAATAAACAAGGATTGCATACTGACATTCCATCACCAGTACATCGAGTGCAAGTAGCCACAAAGGTCTGCGTTGACTACAGAAGCAATGCCTGTTTTGTGCACAAGTCATAGTACCGCTGCAACCTGTGATTGGCTGCAGCAGTCAGGTGACTAGAAGAGTACATCATCAGATAAACATTTGATGATATGTTCTGAACACTACACACTGTAACATCATCCGTATATACTGTTGATGACCATGTGTGAAGGTGTTAGGGCTAGCGGAACGCACCAAATAATAAGATAGATTAAGGTGCGTTCGCAGCCCGTGGTCCACCGTGCCGAGATGGAACCTGCTGCCAAGTAATGAAGGACTATATGGCGGTACAATGTGAATACACATATGGGTTAACCTCACCCTGTGTGAAGGAAGCGAACCCTGTTGCGTCACAGGGCTGCAGTACCGCACGTAACAAAATAATTGAATAGCACGAGAGTGCGAGCTGTGCCGTACTGGCAGACGCCACTAACCACCCTGACTTGGGTTAAAGAAGCGCTCTAATGGCGCGTGGCACCGTACTGGCGGTCACAGCAGTAGGCGCTGTTTCGTGTGTTAACGCTGTGAGTACAGTCGGGCGCTAGATTGCAGCCATACACCTTGCGCGAACAGTCATACACAAGGGATGGGTTTTTTAAGGAACGACTTGCACTCATCAACACACACACGACTACAATTGTACACTAGCGCATGGCCGTGCGGTCATGCAAAGCTTAAATAGCTGCAGCATGTTCAGGACCTTCCAATAAAGGGCCAATGGGAAGCTGCCACAGAAGTTAGCACCTTCAGGACCTTCCAGGAGGACCAATGGGAACCTCTGCAGCATCTGAGCATGTGACCGTCGATCTCCAACGGGAGATCTCACCCTGGGCATGCTCAGAAGGGAAAAAGCAGGACTTAGTCCCAAAAGCATCTGCTCGCTGCTGCCCAGCACTGGCCTCTATGGCAGAAGCAGGAAAAGCAGCAGTCATCCTATGCACAGAGTGAGACTGAGCAAGATGCTGGGAACAACGTCTCTGCTGAGCAGACTCCACTGTGGCTGGAGAAGAATGGGAGACTGCAGCAGAGATGATTTGAGATTCCCCCTGTGCAGAGGCGGGAACTTGACACCGAACAGAAGGTGGCACAGAAAATAATGCATTTGCTAAGTTAACTACTATTAAATGTGGGGAATTTGAGCCAATAAAGTATAAAGATTTGGCATTATAGGTGTTATAAGCTCAGTGACCACATTTACAGCCTACAAATCATGAACCATACGGTAGTTTGCTGAGTGACTTTTTCTTTATCATGTACATGGGCATATTACAAGTGGAGGTAGTAGGAATGATTGTGGATCGCCCCCAGACACAGGGCCACAAGTTCTCGGTACCAGGTGTCTCTGGTTCGGTTCTGAGGCTGTCACGGTGGCTAGACCCGGTCCACGACCCTGCTAAGGGGCGTCCAATGGAGGTGGTGGTACAGTCTGTCAGGGGTTCGTGACGCCACCTGTGGTGTTCGGTCAGGGTGACCGACGCTGCTGTGGGGTCCACTGGGGTGATGGAATGGCAGCTGGATGGTATAACTTCCCACAGGTGAAGTGTGTCCCCTGGGCTTCCCAGTAAGGTGGATGGTGATGGTGTGAGGTGCAGGCAATAACGAGGACACAGGGTTGCAGTCTCTTTACCTCTTTAATGAAGACTTCAGGATCCTCAATCCAGAGCACGTTTAACAGGGCTATCAGAGACCGGCCGGTCCGATGGGCACATCCAGAGTTTCCTTCGCAGATGGAAATCGTTGCCTACCACTAGCGCCTGTAACATAGTAACCTAGTAACATAGTTAGTAAGGCCGAAAAAAGACATTTGTCCATCCAGTTCAGCCTATATTCCATCATAATAAATCCCCAGATCTACGTCCTTCTACAGAACCTAATTGTATGATACAATATTGTTCTGCTCCAGGAAGACATCCAGGCCTCTCTTGAACCCCTCGACTGAGTTCGCCATCACCACCTCCTCAGGCAAGCAATTCCAGATTCTCACTGCCCTAACAGTAAAGAATCCTCTTCTATGTTGGTGGAAAAACCTTCTCTCCTCCAGACGCAAAGAATGCCCCCTTGTGCCCGTCACCTTCCTTGGTATAAACAGATCCTCAGCGAGATATTTGTATTGTCCCCTTATATACTTATACATGGTTATTAGATCGCCCCTCAGTCGTCTTTTTTCTAGACTAAATAATCCTAATTTCGCTAATCTATCTGGGTATTGTAGTTCTCCCATCCCCTTTATTAATTTTGTTGCCCTCCTTTGTACTCTCTCTAGTTCCATTATATCCTTCCTGAGCACCGGTGCCCAAAACTGGACACAGTACTCCATGTGCGGTCTAACTAGGGATTTGTACAGAGGCAGTATAATGCTCTCATCATGTGTATCCAGACCTCTTTTAATGCACCCCATGATCCTGTTTGCCTTGGCAGCTGCTGCCTGGCACTGGCTGCTCCAGGTAAGTTTATCATTAACTAGGATCCCCAAGTCCTTCTCCCTGTCAGATTTACCCAGTGGTTTCCCATTCAGTGTGTAATGGTGACATTGATTCCTTCTTCCCATGTGTATAACCTTACATTTATCATTGTTAAACCTCATCTGCCACCTTTCAGCCCAAGTTTCCAACTTATCCAGATCCATCTGTAGCAGAATACTATCTTCTCTTGTATTAACTGCTTTACATAGTTTTGTATCATCTGCAAATATCAATATTTTACTGTGTAAACCTTCTACCAGATCATTAATGAATATGTTGAAGAGAACAGGTCCCAATACTGACCCCTGCGGTACCCCACTGGTCACAGCGACCCAGTTAGAGACTATACCATTTATAACCACCCTCTGCTTTCTATCACTAAGCCAGTTACTAACCCATTTACACACATTTTCCCCCAGACCAAGCATTCTCATTTTGTGTACCAACCTCTTGTGAGGCACGGTATCAAACGCTTTGGAAAAATCGAGATATACCACGTCCAATGACTCACCGTGGTCCAGCCTATAGCTTACCTCTTCATAAAAACTGATTAGATTGGTTTGACAGGAGCGATTTCTCATAAACCCATGCTGATATGGAGTTAAACAGTTATTCTCATTGAGATTATCCAGAATAACATCCCTCAGAAACCCTTCAAATATTTTACCAACAATAGAGGTTAGACTTACTGGCCTATAATTTCCAGGTTCACTTTTAGAGCCCTTTTTGAATATTGGCACCACATTTGCTATGCGCCAATCCTGCGGAACAGACCCTGTCGCTATGGAGTCCCTAAAAATAAGAAATAATGGTTTATCTATTACATTACTTAGTTCTCTTAGTACTCGTAGGTGTATGCCATCCGGACCCGGAGATTTATCTATTTTAATCTTATTTAGCCGGTTTCGCACCTCTTCTTGGGTTAGATTGGTGACCCTTAATATAGGGTTTTCATTGTTTCTTGGGATTTCACCTAGCATTTCATTTTCCACCGTGAATACCGTGGAGAAGAAGGTGTTTAATATGTTAGCTTTTTCCTCGTCATCTACAACCATTCTTTCCTCACTATTTTTTAAGGGGCCTACATTTTCAGTTTTTATTCTTTTACTATTGATATAGTTGAAGAACAGTTTGGGATTACTTTTACTCTCCTTAGCAATGTGCTTCTCTGTTTCCTTTTTGGCAGTTTTAATTAGTTTTTTAGATAAAGTATTTTTCTCCCTATAGTTTTTTAGAGCTTCAATGGTGCCATCCTGCTTTAGTAGTGCAAATGCTTTCTTTTTACTGTTAATTGCCTGTCTTACTTCTTTGTTTAGCCACATTGGGTTTTTCCTATTTCAAGTCCTTTTATTCCCACAAGGTATAAACCGCTTACACTGCCTATTTAGGATGTTCTTAAACATTTCCCATTTATTATCTGTATTCTTATTTCTGAGGATATTGTCCCAGTCTACCAGATTAAGGGCATCTCTAAGCTGGTCAAACTTTGCCTTCCTAAAGTTCAGTGTTTTTGTGACTCCCTGACAAGTCCCCCTAGTGAAAGACAGGTGAAACTGTACAATATTGTGGTCGCTATTTCCTAGATGCCCGACCACCTGCAGATTTGTTATTCTGTCAGGTCTATTAGATAGTATTAGGTCTAAAAGTGCTGCTCCTCTGGTTGGATTCTGCACCAATTGTGAAAGATAATTTTTCTTGGTTATTAGCAGAAACCTGTTGCCTTTATGGGTTTCACAGGTTTCTGTTTCCCAGTTAATATCCGGGTAGTTAAAGTCCCCCATAACCAGGACCTCATTATGGGTTGCAGCTTCATCTATCTGCTTTAGAAGTAGACTTTCCATGGTTTCTGTTATATTTGGGGGTTTGTAACAGACCCCAATGAGAATTTTGTTACCATTTTTCCCTCCATGAATTTCGACCCATATGGACTCGACATCCTCATTTCCTTCGCTAATATCCTCCCTTAAAGTGGACTTTAGACAAGACTTTACATAGAGACAAACCCCTCCTCCTCTCCGATTTTTACGATCCTTTCTAAACAGACTGTAACCCTGTAAGTTAACTGCCCAGTCATAGCTTTCATCTAACCATGTCTCGGTTATTCCCACTATGTCAAAGTTACCTGTAGATATTTCTGCTTCTAGTTCTTCCATCTTGTTTGTCAGGCTTCTGGCGTTTGCGAGCATGCAGTTTAGAGGATTTTGTTTTGTTCCAATCTCCTCGCTGTGGATTGTTTTATAAATGTTCTTACCTCCCTTCTGAGTATGTTTTCCTGGATCTTCTTTGTTCAAGTCTAATGTTTTTCTTCCCGTCCCCTCTTCTTCTAGTTTAACGCCCTCCTGATGAGTGTAGCGAGTCTTCTGGCAAATGTGTGTTTCCCAGGTTTGTTGAGGTGTAGTCCGTCTCTGGCGAGGAGTCCATCGTACAAGTAATTCACACCGTGGTCCAGGAATCCGAATCCTTGTTGTCTGCACCATCGTCTTAGCCAGTTGTTTGCATCAAGGATCCTGTTCCATCTCCTGGTGCCATGCCCGTCTACTGGAAGGATAGAAGAAAAAACTACCTGTGCATCCAGTTCCTTTACTTTCTTCCCCAACTCTTCAAAGTCTTTGCAGATTGTCGGTAGGTCCTTCCTTGCCGTGTCATTGGTGCCAACATGTATCAGAAGAAATGGGTGGACGTCCTTGGAGTTGAAGAGCTTTGGTATCCTATCGGTCACATACTTGATCATCGCACCTGGAAGGCAGCATACTTCTCTTGCAGTTATGTCCGGTCTGCAGATGGCTGCTTCTGTGCCTCTCAGTAGTGAGTCTCCCACCACCACCACTCTTCGTTGCTTCTTGGCTGTACTTTTTGCTGTCACTTGTTGCTGTGTGCCCTTTTCTTTTTTGCTTGCTGGTATTGCTTCATCCTTAGGTGTGCCATCTTCATCCTCTACAAAGATTTGATATCGGTTCTTCAGTTGTGTGGTTGGTGATTTCTCCATGGTCTTCTTGCTTCTTTTGGTCACATGCTTCCACTCATCTGCTTTTGGAGGTTCTCTGACACTTTTTTCACCTTCTGTGACCAGTAGAGATGCTTCTGTTCTGTCTAGAAAGTCTTCATTCTCTTTGATGAGTTTCAAAGTTGCTATTCTTTCTTCCAGACCTCGCACCTTTTCTTCTAAAAGGGCCACTAGTCTACACTTCTGACAGGTGAAATTTAATTCTTCTTCTGGTCGATCTGTGAACATGTAGCACATGCTGCAGCTCACCATGTAGGTTGTCACATCTGCCATGTTGCTCCTAGATCCGGCTGACTTGCTGTGTGTTTTCCTTCTTGTGTAATATACTCAGCCAAGCTCTCTGTGTGTTGTAGTCCTACCCTGCTGAGCATTTAGAATAGTCCTCACAACTGCTGTTCTCATTCATTCGTTCTCTACAGCTCTCTCGTTCTTTGGTTCCAGATGTTACTAGTTTCTAACGTCCCCCAGGTATGTTATGGCTAGGACGCCACCCGTTTGATGGGAAGGCTCGGAGCTCTTCCGGGACCCTAGAGACGCCCCTCTCCATGCGTTGCCCCCTATGTCTTCGTAGGTGTAGTAAGGTAGACAGCCAACCTATAATTGACTGTCCAGCGGAGTTTGAAGTAAGGCCTGAAGTCAGTTACTCCTACGGTGTTCCAGCCACCGACTACGCGCCTCAGTAAGATGTTGCCTCTCTTCTCTCGGCACGACTCTTACTGACTCTCCTTTGTGCTTGATCTCGTTTACACTGTTCCACAATATCCTTCCCTTCGTGTCTCTCTCCTGGATACCGCCGCAGGGTGTGCAGGCGCGGTTCCGTTACGTTCTGTTCTGTTCGCAAGGCACGTGCCAGGTTCCCACGCCTAACAGGGACCCCCCTGTGCCTTCTCCCTGCAACACCCCCTGCCACGGGATGTTGCCTGGTTCCAACCCAGTCAGCTTCTGACTAACTTCCTCCCCAGCCCCTAGTTTTACCAATGTGAGGAGTGGCCCAATAAATTAAGCCTTTTTCTCCCCCTAGTGGCCGGAGTGTGAAGTGTAATGTGTTCTGGTGATACCTGGTCAGGAGAACTCCTTAGTGCCATCAGACGTACCGCCACTCTCCTTAGCGGCAGAGTGCCATACTGCAACGACCAGGTCTCTGGGGCGCTGCACTCCCCCCAGTTAAATCCAGTACTCCTGGACTGGTAAGAAGAACAACAATATAATACAGCAAAAGACATACAAAATTTTTGAAATGCTTAGAACAAGTAAATAGAAAAGGTGCTTCCCTTTATGGGAGGTAAGGACACTTGAACGTTACAAACAAAATTAAATATTTTTAAATAACATATTGACTATAAATATCTCTCAGTACCCAGCCGGGTATTCTACCAAGTGCAAACTCTGAACAATAAGTTAACTTTTCCTTTAAGGGCGTATACGCTGAACCCACTAAAGGCCTACCATAAAATACTAAATAACTCAACTTTTCTTTCTGCTCTAACTTCCCCAATGCAGGACCACCTAGCTCCTTGGCTGGGCCTACTGTTATTGTACCAACCATCTTTCTACAGTTCTCAGGAGGACTCTCTCTCTAACCCCTACGGGTTCACTTTCAAGCTTTCCGGTCCTCAGTCTCTGTCAACATTATCAAACTTTCTAAATTTTTAACATTATTAACGTTTCAACTTTTATTAAGGCAATCGTGTAAACATTCCCTTTAAGAGGGACGGAAGTCTCTAGTGCAGATTCTCTCTCTGTCTGCAAGTCCACCGAAAGCAAGACTGTAACAACCCTGCCAGCATCACTGCATGGCCTTCCATTCCCCACCGGCCTGTTACATCTACTCACTTACCTAGTGCCATGCTGTGAGATCTGTCTGCTGCTGGTTCCATGCCATGTGCTTCATGGCGGCCTGCTCTGTGTACACTTCCTGGCTGTGTGCATAGGGGGTGGCGCCAGCCACTCCGGATTCTTATTGAGACTGTGTGCACCTCCCTAAGGTGCTTCTGGCCAATAGCCTTGAGGCCTCTGATACTTAAGGCATCCTCACCCATTGGAGGATGCCTGAGCAAACTATTCCCCTCAGTTAGCATTTGCTACTGAGCTGCCAGGTCATGTGTTTCCTGTCTCTGAGGGCTGCACTCTTGCAGGCCTTCATCTGTGTTCTGTTTGTGTATCCGTGTCCATTCCTGTCTGTACTCTGGTCTATGTCCGTCCCTGCTCCTTCTTTGTCATTAGTCATTTCCCACTCAGCTGTGTGTACCTCTGCCTTATCTTTCTGCTCTGTTCCCCACTGTCTGTGGCTCTGCTTCTCTCTGCTCAGTTCTACCACAACCTGTGGCTCTGTGTCTCTCAGCTTTTCTCTCAGCTCTGCTCTCTGACCTTGCTCTGCTCTCTGTGGCATTGCTCTACGGCTCCGCTCCTTGCGGTTCCACCTGGCACCGCTCCTTGCGGTTCTACGTCTTTAGCTCTTGGCTCCGCCTCCAGCGTCTCCGCTCTTGGCTCCGCCTCCAGAGTCTCCGCTCTTGGCTCCGCCTCCAGGGTCCCTGCTCTTGGCTCCGCCTCCAGCATCCCCACTCTTGGCTCCGCCTCCAGCGTCCCCGCTCTTGGCTCCGCCTCCAGCGTCCCAGCTCTTGGCTCCGCCTCCAGCGTCCCGCTCTTGGCTCCGCCTCCAGCGTCCCCGCTCTTGGCTCCGCCTCCAGCATCCCCGCTCTTGGCTCCGCCTCCAGCATCCCCGCTTTTGGCTCCGCCTCCAGCATCTCCAGTCCGCCCGTCAGGGTCTCTGCCATACCCGTCTGTCAGCCAGTGTCACAGCCGTGCCTGCCTGCCCGTGTCTTGTCCCCGGTGGGATCAGCATCCACAGTCCGACTCCACCCTGGAGTGGTACCTGGTAGCTTCCTATTGCACAAGTCTGACCTCACCATCAGAGGCTCCAGCAAACACCTAGGAAGCTACTTAGTTACGCCCCTTCCAGGGAAGTTCGGTCTGTGGTCCAGTGGGGCCATACCCCCAGGTGCCCGCGCCAACCAGTCTCGGCGCGAGCGTTACAGATTGCTCAGGCCATGGTCCCTGCTGAGTCCCATGAGCCGTTGCTCTCAGAGCAAAATGAACTCTCTTCTAGCCTGAATTGGCCCCCGGAAGGTTTTTATACTCAGTTGAAAGATCTGTCTACACCTACTCCTGGTGGTCCCCTCATAATCTCTAGAGAGTTGTATGATTGCATTGCCAGTAGAGAAAAACTCCTTCCGCCTAGATACTATGGGGATCCAGAGGAGTGCATGGAGTTCCTGGAGCGTAGTCTGATGTATATCGAAGCTAATCCTTCCGAATTTTCTTCTGATGAGTTCAAGGTAGGATTTATCTTGTCCTACCTAGCAGGAGATGCATTGAATTGGATGAACCCTCTCTGGGAAGCAAGGGATCCAATCCTCTCAGACTTTGGGGCTTTCCTGGAAGCCTTTGTTAAAGCCTTCAAAGCGCCTAAACCTGCTCCTCCTGCAAAGTCTTCCCTCACCAGATCCCAGAGGCGGTCTAGACGAGCGAATCCCCAAAGAAATCGTCACGTCAGACAAAGTCCGTCCAAGACCCACCTGTTCCTCTACCTGTCCCAGCAGCTACCCAAGCAAAACCCCAGAAGGCTGATAAAAGTGGGCTGGCAAAGCAGCAGCCCAAATCCAGCCACAAGAAGGGAACGCGGTATCGCTGCGGTTGCAATGAACATCTCTCTGCCCTGTAGATCTAAAACTCCAAAACCCTGGGCCAGCAGGAGAGGCTGCCCTAGGTGAGAGTACCTCCTCTCCATTAAAATCAAAGACGGTGTCTCTGTTTTCCGGGAGCTTTGGTGTGGTAAAGTCGCCAACCATTCGGAGTCGGTGTGTGGTCTCTGTCATACAGCTCCAGAACCCGGTAAGGGCGTTGTCTGAAGTTGGTCAAGCCCTACTCAAGAGCAGTCTAGTCCTGCAAGGACAACTACACCTCCAAGTTGGAGCCTTATACACAAAGAAGTTTATCTACTGTATGCTGTCTGTTATGCCCATGGGTCATTCTGAGCCTGGGACTCTACCACCCGCTCTGGTCAAGAGTTCCTGCAAAATACTTCGTTTGAATTTACCCAGTCATGAGAGGTGTCTGGTTCCCATGCATCAAGGACAGTCAACTGTGTTGTCTTCTTCTTCAGCTGGTCTGCTAGTCGTCGAGTCAAGGTGTGTTGATGTCACCCAAGATGAGGAAGCGGTGAATATTTCTCCACACGTCTCTTGTGACTATACCAGTAACCTGTTAGTCATCGAGTCAAGGAGTGTTGATGTCACCCAAGATGGGGAAGCGGTGATTATCTCTCCACACGTCTCCAGTGACTATACCAGGAACCCATTAGTCATCGAGTCAAGGAGTGCTGATGTTACCAAAGATGGGAAAGCGGTGACAATCTCTCCTCACTACTCTAATGACTATACCTGTAACCTGTTCGTAGAAATACCTCCGCCTCTTGGATGTTTTTTTCTGGATAATCGGCAGAGAATGGTTCCTATGTGGGTGCCTTCATTGTCCATATGGCCGGTTGGTGAAGATTCCAAAACAGAAGTTTTCTCCTCTCAGTTTTTTCCTGATCCGGTGGAGTTATTATTCTCCACCCTCTGCTCCAGTGATTTTTCCTGCATTCAGTACTCTGGAACATTTCAGCTACCTGAAAGTTCGTCTCTGGATATCGGGCAAAAGGTGTATCCTGTGAGTGTTCCTTCGGCTTCAATGTGGCCGGCTGGTGAAGATTTCAAGACATCTCTGCTACCTGAAAATTTGTCTCTGGATATCAGGCAGAAGATGTATCCTGTGAGTGTTCCTTCGGCTTCTAAGTGGCCAGCTGGTGAAGATATCAAACCAGTAGCATCCAAGTCCCTGCTTCTTGTCTACCCAGAGGAAATGGTCCAGTCCATTGAGGAGGCTAACCCTATTGGGTACAAAGAGACTTTGCTATCTGAGATTTCTGATGAAGCTAACCCTGTTGGGCACAAAGAAACTTTGTCTTCTGAGATTCCTGGTGACCCGTTTGCCTTATCCTACTTTGAGGATGTTATGACTTGGACTGTGAGTGGTTTCTTTCTTCTTCTATGGATCATTTTAGCGGGTTTTAAGAAGAGGGGGCGTAAAGGAGGGGGTACTGTAACAACCCTGCCGGCATCACTGCATGGCCTTCCATTCCCCACCGGCCTGTTACATCTACTCACTTACCCAGTGCCATGCTGTGAGATCTGTCTGCTGCTGGTTCCATGCCATGTGCTTCATGTCGGCCTGCTCTGTGTACACTTCCTGGCTGTGTGCATAGGGGGGCGGCACCAGCCACTCCGGATTCTTATTGAGACTGTGTGCACCTCCCTAAGGTGCTTCTGGCCAATAGCCTTGAGGCCTCTGATACTTAAGGCATCCTCACCCATTGGAGGATGCCTGAGCAAACTATTCCCCTCAGTTAGCATTTGCTACTGAGCTGCCAGGTCGTGTGTTTCCTGTCTCTGAGGGCTGCACTATTGCAGGCCTTCATCTGTGTTCTGTTTGTGTATCCGTGTCCGTTCCTGTCTGTACTCTGGTCTATGTCCGTCCCTGCTCCTTCTTTGTCATTAGTCATTTCCCACTCAGCTGTGTGTACCTCTGCCTTATCTTTCTGCTCTGTTCGCCACTGTCTGTGGCTCTGCTTCTCTCTGCTCAGTTCTACCACAACCTGTGGCTCTGTGTCTCTCAGCTTTTCTCTCAGCTCTGCTCTCTGACCTTGCTCCGCTCTCTGTGGCTTTGCTCTATGGCTCTGCTCCTTGCGGTTCCACCTGGCACCGCTCCTTGCGGTTCTACGTCTTTAGCTCTTGGCTCCGCCTCCAGCATCTCCGCTCTTGGCTCCGCCTCCAGCGTCTCCGCTCTTGGCTCCGCCTCCAGCGTCCCTGCTCTTGGCTCCGCCTCCAGCATCCCCGCTCTTGGCTCCGCCTCCAGCATCCCCGCTCTTGGCTCCGCCTCCAGCATCCCCGCTCTGGCACCGCTCCTTGCGGTTCTACGTCTTTAGCTCTTGGCTCCGCCTCCAGCATCTCCGCTCTTGGCTCCGCCTCCAGCGTCCCCGCTCTTGGCTCCGCCTCCAGCGTCCCCGCTCTTGGCTCCGCCTCCAGCGTCCCCGCTCTTCGCTCCGCCTCCAGCGTCTCCGCTCTTGGCTCCCTCCTTGGCTCTGCCATCTCCTTCTCTACTCTCTGCTCTGCCTTCTCCTTCTCTGCTCATAGCTCCACCTTCTACTCGTACTCCGCCTCCTGCGATTCAGCTTTTCTTCCACTCTTGCTCTATCTTAATTCTGCAACTTTCCCTACAGGTCTCTACCTGTTCCTTTATATTCTCCAGTCTGAACAGGTTCCTACCTGTTTCCACACATCCATCTGAATACCAGTTCCTACCAGAGTATCAGTCCTGTCTGCCAGTGCCAGCCGTGCCCGCCTGACTGCCTGAGTGCCAGCCGCACCCGTCTGCCTGCCTGTATCTCCGTCAAGCCAGTCCGCCCGTCAGGGCCTCTGCCATACCCGTCTGTCAGCCAGTGTCACAGCCGTGCCTGTCTGCCCGTGTCTTGTCCCCGGTGGGATCAGCATCCACAGTCCGACTCCACCCTGGAGTGGTACCTGGTAGCTTCCTATTGCACAAGTCTGACCTCACCATCAGAGGCTCCAGCGAACACCTAGGAAGCTACTTAGTTACGCCCCTTCCAGGGAAGTTCGGTCTGTGGTCCAGTGGGGCCATACCCCCAGGTGCCCGCGCCAACCAGTCTCGGCGTGAGCGTTACAAACACCTTCTGCGTCATGTCTGGAAGCATCATCTTCGCAAAGTCTTCTCTCGCTTGTAAAACCAGTAGGGAGCACCTTTAAGAAGGTGCAAACTATATACAAAAACAGTTTTGAATCATTCACCGTCCATGATCCGGCAGGCTTTAAAACAATGATGAACTTTGTGCAACAGTAGAAAAACAATAGAAAACAATAGGGATCCCGGGTAAACAAAGGGACCCCTAGGAGTTAACCCTGGTCGGGTTTAAAGGAGCAGCAACAGCAGGAAACAGTTAACTATATACATTTCTCAGGTCTCCGAGGTTTATTTCCTCGGCGTTAGTGGCTGTGAAAACTCCACCGGCAGCAGTGGGCCGGGCCACCCCGCCGGGTACTCGCGGGCACTCGGTGTGGTCACAGGAGATCCCGGGCTCCAGTCAGGGGTCAGTGTGGCGATTGTCCTGGACCTCGCAACAACCGAGGCACCAACCACTCCCGAGGTCGAGCTTTCCTTCACCACCGTAGTAACTGTGTCCACAGTTCAAGTGGTGGTTTTCACAACAGTGCATGTAGGGGTCATCACCGTGGTCCTGGTGACGGTCGTGGTCCGGTCACAAGGGGGCACCCTCGCTATGGGGGATGGCTTCTCTGCCGCTTTGGTCGATGATGTCATGGGAGCTGGTCGCTTGCGCACGTTCAGGGCGAACTAACCCCTCTACCCCGAAGTGCCGGGTGTAGGTGACTTCATCCCCCTTGTACAAATCCCGGTCCGGGTGGCCTTCTTTGAGATGGGACTCTACATCCCTCCAGTTTACGAAAACCTCGGAATATAAGTCTGGCTCCTTGATGAAGCCCCATCCTCCATGGAGCCGGAACTCAACAACAGTGCCCTGCGTGCGCGGGGCCTGGTGGGTGGTACGGTCCTTGCGGGCCCGGTCCTTCACTTCAAGGTCTCGCCGGTAGTGGGCTTCCCACTGGGCCTGGTGCTGTCTCTCCGTCTCCTCCCATTGCCGATCCAGCTGGGCCTGGTACTGCTCCCAGCTAAGGGCCTCCACCATCTCTCCCTCCTGTGTATGCACCCCAGGGAGCCCCATGATGTTCGACCCCAGGTTCACCCACCGGCACACCGTACTGTTGTGAATTCCGCTCTTGGGCACCCTCCGGTGGTTGTAAGTAGCATTTTTGTGAGTTCTGCTCTTTGGCTCCCTCCTGTGGTTTTTAGTGGTATGGCTGCATCTTGGATTTAGCTTCAGCAGCTGTTTTCACTGATCGTCTTTCTGGCTCGGCTATATTAGTCTGGTCTTATCCCTCATTCAATGCCAGTTGTCAATTGTTCCTGCCTGGAGTCATTGCTCTTAGGACTTTCCTGAAACTCTGACCAGTTCATCAAAGCTAAGTCCTTGCTTGTCCTTTTGCGGTTCTCTTGTTGTGGACTTGTTGTTCAGCACTTTCTTTGTTTTTGTTCATTTGTCCAGCTTTTCAGTATGGATCTATTCAGTTAAGCTGGAAGCTCTGGGCAGCAGAGTTTGCCCTCCACACCTTTAGTCAGGTGTGGAGATTTTTGCATTTCCCTGCGGTGGACAGCGTTCTGTTCTGTACTATTTCTATTTAGCTAGAAGTGGCCTCCTGTGCTAAATCTTGTTTCATACTACGTATGTCATTTCCTTCTCCTCTCACAGTCATTATTTGTGGGGGGGGCTAATCTATCCTTTGGGGATTTTCTCTGAGGCAAGATAGTTTTCCTGCTTCTATCTTTAGGGGTAGTTAGCTCTTAGGCTGTGACGAGATGCCTAGGCCGAGTTATGAGCATTCCACGGCTGCTTCTAGTGTTGTGTTGAGCTTAGGGACTGCGGTCAGTATAGTTGCCACCTGCTCAGAGCTAGACGCATGTCGCTCCCTAATCACCAGATCATAACACCGTACGCTCTGCGTAGACCTCGCCTGGCATGGTAAGCGGCGAGATCGGGGCCGTGAGGAAGTGCTCCACACCCGTGGGTTGGTCCCATTGTGGAAGGCGCTGGAGTTTATGGGTCCCAAGGAGAGGGGGCGCCGCGACCCGGCCTATCAGCAGGTCCTCCACGGCCAAGGTGGGATCGGCGGACTCACCGGTCGATGCGGCTTCCTCCGGTGCAACCGACTCCAACGGTGGTGAAGGTTCCAGAGTCAGGAGTTCCTCTGCGGGTACCTCCTTGCACGAGGCCTCGGTCGCAAGCCGCCACTGGAGAAGCTGCTCCACAAGATCCTCCATCTCGCCCTGTAGGAGACCGGTTCCAGACGTGAGGCCCTGGCTGTGATGCTCATCCGGGTAGCTGGGGGAGCCCTCTGCTTCGACCCCGCAGTCTGGGTCTGAGCGGTCAGCCATGGCATCCTCCACGGGGGTCGCTTCCTGGTCTCTTTCCCGCTCTCTCCTTCGTGGGCGGTTTCGTTTCTTGTTCCTCCGCCCCCCATTGAGGATCAGGAGGCGGATCTCTGCTGCTGACGGACACGCCCTCAAGGTGCAGAAATATTTAGATTGGGCGGCCATTATCTTTCGCGCTCTCCAGCTTACTCACGCCCACTTCCACGCCCTTCTTCTCTTGCGCTCCTCGTGGCGCTACAATGGCAGCAGTTTTGGCGGGAACCTTGCGGCAGATAGCACTACACATTCTTTGCAATAAATCACAGTCCAGCAGGTTTCAATCACAGTTCCAAGGCACACATGACCCAATTCTTCAGGCTTAAGTACGATCCTGTTCGTGACGCCAAGTTGGATCGCCCCCAGACACAGGGTCACAAGTTCTCGGTACCGGGCCTCTCTGGTTCGGTTCTGAGGCTGTCACGGTGGCTAGACCCGGTCCGCGACCCTGCTAAGGGGCGTCCAATGGAGGTGGTGGTACAGTCTGTCAGGGGTTCATGACGCCACCTGTGGTGTTCGGTCAGGGTGACCGACGCTGCTGTGGGGTCCACTGGGGTGATGGAATGGCAGCTGGATGGTATAACTTCCCACAGGTGAAGTGTGTCCCCAGGGCTTCCCAGTAAGGTGGATGGTGATGGTGTGAGGTGCAGGCAATAACGAGGACACAGGGTTGCAGTCTCTTTACCTCTTTACTGAAGACTTCAGGATCCTCAATCCAGAGCACATTTAACAGGGCAATCAGAGACCAGCCGGTCCGATGGGCACATCCAGAGTTTCCTTCGCAGATGGAAATCGTTGCCTTCCACTAGCGCCTGTGTGTTGTAGTCCTACCCTGCTGAGCATTCGGAATAGTCCTCACAACTGCTGCTCTCGTTCGTTCGTTCTCTACAGCTCTCTCGTTCTTTGGTTCCAGATGTTACTAGTTTCTAACGTCCCCCAGGTATGTTATGGCTAGGACGCCACCCGTTTGACGGGAAAGCTCGGAGCTCTTCCGGGACCCTAGAGACGCCCCTCTCCATGCGTTGCCCCCTATGTCTTCGTAGGTGTAGTAAGGTAGACAGCCAACCTATAATTGACTGTCCGGCGGAGTTTGAGGTAAGGCCTGAAGTCAGTTACTCCTACGGTGTTCCGGCCACCGACTACGCGCCTCAGTAAGGTGTTGCCTCTCTGTCTCAGCACGACTCTTACTGACTCTCCTTTGTGCTTGATCTCGTTTACACTGTTCCACAATATCCTTCCCTTCGTGTCTCTCTCCTGGATACCGCCGCAGGGTGTGCAGGCGCAGTTCCGTTACGTTCTGTTCTGTTCGCTAGGCACCTGCCAGGTTCCCACACCTAACAGGGACCCCTCTGTGCCTTCTCCCTGCAACACCCCCTGCCACGGGATGTTGCCTGGTTCCAACCCAGTCAGCTTCTGACTAACTTCCTCACCAGCCCTTAGTTTTACCAATGTGAGGAGTGGCCCAATAAATAAAGCCTTTTTCTCCCCCTAGTGGCCGGAGTGTGAAATGTAATGTGTTCTGGTGATACCTGGTCAGGAGAACTCCTTAGTGCCATCAGACGTACCGCCACTCTCCTTAGCGGCAGAGTGCCATACTGCAACGACCAGGTCTCTGGGGCGCTGCAATTGTCCAAGACTTGAGTGACTCAGACAACCCCTATGGTGGCACAGCAGGGAAATGTAATACTTACTGTCAGATTCCTTCAACAATAATGACTGAGCGATGAGGTCTCTAGTAAACAACAATGGTGTATATAGCAAGGGTGCTCTGTTATTTTAGGAATGAGTGGGCACCTTCAGACTGTTGATTTTTCTAAATTTCACTCATTAGCAGAAGTGGCCAGAAAGGTCCATCAACCCCCTAAAAGGACCAGACTTTTTAGAAAAAGTAGGGCACAAACTTCTGAGTTGGCGGACTTTGGCATACAGGGTGAGATCGCACAATCCTCCATGGACCTGTGAAAGACAAAGATCTTGTGTGTTATCATGAGATCTTCCTCTTGCACTAAAGGTACCATCACATTAAGCGACGCTACAGCGATATAGGCAACGATGCCGATCGCTGCAGCGTCGCTGTTTCGTCGTTGTGTGGTCGCTGTAGAGCTGTCACACAGACAGCTCTCCAGCGACCAACGATGCCGAAGTCCCCGGGTAACCAGGGTAAACATCGGGTTACTAAGCGCAGGGCCGCACTTAGTAACACGATGTTTACCCTGGTTACCATTGTAAAAGTAAAAAAAAAAACACCACATACTTACATTCCTCTCGCGTCCCCCGGCCTCAGCTTCCCTGCACTGTGTAAGCGCTGGCCGGAAATCAGAGCGGTGATGTCACTGCTGTGCTCTGCTTTACGGCCGGCCGGCGCTGACACTGGGGGATGCAGGGAAGCTGAAGCTGAAGGACGTGACAGGAATGTAAGTATGTAGTGTTTTTTTTTTCACTTTTACAATGGTAACCAGGGTAAACATTGGGTTACTAAGCGCGGCCCTGCGCTTAGTAACCCGATGTTTACCCTGGTTACCAGTGAAGACATCGCTGAATCGGCGTCACACACGCCGATTCAGCGATGTCAGCGGGTGATCCAGCGACAAAATAAAGTCCTAATCATTCCCCAGCGACTAACGATCTCCCAGCAGGGGCCTGATCGTTGGTCGCTGTCACGCATAACGATTTAGTTAATGATATCGTTGCTACGTCACAAAAAGCAACGATATCGTTAATGATATCATTATGTGTGACGGTACCTTTACCCAGCATTGCTGCGTCATTTGCTAAGCAGATCAAGACCATTAACATCATTGTAGCGGTTACCATTTGGTAACTTAGTAAAATATTTGGCAGCACTAGGATAGTGTAAAGAATGAGATCTCATGATAACATATAAGAGCTCGTTCTTCACAACGTGATTGCCATGGAGGGTTGAGGGACATTGCTCTGCATACCGGAATCACATTATCCAGAAATTCTGTCCCAAATTTTGTTAAAAAGTGGGGTCATTTAGGCAGGCATTATGATAACTTCTGATGACTTTTGCTAACAAATATTTTTTTTTATAAAATCACCAGTCTGAGGCTGACCACTCTTCATTTAAAAAAAACTAAAATGAAGAATAGGCGGCCTCAGACTAGTTGGATAATGCTCAGAGAATCCCCTGATTATTCTGCAATTTTGCCAACATGATTTGATATTTGGGGCTATCTGCATGGGTGATTTTTGCATTCTTGCTGCTCCAGGCACTTTAAGTGGTCACGCCATCTAGTGATTAGTCAGACGAAGGTTATGTGCACACTTTTTTTTCTAGCAGATCCACTCTGTAACCCTCCTAAAAAAATGCTAAATATAAGCTAAAAAGTATGAAATCATACACTGCAGGACGACACGTTATGTTCAGTGCAGCGCCCCAGGGTCCTGGTCATTGCAATAATCTAATTTTTCTCTAGGGGGAGTGATGTTACGTTTGGAGGCAATGAAGGAGAACTCTTTGTCAGGTAACACAATGCATGCAACATGTTCACACACCGGATCAGAAGGGGGAGCTCAGTAAAAAAGTAAAGAGACTGCAACCTTGTGTCCTCATTCTTCACTGCGCCTCAAACCATCCACCATCTACACACTGGGAAGCCCTGGGGACACACTTCGCCTGTGGGAAGGTATACCATCTAGCTGCCATAACATCACCCTAGCGGACCCCTAAGCAGCGTCGGTCACTCTGACCAAATACCACAGGTGGCGTCACGAACATATCCCTTTAAAGACCTTTCCCTTTACAACGGACCTCCCAAGGGCCACGGACCGGGTCAGCCACAGTGACATCCCCCTTGAGAACCGAAGGGCCCAATACCGAGTACCCCACTGCCCTCGGGGGCACTCCATTCAGCCTTTAGGTTTCCCAAGACATGAAGTGGCTAGAGAAGCCAATGGTCAATTTAAATAAATAAATAAACAAGAAACGATGACTAAAAAAAAATTGGAAGAGACGACCAAAAGGAAGCAAAAAAAAGGTTTCTTTGGGACAAAATGACAAATATGTGTCCTAAAGAGTCTTCATCTGAAAAATTTCATGGATTCAAAGAAGTCTAAACGAAGTTGTGCGCACATACCCTGAAAGTGAAATTCTCCCTGGAAAAAAAAATAGTGGGAGATTAAGATTGGCATTTCTGCTTCAGTGCCAGTCCTGTGTGTGCCACCTGTCTCTTTTTTAGTGCTACATTAAACCTAGTGTGTAACACTGGGCCAGATTTCTTTTAAATTCTCCCTGGAAAAAAAAAATTTGTGGGAGATTAAGATTGGCATTTCTGCTTCAGTGCCAGTCCTGTGTGTGCCACCTGTCTCTAATTTAGTGCTACATTAAACCTAGTGTGTAAAACTGGGCCAGATTTCTTTTAAATTCTCCCTGGAAAAAAAAATTGTGGGAGATTAAGATTGGCATTTCTGCTTCAGTGCCAGTCCTGTGTGTGCCACCTGTCTCTTTTTTATTGCTACATTAAACCTAGTGTGTAACACTGGGCCAGATTTCTTTTAAATTCTCCCTGGAAAAAAAAAAATTGTGGGAGATTAAGATTGGCATTTCTGCTTCAGTGCCAGTCTTGTGTGTGCCACCTGTCTCTAATTTAGTGCTACATTAAACCTAGTGTGTAACACTGGGCCATATTTCTTTTAAATTCTCCCGGAAGAAAAAAAATAGTGGGAGATTAACATTGTCAATTCTGCCTCATTGCCAGTGCTGTGTGTGGCATCTGTCTCTAATTTTGTGCCACAGAACATATACTGTATAAGAGTGGGCCACATTTCTTCAATATTCTCCCAGAAAAAATAAAAAGGGGGAGATTTTAATTGGTAGTGTCTGCATCAGCGTCAGTCCTGTTAGTGGCATATCTGTCTGCCACTGAAGCTGTGTACTGTTATACATTGGGCCTGATTTTTCCTGCAGTCTCACCCACCTATTAAGGGATATATAAATCCAACAGAAGTTTTAGTTCACATTGTAACTGGTTTTATAGTAACAAATACCGTTAGTTTGGTGACGTTTTTCAAACAATGAGGAAGTCTGGTGGAAGAGGTCGTGGCCGTGGGCGGTCATTGCCAGCTGGTAATGATGGTAGTGGTGGTGGAGCATCAGGTCGTGGGAAAAGCAATATAGCACCTAAGTTTCGAGTTGTTGAGCCAGGTTCGTCGTCAGGCTACACAAGACCTCGAACGCTCCCTTTTCTGGGAGTACGAAAACCGCTTTTAAAGCTGGAGCAGCAAGAACAAGTTTTGGCTTTCCTTGCTGACTCAGCCTCTAGCTCTTTCGCCTCCTCTTCTGATACTGCTAAATGTAAAAGCAGCGCGTCGTTAGTGGATGTTCACGGTCAGGGACAAGTCGCCTCCTTGTCTTCTTCACCAAGAAGAACAGAGAAGGATGCGTCAGGCGACACAACGGGTTACTCCATGGAGCTCTTTACACATACCGTTCCTGGGTTAGAAAGTGAAACAGTTAACCGGCCATGCCCATTACAAGTTGAATCGGACATGGAGTGCACAGATGCACAGCCACAGCCAGATTACTATGCTGTTCCTTTGACTCAGACCAGAACATTGCCCTCGCAGTGTACTGATCCAGAATCAGACCCTGATGAGATAATGGTGCCCCGTCATGAACGCTATACCACCGGCTTACACGGTGACACAGATGAAGTTGCACACGAGATAGAAGAGGAGGTCATAGATGACCCAGTTGTTGAGCCCGATTGGCAGCCATTGGGGGAACAGGGTGCAGGCGGCAGTAGCTCTGAAGCGGAGGAGGAGGATCCGCAGCAGGCATCAACATCGCAACAGGTTCCATCTGCCGGGTCTGTATCTGGCCAAAAACGCGTGGCAAAACCAAAACCAGTTGTAGGACAGCGTCGCCAGCCAGATAAAGACGCTCAGTCTGCAATTCCTGAAAAGGTATCCGATAGTAGAAAGAGTGCAGTCTGGCATTTTTTTAAACAACATCCAAATGATCAGCGCAAAGTCATCTGTCAAAAATGTTCAACTACCTTAAGCAGAGGTCAGAATCTTAAAAGTCTAAATACAAGTTGCATGCGTAGACATTTAACCACCATGCATTTGCAAGCCTGGGCTAACTAACAAACGTCCCTTAAGATTGTAGCACCCTCGGCCAATGAAGCTAGTCAGCAACACTACATCCCTTCCCTCATTGTAAGCCCACCATTTCCCGCACGACCTGCAGTAAATGTGCATGTTTCGTCGCCAGGCCAAAGCAGCCAGGGAATCACCAGGTTCGTGGTAGGAAACACTGCATGTAGGGCACCAGCAAGAATACCATCTCCAACCCTCTCTCAGTCTGCCATGCCCACCGGCACCCCCGCTAGTTCCCCGATCTGCAGCTCTCCAGTCCAGCTCACCCTACATGAGACTCTTGTTAGGAAAAGGAAGTACTCATCCTCGCATCCGCGTACACAGGGTTTGAACGCCCACATTGCTAGACTAATCTCATTAGAGATGATGCCTTACCGGTTAGTTGAAAGCAAAGCTTTCAAAGCCCTGATGGACTACGCTGAACCACGCTACGAGCTACCCAGTCGACACTTCTTTTCTAGAAAAGCCATCCCAGCCCTCCACCAGCATGTAAAAGACCGCATCGTCCATGCACTCAGGCAATCTGTGAGTACAAAGTTGCACCTGACAACAGATGCATTGACCAGTAGGCATGGCCAGGGATGTTACGTGTCCATCACGGCACACTGGGTTAATGTGGTGGATGCAGGGTCCACAGGGGACAGCAATATTGGGACAGTTCTGCCTAGCCCACGGTCTAGGAAACAGTGGGCTGTAGGTGTTGGCCCCCCTCCTCCTCATCCTCCTGCAGAAGCGAGAGCTCGTCCACAGACCGCAGTCGCACAACCACTCCATCCGCAGCTGCCACTGTTGCACACGAGGTGTCCCATTATGGGACAGCTAGTGGCAAGCGTCAGCAGGCTGTATTGGCAATGAAGTGTTTGGACGACAACAGACACACCGCGGAAGTTCTGTCCGAGTTCTTGCAGAACGAAACTCAGTCATGGCTGGGCACTGTACATCTTGAGGCAGGCAAGGTAGTGAGTGATAACGGAAGGAATTTTATGGCTGCCATAGCCCTTTCACAACTGAAACACATTCCTTGCGTGGCTCACACCTTAAACCTGGTGGTGCAGTGCTTCCTGAAAAGGTATCCGGGGTTACCCGACCTGCTCCTCAAAGTGCGCAGACTTTGAGCGCATATCCGCCGTTCGCCCGTACACTCCAGCCGTATGCAGAACCATCAGCGGTCTTTGAACCTTCCCCAGCATCGCTTAATCATCGACGTTGCAACAAGGTGGAACTCCACACTGCACATGCTTCAGAGACTGTGCGAACAGAGGCGTGCTGTTATGTATTTGTGGGAGGATACACATACACGGGCAGGCAGTTGGATGGCAGACATGGAGTTGTCAGGTGTGCAGTGGTCGAAGGTACAAGACCTGTGTCAAGTCCTTCAGTGTTTTGAGGAATGCAGACGGCTGGTTAGTGCAGACAACACCATAATAAGCATGAGGATCCCCCTAATGCATCTGCTGATGCAAAGTTTGACGCACATAAAGGAGCAGGCGTCTGCAGCTGAGGAAGAGGAAAGCCTTGATGACAGTCAGCCATTGTCTGGTCAGGGCAGTCTACAGGACGAGATAGCGGGCGAAGAGGAGGAGGACGAGGAGGATGATGGGGAAGAGTATTTTTTGAATGAGGAAGCTTCTCTGGGGCCAATAGAAACTGTTGGCGTTGCAGGGCCGGGTTCAGGTTTTTTGAGGGAGACAAGTGACGTAGATTTGCCTGAAACTGCCCCTCAACCCAGCACAACCGCAGATTTGAGAACTGGAACTTTGGCCCACATGGCGGATTATGCCTTGCATATCCTCAAAAGGGACCCACGCATTATTAAAATGATGACCGATGACGATTACTGGTTGGCCTGCCTCCTTGATCCTCGCTGTAAAAGCAAATTGCAAAATATCATGCCACATGAGAACCTCAAACAAATATTAGCAACCAAACAAGCAAGTCTTGTAGACTGTTTGATTCAGGCATTCCCAGCACACAGCGCCGGTGATGGTTCTCACACGAGGTGCAGGGGGCAACAGGGCAGAGGTGTTAGAGGTGCACAAATCAGAAGTGGCATTGGACAGAGGGGTTTTCTGACCAGGTTGTGGAGTGATTTTGCAATGACCGCAGACAGGAAAGGTACTGCAGCATCAATTCAAAGTGACAGGAGACAACATTTGTCCAGTATGGTTACTAACTATTTTTCATCCCTTATCGATGTTCTCCCTCAACTGTCATTCCCATTTGATTACTGGGCATCCAAAATAGACACTTGGCCTGAATTGGCAGAATATGCATTGCAGGAGATTGCTTGCCCAGCAGCTAGTGTGCTATCAGAAAGAGTATTCAGTGCTGCTGGTTCAATATTGACCGAAAAAAGGACTCGTCTGGCTACCCAAAATGTTGATGATCTAACCTTCATTAAAATGAACCACTCATGGATTTCGAATTATTTTGCCCCACCTTTCCCAGCTGACACCTAGCTTTCCTATAAAAAGGTCTTGCTTGTGGACTGGTCTTACTGACTGTTCCAATCTCTTAATCTGCAGAAGCTGTTTGTCCAGCATACGACATGTTTACACCTCCCTAAATGGGCTAACTCCCCCCACGGGGCCGTGGTCTCGCCACTTGGCGCAAGCACCCGTGAGAGTACCGTTTGTCTGAAGAGGTGGGTGTGCCCGCTTTTGGTCGACGGCACTGCCACTGGGTCCATCATAGTACAATAAAGTGTCTCTGGCGGTGGTGGCGCGCACCCAACATCAGACACACCGTTGTAACATGAAGGGCCCTGGGCCTGTACCGCCGGCCACAAGAGAGTTCCCCCCCCAGCTCAAACAGTGCTCTACCACTTGCCAAATTATCTCTCACAGCTCCACCAATGTTTAGTCTATGCGCTGACATCCTTCAATGCCTGGCACTGACAATACCAATTTGTTGACATGTATGATGCTAGTTAAAATAGTCAGGGTCAGTGTCCTATATTGACACCAGTAAATACTTAGCGGTGCCAAATTACTATGTCTGAAACTCAGCAGAGGAACCCACCCCTGTACCTAAGTATGTCACCCTTTTGTTTTTTGGTTTTGTTGTTTTGCGAGACATTAACATCTATTTATTTTTTGGGAGTACTAACTGTGTCAGACACTCCTTCAAATCGTCCTCCGCTGACCACACCAATGCTGCCTGTGTACCCCTGCAAGATAATTTGAACTGCATTGAGCCTAATTTTTTTTTTATTTTAGGCCTACTAGGTCTGTCTGCGGCTCCTCCTTCCAATTGTCCTCCGCTGACCACACCAATGCTGCCTGTGTACCCCTGGAACCTATTTAAAAGTGCATAGAGCCTACTTTTTTATTGTAGGCCTACTAAGTCTGTCTGCGGTCCATCCTTCCATTTGTCCTCCGCTGAGCACACCAATGCCGACCGTGTACCCATGTAACTTTTTTTCAACCTGCAGTGAGCCAACTTTGTGGTGTAAGGCCTACTAGCAGTGTCTGTCTGCGCCACTTAATACAGCTGTTCTCCTCTAAAAAAAAAAAAAAAAAAAGGCTGGTTTTCAGCCTGTCAGAATGATAAAACTGCATTGGGGCCACAAGTTTCGTTGTGGTTGCATTTCCTGAGCTTCAATCTTCAGGCTCTTGTTAAATAGTTTTTTAATGGAACAACTGCAGTGGGGCCACTAGTTGGGTTGGGGCCTACTAACAGTCTCTGCCGCTCCAAGGTGTTCTCCTGGTTGCCTTTCCTGAGCTTCATTCTTCAGGCTCTTGTTAAATAGTTTTTTAATCGAACAACTGCAGTGGGGCTACTAGTTTGGTTTGGGCCTACTACCAGTGTCTGAGGCTCCAAGGTGTTCTCCTGGTTGCCTTTCCTGAGCTTCGATCTTCAGGCTCTTGTTAAATAGTTTTTTAATCGAACAACTGCAGTGGGGCTACTAGTTGGGTTGGGGCCTACTACCAGTGTCTGCCGCTCCAAGGTGTTCTCCTGGTTGCCTTTCCTGAGCTTCAATCTTCAGGCTCTTGTTAAATAGTTTTTTAATGGAACAACTGCAGTGGGGCTACTAGTTTGGTTTGGGCCTACTTCCAGTGTCTGCCGCTCCAAGGTGTTCTCCTGGTTGCCTTTCCTGAGCTTCAATCTTCAGGCTCTTGTTAAATAGTTTTTTAATGGAACAACTGCAGTGGGGCTACTAGTTGGGTTGGGGCCTACTACCAGTGTCTGCCACTCCTGTTGTGAATTCTGTGGCTGAATTCACTCCTGTGGTCACAAGTGGTACTGCAGCTTCTGAGCTCCTCCGTCAGGTGTTCTGGTGAGCTCGTTAACTGCTTCATTACTTAACTCCGCCTGATGCTGCTATCCTTGCTCCTTGTCAATGTTTCAGTGTTGGATCTGAGCTTCTCCTGATTGTTCCTGTGACCTGCTGCTCTGTATAGCTAAGTGCTTTTTGCTTTTTTGTTGCTTTTTTTCTGTCCAGCTTGTCTTTTGTTTTGCTGGAAGCTCTGAGACGCAAAGGGTGTACCGCCGTGCCGTTAGTTCGGCACGGTGGGTTTTTTTTGCCCCCTTTGCGTGGTTTTGCTTTAGGGTTTTTTGTAGACTGCAAAGTTCGCTTTACTGTCCTCGCTCTGTCCTAGAATATCGGGCCCCACTTTGCTGAATCTATTTCATCCCTACGTTTTGTCTTTTCATCTTACTCACAGTCATTATATGTGGGGGGCTGCCTTTTCCTTTGGGGAATTTCTCTGGGGCAAGTCAGGCCTATTTTTCTATCTTCAGGCTAGCTAGTTTCTTAGGCTGTGCCGAGTTGCCTAAGTAGTTGTTAGGCGCAATCCACAGCCGCTTTTAGTTGTGTTTAGGATAGGATCAGGTGTGCAGTCTACAGAGTTTCCACGTCTCAGAGCTCGTTCTTGTATTTTTGGGTATTTGTCAGATCACTGTGTGCGCTCTGATCGCTAAGCACACTGTGTTTCTGGATTGCCTTCATAACACCTGTCATTAGCAAACATAACAGTACAAGGAGCCAACTAATGATTCTCAATAGAGGGAAAGAAAAAGTTCTGACATCATTTTTTTTTTTTCTCAGCTCTGTGTTCACTTTTTTTTTTTCCCCCTAGACATTTGGGTGATTCTGGACACAGGTGTGGACATGGATATTCAGGGTCTGTGCTCTTCAATGGATAATCTCGTTATAAATGTACAAAAAATTCAAGATACTATTGATCAGAAATCTATGTTAGAACCAAGAATTCCTATTCCTGATTTGTTTTTTGGAGATAGAACTAAGTTTCTTAGTTTCAAAAATAATTGTAAGCTATTTCTGGCCTTGAAACCTCATTCTTCTGGTAATCCTATTCAACAGGTTTTGATTATTATTTCTTTTTTGCGCGGCGACCCTCAAGACTGGGCATTTTCTCTTGCACCAGGAGACCCTGCATTGAGTAGTGTCGATGCGTTTTTCCTGGCGCTCGGATTGCTGTACGATGAGCCTAATTCAGTGGATCAGGCTGAGAAAAATTTGCTGGCTTTGTGCCAGGGTCAGGATGATATAGAAGTATATTGTCAGAAATTTAGGAAATGGTCAGTACTCACTCAGTGGAATGAATCTGCGCTGGCAGCTTTGTTCAGAAAGGGTCTCTCTGAAGCTCTTAAGGATGTCATGGTGGGATTTCCTATGCCTGCTGGTTTGAATGAGTCTTTGTCTTTGGCCATTCAGATCGGTCGACGCTTGCGCGAGCGTAAATCTGTGCACCATTTGGCGGTACTGCCTGAGGTTAAACCTGAGCCTATGCAGTGCGATAGGACTATGACTAGAGTTGAACGGCAGGAATACAGACGTCTGAATGGTCTGTGTTTCTACTGTGGTGATTCCACTCATGCTATTTCTGATTGTCCTAAGCGCACTAAGCGGTCCGCTAGGTCTGCCGTCATTGGTACTGTACAGTCCAAATTCCTTCTGTCCATTACCTTGATATGCTCTTTGTCGTCGTTTTCTGTCATGGCGTTTGTGGATTCGGGCGCTGCCCTGAATCTGATGGATTTGGATTATGCTAAACGTTGTGGGTTTTTCTTGGAGCCTTTGCGGTGTCCTATTCCATTGAGAGGAATTGATGCTACACCTTTGGCCAAGAATAAACCTCAATACTGGGCCCAGCTGACCATGTGCATGGCTCCTGCACATCAGGAAGTTATTCGCTTTCTGGTGTTGCATAATCTGCATGATGTGGTCGTGTTGGGGTTGCCATGGCTACAAACCCATAATCCAGTATTGGATTGGAATTCCATGTCGGTATCCAGCTGGGGTTGTCAGGGGGTACATGGTGATGTTCCATTTTTGTCGATTTCGTCATCCACCCCTTCTGAGGTCCCAGAGTTCTTGTCTGATTATCAGGATGTATTTGAAGAGCCCAAGTCCGATGCTCTACCTCCGCATAGGGATTGTGATTGTGCTATCAATTTGATTCCTGGTAGTAAATTCCCTAAAGGTCGATTATTTAATTTATCTGTGCCCGAACACGCCGCTATGCGCAGTTATGTGAAGGAATCCCTGGAGAAGGGACATATTCGCCCATCGTCATCACCACTGGGAGCAGGGTTCTTCTTTGTAGCCAAGAAGGATGGTTCACTGAGACCGTGTATTGATTACCGCCTTCTTAATAAGATCACTGTTAAATTTCAGTATCCCTTGCCATTGTTATCTGACTTGTTTGCTCGGATTAAGGGGGCTAGTTGGTTCACTAAGATAGATCTTCGTGGTGCGTATAATCTGGTGAGAATCAGGCAAGGAGATGAATGGAAAACTGCATTCAATACGCCCGAGGGTCATTTTGAGTATCTAGTGATGCCGTTCGGACTTGCCAATGCTCCATCTGTGTTTCAGTCTTTTATGCATGACATCTTCCGTGAGTATCTGGATAAATTCCTGATTGTTTACTTGGATGACATTTTGATCTTCTCAGATGATTGGGAGTCTCATGTGAAGCAGGTCAGAATGGTTTTTCAGGTCCTGCGTGCTAACTCTTTGTTTGTGAAGGGATCAAAGTGTCTCTTCGGTGTGCAGAAAGTTTCATTTTTGGGGTTCATCTTTACCCCTTCTACTATCGAGATGGATCCAGTTAAGGTCCAAGCCATCCAGGATTGGATTCAGCCGACATCTCTGAAAAGTCTGCAAAAGTTCCTGGGCTTTGCTAATTTTTATCGTCGCTTCATCTGTAATTTTTATAGCATTGCCAAACCATTGACCGATTTGACCAAGAAGGGTGCTGATTTGGTTAATTGGTCTTCTGCTGCTGTGGAAGCTTTTCAGGAGTTGAAGCATCGTTTTTGTTCTGCCCCTGTGTTGTGTCAGCCAGATGTTTCTCTTCCGTTCCAGGTCGAGGTTGATGCTTCTGAGATTGGAGCAGGGGCGGTTTTGTCACAGAGAGGTTCTGATTGCTCAGTGATGAAACCATGTGCTTTCTTTTCCAGGAAGTTTTCGCCCGCTGAGCGTAATTATGATGTGGGCAATCGAGAGTTGCTGGCCATGAAGTGGGCATTCGAGGAGTGGCGTCATTGGCTTGAAGGAGCTAAGCATCGCGTGGTGGTATTGACTGATCATAAGAACTTGACTTATCTCGAGTCTGCCAAGCGCTTGAATCCTAGACAGGCCCGTTGGTCGTTATTTTTTGCCCGCTTCGACTTTGTGATTTCGTACCTTCCGGGCTCTAAAAATGTGAAGGCGGATGCTCTGTCTAGGAGTTTTGTGCCCGACTCTCCGGGTTTATCTGAGCCAGCGGGTATCCTCAAGGAAGGAGTCATTGTGTCTGCCATCTCCCCTGATTTGCGGCGGGTGCTGCAAAAATTTCAGGCGAATAAACCTGATCGTTGTCCAGCAGAGAAACTGTTCGTCCCTGATAGGTGGACTAATAAACTTATCTCTGAACTTCATTGTTCGGTGTTGGCTGGTCATCCTGGAATCTTTGGTACCAGAGAGTTAGTGGCTAGATCCTTCTGGTGGCCATCTCTGTCACAGGATGTACGTACTTTTGTGCAGTCCTGTGGGATTTGTGCTAGGGCTAAGCCCTGCTGTTCTCGTGCCAGTGGGTTGCTTTTGCCCTTGCCGGTCCCAAAGAGGCCTTGGACACATATTTCGATGGATTTCATTTCTGACCTTCCCGTTTCTCAAAAGATGTCAGTCATTTGGGTGGTCTGTGATCGCTTCTCTAAAATGGTCCATCTGGTGCCCTTGGCTAAATTGCCTTCCTCCTCTGATTTGGTACCTTTGTTCTTTCAGCATGTGGTTCGGTTGCATGGCATTCCTGAGAATATTGTTTCTGACAGAGGTTCCCAGTTTGTTTCAAGGTTTTGGCGAGCCTTTTGTGGTAGGATGGGCATTGACCTATCCTTTTCCTCGGCTTTCCATCCTCAGACTAATGGCCAGACCGAACGAACCAATCAGACCTTGGAAACATATCTGAGATGTTTTGTTTCTGCAGACCAGGATGATTGGGTGTCCTTTTTGCCGTTGGCTGAGTTCGCCCTTAATAATCGGGCCAGCTCGGCTACCTTGGTTTCTCCATTTTTTTGCAATTCTGGGTTCCATCCTCGTTTCTCTTCAGGACAGGTTGAGTCTTCGGACTGTCCTGGTGTGGATTCTGTGGTGGATAGGTTGCAGCAGATCTGGACTCAGGTAGTGGACAATTTGATCTTGTCCCAGGAGAAAGCTCAACTTTTCGCTAATCGCAGACGCCGTGTGGGTCCCCGACTTCGTGTTGGGGATCTGGTTTGGTTATCTTCTCGTCATATTCCTATGAAGGTTTCCTCTCCTAAATTTAAACCTCGTTTTATTGGTCCGTATAGGATTTCTGAGGTTCTCAATCCTGTTTCTTTTCGTTTGACCCTCCCAGACTCCTTTTCCATACATAATGTATTCCATAGGTCGTTGTTGCGGAGATACGTGGCACCTATGGTTCCATCTGTTGAGCCTCCTGCCCCGGTTTTGGTGGAGGGGGAATTGGAGTATATTGTGGAGAAGATTTTGGATTCTCGTGTTTCTAGACGGAAACTCCAGTATCTGGTTAAATGGAAGGGTTATGCTCAGGAAGATAATTCCTGGGTTTTTGCCTCTGATGTTCATGCTTCCGATCTTGTTCGTGCCTTTCATGCGGCTCATCCTGGTCGGCCTGGGGGCTCTGGTGAGGGTTCGGTGACCCCTCCTCAAGGGGGGGGTACTGTTGTGAATTCTGTGGCTGAATTCACTCCTGTGGTCACAAGTGGTACTGCAGCTTCTGAGCTCCTCCGTCAGGTGTTCTGGTGAGCTCGTTAACTGCTTCATTACTTAACTCCGCCTGATGCTGCTATCCTTGCTCCTTGTCAATGTTTCAGTGTTGGATCTGAGCTTCTCCTGATTGTTCCTGTGACCTGCTGCTCTGTATAGCTAAGTGCTTTTTGCTTTTTTGTTGCTTTTTTTCTGTCCAGCTTGTCTTTTGTTTTGCTGGAAGCTCTGAGACGCAAAGGGTGTACCGCCGTGCCGTTAGTTCGGCACGGTGGGTTTTTTTTGCCCCCTTTGCGTGGTTTTGCTTTAGGGTTTTTTGTAGACTGCAAAGTTCGCTTTACTGTCCTCGCTCTGTCCTAGAATATCGGGCCCCACTTTGCTGAATCTATTTCATCCCTACGTTTTGTCTTTTCATCTTACTCACAGTCATTATATGTGGGGGGCTGCCTTTTCCTTTGGGGAATTTCTCTGGGGCAAGTCAGGCCTATTTTTCTATCTTCAGGCTAGCTAGTTTCTTAGGCTGTGCCGAGTTGCCTAGGTTGTTGTTAGGCGCAATCCACAGCCGCTTTTAGTTGTGTTTAGGATAGGATCAGGTGTGCAGTCTACAGAGTTTCCACGTCTCAGAGCTCGTTCTTGTATTTTTGGGTATTTGTCAGATCACTGTGTGCGCTCTGATCGCTAAGCACACTGTGTTTCTGGATTGCCTTCATAACACCTGTCATTAGCAAACATGACACACTCCAAGGTGTTCTCCTGGTTGCCTTTCCTGAGCTTCAATCTTCAGGCTCTTGTTAAATAGTTTTTTAATGGAATAACTGCAGTGGGGCTACTAGTTTGGTTGGGGCCTACAACCAGTGTCTGCCGCTCCAAGGTGTTCTCCTGGTTGCCTTTCCTGAGCTTCAATCTTCAGGCTCTTGTTAAATAGTTTTTTAATGGAAAAACTGCAGTGGGGCTCCTAGTTGGGTTGGGGCCTACTACCAGTGTCTGCCACTCCAAGGTGTTCTCCTGGTTGCCTTTAATGAGCTTCAATCTTCAGGCTCCTGTTAAATTGTTTTTTAATGGAACAACTGCAGTGGGGCTAGTACTTCGTTTGGGGCCTACTACCAGTGTCTGCCGCTCCAAGGTGTTCTCCTGGTTGCCTTTCCTGAGCTTCAATCTTCAGGCTCTTGTTAAATAGTTTTTTAATGGAATAACTGCAGTGGGGCTACTAGTTTGGTTGGGGCCTACAACCAGTGTCTGCCGCTCCAAGGTGTTCTCCTGGTTGCCTTTCCTGAGCTTCAATCTTCAGGCTCTTGTTAAATAGTTTTTTAATGGAACAACCGCAGTGGGGCTCCTAGTTGGGTTGGGGCCTACTACCAGTGTCTGCCACTCCAAGGTGTTCTCCTGGTTGCCTTTCCTGAGCGTCAATCTTCAGGCTCTTGTTAAATAGTTTTTTAATCGAACAACTGCAGTGGGGCTACTAGTTGGGTTGGGGCCTACTAACAGTGTTTGCTGCTCCAAGGTGTTCTCCTGGTTGCCTTTCCTGAGCTTCAATCTTCAGGCTCTTGTTAAATTGTTTTTTAATGGAACAACTGCAGTGGGGCTAGTACTTCGTTTGGGGCCTACTACCAGTGTCTGCCGCTCCAAGGTGTTCTCCTGGTTGCCTTTCCTGAGCTTCAATCTTCAGGCTCTTGTTAAATAGTTTTTTAATGGAATAACTGCAGTGGGGCTACTAGTTTGGTTGGGGCCTACAACCAGTGTCTGCCGCTCCAAGGTGTTCTCCTGGTTGCCTTTCCTGAGCTTCAATCTTCAGGCTCTTGTTAAATAGTTTTTTAATGGAACAACTGCAGTGGGGCTCCTAGTTGGGTTGGGGCCTACTACCAGTGTCTGCCACTCCAAGGTGTTCTCCTGGTTGCCTTTCCTGAGCTTCAATCTTCAGGCTCTTGTTAAATTGTTTTTTAATCGAACAACTGCAGTGGGGCTACTAGTTGGGTTGGGGCCTACTAACAGTGTTTGCTGCTCCAAGGTGTTCTCCTGGTTGCCTTTCCTGAGCTTCAATCTTCAGGCTCTTGTTAAATTGTTTTTTAATCGAACAACTGCAGTGGGGCTGCTAGTTAGGTTGGGACCTACTAACAGTGTTTGCTGCTCCAAAGTGTTCTCCTGGTTCCCTTTCCTGAGCTTCAATCTTCAGGCTCTTGTTAAATAGTTTTTTAATGGAACAACTGCAGTGGGGCTACTAGTTGGGTTGGGGCCTACTACCAGTGTCTGCCGCTCCAATTTGTTCTCCTGGTTGCCTTTCCTGAGCTTCAATCTTCAGGCTCTTGTTAAACAGTTTTTTAATGGAACAACTGCAGTGGGGCTAGTACTATGGTTGGGGCCTACTACCAGTGTCTGCCGCTCCAAGGTGTTCTCCTGGTTGCCTTTCCTGAGCTTCAATCTTCAGGCTCTTGTTAAATTATTTTTTAATGGAACAACTGCAGTGGGGCTAGTACTTGGGTTGGGGCCTACTAACAGTGTCTGCCGCTCCAAGGTGTTCTCCTGGTTGCCTTTCCTGAGCTTCAATCTTCAGGCTCCTGTTAAATTGTTTTTTAATGGAACAACTGCAGTGGGGCTAGTACTTCGTTTGGGGCCTACTACCAGTGTCTGCCGCTCCAAGGTGTTCTCCTGGTTGCCTTTCCTGAGCTTCAATCTTCAGGCTCTTGTTAAATTATTTTTTAATGGAACAACTGCAGTGGGGCTAGTACTTGGGTTGGGGCCTACTAACAGTGTCTGCCGCTCCAAGGTGTTCTCCTGGTTGCCTTTCCTGAGCTTCAATCTTCAGGCTCTTGTTAAATAGTTGTTAAATGGAACAACTGCATTTGGCCTACTAGTTGGGTTGGAGCCTACTAATGGTGTATGCCGCTCCGTGCTGTTCTCCTGGTTTACTGTCCTGAAATTCCATTTCCAGGCTCTCGTTAAGTAGTTGTTGAAACAACACTGCTTTAGGCCTACAAGTTGGGTCTGGGTTGTACAGATGGTGTCTGCCGCTCCAAGGTGTTCTCCAGGTTGCCTCTCCCTAGCTTCTATCTTGAAGCTCTTGTTAAGTAGTTGTTGAAACAACACTGCATTAGGCCTACAAGTTGGGTCTGGGTTCTACAAAGGGTGTCTTCCGCTCCAAGGTGTTCTCCAGGTTGCCTTTCCCTAGCTTCTATCTTCAGGCTCTCGTTAAATTGTTTTTAATATAACACTGCATTTGGCCTACTTGTTTTGTTGGCCCTACCAACGGTGTCTGCCGGTCCTTGATGTTCTCCTACACTAAACAAACCTGTGCCGCCTGTTTACTTCTGTTACCAATTTTGAACTGCATTTAGCCTACTTACTGATTTGGGCCTACTCACTGTGTCAGCCTCTCATTACAGTTGTACTCCACTGAACAAAGCAATGCCCCCTGGTTAGTCCGGTTACCAATTTTGAACTGCATTTAGCCCACTTTATTCTTTGGGCCTATATCTGTGTTTCCTCCTCATCCTGCCCATTGCCCAGCCAGTTTTAGATGAGTCTGCTGGTACATTGACCCAGAATGCTACATTCCCCGTGCACGCTACACAGCAAGAATGTGACCCTGCTGAAAGTCAGGTTCCCCTTCCCGCATACCAAACCACCTTACACGGGGACAAAGAGGAAGGTGCAGATGAAAGTTCAGGTTCCTTAATCAGGTGGGGGGGGGAATACTCGTTGGTGACGTCACCGGCACAGGGCCCCTCATAGTATGCAAAAAGTGTTGCTGCCGGTGGGAGGCGCCCCCACCGTGCAAACACACCGCCATACTTTGAGGGGCCCTGTGCCAGTGCCAATGCCAACGAGTGGGCCCCCCCTGCTTGCTCAGGATCACAGCACTTGCAAAGTTTAAATACTAACCTCTCCCTGCTCCACTGCCGTGAGGTGGTCCACTAAATACTTGAACCAGCCCTGCCCGCCACAACTTTAGCCAAATGACCCCCAATTTCCAATGCCTTACTATTATTATAAGTTAAATTAATATTGACAAGCTTCAGTAACAAGAATAGATGTTTTTGCCATTAAAATGGGCACTGTACGTGTTTTCCTGGCCTCCACCCACTGCCGACTATGCTTCCCCATTGACTTGCATTGGGTTTCATGTTTCGGTCGATCCCCGACTTTTCACGATAATCGGCCGATTTCACTCGACTCGACTTTTGAGATAGTCGGGTTTCGCGAAACCCGACTTGACCCTAAAAATCTAAAAGTCGCTCAACCCTACTGTTGGCAGCTTATATCGGGGAAAGTGCAGGGAGCCTGTTGCCTAGAGCTCACATGGGATTTTGTAGAGAAGAACCTGTGTGGAGGCTTTAGAATTTGGTGCCATGGTCAGGGGCCTAATGGCTAGTTTGCGGCTGTCCTGAAAGCTTACATAAGGGAGATAGGGCTGAATATGTGTAAATTTCCATTTGTTCCATAGGTTCTTGAGAGACAGATGATTGTGGTGAGCACTGTACTCGAGCTCTCCCACTATCATATTACACAAGGGAAATGTGTTTACTGCAGGCGTGTAAGTGACCCTCTACAGCTGTCAGTAATAGAGGCGGGATAATAACATGATCACAGCTGTTACAAATTAAAAGAAAATTAGTTTATTACAGTAAGAGTTTGCTCACGCAACCATATAATATGGCCGAGAACTATCCAATGTTTTATCAGATAGCACTAGGCCGATGTTATGCAACAAGGTGGCCTGGGGTGGTAGTCTCAGCCGAGACAACTAAGCCACAGTCAGTATACACCATCGTACCTTGTACAGAGATAGGCAGCACAAACGCATTACAGACACAGGTGCACTCCAACAAGGAAACAATTTAATAAAAGGAAATGAATAAAGTACGAACACTGGCTTCCTTCTGCCCTCTCCCTAGCTTTGTCCACGGCCATACCCACAACAGCCACGGCGACTGAAAGAGGCAGTAGTCCTTACGCTGGAATCTGGATGCTTTTAGTCACTTTGGCGGAGCCCTTAAGTACTCCTGGGCCCTTGTTACTGTCCTTAAGTTCAGGGCAACAGATTCTATTCCCTCCTGGGGTCTGGCCATGCTCCGGCTGTTGCTAAGCTTCTGCCCTGGGCAAACATGTCCAGGATCTCTGAACTCAAGCAGGAGCTTCCAGCTCCCTTGAGGCTGCAAGTCCAGCCCAAAAAGTTAACCAGTTCCTTTCCCTAAGCTAACATACCTGGCAGCACATCAAAACAGGGCAAACACAGACACATTGCAAACATTACAGTAAAACATTAATACACATAATACAAGGGCATGGGATAAGAGAGCATCACATAGGAGAGAGAGGGGAAGCAATGAGGTTCTTCGCCACCTCCTTACAGTTATACCATGGGGCAGAGCAGATCTGTAATTTTTTTTTCTCATTCTAATTCGGCATGAGAAAAGAAAAATCTCAGCAATGCCAACTGGTCACCTCCTGAAGGGCATCATCAAGAATGTTTGTGAAGTGACCAAATAAAGTACATTATCATCCTTCAGCTTGGTACAGCTGGACGTGGCTCTTCTTTAGCACATGATGTTCACGAAGGAGCACAAAAGCATTTTTTTTACTAAGCAGATATTCTATTTCTTGTTTAAATTGTTTTATTAAAAATGTTCTAATTATTATACAAAATGGAGTTAAACAACATGAAGGAAAAATATGGGGAAACTGGAAAATTAAGGAAAATGGGAGAAGGAACTATTGCAAAGCAATAACAATTATTCTATCTCTGATACATGTACAAAGAGATATTAAGATCAAGGATAAGACAATGGAATTTTCATTTCTTTCACAATATCTCACCATTTTGATAGTTTAATTATCACATATGTAAGCTAGCTATATTCCTGATCAGAACTGCGAAAAGGAATTTCAGGGCCCCATACTGGCAAAATTTTCAGGTTCCTTTGAGGCTCCAGGCTCCACCCCAGTTATACCTCCACCCGTCGAACTTTCCACAGTCCCACCGCCCACCCTTGGAAAAACTCTTCTGCCCCCCCGTTCAAACCAATTACACTGTAACAGTTCCCATGGAACAATATCACATACTTACAAAGTCCAAAAAAAGGAAGGAATGTCCAGCTTCACCGGGTCCGTAAAAAAGAGTTTTCTGGAGACTAAGCTCCCTTAATCATGACCAAGGGAGCTTAGTCTCCAGAAACGCGTTATGGTTGTGCTGAAGTCTGTATCCTCCATGTTTAAAGTTTGTAAATAAAGAAAACTCTTTTTTACAGACTCGGTGAAGCTGGACATTCCTTCCTTTTTTTTGGACTTTGTACGCTTGGACACAGCGGGTCCGTGCTCCCGAGGTATGGTTCCTGCATCGCGGGTGAGCTGGTTTATATTCCTTCTTTGAACAATATCACATACATAACCATCAGCTTTTGTTTTGACCAACAGATTTTTTTAAGCCTGCCACCACGACAAGGTAGACTCTTTTGGCAGGGCCCTACTCTACTCTACTCTAACCTATTAAACATTTCTTAAAATATCCAATACTCTTTTTAGGTATATTTTTCATTATTTTTCTTTAAGGGAATGTGCTACATACATTTTTAAAACTAAATTGAAATCAGATTATGATAATCTTTTTTATAATCTGTATTTCTGATTGCAGATTATTGAATTCTGTTTCCTGAACATTTATGAAAGCTGCTCTCTTGTCTTTTTGGAGATAAGGACATTGGGCATATACATATATATATATACTGTATATATCATAAGACATTATAGGGAACTCTATTTCCTTGGGAGAGTTTTCTATTTATGTTCTTCTGTTTTAGCGGCATGCAGATGTCATTTTGGAGGAAGGGGGAAGAGGTGAGCTGTGACACTACATACTGTGAATGGTGAATTCTGTTATCTCTCATTGTAATCCTGCCTGTTATGATAATGAGGTGACGGCTAATAAGGGATCTCTTCTGGACATGTCAGTCTATTAGAAAAGCAGTTTCTGTTTATTATTTTATGATATAAGGGGTGACAAACTTTAAAGTAAATTCTTGCTTAACTTTAAACTATGATTTAAAGGATTGGCAATTTTCTGGTTATTGTTGAGGAATGTGTTTGAGATGTAGAGCTCTTATTAATATGGCCTTTCTTGAATTTCGGCACCAAATATGAAATATGGGAAATAGAAATATAGGCTATGCTGAATTTCTGCACTATGTGCCTTTTAATCATCTCACAAACACAATGCTTAACGATAACCAGAGAGTGGTCAATGCCCAAAACATAAAAGCTTCATAACACATTCCCACTAAATATTTTGCTAACTAAATCTATTTTTCATAAGAGTCATTTAGTTTAAATCCTTTGGTCAATTACATAATGTGAAAAATTGCAGTGCCAATAACAAAAGAGAAGACAACCAAAAAAAAAGATTGTGTTGGGGAGAAATGCTATATACTGTCTGTATGTTAAAGATTTCTTCCAGGCTTCCATAATATTTTTCAACAACAGGACCATTAACATGAGGCACACAGTTAGGACTAGCTTAACATTTCTATTACCTGTATGTCCATATTAATAGGTCATATACATCTCAGCTGCGACCGATTCCCTTTAAAGCATAAACACACATATAGTAATTCTTATCTATCTAATAGGATGACGACAGCTGTCCAGACCTGCATCCCACCACAAGTAACAGTCCAGGAGTAATCCCTGGCCCAGAGTATGAAATCATACTCAGTGGGTCACCACAAATCAAGAGGCTACGCCCCTCCATTTGCTCTAGGGGCACCTACTCAACTAAGAGTGCTACTCAAACTGTTGGGGTGCAGCTGTGGGACCCTTTTTTCAGAGATGATGTCCTCCACCCAAGTCTCAAAAAGCTGAAAGGGTCTTCAGGAGAGGTGGGTAGTTGAGCTAGGCTATCAGACGGTCACCTCTGTAGCTGTAGTCATCCTTCCTATGGTTACATTCAGGTGTGGACAGGAGCGTACATGTTATTGTTGCAACTTGTGCAACTGAACACGGGCCATGAGGTAAGGGGACCCATTTCCACATCCAAAGCAGATGATATTGTGCTTAATGATGAGTTAGTGGGCTGCAAAGGGCTCATATATTGTTCTTGCATATAGATCCTCTTCTGTCTGTGTCTGCCAGTAGCTCCAATGTATAATTAATTTCCTGCAATGAGAATCACATCACATTAGTAATTTCCAGGCAATCAAGCTCAATACAATCAATCCTATCACTACCATTATGGGCTTTAGCAAAGTTGACAATATATTGTTTAACCTAACTCTGATAAACCCCATCCAGAAAAAGGGATTCCATCCCTCTTTGGATATATCTCTAGCTTTTTTATTGCAGCTCCTTTACTTTATCCATGTTTCTCTATTGAATCATGTGCATCTTCAATCTATGAGCAGCATTTCTCGCCTATAACAGCAAAGGTGCCCCTTTCAATTGCTAACAGGTAGTCAAGAACCATTCTCTTCTGAAGGGCCACCATCCCTATTTGGTGACTTCAGAAGTAGAAGCTAATGGGGGCAAAACCAACAACCAAAACATTTGGTGAAATGACAAATAAGAGCTAATGTGGGTGGAGCCAACAACCACCACAATCCTTGACATCATATGACGCATCTAATGGGGGCAGAATCAACAATTCCAACACTCTAAGACAGGGGTGGGGAATCTTTTTTTCTGCGAAGGGTGATTTGGATATTTATACCATCCTTGGGGGCCGTACAAAGTCCGCCCACAAAGTACATCCTGACTATGGCATTGGTATCAGGACGTAATCTTTCATTGCATGCCCTTCAGTGTTCAGTGGTGAACACTACGTGTGTGCTAACAGAGCAAGAAGAAAATAATGAGCTTGTGGCAATCAAAATACAGCTCCTTGCCCAAGAACGCGGTCCCTGAGAATCAGCTTGGAGCCTGATAAAAGGCCATCGAGGGCCGTAAATGGCCCTGGGACCTGAGGTTCCCCACCCCTGATCTAAGACATAACAAGCAACAGCTAATGTGGGCCGAGCCAACAACCACCACATTCCGTGACCTTACAAGTGTGGGCTGTTACTGCTGGCTTCCACTGAAGTGCATTGCCCAATATACTAGGCATCAAGCAATATGAATCCTACCAATATGGGGGAATATTTGAATAGTTTCAGTACCTACGGTGCTAATATGTATATGCTTCGGTGTTGTACAAGAATTTCCCAATAATTATCTCCAGGTTACATGTGTTCGTTTTACAGGATATAACTATAATCTCCCAGATTTGCATGATTCTATAACAATTCATGGCCTAAAAGTCAAGAAGTCGTCATGTTCCAGTTATGGCTGCGGGGATTCTCTCAATTTTAACTAACCTATGGACCTGATGAGCAAGAAAGTCAGAAACCAATAAAATGTGATGGATAATCGGGAAGTCATTGTCATTTCTGTACTTGAAGATAAATCCTGTCACTTCTCCCTTTACTATTGGAAGAAATGCTGTAAAACTTGGACATCACCTAATCTGAGGGGTTCACTCTTTGTTTTGGAGGTGCTTGTATTATATAGTATACAGACTACTTAATGAATAAAAATTAAATGAGAAATAGATGATAGAAGAGAATGAAGGACACAACAAGAGATGACATAGAGACGACTTACCTCTCTCTCCGCTGTCTGCAACTGTCAAATGGAATGTTGGCTCTGCGGCTCCTTACACAATGTGTGTGATGTCATAATGCAAGGGGGCGGAGCCAGAAACCACAACATTCCGTGACATCATCAACAGGAGCAGCAGTTGTTATATAAAGGGACCAGGCCACACAAGCAATTCATTACCATATAAATGAAATGAACTCTAATTATCCACCTTGACCTCTTAAAACTTTTATACAATGTCATTATTGCTATAAAATGTAATTCCGGAGTAGTTTCTACTGATTTGAACAGTGATAAATCGACAATAATAACCCATTTATCCCAGTATTACACAAGATTAGATTATATGGATGGTTGGATGGGGAGGTGGACATACTACTGTAGGATAAATGGCCAGGGAATAGGAGAGGACACTATAACCAATGTTACTATAAATTCCGGGGTTGGACAATTAATTTTCACAAGGTGCTACATGACAGACAGTGACTGATGTGGAGGGGGGAACCAATAGGCTGAAATTAATTCTGAAATATATATATATATCTATATATATAATTGTCTAAGGGTTTTTCCGTCTGTCTGTCTGTCTGTCTGTCTGTCCTGGAAATCCCGGCTCTCTGATTGGTCGAGGCCGCCAGGCCTCGACCAATCAGAGACCGGCACAGCATCGACGTAGAAATCCCGCGTCTCTGATTGGTCGAGGCCGCCAGGCCTCGACCAATCAGCAACGGCCACAGCGACGATGATGTCATAATGGTTGCCATGGCGACGATGATGTCATAAAGGTTGCCTCGACCAATCAGCGACGGGCACAGTCTGCCGCGAATTCTGGAATCATCATTGTCCATATACTACGGGGACATGCATATTCTAGAATACCCGATGCGTTAGAATCGGGCCACAATCTAGTATATATATATTCCACTGGCGTAAGACACAAGGTTCTTTGGGGATTCTAGCTGCCTGTTTGGGTGACAACAACCACCTGTTGCCGAGAAGTAAAAATTAGAATAAAAATAGTTAAAGTTCAAAACGGCACTCAGACACCAGTCGTTATGCCACTAGTATTAAAGCGAGTCCGCAAGAAAAAAGAACGTATGTCCTCGACATAGAAGTATTCCAAGGGCCAGTATACAGGAAAATACCGCTCTCGGAACCACTCTGTGGGAAAGAATATTTTGACATTAATTCTGCTCAATATTAATATTTACATGATAATTACAATTATTATTTTATATTAAGAATTATTGAATGACTTAATATTGAGCAGAATTATGCATGCTGACACCCCCTTCATACAATATGAGCCCATGTACAGCATGCGGGTCCAATAATCTGTCACATACCACCCTGTGCTGCTGTTAAGTAGTCCAGTACTACAGTGTGTTGATTAGTGACTATGATAAGTTGGTTTTGGACAGCGACAGTAGTATTAAGTATATCCAATATATCCCCAAATTTAATCATCTAGATAGTCTGTAGCCCTAAGCAATTTATCCCACATTTGTGTAATCATAGGGTAAATGAAAACAGAACTGACAATTTTATTGGCTATACCCATCTGTACTACTAATCTTTCATGATATTGTACAAACTTATTATTCAAGGATATTGGAGAATTTAGGCTGTCCCATGCGGTTACCAATATTATTAAATGGAAAAACTAAAACATTATGTCCCCTTATTTGCTACTAGTCTGCTTGACCAGCTTGCAGTGCGATACGTGGATCCAAGTCAGCCTTCCTTCCAGCTTTACTGACATAGGAGTAATGAGGAGGACTTGGTAGGGACCGTCATACAAGGGTTCTAGTCCATGTTTTCTGACAGCTTTTCACGACCATAAAACCACAAGGCTTCAAATTGTGACAAGTATCGGTTTCTGCTGAATCTGGAAGGGAAGAAGAAACTAAAATATGGGTGTTAGCAACATTTTTACTAAGCTGAATAACATATTGATCAGCACGGTCAGTTTCTTCTGATAACTACTGAGGCTTGAAATTTGAAACTGAGACCCTAGCACCAAACAATATCTCATATGGGGACAGGCTATGTTTTGCAATAGGGGTAGTACGAATGTGTAAGAGCCCTGGCCATGGAGCCGTAGTCTCCTGCATCATTTTGGTCAATTGTCCCTTCAGTGTGCCATTCAGCCTCCCAACTTTCCCACTAGATTGTGGATGATATGGAGTATGGAGGGCTACAGTGGATCCAAGCATTGTCAGAACCTCCTGATACACATGAGAAGAAAAGTCCGGGCCTTGGTCACTTTCATCAACTTCTGGAACACCATATCTGCATATAACTTCCATCACCAGTTTCTTTGCTGTGGTTTTTGCAGTCATATTGGTAACGGGGAATGCTTCTGGCCAACTGGAGAACATGTCGACAACCACCAGACAATATTCATACCATCCAGACTTAGGCAACGTGATGTGGTCCACCTGGAGCCTTTGGAAAGGATAGTCGGGCTTAGCAAGGTGCTTCAGGGGTACACGTTGAAGTTGACCGGGATTGCAGGTCTGACAGATATTACATGCACGGTTGAGTGCTGTCAGGACTGTAGAAATACCTGGAGCCCAGTAGAATTTTTGTACCAGGGCAAGGGCCTGGTTTTTTTCCTCAAAGTGTGGGCCCATGTGCCCACGTGGCAATAGCAGGGTACATCCGCTTAGGGAAACACACAAGTTGGTCCTTTTTCCAGAGACCATTGTCCATACATGCTCCATCAGCTTCCACTGTTTCACTTCTTCCTTTGGAAACATTCTCTGCATCGTCATTAAGCGGTCTCGCGGGGTCCGGCAGAAAACCTCAGTCTGGCATAGATCATCAGGTTCCTGTAGGGTCAGTGTTTCTTGTAACTGTTTACGCTGAGAGCGTGTGGTCACCATAGCTGGTATGGGCGGTTCAACTGGTAGGAGAGCAGCAGCTTTTGCTTGCATATCCGCAAAGGTGTTACCAACAGTCTGTGGACTGTTCCATAGTACCATGCTCCTTAACTTTGATAATGGCCACCTGGGTAGGTAATTTGATTGACTCCATGAGGGTTTTAACAGCTTCAGCATTCTTCACTGGAGTCCCGGCTGTAGTAACAAACCCTCGATTGGCCCATAGGGCTCCGAAATCATGAGCAATACCAAATGCATACTGTGAGTCCGTGTATATATTAGCCCGCCTGTCTTTGGCCAGAACACATGCAGTAGACAGAGCCTGAAGTTCTGCTTCTTGTGCTGACAGTGAGGGAGGGAGTGCAGCTCCGTGCACTACAGTGTCTTCCGTAGTAACAGTGTATCCGGTGTGGAACCTGCCAAAATCATCAGCATATCTTGAACCGTCTTTCAGGGCATTGTAGAGAGGTTGCATTATGCGGGATGCGTCCAGTATTCACTGACAAAAATAAGTACATAGTCCAAGAAAACGCTGGAGTGCAGTCTCATCTTTTGGGAAAGGAAGGGAGCTGACTGATATTTTTCTTTCTTCTGTGAGGTGTCTGGCACCCTGAAGGAGACAGTGACCCAAAAATATCACTTGACCAAGGCAGAACCGAAGTTTCGAGGCCGAAACCCGACAGTTCAGATCTGCCAGATACTTGAGGAGGCTAACAGTGGCAACAATGGCTTCCTGCTCTGTCCATACACACAAGAAAAGATAATTCACATACTGAAGCAGCGTGACATAGGGGTAATTTAACTGCCAGGAAAAAAGACATTGGCCCATATTTTTTGCAAACTGATTGGGACTGTTTTGGGCCCCTTGTGGCATAACTGTCCACGTCAATTGTCATCCCTGATAAGTGAATGCAAACAGAAACTGGCAATCTGGGTGTAAAGGAATGCTGAAGAAGGCATTGGCGAGGTTGATAACTGTGAACCAAGCAGCATCCTGAGATGTCTGGGACAAGAGAGTATGTGGATTAGGCACCACCGGAGTTTCTAGAACAGTAGCTGCATTAACTGCCCGTAGATCTAGTACCAGCCGATACACAGGGAGTTGGCCACGTGGGGTCTTTTTCTTAATGGGAAACAAGGGCGTGTTATATGGGGAAACACAGGGTACCAAGGCACCATTATTGAGTAACGTTTGTATTTGACCCTTGAGGCCCCACTCCTGATCATGCTTCAAAGGGTACTGATGGACTTTGGGAAAAGGGGCACCAGGTTTGAGAAACACTTTTACTGGTTCTACAGGCATTATTTTGGGTGAATCTGGGCCTATCAGGGCCATCATAACCGTGGAAAGGACGTGTAAAATACAGATCTCATTATGTTCATCTGCATAGGGGTTATATAACGGAAATACCATCTGACCATCATCTTGGAATTATATTCTGGAGCGGAACTGTGATAATAAATCTGCCCCCAGTAAATTTACCGGACATGAGGGAGAGATTACAAACTGAGCAGTAACTTTAGGGAAAGGTCCCAAGGTTTTGTGAGAGTATATTTATTGGGTCTGCCATCTACTCTAATTAAAACAAGCTCTTGATCTGAGAATTGACATGGCGGGGCTTGGGAGGGAGATTCCCAGACATAGGGTTAAAATGGATATTGGAGTATGGGACTGGATTTGTGTAAGGTGGGAGGAGGGCAGGAGCTGGAGTCTGGGCCACTGATAAGGAACCAGCTGCGTCCTTGCAGCTGTGGGGGGGGGGGCTGAGATTGGAGCAGAAATCGCTGCAGCTACTGATTTAACCCTTGATCTCACTGTTGATGCAGAGCGGGTTAAGTTCTTCTGAAAACTTTTGTACTACTTTTTTTTTCAATGCATCGTCTAGAATGGAAGTCTCAGTATCGGGTCTCATTGACATTATTGCCTCTTTCAATTCAGATTTAAGGCCGGACATCAAAGCTACTGCAAAAAGGTGTGAATGGGCTTTATTATACAGTGAAAACCCCAAATCTTTAAGTACTACCATAAGACGCCCATAGAACTTCTCGGCAGTCTCCCCCTTGTCCTGTGTGACATCTGTGAGGGAGGTAGCTTGGTCCATTAGTCTATCTTGTGCCCAAACCTTTAAAGCATTACAGAAATCAACATCACTCTCATAGGTTCCCCGTTCACATTATACATTATGCCACCCTCAATAATTGGAAAATACCCCTCTCCGGCCTTCACATGGAGTAAGTGTAACAGATCTCTCCGGGGAGTGGAATAAATCTCTCGATTCGCTGCTATTTGTCTTTAGAAGGCCATGGGGGATATTTCTGAATCGGGTAACTAAAGTAGGAGGGGGTGGATACTCATAACCACTAGCAATACTAGGCATAGCAGGGACTGGTGCTGGCGGTGGCTGATAATAAGTGCCGTCAGCGTTTAGCAAGGGAAAGGTGGGGGTTACAACTCCGGGTCTTCTTGCTTCACAATTGTAACAGACCTGTCTCCACTGAGAATTAGTAACTCTGCATACATCACAAATCCACCCGGCAGGATCATAGGGTGGGGGCGCACTGAGTTTTGGCAACCCAGGATATATTGGAGCTTTGGGGTTAAGGGGCACAGAGCTTACAGTCGGGAGAAGAGGCTTGATTTCCTGGGGAGGGACCTTATCATCTAGCAGGGAGACCCCCTGTTCCAGATCATCATTTTTAATTGTTTGTCTTTCTAACACATTACCCTCAATCACTTTCTCAGTTCCTTCTTGCACCACAAACATCCAGTTTTTTGTCATAGTAATAGACAACTTTCCTTTTTCAACGTAATAAAAACAAATCAGAATTCATGTCTTCTGTTAATCCTTAATTAGCTATATATCAACCATTCAACTTGAAGCAGATGAATCTTTTACCAATCTTTCAATTACACTAATAACCAAACGATCTCTTACAAGTTTCCTTCTAAAACTAGGCGCCATTTTTTACTTTAAACTTACAATATTTCTTTCTAATTCAATACAATATTGTTGTTTTAAACAAAACACAGATCTCCCAGCACATACTACACAAGGATAGAAAATTCAGAGAGGGCGCAGCATTGTGCCCCCTTCATACCAGAGACACAGAACAGATAAGACCATCGCAGCATTCCTCAGCACAGGAAGGAAAAAACAATAACGCAGCTGTTTAACTCCCCCCTCCCATCGGGTATCTTAAAAATCTACACACAGTAACGGAATACAGCAGTACTCAGACTTTATTAATTTCTACAAAAACCTTCATCACACAATTCATATGAAAATCCAGACCACCTTAGAAAAACCAATGATTGACAATATTTTCCTCATCTTTGGGCTAACAATATCAGATTCATCACACAAATTCAAAGTCTTCTCTTACTTCCATGGAAACATGATTCTCCTTTAGAGCTAAATATCCTTACTTTACTTGTGCACAATACCGAGCGGCCTTACGGTTTGTTTCACGGGTCTCTCTGTCCCCCACTGGGACAACCCAAAAACGTGGTACTTAGCGAAAGGAGGAGGGCGTCTTAAACTTCCCTCCGGACACCTCTGGATATACATACTGTATACTTCTATATATTCCTGAGTTACGTATCCTACCCAATCTTCGATCACCTCACCGCGCCTGATTCTAACAATGATCAGGAATTCAGGATATTTTGACTATAAAGAGAATTACATCACTGGTCAATCCGGGGTGTCCATGCCTTATGAGGTACGGTTCGAGCACTGGGCTCCCAACGGAACTACACCTCTATATGATTCCACCCAAAAATCACCCCACCATCGGGGACAAACCTCAGATCCTCTTTGCAGCACAAACACAGGAAAACCACACCAAACGGTCAGTCTGGACAGTATAACTGCCAACTTACCATGGTTGTTGTGGGGGATGATCAGTCCCAATTTTCCAGTGCCCGTGTCCGCTCCGAGGGTCCTTTGTCTGGTTGTCCTCCGGGGGGCAGAGGCATTCCTGTTTGGGGCCCCACGTTTTGGGCGCCAAGCTGTTGAGGGAAGATCTAAAGTGATCCTTCACGGTTGACTCAGTGATTTCCAGATTAATCTACAGGGCGTTGCCGGCAACTGAAAATGACCAGACGGAGACTCGTGCCTCTGTATGGGGGATCGAGCAGATCTCTGGGCCCCCGTTTATTGTGTATGAGTTTTCATAGTCATAGAAATTATACTTCAACCAATCAGCATAAGAACATGCTCACAGTTCTTAACCTATAAGAATACAGGAAAAACTTAACCCATGAGGATACAGGAAAAATGGAAACTACAGATATGGTCGTGTCTTTTTGGCATAAAAAATATATTAACAGATGCCTCAGTCTTGTATAGTGATACACCCACGAGTCTCTTATCTGGCTCGAGTTAGAACACTCAAGGTCTTTATACCAATTATAAATCATAGCCTAGTTGAATAGCAAAATGTTATCTTCGTGAGAAACAGGACAGAGTTACTTCATAGCAGCTGTAACCTTCTACCTAAGTAAATAACAGAATTTATCTTTAACCAACAAGAAAATATAGTCAAAGCACAAAATGGAGAATCTAGCACAAAATGGAGAATCTTTCATAATTTGTTCCTTTACATGTTGATGCTGAGCTCGGTATTTTGTTATTCTGATCTATCATTGCCAGACCTAGGATTTGCCTTCGACTACCCGCTTGTATAATCCCTTTGCCTTTGACGTATTCTGACTTTAATTACCAGACCCTGGACTTTGCCCCTGACTATGTGTTTGTCTTATCCCTCGGTCTTTGACATACCTTCCTGGCTTTTGAACTTGAACCTCTTGACTAGGGTTGAGCGACTTTTACTTTTATAGGATCGGGTCGGGTTTCACGAAACCTGACTTTTTCAAAAGTCGGGTCGAGTGAAATCGGCCGATCCTATAAAAAAGTCGGGGTCGGGGTCGGCCGAAACTCGAAACCCAATGCAGTGCATTGGGTTTCCAATGGTTCCCAGGGTCTGAAGGAGCGGAAACTCTCCTTCAGGCCCTGGGATCCATATATAAGTGTAAAATAAAGAATTAAAATAAAAAATATTGCTATACTCACCCTCTGCCGGTTAGTACCAGGGCGCGTCAGAGGGTGAGTATAGCAACATTTTTTATTTTAATTCTTTATTTTACACTTAAATATGGATTCCGATACCGATTTCTGATACTGAAAACATATCGGAACTCGGAATCAGAATTCCGATACCAGATTCAGAAGATCGCCGACCTCATGGCCGACCCCACACGGGGGTCGGGTTTCATGAAACCCGACTTTGCCAAAAGTCGTCGACTTCTGAATCTGGCCGACCCGTTTCGCTCAACCCTACTCTTGACCACTCTGCCTCACGGCTAGTCCATGAGTAGTGACTAGCGTCATAGGATGAAAGAGAGTTAAGTGATGATGAGTTCTATCATTATTGGGGTTTCTGTTTTCTTGTATAATGGGTTTACCATCTATGCCTACAACTTCAATTAATCCTGTGGCCTTCAGAGTAGAGACTTCAGATTTCTGCAGGACCCTGTAGGCTGCTACGGTGTCCACCAGACACTCTATTGTGGTTAAGAGCATACCAGAGAGGGTAAAGTGAACAAAGGCATCACAACCCTAGTTTCAGAGATGAGTGGTAGAACTGGAAGCCCTTCATGTCAATTGCTCCTTTCCTGCAGTTTTTTCTTTGGGGTCTTACACTTGCTTCTAGAAGTGGCCCAGTTCATCACAATTGTAGCACTTCACCTTAACGAGGTCCACCCTTCCAGGGAACACCCTTTTTTGCCTGATCTTTCCCATTATTTGTTTATAGGCATTTTAATTATTACCTTCTGGAATTTCTTTTCCTCCACTTCTTGAACATTCCTTTGAAATGAACTAGCCAAACTCAGTGCTGGGACTGACTTCTCATGCCAATCAGCATGATCAAAAATGAATGAGTCTCCTTATTTAATCCAGGCACCAAGATGGCAATCAACATTTTTCCCATTCCTTGGTCCTTCAGGCTCGTTACTGTCTCCTCAACTGCCGGCCTAAATCTCTCAATGTAATCCTTAACTGTTTACTTCGCCTTTTGATGAATATTTGTCACCCTTACCCAGGACTGGGGAGCAAAAACCTCTCCCATTTTGCTTTGGATACTCCAATGCTTTTTGAGAGGAGTTTTCTTGCTGATTTGGGTTAGATGGCAGAATAAGTCTTGTGCAGATGGCAGAAGCATCAATCTGTCCAGCTATTGTTTTAATTTTCTGCAACAAGTCTCTCCATGTGGGGTTGTAACTGACTAATGTTATACAGCTCATTTGCAAACGCATATGGATCTCAGGTGTCCACGGAACATGTTGGGTGATTCTCCTAACTATCTGACCATTTATACAAGGCATAGATTGTTCTTTGACCAGATAGGCAGAGGCCTGAGGTGACAATTATATGTCATCCTGTCTATCTCTTTTTGTTTGCATTTTGCAGGTGACCAGAAGTTATTCTTCCACTCCACAATAAACTCTCCTTCCCCCAGGAATATATATCTCTCCCCATGTACCTGGGGTAGGGTGGGATGAGTAAAATTCAGGGACTGCAGCCTTCATTTTTTTTTACAAGCTGGGCAAAAAAGTGCCTAGAGCTCACATGGGATTTTGTAGAGAAGAACTTGTGTGGAGGCTTTAGAATTTGGTGCCATGGTCAGGGGCCTAATGGCTAGTTTGCGGCTGTCCTGAAAGCTTATATAAGGGAGATAGGGCTGAATATGCATAAATTTCCATTCGTTCCATAGGTTCTTGAGACACAGATGATTGTGGTGAGCGCTGCACTCGAGCTCTCCCACAATCATATTACACAAGGGAAATGTGTTTGCTGCAGGCGTGTAAGTGACCCTCTACAGCTGTCAGTAATAGAGGCGGGACCTGTTTTGGATAATAACATGATCACAGCTGTTACAAATTAAAAGAAAATTAGTTTATTACAGTAAGAGTTTGCTCACGCAACCATATAATATGGCCGAGAACTATCTGATGTTTTATCAAATAGCACTAGGCCCGATGTTATGCAACAAGGTGGCCTGGGGTGGTAGTCTCAGCCGAGACAACTAAGCTACAGTCAGTATCCACCCCCGTACCTTGTACAGAGATAGGCAGCACAAACGCATTCCAGACACAGGTGCACTCCAACAGGGAAACAATTTAATAAAAGGAAATGAATAAAGTACGAACACTGGCTTCCTTCTGCCCTCTCCCTAGCTTTGTCCACGGCAATACCGACAACAGCCACGGCGACTGAAAGAGGCAGTAGTCCTTACGCTGGAATCTGGATGCTTTTAGTCCCTTTGGCGGAGCCCTTAAGTACTCCTGGGCCCTTGTTACTGTCCTTAAGTTCAGGGCAACAGATTCTATTCCCTCCTGAGGTCTGGCCATGCTCCGGCTGTTGCTAAGCTTCTGCCCTGGGCAAACATGTCCAGGATCTCTGAACTCAAGCAGGAGCTTCCAGCTCCCTTGAGGCTGCAAGTCCAGCCCAAAAAGTTAACCAGTTCCTTTCCCTAAGCTAACATACCTGGCAGCACATCAAAACAGGGCAAACATAGACACATTGCAAACATTACAGTAAAACATTAATACACATAATACAAGGGCATGGGATAAGAGAGCATCACATAGGAGAGAGAGGGGAAGCAATGAGGTTCTTCGCCACCTCCTTACAGTTATACCATGGGGCAGAGCAGATCTGTAATTTTTTTTTCTCATTCTAATTCGGCATGAGAAAAGAAAAATCTCAGCAATGCCAACTGGTCACCTCCTGAAGGGCATCATCAAGAATGTTTGTGAAGTGACCAAATAAAGTACATTATCATCCTTCTGCTTGGTACAGCTGGACGTGGGTCTTCATTAGCACATGATGTTCACGAAGGAGCACAAAAGCATTTTTTTTTAATAAGCAGATATTCTATTTCTTGTTTAAATTGTTTTATTGAAAATGTTCTAATTATTATACAAAATGGAGTTAAACAACATGAAGGAAAAATATGGGGAAACTGGAAAATGAAGGAAAATGGGAGAAGGAACTATTGCAAAGCAATAACAATTATTCTATCTCTGATACATGTACCAAGAGATATTAAGATCAAGGGTAAGACAATGGAATTTTCATTTCTTTCACAATATCTCACCATTTTGATAGTTTCATTATCACATATGTAAGCTAGCTATGTTCCTGATCAGAACTGCCAAAAGGAATTTCAGGGCCCCATACTGGCAACATTTTCAGGTTCCTTTGAGGCTCCAGGCTCCAGGCTCTACCCCAGTTGCGCCTCCACCCGTAGAACTTTCCACAGTTCCACCGCCCACCCTTGGAAAAACTCTTCTGCCCCCCCCCCCCCCGTTCAAACCAATTACACTGTAACAGTTCCCATGGAACAATATCACATACATAACCATCAGCTTTTGTTTTGACCAACAGATTTTTTTAAGCCTGCCACCACGACAAGGTAGACTCTTTTGGCAGGGCCCTACTCTACTCTACTCTAACCTATTAAACATTTCTTAAAATATCCAATACTCTTTTTAGGTATATTTTTCATTATTTTTCTTTAAGGGGATGTGCTACATACATTTTTAAAACTAAATTGAAATCAGATTATGATAATCTTTTTTATAATCTGTATTTCTGATTGCAGATTATTGAATTCTGTTTCCTGTACATTTATGAAAGCTGCTCTCTTGTCTGTTTGGAGATAAGGACGTTGGGCACATACATATATATATATACTGTATATATCATAAGACATTATAGGGAACTCTATTTCCTTGGGAGAGTTTTCTATTTATGTTCTTCTGTTTTAGCGGCATGCAGATGTCATTTTGGAGGAAGGGGGAAGAGGTGAGCTGTGACACTACATACTGTGAATGGTGAATTCTGTTATCTCTCATTGTATTCCTGCCTGTTATGATAATGAGGTGACGGCTAATAAGGGATCTCTTCTGGACATGTAAGTCTATTAGAAAAGCAGTTTCTGTTTATTATTTTATGATATAAGGGGTGACAAACTTTAAAGTAAATTCTTGCTTAACTTTAAACTATGATTTAAAGGATTGGCAATTTTCTGGTTATTGTTGAGGAATGTGTTTGAGATGTAGAGCTCTTATTAATATGGCCTTTCTTGAATTTCGGCACCAAATATGAAATATGGGAAATTCAAATATAGGCGATGCTGAATTTCTGCACTAAGTGCCTTTTAATCATCTCACAAACACAATGCTTAACAATAACCAGAGAGTGGTCAATGCCCAAAACATAAAAGCTTCATAACACATTCCCACTAAATATTTTGCTAACTAAATCTATTTTTCATAAGAGTCATTTAGTTTAAATCCTTTGGTCAATTACATAATGTGAAAAATTGCAGTGCCAATAACAAAAGAGAAGACAACCAAAAAAATTATTGTGTTGTGGAGAAATGCTATATACTGTCTGTATGTTAAAGATTTCTTCCAGGCTTCCATAATATTTTTCAACAACAGGACCATTAACATGAGGCACACAGTTAGGACTAGCTTAACATTTCTATTACCTGTATGTCCATATTAATAGGTCATATACATCTCAGCTGCGACCGATTTCCTTTAAAGCATAAACACACATATAGTAATTCTTATCTATCTAATAGAATGACGACAGCTGTCCAGACCTGCATCCCACCACAAGTAACAGTCCAGGAGTAATCCCTGGCCCAGAGTATGAAATCATACTCAGTGGGTCACCACAAAGCAAGAGGCTACGCCCCTCCATTTGCTCTAGGGGCACCTACTCAACTAAGAGTGCTACTCAAACTGTTGGGGTGCAGCTGTGGGACCCTTTTTTCATAGATGATGTCCTCCACCCAAGTCTCAAAAAGCTGAAAGGGTCTTCAGGAGAGGTGGGTAGTTGAGCTAGGCTATCAGACGGTCACCTCTGTAGCTGTAGTCATCCTTCCTATGGTTACATTCAGGGGTGGACAGGGGCGTACATGTTATTGTTGCAACTTGTGCAACTAAACACGGGCCATGAGGTAAGGGGACCCATTTCCACATCCAAAGCAGATGATATTGTGCTTAATGATGAGTTAGTGGGCTGCTAAGGGCTCATATATTGTTCTTGCACATAGATCCTCTTCTGTCTGTGTCTGCCAGTAGCTCCAATGTATAATTAATTTCCTGCAATGAGAATCACATCACATTAGTAATTTCCAGGCAATCAAGCTCAATACAATCAATCTTATCACTACCATTATGGGCATTAGCAAAGTTAACAATATATTGTTTAACCTAACTCTGATAAACCCCGTCCAGAAAAAGGGATTCCATCCCTCCTTGGATATATCTCTAGCTTTTTTATTGCAGCTCCTTTACTTTATCCATGTTTCTCTATTGAATCATGTGCATATTCAATCTAGGAGCAGCATTCCTCACCTATAACAGCAAAGGTGCCCCTTTCAATTGCTAACAGGTAGTCAAGAACCATTCTCTTCTGAAGGGCCACCATCCCTATTTGGTGACTTCAGAAGTAGAAGCTAATGGGGGCAAAACCAACAACCAAAACATTTGGTGAAATGACAAATAAGAGCTAATGTGGGTGGAGCCAACAACCACCACAATCCTTGACATCATATGACGCATCTAATGGGGCAGAATCAACAATCCCAACACTCTAAGACAGGGGTGGGGAATCTTTTTTCTGCGAAGGGCGATTTGGATATTTATACCATCCTTGGGGGCCGTACAAAGTCCGCCCACAAAGTACATCCTGACTGTGGCATTGGTATCAGGACGTAATCTTTCATTGCATGCCCTTCAGTGTTCAGTGGTGAACACTGCGTGTGTGCTAACAGAGCAAGAAGAAAATAATGAGCTTGTGGCAATCAAAATACAGCTCCTTGCCCAAGAACGCGGTCCCTGAGAATCAGCTTGGAGCCTGATAAAAGGCCATCGAGGGCCGTAAATGGCCCTGGGGCCTGAGGTTCCCCACCCCTGCTCTAAGACATAACAAGCAACAGCTAATGTGGGCCGAGCCAACAACCACCACATTCCGTGACCTTACAAGTGTGGGCTGTTACTGCTGGCTTCCACTGAAGTGCATTGCCCAATATACTAGGCATCAAGCAATATGAATCCTACCAATATGGGGGAATATTTGAATAGTTTCAGTACCTATGGTGCTAATATGTATATACATCGGTGTTGTACAAGAATTTCCCAATAATTATCTCCAGGTTACATGTGTTCGTTTTACAGGATATGACTATAATCTCCTAGATTTGCATGATTCTATAACAATTCATGGCCTAAAAGTCAAGAAGTCGTCATGTTCCAGTTATGGCTGCGGGGATTCTCTCAATTTTAACTAATCTATGGTCCTGATGAACAAGAAAGTCAGAAACCAATAAAATGTGATGGTTAATCGGGAAGTCATTGTCATTTCTGTACTTGAAGATAAATCCTGTCACATCTCCCTTTACTATTGGAAGAAATGCTGTAAAACTTGGACATCACCTAATCTGAGGGGTTCACTCTTTGTTTTGGAGGTGCTTGTATTATATAGTATACAGACTGCTTAATGAATAAAAATTAAATGAGAAATAGATGATAGAAGAGAATGAAGGACACAACAAGAGATGACATAGAGACGACTTACCTCTCTCTCCGCTGTCTGCAACTGTCAAATGGAATGTTGGCTCTGCGGCTCCTTACACAATGTGTGTGATGTCATAATGCAAGGGGGCGGAGCCAGAAACCACAACATTCCGTGACATCATCAACAGGAGCAGCAGTTGTTATATAAAGGGACCAGGCCACACAAGCAATTCATTACCATATAAATGAAATGAACTCTAATTATCCACCTTGACCTCTTAAAACTTTTATACAATGTCATTATTGCTATAAATTGTTATTCTGGAGTAGTTTCTACTGATTTGAACAGTGATAAATCAACAATAATAACCCATTTATCCCAGTATTACACAAGATTAGATTATATGGATGGTTGGATGGGGAGGTGGACATACTACTGTAGGATAAATGGCCAGTGAATAGGAGAAGATACTATAACCAATGTTACTATAAATTCGGGGGTTGGACAATTAATTTTCCCAAGGGGCTACATGACAGACAGTGACTGATGTGGAGGGGGGAACCAATAGGCTGAAATTAATTCTGAAATATATATATATTCCACTGGCGTAAGACACAAGGTTCTTTGGGGATTCTAGCTGCCTGTTTGGGTGACAACAACCACCTGTTGTCGAGAAGTAAAAATTAGAATAAAAATAGTTAAAGTTCAAAATGCACTCAGACACCAGTCGTTATGCCACTAGTATTAAAGCGAGTCCGCAAGAAAAAAGAACGTATGTCCTCACATAGAAGTATTCCAAGGGCCAGTATACAGGAAAAAAATGCTCTTGGAACCACGCTGTGGGAAAGTATATTTTGACATTAATTCTGCTCAATATTAATATTTACATGATAATTACAATTATTATTTTATATTAAGAATTATTGCATAACGTAATATTGAGCAGAATTATGCATGCTGACACCCCCCTCATACCATATGAGCCCATGTACAGCTCCCCTGTATACCTCTATATACTGTAAGAGCTCACACCTAGCTTCCTACATACAGTATGAGTCCTCATATAGCCCCTCTACATACATTGTAAGAACTCACATAGCCTCTATATATAGTAGGAGCCCCCAGATAGCTTCTCTATATTCAATATGAGCCCTCACATAGCCCTCTGCATATATTATGAGACCACACATAGCCCCCTATATACATTATGAGCCAGAGGTGTATCTAGAAGTGATGAGAAAGCGCGCTCACCACGGCTTCATACTTTGATCAAGCATCGAGGTGCTTGGCTACACTCGTTACTCGGTCAAGTATCGCGGGTCCTCAAGAGCCTTTCTCAAGTCCCCCCACATGTTTTGCAACTGTTAGACAGCTAATAAACATGCGATAATTGCCTGCCATACACAGTAATGCCATAGCCATGTTGGCTACTGGCATTACTGTGATTGGACAGCCGCATCGTGTCATTGGGTCTTATGTGAGACCTGATGATGCGATGCTCGGCTCAATGTCCTCTGGAAGCATTTAAGGGAGAGTAGATCTGGGAGGGAAAGCTGAGATTAGAGCAGGCATATAGGCAGTGTTTAATTGCTATTGTTGTACTTGTATACCGGCTGCTGCACCATTAAAACAAAAGTCCTTTTCAGGGCTACATACTGCGCTTTCTCTATTAAAACTGCTGTCATCGGCATTCAGTATAGGGATAGCTGGTGGAGGAGGGATAGTTTGGATTAGAGGAATATAGGTAGGGTTTATTGCCTTACATTCCTTCCATAGGTATACTGCTGCTGTAACCGAAAAACAAAAGTCCTTTTCAAGGATATATATTTTCTTTTCCCTATTAATACAGTAAAATTTGCAAGCTTATACTACAGTCATGGCCAAAAGTATTGACACCCCTGCAATTCTGTCAGATAATACTCATTTTCTTCCTGAAAATGATTGCAAACAAAAATTGTTTGGTATTATTATCTTCATTTCATGTGTCTTAAATGAAAAAAACACAAAAAGAATTGTCCTAAAGCCAAATTGGATATAATTCCACACCAAACATAAAAAAGGGGGTGGACAAAAGTATTGGCACTGTTCGAAAAATCATGTGATGCTTCTCTAATTTGTGTAATTAACAGCACCTGTAACTTACCTGTGGCACCTAACAGGTGTTGGCAATAACTAAATCACACTTGCAGCCAGTTGACATGGATTAAAGTTGACTCATCCTCTGTCCTGTGTCCTTGTGTGTACCACATTGAGCATGGAGAAAAGAAAGAAGACCAAAGAACTGTCTGAGGACTTGAGAAACCAAATTATGAGGAAGCATGAGCAATCTCAAGGCTACAAGTCCATCTCCAAAGACCTAAATGTTCCTGTGTCTACCGTGCGCAGTGTCATCAAGAAGTTTAAAGCCCATGGCACTGTGGCTAACCTCCCTAGATGTGGACGGAAAAGAAAAATTGACAAGAGATTTCAACGCAAGATTGTGCGGATGTTGGATAAAGAACCTCGACTAACATCTAAACAAGTTCAAGCTGCCCTGCAGTCCGAGGGTACAACAGTGTCAACCCGTACTATCCGTCGGCGTCTGAATGAAATGGGACTGTATGGTAGGAGACCCAGGAAGACCCCACTTCTTACCCCGAGACATAAAAAAGCCAGGCTGGAGTTTGCCAAAACTTACCTGAAAAATCCTAAAACGCTTTGGAAGAATGTTCTCTGGTCATATGAGACAAAAGTAGAGCTTTTTGGGCAAAGGCATCAACATAGAGTTTACAGGAGAAAAAAAGAGGCATTCAAAGAAAAGAACACGGTCCCTACAGTCAAAAATGGCGGTGGTTCCCAGATGTTTTGGAGTTGCTTTGCTGCCTCTGGCACTGGACTGCTTGACTGTGTGCATGGCATTATGAAGTCTGAAGACTACCAACAAATTTTGCAGCATACTGTAGGGCCCAGTGTGAGAAAGATGGGTCTCCCTCAGAGCTCATGGCATGGGTCTTCCAGCAGGACAATGACCCAAAACACACTTCAAAAAGCACTAGAAAATGGTTTGAGAGAAAGCACTGGAGACTTCTAAGGTGGCCAGCAATGAGTCCAGACCTGAATCCCATAGAACACCTGTGGAGAGATCTAAATATTGGCAGTTTGGAGAAGGCACCCTTCAAATATCAGGGGCCTGGAGCAGTTTGCCAAAGAAGAATGGTCTAAAATTCCAGCAGAGCATTGTAAGAAACTCAATGATGGTTACCGGAAACGGTTGGTCGCAGTTATTTTGGCTAAAGGTTGTGCAACCAAGTATTAGGCTGAGGGTGCCAATACTTTTGTCTGGCCCATTTTTGGACTTTTGTGTGAAATGATCACTGTTTTGCTTTTTGCTTCATTCTCTTTTGTGTTTTTCATTTAAGACAAATTAAATGAAGATAGTAATACCAAAGAATTTGTGTTTGCAATCATTTTCAGGAAGAAAATGAGTATTATATGAAAGAATTGCAGGGGTGTCAATACTTTTGGCCATGACTGTATATATCTAAATATATATATATATATATATATATATATATATATATATATATATATATATATATATATATATATATATATATATATATCTAAAAGCACAAGGCGTGGAGTAAGGGACAGAAAAGTTTATGTGCTGCAGATGGTGCTTGCAGGGGCTGAGGCCATGGGCCAGGTAAAACTCTGCGTGCTGCGGGAACACAACAAACATGCTCATACATGAGACATAACTTCCTGTCCCACTTTGCAGGGGGTTGCAGGACACCACTCTTAAAGCCCGAACAGTGCAAACAGGTTGTCGATTAAATGGCAGATAATGCTTCCAGTACAGGTCCTTCTCAAAAAATTAGCATATAGTGTTAAATTTCATTATTTACCATAATGTAATGATTACAATTAAACTTTCATATATTATAGATTCATTATCCACCAACTGAAATTTGTCAGGTCTTTTATTGTTTTAATACTGATGATTTTGGCATACAACTCCTGATAACCCAAAAAACCTGTCTCAATAAATTAGCATATCAAGAAAAGGTTCTCTAAACGACCTATTACCCTAATCTTCTGAATCAACTAATTAACTCTAAACACATGCAAAAGATACCTGAGGCTTTTATAAACTCCCTGCCTGGTTCATTACTCAAAACCCCCATCATGGGTAAGACTAGCGACCTGACAGATGTCAAGAAGGCCATCATTGACACCCTCAAGCAAGAGGGTAAGACCCAGAAAGAAATTTCTCAACAAATAGGCTGTTCCCAGAGTGCTGTATCAAGGCACCTCAATGGTAAGTCTGTTGGAAGGAAACAATGTGGCAGAAAACGCTGTACAACGAGAAGAGGAGACCGGACCCTGAGGAAGATTGTGGAGAAGGACCGATTCCAGACCTTGGGGAACCTGAGGAAGCAGTGGACTGAGTCTGGTGTGGAAACATCCAGAGCCACCGTGCACAGGCGTGTGCAGGAAATGGGCTACAGGTGCCGCATTCCCCAGGTAAAGCCACTTTTGAGCTACAGAGAAGCAGCACTGGACTGTTGCTAAGTGGTCCCAAGTACTTTTTTCTGATGAAAGCAAATTTTGCATGTCATTCGGAAATCAAGGTGCCAGAGTCTGGAGGAAGACTGGGGAGAAGGAAATGCCAAAATGCCTGAAGTCCAGTGTCAAGTACCCACAGTCAGTGATGGTGTGGGGTGCCATGTCAGCTGCTGGTGTTGGTCCACTGTGTTTCATCAAGGGCAGGGTCAATGCAGCTAGCTATCAGGAGATTTTGGAGCACTTCATGCTTCCATCGGCTGAAATGCTTTATGGAGATGAAGATTTCATTTTTCAGCACGACCTGGCACCTGCTCACAGTGCCAAAACCACTGGTAAATGGTTTACTGACCATGGTATTACTGTGCTCAATTGGCCTGCCAACTCTCCTGACCTGAACCCCATAGAGAATCTGTGGGATATTGTGAAGAGAAAGTTGAGAGACGCAAGACCCAACACTCTGGATGAGCTTAAGGCCGCTATTGAAGCATCCTGGGCCTCCATAACATCTCAGCAGTGTCACAGGCTGATTGCCTCCATGCCACGCTGCATTGAAGCAGTCATTTCTGCCAAAGGATTCCCGACCAAGTATTGAGTGCATAACTGAACATTATTATTTGTTGTTTTTTTTGTTTGTTATTAAAAAACACTTTTATTTGTTTGGATGGGTGAAATATGCTAATTTATTGAGACAGGTTTTTTGGGTTATCAGGAGTTGTATGCCAAAATCATCAGTATTAAAACAATAAAAGACCTGACAAATTTCAGTTGGTGGATAATGAATCTATAATATATGAAAGTTTAATTGTAATCATTACATTATGGTAAATAATGAAATTTAACACTATATGCTAATTTTTTGAGAAGGACCTGTATGTATCCCAGCAGTTCCCGTTTTCCACACGGTCCAGTCTCAATAGCCAGGAGTCTGGACCACAGAATCCTCACCCTGATCCTCTTTCGTCATACCATGGTGAGTCCCAGGAGACAAGTGATTCCACACTCGGACACTCCAAGAGCTCTTTACATTTCCATTTATTGATTCTGGCCTCTTGCCAGAAGGACATGAGAAGATCATGTGTAGCGATACCTAAATATTTGAGCAGCCACTGTCAGAAGAAGACGACATATTGGGAACAGCAACTAGTGTCTCAAGAGGTAGACAATGAAACACAAACAGTATCTGTGAATAATGTTGTCAGACTATTGTGCCGGTTTTATGGATTTATAAGAAGACCTACCAAACCAAACATACATTTTTTTGCTAAGAAACATTTTTTTCCTTCATAGTTACATGTACAGTTATGCTCAAAAGTTTACATGTCTTGGCCTTTTTTCAGAGAATACAAATTATAAAACCAAAACTTTTTCTCCACTTATGGTTAGTGGTTGGGTGAAGCCATTTATTGTCAATCTACTGCGTTTTATCTTTTTAAATCATAATGACAACCCAAAACATCCAAATGACCCTGATCAAAAGTTCACATACCCCATTTCTTAATACCATGAATTGCCCCCTCTAACATCAATGACAGCTTGAAGTCTTTTGTTGTAGTTGTGGATGAGGTTCTTTATTTTCTTAGATGGTAATGGTTTCTTGGCCAAAAGCCTCCAGTTCCTGTAAATTCCTGGGCTGTCTAGCATGTGTTGTAGCTGTTTGCGTTCTGACCCAATGTCGGACATGCCAGATCACCAGTGAGGCCAAATTATGGAATTACGCCCTCTATTGAGAAGCGCGCTTGGAGAAAAAGGAAGATGCACACAGATTGTGAGCAAAGTCACTTTTATCTGACATAAGAAGCAGTATTTTATACCATTTACAACAAATGTAACTCATGTAGCCCCCCTTGTTACCCCGGGTCATGCTGACCTTTATTTCCCACGTACCCAAAACATGCTGTTTGCTGACTATTGAAAACATGTAAGAAAAGAAGTATAAAATCCTTGAATCGTAGACTACAAAACTACTGCATCATAAGAGCAAATTCTAAACATATTCTAGCAATTAAAGGGAAAAGGCAATTAAAGGCAAATCATTAACCTTTCTATATCAATTTCCCCCTTTTGTAAATGGTATAACCTCTGCCACAGGGTCAGTTGATGTCCACAAAGGAGCTACTGTCTCATGTGTCTAGTACCCATAAGGGGGCTTTCTACCTGCTTCGCCCATCCATCCTCAGTGTGGACACTCACTTCCCTAGTCAGCAGTGGTTATCCGGGGTCTATTATACACTATGGATGACACAGCCTTAGATTCCTTCCTTAAACATATAATCTTCAATCATTTATGTAATGCATATTATTAGCGCTTTTACAGCTGCATAACGCAATAAACAAAACAATAAAAATTGCATGCAAGTCTGTAAAATACCAAAAATAATCCATCCCGCTGGGCCGCTAAGCCAATTGGCTGGATTTAAAAAGGAGTCTCTATATTGTATTAGTCTCATTAAGAACCTTAAGGAACCTAGAAAATCTGAGTCCAAGTCTCATTGTGTATGCAGTGTGGTGTTAATACCTTCCTTGGCTCCAGGGGTAAGGCTAAGTACAGCATAGTCCTTGCAGATACTAGGCTGTGTGTATAGATCCAACAGTCCAACAGGTTTTGTCCTTCCGCGTCTTTTATAAGAAAAGCATGATGTTGAATAAGTTTGTTGTCCCTGTCAACATTTAAAAGTTTATCCAGTGTCTCTGTAGAGTGCAAAAATCCTACCACTGCCAGCAAGGTGATTAGGAGGACAGTCATTCTGCTGGTGAAAAGATCTTTTTGCAGGGACTGGCATGGATCCAGGTGTGCTTTCCCTCATGTTTCACTGAGGTAAATGTGGTCAGCTGGACTTAAAAATGGGCCGTCAAACCGTGGATCTAGGCTCCTTCTCACGTGTCTGTGTATGACCACCCAATCACCTGGATTCAGCTGATGTACGTCTGCACTGGCATAAGGATCTGGAATGGATGACAACACATGTTTACGCACCACATTAAGTCTTTCCTGTAAGGCCAGGACATGGGCTGTTGTAGCACCGTGTTGCATTTGTAGCACCTGTGGGAAGTACAGACCAGTCTTTGGGGGCACTACCATGCAGGACTTCAAAAGGAGATAAGCCTGTCTCTCTATTTGGAGTGTGTCTGACTGAAAAGAGCGCAAGACGCAAGCACTCTACCCAGCTCTTTTCTGTGTCTGCCATGGCCTTTGAATTTTCAGTTTAAGTGTCCTGTTTAGTCTCTCCACTTTCCCACTACTTTGTGGTCTATATGGTGTATGAAATGCTTGCTGTACTCCCCGGGCCTGCATGACTTCCCTCATTATTGCTCCCATGAAGTGTGTACCCCTATTGCTTTCTATGGTTTCTGGGACACCATACCTGCAGATCAGTTCTTTCATTAGTTTGTCTGCAGTCGTTTAAGCATTTGCACATTTTACCGGCTAGGCTTCCAGCCAACCAGAGAAGAGATCTACACATACTAGCACATTTTTCATACACTCCTACCTTGGGTAGCTGTATGTAGTCAGTCTGCCGTCTCTGAAACGGGTAGAGAGGCCTGGGTGTCGCTTTCTTAGGGACTTTTATTGTTTTACCTGGGTTGTGATGTGCACAGATGAGGCATGACTGTACGAGTTTCACGGCTGCGTAACTGAAACCAGGAGCGATCCAGAAGGCATTTACCATGGTACACGTGTGACATTTTGAGGCATGAGTGGGGCCATGTGTTTCTTGCGCCATGATTTGGAACAGGGATCTTGGCATATACAATTTATCCTTATTCTCCTATACTGCTTTTGAGTTCAGCTCCACTCCCATTCTCCCCCAGTGTTCCTTCGCTGTTTGGGCAGCTGGAGGGATTTCAGGACATCTAGGCTCAGTGTGGCTGGAATATGCTGACTCCCCGTCGCAGTCCACTGCTCCCTAGGCAGCCTTGCTGCTACTTCAGCAGCCTCGTCCGCCCTTCTGTTGCCCTCTACCTCCAAGGAGTCACCGTTTGTGCGTGCTTTCACCTTGATTATGCCAACCTGGACCGGTAACATCAATGCCGCCATTAATTGTTTCACCAGCTCTGCATTTTTAATGGGCTTACCGGCAGATGTAAGAAACGTTCTGCTTCTCCTGATAGGGCCATAATCATGGGATATTCCCCATGCATAATTCGAATCTGTGTAAATATTAGCGACTTTACCTGCAGCAGCTCTACATGCCTCAGTGAGATTCTGCACCGACATGTGAGGAGGGAGTGGTTCAGCTCAGATTGTCTCATATGAGGATACTACTGCATATCCAGTGTAGAATCGCCCATCCTGGTGGTATCTGTAGCCATCTACAAAAATAAAAACCTCAAAATATGCATTAGGAACAGGTTTTTTCATGAAGATATATAAAACCCACTATCTCCTGACTCATCAGTTCCTATGCAGTCATGTTCGTGCCTCATGTCAAGGTACTCTTCTTCACCTGCCAACACCGCCACCAATTCCCCCTTTTCTGAATCCACAGTCAGATGAGTGGCTGGATTGAGAACATTATATCGTTTGAGGGAGACGTATTCAGGAATTAGTATTAGAGCACATTCAAGTCTGAGCTGTCTAGCCATAGACAGGTGTTTTGGTTGAACTTGTTTGAGTATGGCATTAATGTCATGTGGGGTGTAAATTGTCAAAGGAAAAGTCAGTGTGATCTCACATGCCTAGCAGTAATATAGCAGCTCTTACAGCACGGACACACGTAGGAGACCCTCTAATCACTGGGTCTAACTGTGCTGAGTAGTAAGCTATCGGTCTCTGTTTTCCTACCTGATCTTGTGTCAGCACTGCCTGTTTTCTTTCTTTAATCAGGAGTCTTATACCTTTAGCAATATTGTGGCCTAAAAATGTCACCTTTTGTTTGCAATACTGTAGTTTGTCACGTGAGACTTTGCAACCCTTTCCCGCCAAAAACCACAGCAAGGACATCTGGTCTGGGCAGCAGAGCAGGAGGTCATCCACGTACTGTAATAGTACAATCTGTGGATGAGGTGAAGAATGCATTTGCCAAATCAGTGATTGCGAAACATTTTGACGTTGCTGGGATCTGTGACAGTACGGTGTGTGTACTAGGGACAATTAAGGTCAAACTCACTGTAAAATTATTAATAGCCCGTAAGTCATGAACTATTCTGTAAGTATCAGGGGAAACCTTGGGTCCTTTTTCTTCTTAGGCTAGGTTCACTTGCGTTAAGTACATACCGTTAAACGGATCCGTTAAACGCATGTACAGAAAAGAGCCAAAATTCTTGAAAATTTGGCTTCACGTTAACGCACGTGACTGCGTTTACGTCATTCTGATGTCCGTTCGTGACGCACCGTTTGTCTGCCTTTGGCACTGTCAATAAAGTTGTTCTCTTGTTTTTTTCCTTTTGTCAGCGTCGGGTGTGGGTGCATACACATTCTCCATTTTGAAAGCATTGAGTGAACTTCTGCTAGCAAGATGTTTGTGTCTGAGTTCGTTAGATTTCGCTTGATGCAGTTGCAACTTCGGCAGAGAAAGCGTATTTCTCAAAGGAGATATTGGATCCATGAAGTGAATTTCTTACGGAATACATATGGTGCCTTTCACACCCTGTATGTTCAGCTTCGGGATCATCCCTTCAAATTCCAACGTTATCTACGGATGTCCATTGAGACCTTTGATGTTCTGCTCTCGCATGTGAAGGATGAGATACATCATCAGCGCAGCACTTTCCGTGAAAGAATTTGTGCGGAGCAACGTTTAGTGGTGACTCTGAGGTAATTATCATTTTTTTGAACATTCTTCTATTGACAAAGACAAGATGTAATTTATCGTGGGGCATAATTATGTACATTTAGGCAATTGTATTATTGCATTTTAACTAGCCTTTTTGTTAGTTGTCCTTTAAAATCCTAACAATATATATATTTTTTTTTGTGATTGCCGACAGATATCTGGCTACCGGAGAATCATTTGCATCACTGCATTTTCAATTTAGACTTGGGAAGTCAACCATTTGCCAACTGGTTTGGTAAACTTGTGATGCCATTTGGAACAACTTGCAACCACTTGTGCTACCAACCCCGACAACAGAAATGTGGCTAGCGATTTCCCAACATTTCGAGGATGTGGCTAATTTCCCCAATTGCGTTGGTGCCGTGGACGGCAAGCACATTCGTATTCAGAAACCAGCGCATAGTGGATCCCTATACTATAACAATAAAAAATACTTTTCTATTGTATTGATGGCTATTGCGGATGCTAGATACCGTTTTGTTGCTGTGGATATTGGTGCGTATGGTCGGACGAACGATTCCAGAGTCTTCAGAGACTCCAACATGGGGAGATGTTTGTACAGCAACAACTTTAACATACCCTCAGCACGACCTCTTCTGGGGACCGAAGGCCCAAGTTTGCCCTATGTTTTAGTTGGGGATGAGGCGTTCCAACTCGGACAAAATCTCCTAAAGCCGTACTCAAGCCATACTCTGAACTCCGCAAGACGCATTTTTAATTATCGCTTGAGCCGGGCAAGACGTTATGTGGAGTGTGCCTTTTGTATTTTGACCTTAAAATGGCGAATCTTACTAACTTGCATGCAACTGCAACCTGAAAATGTGGACCGTGTAGTGAAGGCATGCATCTGTCTGCACAATTTTGTTTCCAGACATGAACCGCAGGTGGTTGACCCCGATGACTGTGATTCGAACCTCATCAGCATAGATTCGACTGCTGTTCGGTCTACAGTTGAAATTATGAGGATTCGTGATCAATTTGCTAATTACTTCACACATGAAGGCCTTGTTCCATGGCAAGACATACACGTGTAAAAATGTTGAAGCCTGATGTTATTGGTGAAATGTGTGGGGCAACTTTTGTTTGTTTGAGTTTCCATAACCTTATTTATCCAGTGTAAAAAGTTAAAGTCATACAAGAATATGAAATTTTAAAGTAACAGTTTACTATAAATTTTAGAAAATATTCCTACCTCAGTGTTGGTAGACATTTTAAACATATGATATCCCATAGGGATGAACAAAAACATACACAAAAAATTGGGTGAAATGAAATAAAATAAAAAATGTATGTAAACGCTGTAATTGCAACAGGTTGGTGACATTGAACAGTACTTATAGACTGTGATATTGCGCGGGCGTATTGACTGCCCAACTGTACGATGGACTGCTACATTGCCTCTGCTGTTCCATGCTCGGTTCACCCCGGCCTCTGTATTGTGGGTTGTAGGCCAGCATGTCCATGCTTCTTGTTCTCGAGGAAGTGGGTTCCTGGGGGCCCGAAAATTCCTCAACTAGGTCATTAAGTCTTTGCCTAAACATAATGTTTCTGTGTGCCGGGATATTTTGAACTACAGGCACATAGGACAAAAGCAGGAGCTTCCACTCATTGGCTGCATATGCAGACTCACGGGATTGCAAGTCCGTAATTTCCCGCCTCAGGTCTCTGTGTTCACTGCGACACATATCCTCTACCCGTTGGAGTCCATTGACAATTATGGCATCAGCTTCATCTTTTTGGGATGCTCGCTTGCGTCCATGCTGTGCTTGCAAACGGGCATTGACACCAGAAGCCACAGTACTTCTTTCCACAGATTGTGGCTCGCTCATGCCAGACACATCTTCAGCGCCCGTCTGCTGGCTTGGTTCCAGTGGAGAAGGCTCCGGTTCCTCTGCCTCTCTAGGCGCAGCGGTACTGCATATCATTCTATAACCCCCCAAAAAAAGTTAATTATTTTAATTTAAACTATTTTGTCTCACACACCTAAATCTTTTTACTTACGAGTAGGATTGAGTGAAATGGGTCATTCATTTTCATAAGTCGCTGACTTTTGGCAAAGTCGGGTTTCATGAAACCTGACCCGATCCCTGTGTGGGGTCGGCCATGCGGTACGCGACTTTCGCGCCAAAGTCGCATTTCAATGACGTGAAAACCACCATTCCTCAGCCAATGAAGGTGGACGCAGAGTGTGGGCAGCGTGATGACATAGGTCCTGGTCCCCACGATCTTAGAGAAGGGCATTGAAGTGATTGGCTTGCTTTCTGCAGCGTCACAGGGGCTATAAAGAGGCGTGCACGCCGACCGCCATCTTACTGCTGCCGATCTGAGATTAGGGAGAGGTTGCTCCTGCTTCGTCAGAAGCAGGGATAGCGTTAGGCAGGGTACATTAACCCCCAAACCGCTTGTGCTGTAGCGATTTCCACTGTCCAACACCACCTTTTCTTAGCAGGGACAGTGGAGGCTACATTTTTTTTCCTCAGCGCTGTAGCTCATTGGGCTGCCCTAGAAGGCTCCCTGATAGCTGCATTGCTGTTTGTACACCGCTGTGCAAACCAACTGCTTTTTTCAAAGCACAAATCCTGTTGCTCCTTCCTTTCTGCACAGCTATCTGTTTGTTTGTCCACACTTTTGACTTTTTTTGTGCAGCAGTCCGCTCCTTGTTATTGCTGCCTGCCAATAACTACTACTACTTTATTGAGATTACTGCAGGGAGATAGTAATTGTACGACAGTCCCTTTTTTTTTTTTTTCGTTATATCTCTTCAAGCCACTTTCTGCCACAGAAAATATACTCTAATACAGTGGCCCAGATTTATTCACTAGTCTCCCTGAAGAAAACAAAAAAAAGGGTGCAGATTAAAATTGGCAAATCTGCATCAGTGGCAGTCCTGTGTGTGGCATCTGTGTCTCATTTTCTGGCACAGAAAACATACAGTCTAACAGTGGGCCTGATTTCTTGCCAATTCTCCCATAAATAAAAAAAAAATAGTGGGAGATTAAGATTGGCATTTCTGCTTCAGTGCCAGTCCTGTGTGTGCCACCTGTCTCTTTTTTAGTGCTACATTAAACCTGGTGTGTAACACTGGGCCAGATTTCTTTTAAATTCTCCCAGAAAAAAAATATTGTGAGATTAAGATTGGCATTTCTGCTTCAGTGCCAGTCCTGTGTGTGCCACCTGTCTCTTTTTAGTGCTACATTAAACCTAGTGTGTAACACTGGGCCAGATTTCTTTTAAATTCTCCCTGGAAAAAAAAAATAGTGGGAGATTAAGATTGGCATTTCTGCTTCAGTGCCAGTCCTGTGTGTGCCACCTGTCTCTAATTTAGTGCTACATTAAACCTAGTGTGTAACACTGGGCCAGATTTCTTTTAAATTCTCCCTGGAAAAAAACAAAATAGTGGGAGATTAAGATTGGCATTTCTGCTTAAGTGCCAGTCCTGTGTGTGCCACCTGTCTCTAATTTAGTGCTACATTAAACCTAGTGTGTAACACTGGGCCAGATTTCTTTTAAATTCTCCCTGGAAAAAAAAATAGTGGGAGATTAAGATTGGCATTTCTGCTTCGGTGCCAGTCCTGTGTGTGCCACCTGTCTCTAATTTTGTGCCACATTAAACCTAGTGTGTAACACTGGGCCAGATTTCTTTTATATTCTCCCTGGAAAAAACAAAATAGTGGGAGATTAGGATTGGCATTTCTGCTTCAGTGCCAGTCCTGTGTGTGCCACCTGTCTCTTTTTTAGTGCTACATTAAACCTAGTGTGTAACACTGGGCCAGATTTCTTTTGAATTCTCCCAGAAAAAAAATAGTGGGAGAATAAGATTGGCATTTCTTTCTCTAAATTCTCCCTGGAAATTTTTTTTTGTTGGAGATTAAGATTGGCATTTCTGCTTCAGTGCCACTCCTGTGTGTGCCACCTGTCTCTAATTTAGTGCTACATTAAACCTAGTGTGTAACACTGGGCCAGATTTCTTTTAAATTCTCCCTGGAAAAAAAAAATTGTGAGAGATTAAGATTGGCATTTCTGCTTCAGTGCCAGTCCTGTGTGTGCCACCTGTCTCTAATTTAGTGCTACATTAAACCTAGTGTGTAACACTGGGCCAGATTTCTTTTAAATTCTCCCTGGAAAAAACAAAATAGTGGGAGATTAAGATTGGCATTTCTGCTTCAGTGCCAGTCCTGTGTGTGCCACCTGTCTCTTTTTTAGTGCTACATTAAACCTAGTGTGTAACACTGGGCCAAATTTCTTTTGAATTCTCCCAGAAAAAAAAATAGTGGGAGAATAAGATTGGCATTTCTTCTTCAGTGCCAGTCCTGTGTGTGCCACCTGTCTCTAATTTAGTGCTACATTAAACCTAGTGTGTAACACTGGGCCAGATTTCTTTTAAATTATCCCTGGAAATAAAAAATTGTGGGAGATTAAGATTGGCATTTCTGCTTCAGTGCCAGTCCTGTGTGTGCCACCTGTCTCTAATTTAGTACTACATTAAACCTAGTGTGTAACACTGGGCCAGATTTCTTTTAAATTCTCCCTGGAAAAAACAAAATAGTGGGAGTTTAAGATTGGCATTTCTGCTTCAGTGCCAGTCCTGTGTGTGCCACCTGTCTCTTTTTTAGTGCTACATTAAACCTAGTGTGTAACACTGGGCCAGATTTCTTTTAAATTCTCCCTGGAAAAAAAAATAGTGGGAGATTAAGATTGGCATTTCTGCTTCAGTGCCAGTCCTGTGTGTGCCACCTGTCTCTTTTTTAGTGCTATATTAAACCTAGTGTGTAACACTGGGCCAGATTTCTTTTAAATTCTCCCAGAAAAAAAAATAGTGGGTGTTAAGGACTGGCGGAACGCACCAAGTATAGATGAAATGGAACTAGGTGCGTTCGCAGTCCGAGGTCCACCGTGCAGGTAAAAACCCTGCTGCTAGTAAAGACGGACTATATGGCGGTACTATAAGAATACACACATGGGTTAGCTTCACCCTGTGTGAAGGAAGCGACCCTGTTGCGTCACAGGACCGCGGTACCGCACATAGAGCGCAAGCAAGGAGTCACTAATCTCAAACCCGAGACTGAGGATTTGAGTTCAGAAGACCCCATGCGCTCGACTCCGCAACTGGGGTGTCAGAGGAACATAAATAATAATATAAAGGCACAAGAGTGCGTGCGGTGCCGCACTGACGAACGCCACTAACCACCCAGGCTTGGGTCAGGAAAGCGCAGAGCAAGCGCACGGCGCCGTGCTGGCGGACACAGCAACTGGTAGCTGTAATATGTGTTTCGTGCTGTTGGATAAGTCGGGCTCTAGATAGCAAACATACACCTTCCGCGAACAGTCATCCAATGGGGAGGGTTATTTAAAGAGCGACTTTCACTCACAACACACACACATATTTACAAGACAATACTAGCGCATGGCCGTGCGGTCATGCGCAGTTTATATAGTTGCAGCACAGGAAGCTGCTACCGAAGTTTTGCCCTTTCAGGACCTTCCTGGAGGACCAATGGAATATGCTGCAGTACCTGAGCATGTGACCCTCGATCTCCAACGGGAGATCTTGCCCTGGGCATGCTCAGAGTGTGAAAATAAGGACTTAGTCCCAGAGAAGCCTGCTCGCCGCAGATCAAGTGCAGGGTACAACAGGAGAGCCAGAAAAGGCAGCAGTAACCCTCTGCACAGAATCAGTCCCAGCAAGACGCTGGGAGCGACGCCTCCGTTGAGCAGACCCCACTGCGGCCGATGCAGAATGGGAGACCGCAGCAGACACGGATCGAGATTCCTCCCGTGCAGCAGAGGAAACTCGACTCCTAACATTACCCCCCCCTCCTAGGGCCCCCCCCTCCTTGAGCCTCGCTACGCTCAAAAGCTGCAATAAGCAGCGGAGCCCGAATGTGCTCCACAGGCTCCCAGGTTCTATCCTCTGGGCCGTGACCCTTCCTGTCCACCAGATAAAATTTCTTGCCACGTACCACCTTGCACCCCACAATAGCATTCACTTCAAACTCATCCGTGGATGAACCCGATGTCCCAGCAGATGACTCAGAAAACCGGGACAAACAAACGGGCTTTAAGAGGGAAACGTGAAAAGTATCGGTGATACCAAGGCGTGGAGGAATAGCCAAATGGTAGACCACAGGGTTGACCTGTTCCAGAACCTTAAACGGGCCAATGTAGCGAGGAGCAAACTTAGTGGACTCAACTCACAGCCTGATGTTACGGGCGGAGAGCCACACTAAGTCGCCAGGAGCAAAGGTCGGAGCGGGGCGCCGATGAGTATCGGCGGAGCACCTCATTCTCCCCTGAGAGGCCCGAATGGCATCCTGAGTGCAGTTCCAAATATCCCGTGCCTCCACAGCCCAGTCTGCCACCCTGGAGTCTGCGGAAGACACGGGCATAGGCACAGGTACCCGTGGATGCTGACCATAGTTGAGGAGGAATGGGGTTTGTCCAGTGGAGTCGGCTACGGCGTTGTTCAGCGCAAACTCTGCCCATGATAGCAAGGATGCCCAGTCATCCTGCCTGGCTGAAACAAAATGTCGCAGGTATGTGACCAAGGTCTGGTTGGCCCTCTCCACCAACCCATTCGTCTCGGGATGATAAGCGGAAGAGAGATTCAACTCAATACTGAGAAGACGACAAAGCTCTCTCCAGAACCGAGACGCAAACTGGGGACCCCGGTCACTGACAATTTTGTCAGGCATACCATGTAGGCGGAAGATGTGTTTAATGAACAACGTTGCCAAGGCCCGTGCAGAAGGTAACCGTGGTAGCGGCACCAAATGCACCATTTTTGAGAAATGATCGGTGATGACCCAAATGATGGTACAGCCGCGAGATTTGGGTAAACCCACGACAAAGTCCATCCCGACCATCTCCCAGGGCCTATCTGCCACCGGCAAGGGATAGAGCAACCCAGCTGGCCTTTGACGCAGAGATTTATTTTTGGCGCAGGAGACACACGCCAGAATATAATCCCTGACATCCCGGACCATATGCGGCCACCAGTACGTCCTCGCCAGTAGCTCAGATGTCCTCTTTGTCCCAAAGTGTCCACCCACCCTGGACGAATGAGCCCAAGAGAGAACCTCCGGTCACAAATTAATGGGCACAAAAGTCTTGCCCGGTGGCACAGACTCCAGTGAAACCGGCGCTACGGTTCTCACGCTCTCAGAAGGGACAATAAGCCGAGGCTCCTCTTCCTCCTCTTCAGTTGACATAAGGGAGCGAGAGAGAGCGTCAGCACGAATATTCTTCTCCCCGGCGAGAAAATGAAGGGAAAAGTGGAACTGGGAAAAGAACAAGGACCATCTGGCTTGGCGAGAATTTAGCCGCTGGGCTGCTTGCAAGTAGACCAAATTTTTGTGGTCCGTGTAAACTTGGAAGGGAAACCGCGCACCTTCCAGACGGTGTCTCCACTCTGAAAAGGCCAACTTCATTGCTAGCAACTCCCTATCCCCGATGGAGTAGTTTCTCTCCGCTGGCGAGAAGGTCTTAGAGAAGAAGAAGCATGGATGCTTCCGACCTTGAGCATCCTTTTGATAGAGGACTGCTCCAGCACCAATGGATGAGGCATCCACCTCCATTAGGAATGGCTTATCCACATCGGGACAATGTAAGATGGGAGCGCTAGCAAAGTGGGACTTAATAGAAGTGAAGGCCTTGGAGACCCCTTCCGACCACAATTTGGGATTCGCTCCCTTCTTGGTGAGGGCTACCAAGGGAGCTACCAGAGTTGAGAAGTGGGGAATGAACTGGCGGTAATAGTTAATGAACCCCATAAAGCGCTGCACCGCTTTAAGAGAATGGGGCTCTTGCCAGTCCATCACAGCCTGTAGTTTGGCAGGATCCATAGCCAATCCCTGGGCGGAGATGATATAGCCCAGGAACGGTAAAGACTCCTGCTCAAACATACACTTCTCCAACTTAGCATAAAGAGAGTTTGCCCATAGGAGGTCGAAGACTCTGCCAACATCTCTCCGGTGGGAGTCAATATCTGGAGAAAAGATGAGAATATCATCCAGATAGACTACAACCGAGGTGGAAAGCATATCCCGGAAGATATCGTTGACAAAGTCTTGGAAAACGGCTGGGGCATTACAGAGCCCGAAGGGCATCACCAGATACTCATAGTGCCCATCTCTGGTGTTAAACGCCGTTTTCCATTCGACCCCTTCAGGGATGCGAATCAGGTTATAAGCACCCCGCAGATCTAATTTAGTAAACACTCTAGCTCCCCGAAGCCTATTGAAGAGCTCGGATATCAAAGGCAAAGGATACTTGTTCTTAACGGTGATAGCGTTAAGACCCCTGTAGTCTATGCATGGACGTAGTCCCCATTCTTCTTCTGCACGAAGAAGAACCCTGCCCCATCAGGTGACACTGACTTCCTGATAAACCCTCTTGCCAGATTCTCTTGAATGTACTGAGACATGGCCTCCATCTCCGGGAGAGATAATGGATAAACTCGACCCCGGGGAGGCTCCGCACCAGGCAAGAGATCGATAGGACAGTCATAGGGACGATGGGGCGGAAGGGTCTCCGCCGCCTTTTTGGAGAACACGTCTGCGTAAGACCAATATTGCTTGGGGAGAGAGGATAGATCTGCGGGTACCTCAGTAGTAGCAACCTGAACGCACTCTCGGTGACACCTACCCCCACATGATTCACCCCATCCCAGAATTCTGCCTGAGGACCACTCGATGTGAGGAGAGTGGTACCGTAACCAAGGTATCCCCAACAGGACCTCATCAATCCCCTCAGGAATGATGAGCAGAGATATAATCTCCTGATGGGATGGTGACATGGACAGAGTAAAAGGAATGGTCTGATGTGTTATCTGTGCGGGGAGTGTCGACCCATTCACCACTTGTACCGTTACTGGTTGAGATAGCATAACCAGGGGTATTGCGTGACGTTGGGCGAAGGCAGAAGACATAAAATTGCCCTCCGCCCCAGAATCCACGCAGAGCTCTACCGAGTGGGAGGATGAGCCAAAAGTAATTGTCCCCTTAATGGACAATTTGGAGGCAAATGTCGCAGTGTCCAGTGCACCTCCACCTACTACCACTAGACGCTGACGTTTCCTCGACCGCTGATGACATCTGGTGGCAAGATGTCCTGACTGTTGGCATACATGGCAAACCTGGAGTGCACGAGCGGTCCGGGACTTAGATCCCGCTCGTGACACTACCTTAGGTTCATGGGACTCAGGAGCCTGGACTGGAGATTCCAAAGGTTTGGCGAAGGTGGGAGCCAGCCGAAACCTCTGCCTACACTGGGCTCGCTCTAACCTCCGCTCGTGAAAACGGAGGTCAATACGAGTAGATATTGTTATTAATTCTTCCAGTGTGGCGGGAATCTCCCTAGTGGCCAGGGCGTCCTTAACGTGGTCAGCCAGCCCCCTCCAAAATATAGGGATAAGGGCTTTATCCGACCACTCCAGCTGAGATGCTAGAGTGCGAAAGTGGACGGCAAAAAGGCTGACCAAAGACGAGCCCTGAGTCAATGCCAACAGTTGGAGCGCCGTATCATGGGTGACACGCGGTCCTAAGAAAACCTGTTTCAGAGTGCTCAGGAATAACGGAGCACTCTGCACCACATGATCGCCACGCCCCCACAGCGGCGTAGCCCACTGCAACGCCCTGTCCGACAATAAGGATATGATAAAGCCCACCTTAGCCCACTCTGTAGGGAAACGAGAGGCCAGAAGCTCGAGATGTATTGAGCACGGACTCACGAAACCCCTACAGGACTTACTGTCACCAGAAAATTTCTCTGGTAGCGGGAGGCGAGATAGCGTCGGTACAGGGGCGGCAGTGGACAAGGTAGCTGCAGCCACACTTGCAGCCTGAACAGCGACAGCAGTAACGTCCACAGCTGAAGTTGAACGCTCTACAGCCGCCAACCTTCCCTCCAGCTGCTGGATGTACCGCTTTAGACGCTGATCGTCCATCATTACTAGCCAGACCTTGGCGCTAGTATTCTGTTAAGGACTGGCGGAATGCACTAAGTATAGATGAAATGGAACTAGGTGCGTTCGCAGTCCGAGGTCCACCGTGCAGGTAAAAACCCTGCTGCTAGTAAAGACGGACTATATGGCGGTACTATAAGAATACACACATGGGTTAGCTTCACCCTGTGTGAAGGAAGCGACCCTGTTGCGTCACAGGACCGCGGTACCGCACATAGAGCGCAAGCAAGGAGTCACTAATCTCAAACCCGAGACTGAGGATTTGAGTTCAGAAGACCCCATGCGCTCGACACCGCAACTGGGGTGTCAGAGGAACATAAATAATAAAATAAAGGCACAAGAGTGCGTGCGGTGCCGCACTGACGAACGCCACTAACCACCCAGGCTTGGGTCAGGAAAGTGCAGAGCAAGCGCACGGCGCCGTGCTGGCGGACACAGCAACTGGTAGCTGTAATGTGTGTTTCGTGCTGTTGGATAAGTCGGGCGCTAGATAGCAAACATGCACCTTCCGCGAACAGTCATCCAATGGGGAGGGTTATTTAAAGAGTGACTTTCACTCACAACACACACACATATTTACAAGACAATACTAGCGCATGGCCGTGCGGTCATGCGCAGTTTATATACTTGCAGCACAGGAAGCTGCTACCGAAGTTTTGCCCTTTCAGGACCTTCCTGGAGGACCAATGGAATGTGCTGCAGTACCTGAGCATGTGACCCTCGATCTACAAAGGGAGATCTTGCCCTGGGCATGCTCAGAGTGTGAAAATAAGGACTTAGTCCCAGAGAAGCCTGCTCGCCGCAGATCAGTGCAGGGTACAACAGGAGAGCCAGAAAAGGCAGCAGTAACCCTCTGCACAGAATCAGTCCCAGCAAGACGCTGGGAGCGACGCCTCCGCTGAGCAGACCCCACTGCAGCCGATGCAGAATGGGAGACCGCAGCAGACACGGATCGAGATTCCTCCTGTGCAGCAGAGGAAACTCGATTCCTAACAGTGGGAGATTAACATTGTCAATTCTGCCTCATTGCCAGTGCTGTGTGTGGCATCTGTCTCTAATTTTGTGCCACAGAACATATAATGTATAAGAGTGGGCCACATTTCTTCAATATTCTCCCAGAAAAAATAAAAAGGGGAAGATTTTAATTGGTAGTGTCTGCATCAGCGTCAGTCCTGTTAGTGGCATATCTGTCTGTCACTGAAGCTGTGTGCTGTTATACATTGGGCCTGATTTTCCCTGCAGTCTCACCCACCTATAAAGGGATATATAAATCCAACAGAAGTTTTAGTTCACCTTGTAACTGGTTTTACAGTAACAAATACTGTTAGTTTGGTTACGTTTTTCAAACAATGAGGAAGTCTGGTGGAAGATGTCGTGGCCGTGGGCGGTCATTGCCAGCTGGTAATGATGGTAATGGTGGTGGAGCATCAGGTGGTCGTGGGAAAAGCAATATAGCACCTAAGTCTCGAGTTGTTGAGCCAGGTTCGTCGTCAGGCTACACAAGGCCTCGAACGCTCCCTTTTCTGGGAGTACAAAAACCGCTTTTAAAGCCGGAGCAGCAAGAACAAGTTTTGGCTTTCCTTGCTGACTCAGCCTCTAGCTCTTTTGTCTCCTCTTCTGAAACTGCTAAATGTAAAAGCAGCGCATCGTTAGTGGATTTTCACGGTCAGGGACAAGTCGCCTCCTTGTCTTCTTCACCAAGAAGAACAGAGAAGGATGCGTCAGGCGACACAACGGGTTACTCCATGGAGTTCTTTACACATACCGTTCCTGGGTTAGAAAGTGAAACAGTTAACAGGCCATGCCCATTATAAGTTGAATCGGACATGAAGTGCACAGATGCACAGCCACAGCCAGATTACTATGCTGTTCCTTTGACTCAGACCAGAACATTGCCCTCGCAGTGTACTGATCCAGAATCAGACCCTGATGAGACTATGGTGCCCCGTCACGAACGCTATACCACCGGCTTACACGGTGACACAGATGAAGTTGCACACGAGATAGAAGAGGAGGTCATAGATCACCCAGTTGTTGACCCCGATTGGCAGCCATTGGGGGAACAGGGTGCAGGCGGCAGTAGCTCTGAAGCGGAGGAGGAAGAGCCGCAGCAGGCATCAACATCGCAACAGGTTCCATCTGCCGGGCCCGTATCTGGCCAAAAACGCGTGGCAAAACCAAAACCAGTTGTAGGACAGCGTGGCCATCCGGTTAAAGAAGCTCAGTCTGCAATTCCTGAAAAGGTATCAGATAGTAGAAAGAGTGCAGTCTGGCATTTTTTTAAACAACATCCAAATGATCAGCGCAAAGTCATCTGTCAAAAATGTTCAACTGCCTTAAGCAGAGGTCAGAATCTTAAAAGTCTAAATACAAGTTGCATGCGTAGACATTTAACCACCATGCATTTGCAAGCCTGGACTAACTACCAAACGTCCCTTAAGGTTGTAGCACCCTCGGCCAATGAAGCTAGTCAGCAACACTACATCCCTTCCCTCATTGTAAGCCCACCATTTCCCGCACCACCTGCAGTAAATGTGCATGTTTCGTCGCCAGGCCAAAGCAGCCAGGGAATCACCAGGTTCGTGGTAGGAAACACTGCATGTAGGGCACCAGCAAGAATACCATCTCCAACCCTCTCTCAGTCTGCCATGTCCACTGGCACCCCCGCTAGTTCCCCGATCTGCAGCTCTCCAGTCCAGCTCACCCTACATGAGACTCTCGTTAGGAAAAGGAAGTACTCATCCTCGCATCCGCGTACACAGGGTTTTAACGCCCACATTGCTAGACTAATCTCATTAGAGATGATGCCTTACCGGTTAGTTGAAAACGAAGCTTTCAAAGCCCTGATGGACTACGCTGGACCACGCTACGAGCTACCCAGTCAACACTTCTTTTCTAGAAAAGCCATCCCAGCCCTCCACCGGCATGTAAAAGACCGCATCGTACATGCACTCAGGCAATCTATGAGTACAAAGTTGCACCTGACAACAGATGCATGGACCAGTAGGCATGGCCAGGGACGTTACGTGTCCATCACGGCACACTGGCTTAATGTGGTGGATGCAGGGTCCACAGGGGACAGCAATATTGGGACAGTTCTGCCTAGCCCACGGTCTAGGAAACAGTTGGCTGTAGGCGTTCGCCCCCCCTCCTCCTCCTCGTCCTCCTGCAGAAGCGAGAGCTCATCCACAGACCGCAGTCGCACAACCACTCCATCCGCAGCTGCCACTGTTGCACACGAGGTGTCCCATTATGGGACAGCTAGTGGCAAGCGTCAGCAGGCTGTATTGGCAATGAAGTGTTTGGACGACAACAGACACACTGCGGAAGTTCTGTCCGAGTTCTTGCAGAACGAAACTCAGTCATGGCTGGGCACTGTACATCTTGAGGCAGGCAAGGTAGTGAGTGATAACGGAAGGAATTTTATGGCTGCCATAGCCCTTTCACAACTGAAACACATTCCTTGCCTGGCTCACACCTTAAACCTGGTGGTGCAGTCTTCCTGAAAAGGTATCCGGGGTTACCCGACCTGCTCCTCAAAGTGCGCAGACTTTGCGCGCATATCTGCCGTTCGCCCATACACTTCAGCCGTATGCAGAACCATCAGCGGTCTTTGAACCTTCCCCAGCATCGCCTAATCATCGACGTTGCAACAAGGTGGAACTCCACACTGCACATGCTTCAGAGACTGTGCGAACAGAGGCATGCTGTTATGTATTTGTGGGAGGATACACATACACGGGCAGGCAGTTGGATGGCAGACATGGAGTTGTCAGGTGTGCAGTGGTCGAAGGTACAAGACCTGTGTCAAGTCCTTCAGTGTTTTGAGGAATGCAGATGGCTGGTTAGTGCAGACTACACCATAATAAGCATGAGCATCCCCCTAATGCATCTGCTGATGCAAAGTTTGACGCACATAAAGGAGCAGGCATCTGCAGCCGAGGAAGAGGAAAGCCTTGATGACAGTCAGCCATTGTCTGGTCAGGGCAGTCTACAGGACGAGATAGCGGGCGAAGAGGAGGAGGACGAGGAGGATGATGGGGATGAGTATTTTTTGAATGAGGAAGCTTCTCTGGGGCCAATAGAAACTGTTGGCGTTGCAAGGCCGGGTTCAGGTTTTTTGAGGGAGACAAGTGACGTAGATTTGCCTGAAACTGCCCCTCAACCCAGCACAACCGCAGATTTGACAACTGGAACTTTGGCCCACATGGCGGATTATGCCTTGCATATCCTCAAAAGGGACCCACGCATTATTAAAATGATGACCGATGACGATTACTGGTTGGCCTGCCTCCTTGATCCTCACTATAAAGGCAAATTGCAAAATATTAAAAGAAAAAAGCCGAGGGGCGCCAAGTATTATAGGATAAATATTACAGCTGCGAATATAACAATCACCACCACTGATTGTATAAAAAGTCCGTAGTAAAATAGATATAAATATATATCGATATTCGCGCTAATATCATCCAGATGGATAAAAGAAAATTAGCAGTGATATATAATTTGCAAAATGAGCGATCCCGCAGAAATAGAATCAATGCGCTGTTATTCTGTGATACTATATACCACTACTGGAGCCTGAGTGGTAATGGATATAAGAAGCCAGCAAAAAATGGGGGAAAGAGCAACGGAAATGAAGCTTACACAAATAATGATATAGGTTCTTACCCCAAAGTGCTGCTTAATAAGAAATAGTAGTCCAAAGTGTCCGCTGGTGCTCTTTCTTTGGTGTAGTACGGATGGCGGTAGGGACCAAATTAAAACCTGGTTTAATGTGCAAGTAGCCCATGTGTTCCTGTTTCCATAATTGTTCTCTTGTGTCTACAAGACTGGGGAGTTCCACCACTCCTCTTGGGCTATCTGCACAAAAGCTGTTCTACCCTGTATGCACACATGGATTTTTCCTCTCTGAACCCTGTTCACACAGGTAATATACAGATGATCAGGTTTTTAAATACATCAGATAGGGATTGCATACATTAGTTAGGACTGCTCTGATAAGGGTATACCGTGAAGATTGGTAGAGCAGCTTAGTATACATTTTTTGCAAAAAACGTATCAACCAAATACCCTGTTATTTACATCTTTTACTAGCACTTGCGGATTACTGCAAACATTTTTTCAAACTGAGTGTTTTTGGTTTTACTATTCTCTTTTGTGTCTTCAGGTTTCTTGGTGGTGTGTGAACATGTTCTTACAGACTTGTTCACTGTGCAAGTAGCCCATGTGTTCCTGTTTCCATAATTGTTCTCTTGTGTCTACAAGACTGGGGAGTTCCACCACTCCTCTTGGGCTATCTGCACAAAAGCTGTTCTACCCTGTATGCACACATGGATTTTTCCTCTCTGAACCCTGTTCACACAGGTAATATACAGATGATCAGGTTTTTAAATACATCAGATAGGGATTGCATACATTAGTTAGGACTGCTCTGATAAGGGTATACCGTGAAGATTGGTAGAGCAGCTTAGTATACATTTTTTGCAAAAAACGTATCAACCAAATACCCTGTTATTTACATCTTTTACTAGCATTTGCGGATTACTGCAAACATTTTTTCAAACTGAGTGTTTTTGGTTTTACTATTCTCTTTTGTGTCTTCAGGTTTCTTGGTGGTGTGTGAACATGTTCTTACAGACTTGTTCACTGTGCAAGTAGCCCATGTGTTCCTGTTTCCATAATTGTTCTCTTGTGTCTACAAGACTGGGGAGTTCCACCACTCCTCTTGGGCTATCTGCACAAAAGCTGTTCTACCCTGTATGCACACATGGATTTTTCCTCTCTGAACCCTGTTCACACAGGTAATATACAGATGATCAGGTTTTTAAATACATCAGATAGGGATTGCATACATTAGTTAGGACTGCTCTGATAAGGGTATACCGTGAAGATTGGTAGAGCAGCTTAGTATACATTTTTTGCAAAAAACGTATCAACCAAATACCCTGTTATTTACATCTTTTACTAGCACTTGCGGATTACTGCAAACATTTTTTCAAACTGAGTGTTTTTGGTTTTACTATTCTCTTTTGTGTCTTCAGGTTTCTTGGTGGTGTGTGAACATGTTCTTACAGACTTGTTCACTGTGCAAGTAGCCCATGTGTTCCTGTTTCCATAATTGTTCTCTTGTGTCTACAAGACTGGGGAGTTCCACCACTCCTCTTGGGCTATCTGCACAAAAGCTGTTCTACCCTGTATGCACACATGGATTTTTCCTCTCTGAACCCTGTTCACACAGGTAATATACAGATGATCAGGTTTTTAAATACATCAGATAGGGATTGCATACATTAGTTAGGACTGCTCTGATAAGGGTATACCGTGAAGATTGGTAGAGCAGCTTAGTATACATTTTTTGCAAAAAACGTATCAACCAAATACCCTGTTATTTACATCTTTTACTAGCACTTGCGGATTACTGCAAACATTTTTTCAAACTGAGTGTTTTTGGTTTTACTATTCTCTTTTGTGTCTTCAGGTTTCTTGGTGGTGTGTGAACATGTTCTTACAGACTTGTTCACTGTGCAAGTAGCCCATGTGTTCCTGTTTCCATAATTGTTCTCTTGTGTCTACAAGACTGGGGAGTTCCACCACTCCTCTTGGGCTATCTGCACAAAAGCTGTTCTACCCTGTATGCACACATGGATTTTTCCTCTCTGAACCCTGTTCACACAGGTAATATACAGATGATCAGGTTTTTAAATACATCAGATAGGGATTGCATACATTAGTTAGGACTGCTCTGATAAGGGTATACCGTGAAGATTGGTAGAGCAGCTTAGTATACATTTTTTGCAAAAAACGTATCAACCAAATACCCTGTTATTTACATCTTTTACTAGCACTTGCGGATTACTGCAAACATTTTTTCAAACTGAGTGTTTTTGGTTTTACTATTCTCTTTTGTGTCTTCAGGTTTCTTGGTGGTGTGTGAACATGTTCTTACAGACTTGTTCACTGTGCAAGTAGCCCATGTGTTCCTGTTTCCATAATTGTTCTCTTGTGTCTACAAGACTGGGGAGTTCCACCACTCCTCTTGGGCTATCTGCACAAAAGCTGTTCTACCCTGTATGCACACATGGATTTTTCCTCTCTGAACCCTGTTCACACAGGTAATATACAGATGATCAGGTTTTTAAATACATCAGATAGGGATTGCATACATTAGTTAGGACTGCTCTGATAAGGGTATACCGTGAAGATTGGTAGAGCAGCTTAGTATACATTTTTTGCAAAAAACGTATCAACCAAATACCCTGTTATTTACATCTTTTACTAGCACTTGCGGATTACTGCAAACATTTTTTCAAACTGAGTGTTTTTGGTTTTACTATTCTCTTTTGTGTCTTCAGGTTTCTTGGTGGTGTGTGAACATGTTCTTACAGACTTGTTCACTGTGCAAGTAGCCCATGTGTTCCTGTTTCCATAATTGTTCTCTTGTGTCTACAAGACTGGGGAGTTCCACCACTCCTCTTGGGCTATCTGCACAAAAGCTGTTCTACCCTGTATGCACACATGGGTTTTTCCTCTCTGAACCCTGTTCACACAGGTAATATACAGATGATCAGGTTTTTAAATACATCAGATAGGGATTGCATACATTAGTTAGGACTGCTCTGATAAGGGTATACCGTGAAGATTGGTAGAGCAGCTTAGTATACATTTTTTGCAAAAAACGTATCAACCAAATACCCTGTTATTTACATCTTTTACTAGCACTTGCGGATTACTGCAAACATTTTTTCAAACTGAGTGTTTTTGGTTTTACTATTCTCTTTTGTGTCTTCAGGTTTCTTGGTGGTGTGTGAACATGTTCTTACAGACTTGTTCACTGTGCAAGTAGCCCATGTGTTCCTGTTTCCATAATTGTTCTCTTGTGTCTACAAGACTGGGGAGTTCCACCACTCCTCTTGGGCTATCTGCACAAAAGCTGTTCTACCCTGTATGCACACATGGATTTTTCCTCTCTGAACCCTGTTCACACAGGTAATATACAGATGATCAGGTTTTTAAATACATCAGATAGGGATTGCATACATTAGTTAGGACTGCTCTGATAAGGGTATACCGTGAAGATTGGTAGAGCAGCTTAGTATACATTTTTTGCAAAAAACGTATCAACCAAATACCCTGTTATTTACATCTTTTACTAGCACTTGCGGATTACTGCAAACATTTTTTCAAACTGAGTGTTTTTGGTTTTACTATTCTCTTTTGTGTCTTCAGGTTTCTTGGTGGTGTGTGAACATGTTCTTACAGACTTGTTCACTGTGCAAGTAGCCCATGTGTTCCTGTTTCCATAATTGTTCTCTTGTGTCTACAAGACTGGGGAGTTCCACCACTCCTCTTGGGCTATCTGCACAAAAGCTGTTCTACCCTGTATGCACACATGGATTTTTCCTCTCTGAACCCTGTTCACACAGGTAATATACAGATGATCAGGTTTTTAAATACATCAGATAGGGATTGCATACATTAGTTAGGACTGCTCTGATAAGGGTATACCGTGAAGATTGGTAGAGCAGCTTAGTATACATTTTTTGCAAAAAACTTATCAACCAAATACCCTGTTATTTACATCTTTTACTAGCACTTGCGGATTACTGCAAACATTTTTTCAAACTGAGTGTTTTTGGTTTTACTATTCTCTTTTGTGTCTTCAGGTTTCTTGGTGGTGTGTGAACATGTTCTTACACACTTGTTCACTGTGCAAGTAGCCCATGTGTTCCTGTTTCCTTAATAAGAAATAGTAGTCCATAGTGTCCGCTGGTGCTCTTTCTCCACAAGGTGCAGTCTTGGAAGTTCAGTTCGCAGGGAACAGCTGCCCCGGCCGGTGGCAGCGTTCGACCATGCAGAGCTATACAGCTGGAGCGGTGTACTCACGTGCAGGCAGACCGGCGTCCTTGCTAGTGCGCAAAGTGAGAGCGTCGCTGGGACAGGACCTGTGTGCCGGGTGAGGAACGTGACCGCTCACGTGACTAGAAGTATAGTGTAGTACGGATGGCGGTAGGGACCAAATTAAAACCAGGTTTTAATTTGGTCCCTACCGCCATCCGTACTACACCAAAGAAAGAGCACCAGCGGACACTTTGGACTACTATTTCTTATTAAGCAGCACTTTGGGGTAAGAACCTATATCATTATTTGTGTAAGCTTCATTTCCGTTGCTCTTTCCCCCATTTTTTGCTGGCTTCTTATATCCATTACCACTCAGGCTCCAGTAGTGGTATATAGTATCACAGAATAACAGCGCATTGATTCTATTTCTGCGGGATCGCTCATTTTTCAAATTATATATCACTGCTAATTTTCTTTTATCCATCTGGATGATATTAGCGCGAATATCGATATATATTTATATCTATTTTACTAAATTGCAAAATATCATGCCACATGAGAACCTCGAACAAATATTAGCAACCAAACAAGCAAGTCTTGTAGACTGTTTGATTCAGGCATTCCCAGCACACAGCGCCGGTGATGGTTCTCACACGAGGTGCAGGGGGCAACAGGGCAGAGGTGTTAGAGGTGCACAAATCAGAAGTGGCGTTGGACAGAGGGGTTTTCTTTCTTTCAACGTTCTTTTTATTAAGTAAATGGTAACAAGAACAGGATAAATACAGTAGTCTCGAACATAGCTACAAAGGACTATATCAGTGTATGGATAGGATGTCAAAAAAGAAAAAAAAAAAAAAAAGAAATAGAGTCCACTTAAGGGAGCTATAACATCGGCTCCAACATCAGCTACGAGTCCAGGTGTTAGGAGAGTCGGTAATATCCTAAATTTGAATAATTTCCCTGGAATAACCATTTAGATTAATGATGAAATAATCAAGTTAATCGAGATCTTCAAAGAAGAGAACAACAAAGGGAGAAAGGGAGGGAAGGAAACAAAAAGAGGGGATAAGGGAAAGGATTGATGAGAAAAGACAGAAGGGAGGAGGGGGGTATTGGGGGGGGGGAGAAGGGGAAGGGGGGAAGCGCGGCGAAGGGGAAGCGAGAACATGAATAGTTTTAATTGTCAGGTCAGCTTGCAGAAGTTTCTAATATAAACTTAGGGTTGGATCTAAATTGGATCCAGGGTTCCCATGTCTTGTGAAAGGAGAGTAATGATTCTTGTGTGTTGGCTACTAACTCAGCTGTGTGGAACAATAGATCAATTTTTTCCAGTACTTGTTTTTTGGAGGGGGTTTGGGTTGACTTCCAACGAATAGGAATTAGGTATCTACCAGCTGCTACAATGATATTAGCCATTTTGGAAGCTGAAGGATTCTCTGGCCATAGAGGTAGGTTAAGAAGAGCAGATTGAGGTTTCAACAGAGGGGGTCGTTTCAGGACCTCCGCAATAATATCACCAATCAGTTGCCAAAAGGTTGTAATCACTGGGCAGGTCTACCATATGTGAAAATAAGTGCCTAAGTCTGCTTTGCATCTCCAGCATTCATCTGAAACGGAGGGATGCCATTGGTGCAGTTGAGTTGGTACACGATACCATCGGGCTACAATTTTATAGGAATTTTCTTGAATTTTCACACACTGGGAAGGGCCATGAGACCTCTTATATATGAAGGCTATTTGATCTGGTGTAAAATGAACATTCAGATCTTTTTCCCAGAGTCCAATATACGCTCTCTTTATGTCAGCCTTTTCTGTGACCAGAGACTTATATAATTTGGATAGGACTTTTTGTGGATGTTTGCGTTGGGCGCAGAGTTGTTCGAAGTGAGAGGTCAGACGAGGTAAGGCAAGCTGAATCTTATATTTAAGGCAGTAATCTCTAATCCTATTAATGTGAAGAAAGGAAACATTGAGGTGGGGTTTGGGAGCTTGGAGCTCTGGGGAGTCATCAAAGAACCGTCTATTGATATTAGGGAGTCTACCAAGTCAGACAAAACAGCTTCGGGGCCTTTAGGTAATTTGAGGGGAATGTGGCCAGTTACGTCTTGTAGTGTTAGGATTGGAGAAAGAGGGGGGGTAGCTTTAGGGAATTCTGACCTCCATAATTTGAGTGTTGCTAGGGTGATTTCATTTGTAACCAATTGAGGTAGTTTTATGTAGTCATGTAAAAGAGCCATAGATCTCAGGGGGGCGGGAGCCATATGATCTTCAATGGATATCAAAAGTTTACCGGGTGGGTTTCTGATCCAGTCCACAATCCTGGTCAACATTGCAGCTCTGTAATATTTAAAGATGTCTGGAACCCCCATCCCACCCTGAGATCTGGGGAGAGTGAGTGTTCTGGTATTAATTCGAGGACGTTTGGTGTTCCATATGAAGTTAATAAAAAAAGAGTTGATTTTTGATAGATAGTGGTTAGGGACATAAATGGGAAGCATCTGGAAAAGGTAAAGAAATTTAAGGAGTATTATGCTTTTTAATAGGTTTTTTCTCCCCATCCAAGATAGGAAAGGTGCTCTCCAAGAACGGACTGTTGAGATAGCTTTGTTTAGCATAGGTATAATATTGAGATCTAGTAGCTCGCCCGCCGATCTTCCAATTTAAATACCTAGATTTGTTATAAATTTAGGTGGCCAGTTAAATGGGTAGAGTCGCTTCAAATTATCTACTGTAGATTTAGATATATTTAGGCTAATCGCTTCGGATTTAGATGGATTCACCTTAAAGTTAGAGATTTTTCCATAGGCGTCTAATAGGCGGACGAAGGCAGGGATCCCCCTTTGAGGTTCTGATAGAAATACCAGAAGGTCATCGGCAAAAGCTGCGGATTTATGGTGGGAACCACCTATTTCAATTCCTTTAATTTCTGTGTCCTGTTGGATACCTTGGATCAAAGGTCCCATAGCAAGCACGTATAGAAGCGGGGACAGAGGGCATCCCTGCCTCGTGCCGTTTCGTATTTGGAAAGGTTCCGATAGCATATTATTAATTTTTAGTCGGGCTGAGGGACTGGAGTACATTTGGAAGATAGCGTTGGCTAATTTTTCAGGTATTCCAAATCTAATAAGTGTTTCATATAAATATATCCAGTCCACCCTGTCAAAGGCTTTCTCCGCATCTGTTCCTATTAGTACCAGTGGTGTTTTATTGATTTTTACATATTGGATCAGGTGTAAGATTCTACTGGTATTGTCCCTTCCCTCTCTTCCGGCCACAAAGCCTGTCTGGTTGAAGGAAATAAGGTCCGGCAGTATTGCACCAACCCTCCTGGCTACGAGACCTGCATATATTTTTAAGTCGACATTTAGAAGGGAGATAGGTCTGTAGCTTCCACAGCATTCCGGATCTTTGCCTTCTTTATGAATAAGAGAAATGTGAGCTTCTAAAGATTGCGGGGGAAAAGGTTTCCCATTCAAAACTGCATTACACATGTTTAATAAATGTGGGCTTAGCTCATTTGCGAAAGTTTTATAGTATGATTTTGTGTATCCATCAGGCCCGGGGGACTTCCCTTTGGAACACTTTGACAGGATGGACTGGAGCTCTGACACGCTAAAAGGTTTGAGTAGGTTCTCTTGTTGGAGATTTGATAGTCTGGGGAGGTGTAAGGAAGAGAGGAAGGCTATAGAGGCAAGTCTCTGTTGAATATTATCTTCGATTGAATCGTTTTGGCGTAGCTGGTAGAGGTTTGTATAGAAGGATAAGAAAGTGTCGATAATCTGGTTATATTGTTGGGTAACTTGACCAGATTTAGTTTTAATTTGGTGGATATAAGTACGGGCTCGGCGTTTTTTAATCAGGGAGATCATAAGTTTAGAGGCCTTGTCACCATGGGCAAAGATTCTGTTCCTCCAGGAAATATATTGCCTGGAAGATTGTTTGTTTAATAAATCCTTGAGAGACTGTCTTTTTTTCTGTAAGTTGGGTGAATGTTTCTCGTGTTAGTTCTTTTTTGTGGAGAGCGTCTAGGGCGACTATGTCACTGTATAGGGATTCTATTACCTGCTTCCTTTGTTTGTTTGTTTAAAAAGGAAGCTATTGATATGAATACCCCTCTTATTGTGGCCTTGTGCGCTTCCCACAGAACCGTGGGGTTTATTTCTGAGTTAGAGTTTATAGCAAAATATTCCTGGATTGACTCTCGTATACGGGTTTTTATGTTTTCTTGTTGTAATAGTGATTAATTGAGCCGCCAGGTTCTGAAGTGGGAGTAAGGTTTATGAAACTCAAGGTTCAGTAGTACTATAGAGTGGTCAGAATGAAGTGACGGGATTATATCAGATTTTAGGGTGTTGGGCAAAACCGATCTGGAAGCCAGTATATAGTCCAGGCGGTGGTAGGAATTGTGTGGGTGGGAATAAAAGGTGAAATCAGTGTCTGAGGGATGATGGTATCTCCACACATCAATTAATTCGAGGGAGTGCAGGAGAGATTTTAGCCTGGCCAGATCTTTCAAAGAGATGGAGCTCTTTTTTGTCGATGTGTCCAGGAGGGGATCTAGTGCTATATTTAGGTCTCCGCCCAAGACAACTACACCCTCCTGAAAGGAGCAAAGTTTGGACAAGGTCTTGCGTAGCCACGTGAAGTGATGTCTATTTGGAGCATATAGGCTACCTAAGGTCACCATATTCCCCGCTACCAGGCCTTTGACAAATACATAGCGACCATCAGGGTCGTATAAGCCTGATTTTTTAAATAATTTTAGAGTTTGCGACCTGGGGACTGGAGAATTAAAGCCATGTGTATTGTGGGAGATAACCTGGAAAGACTTACGATTTGATGTCATATCTGTTGTAGGGGAAGGTGGATCTTATGAGAAGGGAAAATCTTCGCCGGGCCAGGGAAGACGGTAGGAGAAACGCTGAGTAGAAGGGGTGGGGAATGAGGATATTTGGAGGAAAGGGAGAGAGAAAAGAAGAGGGGGGGGGAGGGAAAGAGGGAAAGAGGAGAAATTCCAACAAGGAAAGATAGGAAATAGATAGAGTCATTATTTGTAATAGACTCATTTAGACTGGACTATTCAAGGGGAAAGAGGGGAGGGGGAGAGGAGAGCCAGCTGGAACATCACCTGGTGATCAAAAGAGAAAAGGAGAACATTGTAATACAATCTGCAGGTGTAAAATAAAACATTTCTACACAACTATACAGCACAACGGTCAGATATTAGAGCCAAGAGGCTCGAATAACAGGAGGGATGTTACAAGATAAGGGTCTGTGAAGAGCAGAACAAAAATGATTACCTCAATGAACAAAAATAAAAAAAAAAAGAATTTGTGATAAATATTGACCTGTCCATTCAAGGACATTTTAGCTATAGTATGAAATCCTGTTTTTCTTGTCTGTGGAATTGCCTTTGTACTGTTTGTTGTGAAACTGCCGCCCACAAAACTGTTTTCTTTTCTTTCTTTCCTGTTTTGTCTCTTTGTTTAAACATGCAAAACTTGTATAACCACTAAACCTACTGAAACAACTATATAAAGAAGGGATAGCACATTGAAGGCAGGCGTGCTTCAGAGACTTCCCAGTGATACACTATACAAGACGTGTCTTGTGTATTATTTCTGGTGATTCCCCACTTCCAAAGGCTGCTCCGACTGAGTGTGATCCCGACAGGTCGAATTGATCAGCTTAGTCGAGGGGTATGACCCTGTGTGAGTCATCAGTCTCCTGGATCATCGGCCCCAGCTCTTGGAGATGGTGACTTGGTCGATCTTTGTTTTGCTCATGAGGATCTTGAGGTCGAGGAGGACTGCCACGGAGATGGAAGCGGATTATGTTTTAGGTGTCGAGCATCACAAAATGTCTCCAGGATCGTAATTCAGGAAAGGAAAAAAGGCATAATCAGAGACAAGAAATGGATAGATCAGATCCAAGCATTGATTGATGTCTCTAGGGTAGCAGAAAATGAGGGATGGACATATAATCAACAGAGTAAAAAGTGGTGTATTAGACCCACAGGCTGTGGAGAAAAACAAAATGTGGAATCTAAAAATACCCCACCCCCATACCTTAACCCACATGCCCCATCTTTTCTCCAAACACCACCTCAAAGTTTAGCCGGACCAGGAGGATGGGTATGTCCGCACTGTGGACAACAAAATCCAGACTGGAGAAATGATTGCCTAGCCTGTGGTACACCTAGACATGGCGCTGTACTTGCCCCTGTTAGGGTAGTACCAAGACCCTTTAGGGAACCTGGTGCTGACGGAGTAATGGGAACTAGATATCACCAAACTCGACAATATTTCCCTTGGTCCCCCGCTGAAGGCATGTCTCTCTTGCATAACGCACCAGATCCCACCCAGTGTCCAGTTAGATTTGCACAATATATACAGCAAATTATGCAGACTCACGCTGGAGTTTGGGCAGATGGAGAAGAATTATGTAGAATGAAAATGACTCCTGGACTCTTCCAGGAGCTATTAGCAAATCTACAGGTACATAGGCCCCAAGCAGGAGATGGTGCCTTACAAACGATAGAATCAGGTACACAATTTGTAGATCACTTAATGGTTTTCATGAGGGAGAGACAGAGGCAGAGAGGAACAACGGGAGTGGTGGCTCAGAAATCTGGACAATCAGTAGACGAATATTATCTAAGTGTAGAAAATAATTTCAGAGATGAAGGCATGGATCTAACCGCTCCAGGAATGATGAGGTTAGTTACAAAAACCTTTATAGATGGATTGTCTCCAAAAGTGAAGGAAAAGCTTAAGGCCGCAACCCCTGATTGGAGAACCTTGGAAGACCCACACCTGGCTAGACAGAAAGCTGTAGGGATAGAAATGGACTTAAGAGAAAATTCTAAGCCAGTAAGAATTGCACAGGTTAATACTGGCTCTGCTAATCAAAAGTTTACTTGTCATTACTGTAAGAAGCCAGGACATTTCCAAAGGGAATGTAGGAAGAGAAAAGCAGATATAGATTCAGGAACCTTTGTACCCAAAAATAGGATAAATAACCCAGTGCCTGATCAAACAGACAGCTCAGAATGACTGAAAGTTATGCAGGTCTCTCTTCCTTCTAGAAGACCAATAATACAAGTTGAAGTTGAGGGTAAAAATGTACCTTTTCTGATAGATACGGGAGCAACATCCTCCATTTTAAATCAGGACTTTTTACCATATCCTGACAATATATCCTCAAAGGTTACATATGCAGAAGGGTATGATGGTAAAATTCAGGCGTTGCCCTTTACAAAACCTTTAAATGTGAGCTTTGGCCCTAAAACTTTTATATCCAAATTTTTATTTGCTAAAGGTGCACCTACCTGCTTGTTGGGTACTGATGTCTTAAGTAAAATGCATGCAAACATCCATTTTAGAGAAGATGGCACAGTTATGCTGACCATCCCTGAAGATGCAGAAACTCTGGAACCATATGTTAGAATACAGGCAATGGAGGATTTTCCCGAAATTTACACTCAACAAGCAAAAATTGACTTGTCTCGGGTTCCTGACAGCCTATGGGCAAAAGGAGACACTGATGTAGGATTTTTATCAGTAGCTCCTATACTGTTAGAAACTGCCCCGGGAACCATATTACCTCAGCTTAGGCAATACCCCATCAGCGCCCAGCAAAAACAGGCGATTTCTCAACAAATTCAGGATTATGTGTTACAAGGTGTTTTGGTAGAAATCAGGTCACCCGCCAATACACCCTTATATCCTGTTAAAAAGAAAGTGTCCTCCAAAGAAACTATGGTGAAATATCGCATGGTGCACGACTTACGGGAAATCAATAAGGTTTTGGCACCGGTCATCCCTGTGGTACCGAATCCTCATACCTTACTGTCTCAAATTCCCAGCACTGTTGCATATTTTACGGTAATTGACTTATCAAACGCATTTTTTTCTGTGCCACTACATAAGAACTGTTGGCATTTGTTTGCCTTTACATTCAAGGGTAAACAATTAGCATGGACAAGATTGCCACAAGGTATGGTACACTCACCAACTTTGTACTCTGAAGCAATGCAGACCGTGCTAAAAAATTTCATCCCAGAACCAGGAGTAGTCATTCTACAGTATGTAGATGACTTACTTATTTGTTGCCCTGATGAGCAGACGGCAGTTACCTCAACTGTTAATTTCTTAATTTTCCTAGCGCAAGAAGGCTGTAAAGTAAATAGACAGAAACTCCAGGCTTGTCAACAAACAGTCGTGTTTTTAGGTCACTGCATATCACAGGGCATCAGACACCTCACACCTCAACGTACGGAAGCCATACGTAACATGCTTGAACCCAGGAATCACAAACAGCTGCGTGCTTTCCTAGGTATTGTTTCACACTGTAGACAGTGGATCATACATGCAAGTCAACTCATGCAGCCTTTATATGACTGTATTGCCAACACACCATATTCACTCAGTGAAGAGGCTAAACAGTCATTTTCCTCTTTGAAAACAGCACTGGTATCAGCTCCGGCTTTGGGACTCCCAGACTACACTAAACCTTTTCAATTGATGGCAGCTGAGATATCCTCACATGCTACAGGGGTGCTCACACAAAAACATGGAAACAAACAGAGACCTGTGGCATACATATCAGCTCATCTGGACCCTGTAGCTAGAGCCGCACCTTCTTGTGTAAGAGTAGTAGCCGCAATTTCACTGTTATTAGATAAAGCTTCTGAGATTGTTCTTGATCACCCACTTCTAGTTCAGACCACTCATGATGTACATGGCATTCTTAACCAGGTCCAACCTAAACATATTTCAATGGCCAGACACCTCCGTCTCCAATGTTCCCTACTACTGCCGCCCAACATTTCCTTTGCCAGGATTCAGACTCTTAATCTCGCGTCTTTGCTCCCTTTAGAGTCTGAGGGGGGTACCATACCTAAGGAAACTGCACTCTCCAACTCCTTTGACCCATCAAAGTCAATGCATGATTGTGTACAATTAATGGAACAAGAGACTCAGGGCTTATGTAATGTACGTGACAAGCCACTCTGTAATGCTACATTTGAACTTTTCATAGATGGCAGTAGATATGCAGATATGAATGGACAATTTCATACAGGTTATGCGGTAGTAACTCAGCATGAAGTGCTGAAAGCAGAACCTCTCCCTGCTAATCAGTCTGCACAAGAAGCAGAACTTACGGCATTAGTTGAAGCTCTAAAAATAGCCAAAGATCAGACAGCAAACATATACACTGATTCTAGATATGCACATGGCATTATTTTCGATTTTGGCGTAATATGGAGAGCCAGAGGTTATATGACTGCTTCAGGCCAACCTGTTAAACATGCCTCCCTCATTAGACAGATTCTGGAGGCAGCACAAGAAACTAAAGAAATAGCGGTGATAAAGGTAGCTGCACATGTGAGACTCGACACCGAGGAAGCCAGGGGTAACGATAAAGCCGATAAGGCAGCAAAACAGGCAGCACGTAAACCCTTACATCATGCCCACACACTAGATAGCTCTGAAGATGATGAGGAAAGATTGAAGGAAGCTCAGAAACAGGTAGACGACGAAGAACGAGGGCAGTGGCAGAAAAAAGGGGCAGAAGATCAGCAAGGATTATGGAAAAAAGGAACTTTGTTGTGTTTACCCAGAGCCTGGTACCCTGCAGTGGCAAGTGACCTCCACCTACCCACGCATGTGTCGGCAAATGGTATGACGCTCAAGGTAAAAGAAAGGTGGTTGGCTCCAGGTTTTGGTAATTTTGCTCGGAACATGTGTGCTGCATGCGCTATATGCCTGGCACACAATCCAGGTCAGGCCATTAAAACCCCAACCAAGCATCATGTAAGACCACTGTATCCCTTTCAAAGACTCCAGATCGACTACATCCAACTTCCTAGGTACAATGGATACGAATATGTTCTTGTGTGTGTGGACATGTTCTCAGGGTGGCCAGAGGCTTATCCAGTTCGTAAAGCCTCAGCAAAAACTACTGCCATTAAAATAGCACATGAACTGATACCCCGTTACGGCATGCCTGAGGTGATCGAGTCAGATAGAGGTACCCATTTTACTGGGGAAATATTCCAGAATGTTATGAAAATGTTGGGAGTAGAAAACCAGTTTCACACTCCATATCATCCACAGAGTTCAGGTAAAGTGGAAAGATTAAATGGGACAATAAAATTAAAAATCCAGAAGGCCATGGCAGAAACAGGAAAGCCTTGGACCGAGTGTCTACCACTTGCCCTGTATTCCATCCGAAACACCCCAAGGGGGAAGGCTAAGCTGTCACCACATGAGATTCTTTTTGGTAGAGCAGCAAATTTGGGTTGTTATTTTCAACAACAACTGATGTTGAATACTGAGACTTTAACTGCTTATGTACAAGAATTACAAAAACGTTTAACTAAAGTGCATTCGCAAGTTTTTGCTTCCCTTCCAGATCCAGAAAATCTCGAAGGAGGCCACAAGTTGGAACCTGGTGATCAAGTCTACGTGAAAAGACACACCAGAAAGACTCTGGAACCGAGATTTGACGGACCTTTCCAAGTCCTGTTAACAACTCCAACAGCAGTCAAGCTTGAAGGAAAGGCATCATGGATACATGCAAGCCATTGCAAAAAAGCAGTATAAGACTCATGATATTGATGTTAATAATGTTAACCTCAACGGAGGCATGGGAAAGACTGAATTCTCTAGCCCCTTTGAACAATAGATTCGTACAACATCATAGAAAATTAGTGCATGACTTGTTAAATAATACGCAACCCCTGGCAGATTGTTGGATCTGTACCCATTCACCAGTATCAGCCACAAGTATACCTTTTCTAGCAGTTCCCGTGTCAGCTGAAGAAATATTCGCTTGGCCTAATTGTTCAGACAACCTGGCCAACAACCAACCTGGCAATACTAGACTATGGAATACTACAATCGCCATACCAATTGTGGGATGGGTAGAATTTCCTTGGTGGCAGGGCAATCTTACAGGAAAAATAGACAACTTACAATATTTAGCATTCAAGGGAGGAAAATGGGTACCTAGGAATAAGACTGGATTAACTGATTTAGGACAGGTCCCCACTGAAAATCTACAGCTCAGTTTCAGTACAACCACCCCTTCCTCTGATGCTTTCAAACCTACAGTATTGGAAAGATATATACATAATAGAAAATGGGAACATTCTGAGTTGTTCCCCCAAGGTGATGCAAACAGTTGTACAAGTAAGCCGGGGAACCTGGTTTGTAATGAATCCAATGAGTATGTCAACGGAATGCATGTATGTGGGAATCCCGCAGCCGGGTACTGTAGCCCCTTGGGACAAAAACCCTCTTGGTGTATGCTTCAGAATGTATCTAGTTTTGTGGATTTGGCTCACAGATTGGTATTGCAGCACTCAGCTTTGTGGGATCTGCCTGAGGGTACATTTTGGATATGCGGAGAAGGAGCATATAAATGGCTTCCCGTAGGTATAAAGGGTACTTGTACATTAGGACGCCTAACCCCGGCTACTTTCATAATTTCAAATAAACAAGTGAATATGCAAGCCGTGCCCAAGCACACACTGTATAAAAGAGCTGCAGATAACTCACCACGTCCCTCGGGGAGGCCGCATATAGTATAAATGGGAATTCCCAACAAAATTGCTAGTACCATTTTTATTTATCCTATGTTAACACAGATGTGGGATAAATTAGTTAGAGCCACGGATTATCTAGATGATCAGATTTGGGATATATTGGACATATTAAATACTAGTATAGCTGTACAGAATCAGCTTATAATAGTCACTAACCAACATACCCTGGTATTGGATTACCTAACTGCCTCACAAGGGGGTATGTGTCAAATCATCGGACCCACCTGCTGTCATTATATAGACCCGAATAGTACTATGAGTATGAGATTTAAATTAAAAGACGTACAACGACTCAGGGATCAGTATGACAAAGACAATGACCAAAATAAGGATAGCTGGTGGTCAGATACCTTTTCTTTTCTTAACCCGGCCAATTGGTTCAGAGGGATCGGTGGGTGGGTTACCGGGATTATGCAAAGCCTAATACATACAGTTATGGTTATTGTAATTATATATGTATTATTCAAGGTTGTACTCAAGGGTATCTCGGTATGCACAAATAAATTTTGTGTAATGGATGCGAGAATATAAAGTTTTTTTTTGTAATATCACAAAAAGAATGACTAAAATGATCGACAAGGTTTTGAATGGAATATGTAAAAGGGGGGATTGTGAAGAGCAGAACAAAAATGATTACCTCAATGAACAAAAATAAAAAAAAAAGAATTTGTGATAAATATTGACCTGTCCATTCAAGGACATTTTAGCTATAGTATGAAATCCTGTTTTTCTTGTCTGTGGAATTGCCTTTGTACTGTTTGTTGTGAAACTGCCGCCCACGAAACTGTTTTCTTTTCTTTTCTTTCTTTCCTGTTTTGTCTCTTTGTTTAAACATGCAAAACTTGTATAACCACTAAACCTACTGAAACAACTATATAAAGAAGGGATAGCACATTGAAGGCAGGCGTGCTTCAGAGACTTCCCAGTGATACACTATACAAGACGTGTCTTGTGTATTATTTCTGGTGATTCCCCACTTCCAAAGGCTGCTCCGACTGAGTGTGATCCCGACAGGTCGAATTGATCAGCTTAGTCGAGGGGTATGACCCCGTGTGAGTCATCAGTCTCCTGGATCATCGGCCCCAGCTCTTGGAGATGGTGACTTGGTCGATCTTCGTTTTGCTCATGAGGATCTTGAGGTCGAGGAGGGCTGCCACGGAGATGGAAGCGGAATATGTTTTAGGTGTCGAGCATCACAAAATGTCTCCAGGATCGGAAATTGATCAAGGTGGATCTCCAGTTCTTTGCAGACCTCCTTGACGTTTGATGTAGATCTTATAAGAAGCCTCTTGTCTTTAGCCGAGATAGACAGGCCAAAAGGAAACAGCCAGCGGTAGGGGTAACGTTTCTGCTGGAGTATAGATGTGAGAGGTCTTAGAAGACGACGCTTGTATAGTGTAGAGGCCGAAAGGTCCTGGAAAATTTGAATTGATTTGCCATCATGAGCAATCTTGTCGGCCTCCCTTGCTCTTTTCAAGATGAGGTCTCTGGTTCTAAAGTCTAAAAAGCCACAGAGCACATCTCGAGGAGGTTCGTCGGGTTTTGGTTTGGGTCTCAAGGCTCTGTGAATTCTTACTATCTCTAGGTCTGTTGGGTCAGTGGTGACCATGATGGATCGGAAGAGTTCAGTTACTGAAGTTGAGAGAGCGTCTGGCAAGACCGATTCTGGAATACCCTTTAGCCGCAAGTTGTTTCTTCTCTCTCTATTCTCGTGGTCCTCAAGGATAGTATAAATTCGGTTAATATGGTCCTCCCGTTGCTTATGACAGTTGACAGAGGAGTTGGCACTTTGTATAATCTCTGTCTGGGCAGAGTCAACAGATTCTATTCTGTGGCCTAAATGATTAAGGTCATGTTTTATGGCTGTAAGGTCTTTTCCCAGAGGGTCTAGTGCTTTTTCTAGTATCCGTTTAATGAAGGACCTAGTGACCTGGGGGCCCTTGTCCAGAGCTTCTGATTCTTCCTCACTGTCAAGTTCAGATTCCATGTTGCCCTCTTGTGTTTCTTCGAGTGGTCGGGAGGATTTTGGGGTGTTTGTGGGGTTTCCTTGCTTTTTCAAGAATTTATCCATATCTGCTTGGGACCCTGACCTGGTGGGTTTAGAGCTGGATCTGGTCTGTTTATTAGAAGTTTTAACCATTGTGGGTACGCTGTGCAGGTTACAATAGAATTCTTCTGGCTCTCCTCATAATCCCCTTAAGGCTGATCTACATCTTACATAGTCCCACAGAGTGCCTTATGTGGGTAGAGTCTCTATAGTGCTGTAGCCAGATTTAGGAGGGGGGCAGTGAGAATGTTCCTCAGCCCAGTGAGACTGGGAGGCAAGCCTTGGTGTGTGAGCACCACCCCTTCACCTCCAGAGGATATTAGGTCTTTATGTTATCTCTCTCTTGGCTATTATATTTCAGCTCAAGAGGTGCTGGATAGAAGGGGGTATGGGGCAGCAGGAGATGAGGCCCAACTGTGAGCTGTGGAGGGGAAGCGATCTTAGTTTGGGGAGTCGCTTTCAGATCAGGCAGGGGATCCCCCCACACTATGTGAGGTGCACAAGATAGCGCCGGTGGAAAAAGTCCAGCTCCCTCCCCACACTGTCAGAGCTGCACCTGGGTTGCCCTCTGGGTTGTTAGGGGCACAGAGCGCCTCTGTGGACGGTGAGCCCACCCAGTAATGTCACCTGCTGCAGCTTATTTGTTTTATTATCTGTGTTCCTCTCCCTCCTCTTAAGCTGCAGCACAGAGCAGGGGCCGGGGAGCAGACACTGAGCCCAGACTGTTACAAAGCACCTCAGTGAGAGCCATGCAACAGGGGGGAGGCTCCGCAGTTGAGCGGTGAGCTAAATGAGCAGCCAGCCGCAGCAGGAGAGCGAGTCTGGGGGAGAAGGCGGCTCGTACCTTCCTGTGTCAGCTGTATAGTCTTCCAAGACGGTGGTCTCCCTCCTCTTCGTCCCCTCCTACAGGCGCCTTGTTGTTTCTCGGCAGGCAGCGCAGCCGCGGCACAACAGCGCCGGACCCACACTCCGCAGGGCACCGCAGGACGCACCGAGCCACAGGGACCGCTGGTGCAGGTAAGCGGCAGGTCCCGTAAGCAGCACGCCGGAGCAGGGTAACAATCCGGGGGGGGGGGGAAAGGTACCAGTACCCCTCTGAAACCACTTCAGTGAGTAGCGTCCCCGGCCGGGAGTTCTTAGCCGCTGCTTACAATGAGCCGGCGGTATAGTAGTGCAGGAGTGCGGCCGGGACTTAGGATCCCTCCGCCCTGCACGGAGCGCCGACCGCAGATGCTCCTGTGCGGCCGGAACTCCTTTCCCCGCTGTTTAACAGGCACCTGCGGCGATGTATGCCTCCGCCCTCAATTCCGTGCTCTCCCTCGTATGTGCCTCCCTTAGTGGGGAAGAGGGGGGTCCGCTGGGGATAGGCTGTGTAATTAAAGTTGTCCCGCAGGCTTAATTCAGTGGCACAGCGTCTGTAACTGTGTCCTTTTGATCCGTGCTGTAGCGGGGACTACTTTTCCCCTTTGCAGTTGCGCTGTATGAGTGGTCTTACACTCTAAAGAATGTCTGTTTTGGGGGAGAAAATAAAGTGGTGTCTCCCCTGAATGGGCATCTGGGAGTCCCCTGATGGTCTGGGATGAAAGTCACAGTACCTTGGGGTCCGAATGGCGAGTCTCTGCTCCTTTTTCTCCTCCTCACGTTGGGGTGTGTGGGGGATATCCCTCCGCCTCTTTCACACCGCAGATGTCCTCTTGTTTAATGGTGTTTATTTCTACGGTTGTGGGTTTAAATCCTCTAGAACCGGATTCCGGCAGGTCTAGGATCCCTCAGGAAAGCCTCCAAACGTAAAAATCCGGGTCACGCGTCCGTATTTTGTTGGTTTGTCTTTGATTTAGAGGGAGCTCAGGGTTCCTGCTTCCTGCCACGGCAGTGCTCAAGGCACCAACACAGCCCATTCTGACGTCACGGACAGAGGGGTTTTCTGACCAGGTTGTGGAGTGATTTCGCAATGACCGCAGACAGGACAGGTACTGCAGCATCAATTCAAAGTGACAGGAGACAACATTTGTCCAGTATGGTTACTAACTATTTTTCATCCCTTATCGATAGTCTCCCTCAACCGTCATTCCCATTTGATTACTGGGCATCCAAAATAGACAACTGGCCTGGATTGGCAGAATATGCATTGCTGGAGCTTGCTTGCCCAGCAGCTAGTGTGCTATCAGAAAGAGTATTCAGTGCTGCTGGTTCAATATTGACCAAAAAAAGGAATCGTCTGGCTACCCAAAATGTTGATGATCTAACCTTCATTAAAATGAACCACTCATGGATTTCGAATTATTTTGCTCCACCTTTCCCGGCTGACACCTAGCTTTCCTATAAAAAGGTCTTGCTTGTGGACTGGTCTTACTGACTGTTCCAATTTCTTAATCTGCAGCAGCTGTTTGTCCAGCATACGACATGTTTACACCTCCCTAAATGGGCTAACTCCCCCCACGGGGCCGTGGTTTTGCCACTTGGCGCAAGCACCCGTGAGAGTGCCGTTTGTCTGAAGAGGTGGGTGTGCCCGCTTTTGGTCGACGGCACTGCCACTGGGTCCCTCATAGTACAATAAAGTGTCTCTGGCGGTGGTGGCGCGCATCCAATGTCAGACACACCGTTGTAACATGAAGGGCCCTGGGCCTGTACCGCCGGCCACAAGAGAGTCCCCCCCAGCTCAAACAGTGCTCTACCACTTGCAAAATTATCTCTCACAGCTCCACCAATGTTAAGTCTATGCGCTGACATCCTTCAATGCCTGGCACTGACAAGACATGTATGATGCTAGTTAAAATAGTCAGGGTCAGTGTCCTATATTGACACCAGTAAATACTTAGCGGCGCCAAATTACTATGTCTGAAATTCAGAAGAGGAACCCACCCCTGTACCTAAGTATGCCACCCTTTTGTTTTTTAGTTTTGTTGTTTTGCGAGACATTAACATCTATTTATTTTTTGGGAGTACTAACTGTGACAGACACTCCTTCCAATCGTCCTCCGCTGACCACACCAATGCTGCCTGTGTACCCCTGCAAGATACTTCGAACTGCATTGAGCCTAATTTTTTTTTATTTTAGGCCTACTAAGTCTGTCTGCGGCTCCTCCTAACAATTGTCCTCCACTGACCACACCAATGCTGCCTGTGTACCCCTGGAACCTATTTAAAAGTGCATAGAGCCTACTTTTTTATTGTAGGCCTACTAAGTCTGTCTGCGGTCCATCCTTCCATTTGTCCTCCGCTAAGCACACCAATGCTGACCGTGTACCCATGTAACTTTTTTCAACCTGCAGTGAGCTAACTTTGTGGTGTAAGGCCTACTAGCAGTGTCTGTCTGCGCCACTTAATACAGCTGTTCTCCTCTTAAAAAAAAAAAAAAAAGGCTGATTTTCAGCCTGTCAGAATGATAAAACTGCATTGGGGCCACAAGTTTCGTTGTGGTCTACAAACTGATTCTTCCGCTCCAAGGTGTTCTCCTGGTTGCCTTTCCTGAGCTTCAATCTTCAGGCTCTTGTTAAATAGTTTTTTAATGGAACAACTGCAGTGGGGCTACTAGTTGGGTTGGGGCCTACTAACAGTGTCTGCCGCTCCAAGGTGTTCTCCTGGTTGCCTTTCCTGAGCTTCAATCTTCAGGCTCTTGTTAAATAGTTTTTTAATGGAACAACTGCAGTGGGGCTACTAGTTTGGTTGGGGCCTACTAACAGTGTCTGCCGCTCAAAGGTGTTCTCCTGGTTGCCTTTCCTGAGCTTCAATCTTCAGGCTCTTGTTAAATAGTTTTTTAATGGAACAACTGCAGTGGGGCTACTAGTTTGGTTGGGGCCTACTAACAGTGTCTGCCGCTCAAAGGTGTTCTGGTTGCCTTTCCTGAGCTTCAATGTTCAGGCTCTTGTTAAATAGTTTTTTTAATGGAACAACTGCAGTGGGGCTACTAGTTTGGTTGGGGCCTCCTAACAGTGTCTTCCACTCCAAGGTGTTCTCCTGGTTGCCTTTCCTGAGCTTCATTCTTCATGCTCTTGTTAAATAGTTTTTTAATTGAACAACTGCAGTGGGGCTACTAGTTTGGTTGGGGCCTACTACCAGTGTCTGCCGCTCCAAGGTGTTCTCCTGGTTGCCTTTCCTGAGCTTCAATCTTCAGGCTCTTGTTAAATAGTTTTTTAATCGAACAACTGCAGTGGGGCTACTAGTTGGGTTGGGGCCTACTAACAGTGTCTGCCGCTCCAAGGTGTTCTCCTAGTTGCCTTTCCTGAGCTTCAATCTTCAGGCTCTTGTTGAATAGTTTTTTAATGGAACAACTGCAGTGGGGCTACTAGTTTGGTTGGGGCCTACTACCAGTGTCTGCCGCTCCAAGGTGTTCTCCTGGTTGCCTTTCCTGAGCTTCAATCTTCAGGCCCTTGTTAAATAGTTTTTTAATGGAACAACTGCAGTGGGGCTACTTGTTGGGTTGGGGCCTACTAACAGTGTCTGCCGCTCCAATGTGTTCTCCTGGTTGCCTTTCCTGAGCTTCAATCTTCAGGCTCTTGTTAAATTGTTTTTTAATGGAACAACTGCAGTGGGGCTACTAGTTGGGTTGGGGCCTATTACCAGTGTCTGCCACTCCAAGGTGTTCTCCTGGTTGCCTTTCCTGAGCTTCAATCTTCAGGCTCTTGTTAAACAGTTTTTTAATGGAATAACTGCAGTGGGGCTACTAGTTTGGTTGGGGCCTACTACCAGTGTCTGCCGCTCCAAGGTGTTCTCCTGGTTGCCTTTCCTGAGCTTCAATCTTCAGGCTCTTGTTAAATAGTTTTTTAACCCCTTCCCGACCTTTGACGCAGCGTATGCGTCATGAAAACCTGTGCCATTCCGACCTTTGACGCAGCATATGCGTCATGGCCGGATTGGGCTCCTGCAGGCCGGGTGAAAGGGTTAACAGTAATTTCACCCGGCCTGCAGGGACAGGAGGAGTTGTACTTTAGCCGAGGGGGGGTGGCTTCACCCCCCGTGGCTACGATCGCTCTGATTGGCTGTTGAAAGTGAAACTGCCAATCAGAGCGATTTGTAATATTTCACCTAAAAAACTGGTGAAATATTACAATCCAGCCATGGCCGATGCTGCAATATCATCGGCCATGGCTGGAAACACTGGTCTGCACCCCCCCCACCCCACCGATCGCCCCCCCAGCCCTCCGATCTGTGGTCTGCTCCCCTCCGTCCTGTGCTCCTCTCCCCCGTCCTCCTGTCCACTCCCCCGTGCTCCAATCCCACCCCCGTGCTCCAATCCCACCCCCTGCACTCCGATCCACCCCCCAGCACTGCGATCCACCCCCAGCACTGCGATCCACCCCCCGCACTGCGATCCACCCCCCCGCACTGCGATCCACCCCCCCATGCTCCCCCCCACCCCATCATACTTACCGATCCTCCCGGGGTCCGTCCGTGTTCTTTCCTGGGCGCCCCCATCCTCCAAAATGGCGGGCGCATGCGCAGTGCGCCCGCCGAATCTGCCGGCCGGCAGATTCGTTTCAAGTGCATTTTGATCACTGTGATAAAACCTCACAGTGATCAAAATAAAAAAAATACTAAATTACCCCCCCCCTTTTTCACCCCCATAGGTAGGGACAATAATAAAATAAAGAATTTTTTTTTTCTTCCACTAAGATTAGGGTTGGGGTTAGGGCTAGGGTTAGGGTTAGGGCTAGGGTTAGGGTTAGGGCTAGGGCTAGGGTTAGGGTTAGGGTTAGGGCTAGGAATAGGGCTAGGGTTAGGGTTAGGGCTAGGGTTAGGGTTAGGGCTAGGGCTAGGGCTAGGGTTAGGGTTAGGGCTAGGGTTAGGGTTTCGATATGTGCACACGTATTCTGGTCCTCTGCGGATTTTTCCGCAGCGGATTTGATAAATCCGCAGTGCTAATCTGCTGCGGATTTATTGCGGATTTACCACGGTTTTTCTGCGCATTTCACTGCGGTTTTACAACTGCGCTTTACTATTGGAGCAGTTGTAAAACAGCTGCGGAATCCGCAGAAAGACGTGACATGCTGCAAAATGTTAACCGCTGCGTTTCCGTGCAGTTTTTCCGCAGCATGTGTACAGCGATTTTTGTTTCCTATAGGTTTACATTGAACTGTAAACTCATGGGAAACTGCTGCGGATCCGCAGCGTTTTCCGCATCGTGTGCACATACCTTTAGAATTAGGCTTTGTGCACACGGTGCGGATTTGGCTGCGGATCCGCAGCGGATTGGCCGCTGAGAATTCGCAGCAGTGTTCCATCAGGTTTACAGTACCAAGTAAACCTATGGAAAACCAAATTCGCTGTGCCCATGGTGCGGAAAATACCGCGCGGAAACGCTGCGTTGTATTTTCCGCAGCATGTCAATTCTTTGTGCGGATTCCGCAGCGTTTTACACCTGTTCCTCAATAGGGATCCGCAGGTGAAATCCGCACAAAAAACTCTGGAAATCCGCGGTAACTCCACAGGTAAAACGCAGTGCCTTTTACCCACAGATTTTTCAAAAATGGTGCGGAAAAATCTCACACGAATCCGCAACGTGGGCACATAGCCTTAGGGTTAGGGTTGGAATTAGGGTTGTGGTTAGGGTTGTGATTAGGGTTATGGCTACAGTTGAAATTAGGGTTAGGGGTATGTTGGGGTTAGTGTTGGAGGTAGAATTGAGGGGTTTCCACTGTTTAGGCACATCAGGGGTCTCCAAACGCAACATGGCGCCACCATTGATTCCAGCCAATCTTGTATTCAAAAAGTCAAATGGTGCTCCCTCACTTCCGAGCCCCGACATGTGCCCAATCAGTAGTTTACCCCCACATATGGGGTACCAGCATACTCAGGACAAACTGCGCAACAATTATTGGGGTCTGATTTCTCCTGTTACCCTTGTGAAAATAAAAAATTGCTTGCTAAAACATCATTTTTGAGGAAAGAAAAATGATTTTTTATTTTCACGGTTCTGCGTTGTAAACGTCTGTGAAGCACTTGGGGGTTCAAAGTGCTCACCTCATATCTAGATAAGTTCCTTGGGGGGTCTTGTTTCCAAAATGCGGTCACTTGTGGGGGGTTTCTACTGTTTAGGCACACCAGGGGCTCTGCAAACGCAACGTGACGCCCGCAGACCATTCCATCAAAGTCTGCATTTCAAAAGTCACTACTTCCCTTCTGAGCCCCGACGTGTGCCCAAACAGTGGTTTACCCCCACATTTGGGGTATCAGCATACTCAGGAGAAACTGGACAACAACTTTTGGGGTCCAATTTCTCCTGTAACCCTTGGGAATATTAAAAATTCTGGGCTAAAAATTCGTTTTGAGGAAAGAAAACGTATTTATTATTTTCACGGCTCTGCGTTATAAACTTCTGTGAAGCACTTGGGGGTTCAAAGTGCTCACCACACATCTAGATAAGTTCCTTTCGAAGTCTAGTTTCTAAAATGGGGTCACTTGTGAGAGGTTTCTACTATTTAACCACATCAGGGTCTCTGCAAACGCAACGTGACGCCCACAGAGCATTCCATCAAAGTCTGCATTTCAAAACGTCACTACTTCACTTCCGAGCCCCGGGATGTGCCCAAACAGTGGTTTACCCCCACATATGGGGTATCTCCGTACTTAGAAGAAACTGGACAACAACTTTTGGGGTCAAATTTCTCCTGTTACCCTTGGGAAAATAAAAAATTGCGGGCTAAAAAATCATTTTTGAGAAAATAATTTTTTATTTTTATTTTCATGGTTCTTTGTTATAAACTTCTGTGAAGCACTTGGGGGTTCAAAGTCCTCACCACACATCTAGATTAGTTCCTTTGGGTGTCTAGTTTCCAAAATGGGGTCATTTGTGGGGGATCTGCAATGTTTAGGCACACAGGGGCTCTCCAAACGCGACATGGTGTCCGCTAATGATTGGAGCTAATTTTCCATTTAAAAAGCCAAATGGCGTGCCTTCCCTTCCGAGCCCTGCCGTGCACCAAAACAGTGGTTTACCATGGGGTATCAGCGAACTCAGGACAAACTGGACAACAACATTTGGGGTCCAATTTCTCCTATTACCCTTGGCAAAATAGGAAATTCCAGGCTAAAAATAACTTTTGATGAAAGAAAAATTATTTTTTATTTTCATGGCTCTGCGTTATAAACTTCTGTGAAGCACCTGGGGGTTTAAAGTACTCAATATGCATGTAGATAAGTTCCTTGGGGGGTCTAGTTTCCAAAATGGGGTCACTTGTGGGGGAGCTCCAATGTTTAGGCACACAGGGGCTCTCCAAATGCGACATGGTGTCCGCTAACAATTGGAGCTAATTTTCCATTCAAAAAGTCAAATGGCGCGCCTTCCCTTCCGAGCCCTGCCGTGTGCCCAAACAGTGGTATATCCCCACAAGTGAGGTATCAGCGTACTCGGGAGAAATTGCCCAACAATTTTTACGATCCATTTTATCCTATTGCCCATGTGAAAATGAAAAAATTGAGGTGAAAAGAAATTTTTTGTGAAAAAAAAGTACTTTTTTTATTTTTGCGGATCAATTTGTGAAGCACCTGAGGGTTTAAAGCGCTCACTATGCATCTGAATAAGTTCCTTGGGGGGTCCAGTTTCCAAAATGGGGTCACTTGTGGGGGAGCTCCAATGTTTAGGCACACAGGGGCTCTCCAAACGTGACATGGTGTCCGCTAACGATGGAGATAATTTTTCATTCAAAAAGTCAAATGGCGCTCCTTCCCTTCCGAACCTTACCATGTGCCCAAACAGTGGTTTACCCCCACATGTGAGGTATCGGTGTACTCAGGAGAAATTGCCCAACAAATTTTAGGTTCCATTTTATCCTGTTGCCCATGTGAAAATGAAAAAATTGAGGCTAAAAGAATTTTTTTGTGAAAAAAAAGTACTTTTTCATTTTTACGGATCAATTTGTGAAGCACCTGAGGGTTTAAAGTGCTCACTATGCATCTAGATAAGTTCCTTGGGGCATCTAGTTTCCAAAATGGGTTCAGTTGTGGGGGAGCTCCAATTTTTAGGCACACGGGGACTCTCCAAACACGACATGGTGTCCGCTAAAGAGTGCAACCAATTTTTCATTCAAAAAGTCAAATGGCGCTCCTTCCCTTCCAAGCCCTGCCGTGTGCCCAAACAGTGGTTTACCCCCACATCTGAGGTATCAGCGTACTCAGGACAAATTGGACAACAACTTTCGTGGTTCAGTTTCTCTTTTTTACCATTGGGAAAAAAAAATTGTTGCTAAAAGATCATTTTTGTGACTAAAAAGTTAAATGTTCATTTTTTCCTTCCATGTTGCTTCTGCTGCTGTGAAGCACCTGAAGGGTTAATAAACTTCTTGAATGTGGTTTTGTGCACCTTGAGGGGTGCAGTTTTTAGAATGGTGTCACTTTTGGGTATTTTCAGCCATATAGACCCCTCAAACTGACTTCAAATATGAGGTGGTCCCTAAAAAAATGGTTTTGTAAATTTCGTTGTAAAAATGAGAAATCGCTGGTCAAATTTTAATCCTTATAACTTCCTAGCAAAAAAAATTTTGTTTCCAAAATTGTGCTGATGTAAAGTAGACATGTGGGAAATGTTATTTATTAACTATTTTGTGTCAAATAACTCTAGTTTAACAGAATAAAAATTCAAAATGTGAAAATTGTGAAATTTTAAAAATGTTCGCCAAATTTCCGTTTTTATCACAAATAAACGCAGAATTTATTGACCTAAATTTACCACTAACATGAAGCCCTATATGTCACGAAAAAACAATCTCAGAACTGCTAGGATCCGTTGAAGCGTTCCTGAGTTATTACCTCATAAAGGGACAGAGGTCAGAATTGCAAAAAACGGCCAGGTCATTAAGGTCAAAATAGGCTGGGTCATGAAGGGGTTAATTGTTGTGAATTCTGTTATTGAACTCCCTCCTGTGGTCATGAATGGTACTTCGGCGAGTTCTGTCCATGGACTCCCTCTGGTGGCTGTGAGTGGAGTTGCTGGTTCTGAGGTTCCTTCCACAGGTGACCTAGGTTATTCTTAGGCTGGCTTCTCTATTTAACTCCACTCTGATCGTTACTCCATGCCAGCTGTCAATGTTCCTGTACTGGTTCAGTTCGCTCTTGGGTCTTTCTGGTGACCTGTCTCTTCCTGCAAGAAGCTAAGTCCACGATTGTTATTTTCTGTTCATTGTTTTCTTGTCCAGCTTGCTTTCATGATTTTGCTTTGCTAGCTGGAAGCTCTGGGATGCAAAGTGGCACCTCTGCACCGTGAGTCGGTGCGGGGGTCTTTTTGCACACTCTGCGTGGTCTTTTGTAGTTTTTTGTGCTGACCGCAAAGATACCTTTCCTATCCTCTGTCTGTTTAGTTAGTCTGGCCTCCCTTTGCTAAAACCTGTTTAATTTCTGTGTTTGTGACTTTCATCTTAACTCACAGTTAATATTTGTGGGGGGCTGCCTTTTCCTTTGGGGAAATTTCTCTGAGGCAAGGTAGGCTTTATTTTCTATCTCCAGGGCTAGCTAGTTCTTAGGCTGTGTCGAGGCGTCTAGGCCATGTCAGGTACGCTCCACGGCTATTTCTAGTGTGGGTGATAGGATTAGGGATTGCGGTCAGCAGAGTTCCCACTTCCCAGAGCTTGTCCTGTATCGGTTTAACCATCAGGTCATTTCGGGTGCTCCTAACCACCATGTCCATAACAGTTAATGGAACAACTGCAGTGGGGCTACTTGTTGGGTTGGGGCCTACTAACAGTGTCTGCCGCTCCAAGGTGTTCTCCTGGTTGCCTTTCCTGAGCTTCAATGTTCAGGCTCTTGTTAAATTGTTTTTTAATCGAACAACTGCAGTGGGGCTACTAGTTGGGTTGGGGCCTACTAACAGTGTTTGCTGATTCATGGTGTTCTCCTGGTTGCCTTTCCTGAGCTTCAATGTTCAGGCTCTTGTTAAATAGTTTTTTAATGGAACAACTGCAGTGGGGCTACTAGTTGGGTTGGGGCCTACTACCAGTGTCTGCCGCTCCAATTTGTTCTCCTGGTTGCCTTTGCTGAGCTTCAATCTTCAGGCTCTTGTTAAATAGTTTTTAATGGAACAATTGCAGTGGGGCTACTACTTGGGTTGGGGCCTACTACCAGTGTATGCCGCTCCAAGGTGTTCTCCTGGTTGCCTTTCCTGAGCTTCAATCTTCAGGCTCTTGTTAAATAGTTTTTTAATGGAACAACTGCAGTGGGGCTAGTACTTGGGTTGGGGCCTACTAACAGTGTCTGCCGCTCCAAGGTGTTGTCCTGGTTGCCTTTCCTGAGCTTCAATCTTCAGGCTCTCGTTAAATAGTTTTTAATGGAACAATTGCAGTGGGGCTAGTACTTGGGTTGGGGCCTACTACCAATGTCTGCCGCTCCAAGGTGTTGTACTGGTTGCCTTTCCTGAGCTTCAATCTTCAGGCTCTTGTTAAATAGTTGTTAAATGGAACAACTGCATTTGGCCTACTAGTTGGGTTGGAGCCTACTAACGGTGTATGCCGCTCCGTGCTGTTCTCCTGGTTTACTGTCCTGTAGTGTTGAGCGATACCGTCCGATACTTGAAAGTATCGGTATCGGATAGTATCGGCCGATACCCGAAAAGTATCGGATATCGCCGATACCGATATCCGATACCAATACAAGTCAATGGGACATCAAGTATCGAAAGGTATTCTCATGGTTCCCAGGGTCTGAAGGAGAGGAAACTCTCCTTCAGGCCCTGGGATCCATAGGGATGTGTAAAATAAAGAATTAAAATAAAAAATATTGATATGCTCACCTCTCCGGCGGCCCCTGCACATCACGCTGGTAACCGGCCGGCTTCTTTGTATAAAATGAGCGCCTTCAGGACCTGCGAATGACGTCGCGGCTTCTGATTGGTCGCGTGCCGCCCATGTGACCGGCACGCGACCAATCAGAAGCCGCGACGTCATTCGCAGGTCCTTAATTCCTAGAATTAGGAGTTTTGTGAATGAGAATGACGTCGCGGCTTCTGATTGGTCGCGTGCCGGTCACATGGGCGGCACGCGACCAATCAGAAGCCGCGATGTCATTCGCAGGTCCTGAAGGCGCTCATTTTAAACAAAGAAGCCGGCCGGTTAGCAGCGTGATGTCCAGGGGCCGCCGGAGAGGTGAGCATATCAATATTTTTTATTTTAATTCTTTATTTTACACATCCCTATTGATCCGATACCGATACCCGATACCACAAAAGTATCGGATCTCGGTATCGGAATTCCGATACCGCAAGTATCGGCCGATACCCGATACTTGCGGTATCGGAATGCTCAACACTACTGTCCTGAAATTCCATTTCCAGGCTCTCGTTAAGTAGTTGTTGAAACAACACTGCTTTAGGCCTACAAGTTGGGTCTGGGTTGTACAGACGGTGTCTGCCGCTCCAAGGTGTTCTCCAGGTTGCCTCTCCCTAGCTTCTATCTTGAAGCTCTTGTTAAGTAGTTGTTGAAACAACACTGCATTAGGCCTACAAGTTGGGTCTGGGTTCTACAAAGGGTGTCTTCCGCTCCAAGGTGTTCTCCAGGTTGCCTTTCCCTAGCTTCTATCTTCAGGCTCTCGTTAAATTGTTTTTAATATAACACTGCATTTGGCCTACTTGTTTTGTTGGCCCTACCAACGGTGTCTGCCGCTCCTTGATGTTCTCCTACACTAAACAAACCAGTGCCACCTGTTTATTTCTGTTACCAATTTTGAACTGCATTTAGCCTACTTACTGATTTGGGCCTACTCACTGTGTCAGCCTCTCATTACAGTTGTACTCCACTGAACAAAGCAATGCCCCCTGGTTAGTCCTGTTACCAATTTTGAACTGCATTTAGCCCACTTTATTCTTTGGGCCTATATCTGTGTTTCCTCCTCATCCTGCCCATTGCCCAGCCAGTGATAGATGAGTCTGCTGGTACATTGACCCAGAATGCTACATTCCCCGTGCACGCTACACAGCAAGAATGTGACCCTGTTGAAAGTCAGGTTCCCCTTCCCGCATACCATACCACCTTACACGGGGACAAAGAGGAAGGTGCAGATGAAAGTGCAGGTTCCTTCATCAGGTGGGGGGGAATACTCGTTGGCGACGTCACTGGCACAGGGCCCCTCATAGTATGCAAAAAATGTTGCTGCCGGTGGGAGGCGCCCCCACATGGCAAACACACCGCCATTCTTTGAGGGGCCCTGTGCCAGTGCCAATGCCAACGAGTGGGCCCCCCCTGCTTGCTCAGGATCACAGCACTTGCAAAGCTTAAATACTAACCTCTCCCTGCTCCACTGCCGTGAGGTGGTCCAGATTACCTGGGCCCACTAAATACTTGAACCAGCCCTACCCCCCACAACTTTAGCCAAATGACCCCCAATTTCCAATGCCTTACTATTATAATAGGGTAAATTAATATTGACAAGTTTCAGTAACAAGAATGGAAGTTTTTGCCATTAAAATGGGCACTGTACGTGTTTTCCTGGCTTCCACTCACTGCTGACTATGCTTCCCCATTGACTTGCATTGGGTTTCGTGTTTCGGTCGATCCCCGACTTTTCGCGATAATTGGCCGATTTCACTCGACTCGACTTTTGAGATAGTCGAGTTTCGCAAAACCCGACTCGACCCTAAAAAACTAAAAGTCGCTCAACCCTACTGTTGGCAGCTTATATCGCGGAAAGTGCAGGAAGCCTGTTGCCTAGAGCTCACATGGGATTTTGTAGAGAAGAACTTGTGTGGAGGCTTTAGAATTTGGTGCCATGGTCAGGGGCCTAATGGCTAGTTTGCGGCTGTCCTGAAAGCTTATATAAGGGAAATAGGGCTGAATATGCGTAAATTTCCATTCATTCCATAGGTTCTTGAGACACAGATGATTGTGGTGAGCACTGCACTCGAGCTCTCCCACTATCATATTACACAAGGGAAATGTATTTACTGCAGGCGTGTAAGTGACCCTCTACAGCTGTCAGTAATAGAGGCGGGACCTGTTTTGGATAATAACGTGATCACAGCTGTTACAAATTAAAAGAAAATTAGTTTATTACAGTAAGAGTTTGCTCACGCAACCATATAATATGGCCGAGAACTATCTAATGTTTTATCAGATAGCACTAGGCCCGATGTTATGCAACAAGGTGGCCTGGGGTGGTAGTCTCAGCCGAGACAACTAAGCCACAGTCAGTATACACTCCCGTACATTGTACAGAGATAGGCAGCACAAACGCATTCCAGACACAGGTGCACTCCAACAGGGAAACAATTTAATAAAAGGAAATGAATAAAGTACGAACACTGGCTTCCTTCTGCCCTCTCCCTAGCTTTGTCCACGGCCATACCCACAACAGCCACGGCGACTGAAAGAGGCAGTAGTCCTTACACTGGAATCTGGATTCTTTTAGTCCCTTTGGCGGGGCCCTTAAGTACTCCTGGGCCCTTGTTACTGTCCTTAAGTTCAGGGCAACAGATTCTATTCCCTCCTGGGGTCTGGCCATGCTCCGGCTGTTGCTAAGCTTCTGCCCTGGGCAAACATGTCCAGGATCTCTGAACTCAAGCAGGAACTTCCAGCTCCCTTGAGGCTGCAAGTCCAGCCCAAAAAGTTAACCAGTTCCTTTCCCTAAGCTAACATACCTGGCAGCACATCAAAACAGGGCAAACATAGACACATTGCAAACATTACAGTAAAACATTAATACACATAATACAAGGGCATGGGATAAGAGAGCATCACATAGGAGAGAGAGGGGAAGCAATGAGGTTCTTCGCCACCTCCTTACAGTTATACCATGGGGCAGAGCAGATCTGTAATTTTTTTTTCTCATTCTAATTCGGCATGAGAAAAGAAAAATCTCAGCAATGCCAACTGGTCACCTCCTGAAGGGCATCAACAAGAATGTTTGTGAAGTGACCAAATAAAGTACATTATCATCCTTCAGCTTGGTACAGCTGGACGTGGCTCTTCTTTAGCACATGATGTTCACGAAGGAGCAGAAAAGCATTTTTTTTACTAAGCAGATATTCTATTTCTTGTTTAAATTGTTTTATTGAAAATGTTCTAATTATTATACAAAATGGAGTTAAACAACATGAAGGAAAAATATGGGGAAACTGGAAAATGAAGGAAAATGGGAGAAGGAACTATTGCAAAGCAATAACAATTATTCTATCTCTGATACATGTACAAAGAGATATTAAGATCAAGGGTAAGACAATGTAATTTTCATTTCTTTCACAATATCTCACCATTATGATAGTTTCATTATCACATATGTAAGCTAGCTATGTTCCTGATCAGAACTGCTAAAAGGAATTTCAGGGCCCCATACTGGCAAAATTTTCAGGTTCCTTTGAGGCTCCAGGCTCCACCCCAGTTATGCCTCCAACCGTCGAACTTTCCACAGTCCCACCGCCCACACTTGAAAAAACTCTTCTGCCCCCCCGTTCAAACCAATTACACTGTAACAGTTCCCATGGAACAATATCACATACATAACCATCAGATTTTGTTTTGACCAACAGATTTTTTTAAGCCTGCCACCACGACAAGGTAGACTCTTTTGGCAGGGCCCTACTCTACTCTACTCTAACCTATTAAACATTTCTTAAAATATCCAATACTCTTTTTAGGTATATTTTTCATTATTTTTCTTTAAGGGGATGTGCTACATACATTTTTAAAACTAAATTGAAATCAGATTATGATAATCTTTTTTATAATCTGTATTTCTGATTGCAGATTATTGAATTCTGTTTCCTGTACATTTATGAAAGCTGCTCTCTTGTCTGTTTGGAGATAAGGACGTTGGGCACATACATATATATATATACTGTATATATCATAAGACATTATAGGGAACTCTATTTCCTTGGGAGAGTTTTCTATTTATGTTCTTCTGTTTTAGCGGCATGCAGATGTCATTTTGGAGGAAGGGGGAAGAGGTGAGCTGTGACACTACATACTGTGAATGGTGAATTCTGTTATCTCTCATTGTAATCCTGCCTGTTATGATAATGAGGTGACTGCTAATAAGGGATCTCTTCTGGACATGTCAGTCTATTAGAAAAGCAGTTTCTGTTTATTATTTTATGATATAAGGGGTGACAAACTTTAAAGTAAATTCTTGCTTAACTTTAAACTATGATTAAAAGGATTGCCAATTTTCTGGTTATTGTTGAGGAATGTGTTTGAGATGTAGAGCTCTTATTAATATGGCCTTTCTTGAATTTCGGCACCAAATATGAAATATGAGAAATAGAAATATAGGCTATGCTGAATTTCTGCACTAAGTGCCTTTTAATCATCTCACAAACACAATGCTTAACAATAACCAGAGAGTGGTCAATGCCCAAAACATAAAAGCTTCATAACACATTCCCACTAAATATTTTGCTAACTAAATCTATTTTTCATAAGAGTCATTTAGTTTAAATCCTTTGGTCAATTGCATAATGTGAAAAATTGCAGTGCCAATAACAAAAGAGAAGACAACCAAAAAAATGATTGTGTTGTGGAGAAATGCTATATACTGTCTGTATGTTAAAGATTTCTTCCAGGCTTCCATAATATTTTTCAACAACAGGACCATTAACATGAGGCACACAGTTAGGACTAGCTTAACATTTCTATTACCTGTATGCCCATATTAATAGGTCATATACATCTCAGCTGCGACCGATTCCCTTTAAAGCATAAACACACATATAGTAATTCTTATCTATCTAATAGGATGACGACAGCTGTCCAGACCTGCATCCCACCACAAGTAACAGTCCAGGAGTAATCCCTGGCCCAGAGTATGAAATCATACTCAGTGGGTCACCACAAATCAAGAGGCTACGCCCCTCCATTTGCTCTAGGGGCACCTACTCAACTAAGAGTGCTACTCAAACTGTTGGGGTGCAGCTGTGGGACCCTTTTTTCATAGATGATGTCCTCCACCCAAGTCTCAAAAAGCTGAAAGGGTCTTCAGGAGAGGTGGGTAGTTGAGCTAGGCTATCAGACGGTCACCTCTGTAGCTGTAGTCATCCTTCCTATGGTTACATTCAGGGGTGGACAGGGGCGTACATGTTATTGTTGCAACTTGTGCAACTGAACACGGGCCATGAGGTAAAGGGACCCATTTCCACATCCAAAGCAGATGATATTGTGCTTAATGATGAGTTAGTGGGCTGCAAAGGGCTCATATATTGTTCTTGCATATAGATCCTCTTCTGTCTGTGTCTGCCAGTAGCTCCAATGTATAATTAATTTCCTGCAATGAGAATCACATCACATTGGTAATTTCCAGACAATCAAGCTCAATACAATCAATCCTATCACTACCATTATGGGCTTTAGCAAAGTTGACAATATATTGTTTAACCTAACTCTGATAAACCCCATCCAGAAAAAGGGATTCCATCCCTCCTTGGATATATCTCTAGCTTTTTTATTGCAGCTCCTTTACTTTATCCATGTTTCTCTATTGAATCATGTGCATCTTCAATCTAGGAGCAGCATTCTTCACCTATAACAGCAAAGGTGCCCCTTTCAATTGCTAACAGGTAGTCAAGAACCATTCTCTTCTGAAGGGCCACCATCCCTATTTGGTGACTTCAGAAGTAGAAGCTAATGGGGGCAAAACCAACAACCAAAACATTTGGTGAAATGACAAATAAGAGCTAATGTGGGTGGAGCCAACAACCACCACAATCCTTGACATCATATGACGCATCTAATGGGGGCAGAATCAACAATCCCAACACTCTAAGACAGGGGTGGGGAATCTTTTTTCTGCGAAGGGCGATTTGGATATTTATACCATCCTTGGGGGCCGTACAAAGTCCGCCCACAAAGTACATCCTGACTATGGCATTGGTATCAGGACGTAATCTTTCATTGCATGCCCTTCAGTGTTCAGTGGTGAACACTGCGTGTGTGCTAACAGAGCAAGAAGAAAATAATGAGCTTGTGGCAATCAAAATACAGCTCCTTGCCCAAGAACGCGGTCCCTGAGAATCAGCTTGGAGCCTGATAAAAGGCCATCGAGGGCCGTAAATGGCCCTGGGGCCTGAGGTTCCCCACCCCTGCTCTAAGACATAACAAGCAACAGCTAATGTGGGCCGAGCCAACAACCACCACATTCCGTGACCTTACAAGTGTGGGCTGTTACTGCTGGCTTCCACTGAAGTGCATTGCCCAATATACTAGGCATCAAGCAATATGAATCCTACCAATATGGGGGAATATTTGAATAGTTTCAGTACCTATGGTGCTAATATATATATACATCGGTGTTGTACAAGAATTTCCCGATAATTATCTCCAGGTTACATGTGTTCGTTTTACAGGATATAACTATAATCTCCCAGATTTGCATGATTCTATAACAATTCATGGCCTAAAAGTCAAGAAGTCGTCATGTTCCAGTTATGGCTTCGGGGATTCTCTCAATTTTAACTAATCTATGGACCTGATGAGCAAGAAAGTCAGAAACCAATAAAATGTGATGGATAATCGGGAAGTCATTGTCATTTCTGTACTTGAAGATAAATCCTGTCACATCTCCCTTTACTATTGAAAGAAATGCTGTCAAACTTGGACATCACCTAATCTGAGGGGTTCACTCTTTGTTTTGGAGGTGCTTGTATTATATAGTATACAGACTACTTAATGAATAAAAATTAAATGAGAAATAGATGATAGAAGAGAATGAAGGACACAACAAGAGATGACATAGAGACGACTTACCTCTCTCTCTCCGCTGTCTGCAACTGTCAAATGGAATGTTGGCTCTGCGGCTCCTTACACAATGTGTGTGATGTCATAATGCAAGGGGGCGGAGCCAGAAACCACAACATTCCGTGACATCATCAACAGGAGCAGCAGTTGTTATATAAAGGGACCAGTCCACACAAGCAATTCATTACCATATAACTGAAATGAACTCTAATATTATCCACCTTGACCTCTTAAAACTGTTATACAATGTCATTATTGCTATAAAATGTAATTCCGGAGTAGTTTCTACTGATTTGAACAGTGATAAATCGACAATAATAACCCATTTATCCCAGTATTACACAAGATTAGATTATATGGATGGTTGGATGGGGAGGTGGACATACTACTGTAGGATAAATGGCCAGTGAATAGGAGAGGACACTATAACCAATGTTACTATAAGTTCCGGGGTTGGACAATTAATTTTCCCAAGGGGCTACATGACAGACAGTGACTGATGTGGAGGGGGGAACCAATAGGCGGAAATTAATTCTGAAATATATATATATATATATATTCCACTGGCGTAAGACACAAGGTTCTTTGGGGATTCTAGCTGCCTGTTTGGGTGACAACAACCACCTGTTGTCGAGAAGTAAAAATTAGAATAAAAATAGTTAAAGTTCAAAACGGCACTCAGACACCAGTCGTTATGCCACTAGTATTAAAGCTAGTCCGCAAGAAAAAAGAACGTATGTCCTCACATAGAAGTATTCCAAGGGCCAGTATACAGGAAAATACCGCTCTCGGAACCACTCTGTGGGAAAGAATATTTTGACATTAATTCTGCTCAATATTAATATTTACATGATAATTACAATTATTATTTTATATTAAGAATTATTGCATAACTTAATATTGAGCAGAATTATGCATGCTGACACCCCCTTCATACCATATGAGCCCATGCACAGCATGCGGGTCCAATAATCTGACACATACCACCCTGTGCTGCTGTTAAGTAGTCCAGTACTACAGTGTGTTGATTAGTGACTATGATAAGCTGGTTTTGGACAGCGACAGTAGTATTAAGTATATCCAATATATCCCCAAATTTAATCATCTAGATAGTCTGTAGCCCTAAGCAATTTATCCCACATTTGTGTAATCATAGGGTAAATGAAAATAGAACTGACAATTTTATTGGCTATACCCATCTGTACTACTAATCTTTCATGATATTGTACAAACTTATTATTCAAGGATATTGGAGAATTTAGGCTGTCCCATGCGGTTACCAATATTATTAAATGGAAATACGAAAAACTAAAACATTATGTCCCCTTATTTGCTACTAGTCTGCTTGACCAGCTTGCAGTGCGATACGTGGATCCACGTCGGCCTTCCTTCCAGCTTTACTGACATAGGAGTAATGAGGAGGACTTGGTAGGGACCATCATACAAGGGTTCTAGTCCATGTTTTCTGACAGCTTTTTACGACCATAAAACCACAAGGCTTCAAATTGTGACAAGTGTCGGTTTCTGCTGAATCTGGAAGGGAAGAAGAAACTAAAATATGGGTGTTAGCAACATTTTTACTAAGCTGAATAAAATATTGAACAGCACGGTCAGTTTCTTCTGATAACTACTGAGGCTTGAAATTTGAAACTGAGAACCTAGCACCAAACAATATCTCATATGGGGACAGGCTATGTTTTGCAATAGGGGTAGTACGAATGTGTAAGAGCCCTGGCTATGGAGCCGTAGTCTCCTGCATCATTTTGGTCAATTGTCCCTTCAGTGTGCCATTCAGCCTCCCAACTTTCCCACTAGATTGTGGATGATATGGAGTATGGAGGGCCACAGTAGATCCAAGCATTGTCAGAACCTCCTGATACACATGAGAAGAAAAGTCCGGGCCTTGGTCACTTTCATCAACTTCTGGAACACCATATCTGCATATAACTTCCATCACCAGTTTCTTTGCTGTGGTTTTTGCAGTCATATTGGTAACAGGGAATGTTTCTGGCCAACTGGAGAACATGTCGACAACCACCAGACAATATTCATACCTTCCAGACTTAGGCAACGTGATGTGGTCCACCTGGAGCCTTTGGAAAGGATAGTCGGGCTTAGCAAGGTGCTTCAGGGGTACACGTTGAAGTTGACCGGGATTGCAGGTCTGACAGATATTACATGCACGGTTGAGTGCTGTCAGGACTGTAGAAATACCTGGAACCCAGTAGAATTTTTGTACCAGGGCAAGGGCCTGGTTTTTTTCCTCGATGTGTGGGCCCACGTGTCAATAGCAGGGTACATCCGCTTAGGGAAACACACAAGTTGGTCCTATTTCCAGAGACCATTTTCCATACATGCACCATCAGCTTCCACTGTTTCACTTCTTCCTTTGGAAACATTCTCTGCATCGTCATTAAGCGGTCTCGCGGGGTCCGGCAGAAAACCTCAGTCTGGCATAGATCATCAGGTTCCTGTAGAGTCAGTGTTTCTTGTAACTGTTTACGCTGAGAGCGTGTGGTCACCATAGCTGGTATGGGGGGTTCAACGGGTAGGAGAGCAGCAGCTTTTGCTTGCATATCCGCAAAGGTGTTACCAACAGTCTGTGGACTGTTCCATAGTACCATGCTCCTTAACTTTGATAATGGCCACCTGGGTAGGTAATTTGATTGAGTCCATGAGGGTTTTAACAGCTTCAGCATTCTTCACTGGAGTCCCGGCAGTAGTAACAAACCCTCGATTGGCCCATGGGGCTCCGAAATCATGAGCAATACCAAATGCATACTGTGAGTCCGTGTATATATTAGCCCGCCTGTCTTTGGCCAGAACACATGCAGTAGACAGAGCCTGAAGTTCTGCTTCTTGTGCTGACAGTGAGGGAGGGAGTGCAGCTCCGTGCACTACAGTGTCTTCCGTAGTAACAGTGTATCCGGTGTGGAATCTGCCAAAATCATCAGCATATCTTGAACCGTCTTTCAGGGCATTGTAGAGAGGTTGCATTATGCGGGATGCATCCGGTATTCACTGACAACAATAAGTACATAGTCCAAGAAAATGCTGGAGTGTAGTCTCATCTTTTGGAAAAGGAAGGGAGCTGACTGCTATTTTTCTTTCTTCTGTGAGGTGTCTGGCACCCTGAAGGAGACAGTGACCCAAAAATATCACTTGACCAAGGCAGAACCAAAGTTTCGAGGCCGAAACCCGACAGTTCAGATCTGCCAGATACTTGAGGAGGCTAACAGTGGCAACAATGGCTTCCTGCTCTGTCCATACACACAAGAAAAGATAATTCACATACTTAAGCAGTGTGACATAGGGGTAATTTAACTGCCAGGGTAAAATACATTGGCCCATATTTTTTGCAAACTGATTGGGACTGTTTTGGGCCCCTTGTGGCATAACTGTCCACGTCAATTGTCATCCCTGATAAGTGAATGCAAACAGAAACTGGCAATCTGGGTGTAAAGGAATGCTGAAGAAGGCATTGGCGAGGTCGATAACTGTGAACCAAGCAGCATCCTGAGATATCTGGGACAAGAGAGTATGTGGATTAGGCACCACCGGAGTTTCTAGAACAGTAGCTGCATTAACTGCCCGTAGATCTAGTACCAGCCGATACACAGGGGGTTGGCCGGGTGGGGTCTTTTTCTTAACGGGAAACAAGGGCGTGTTATATGGGGAAGCACAGGGTACCAGAGCACCATTATTGAGTAACGTTTGTATTTGACCCTTGAGGCCCCACTCCTGATCATGTTTTAAAGGGTTCTGATGGACTTTGGGAAAAGGGGCACCAGGTTTGAGAAACACTTTTACTGGTTCTACAGGCATTATTGGGGGTGTATCTGGGTCTATCAGGGCCATCATAACCGTGGAAAGGACGTGTAAAATACAGATCTCATTATGTTCATCTGCATAGGGGTTATATAACGTAAATACCATCTGACCATCATCTTGGAATTATATTCTGGAGCGGGACTGTGATAATAAATCTGCCCCCAGTAAATTTACCGGACATGAGGGAGAGATTACAAACTGAGCAGTAACTTCAGGAAAAGGTCCCAAGGTTTTGTGAGAGTATATTTATTGGGTCTGCCATCTACTCTAATTAAAACAAGCTCTTGATCTGAGAATTGACATGGCGGGGCTTGGGAGGTAGATTCCCAGACATAGGGTTAAAATGGATATTGGAGTATGGGACTGGATTTGTGTAAGGTGGGAGGAGGGCAGGAGCTGGAGTCTTGGCTACTGATAAGGAACCAGCTGCGTCCTTGCAGCTGTGGGGGGGGGGGGGGGCTGAGATTGGAGCAGAAATCGCTGCAGCTACTGATTTAACCCTTGATCTCACTGTTGATGCAGAGCGGGTTAAGTTCTTCTGAAAACTTTTGTACTACTTTTTTTTTCAATGCATCGTCTAGAATGGAAGTCTCAGTATCGGGTCTCATTGACATTGTTGCCTCTTTCAATTCAGATTTAAGGCCGGACATCAAAGCTACTGCAAAAAGGTGTGAATGGGCTTTATTATACAGTGAAAACCCCAAATCTTTAAGTACTACCATAAGACGCCCATAGAACTTCTCGGCAGTCTCCCCCTTGTCCTGTGTGACATCTGTGAGGGTGGTAGCTTGGTCCGCTAGTCTATCTTGTGCCCAAACCTTTAAAGCATTACAGAAATCAACATCACTCTCATAGGTTCCCCGTTCACATTATACATTATGCCACCCTCAATAACTGGAAAATACCCCTCTCCGGCCTTCACATGGAGTAAGTGTAACAGATCTCTCCGGGGAGTGGAATAAATCTCTCAATTCGCTGCTATTTGTCTTTAGAAGGCCGTGGGGAATATTTCTGAATCGGGTAAATAAAGTAGGAGGGGGTGGATACTCATAACCACTAGCAATACTAGGCATAGCAGGGACTGGTGCTGGCAGTGGCTGATAATAAGTGTCGTTAGCGTTTAGCAAGGGAAAGGTGGGGGCTACAACTCCGGGTCTTCTTGCTTCACAATTGTAACAGACCTGTCTCCACTGAGAATTAGTAACTCTGCATACATCACAAATCCACCAGGCAGGATCATAGGGTGGGGGCGCACTGAGTTTTGGCAACCCAGGATATATTGGAGCTTTGGGGTTAAGGGGCACAGAGCTTACAGTCGAGAGAAGAGGCTTGATTTCCTGGGGAGGGACCTTATCATCTAGCAGGGAGACCCCCTGTTCCAGATCATCATTTTTAATTGTTTGTCTTTCTAACACATTACCCTCAATCACTTTCTCAGTTCCTTCTTGCACCACAAACATCCAGTTTTTTGTCATAGTAATAGACAACTTTCCTTTTTCAACGTAACAAAAACAAATCAGAATTCACGTCCTCTGTTAATCCGTAATTAGCTATATATCAACCATTCAACTTGAAGCAGATGAATCTTTTACCAATCTTTCAATTACACTGATAACCAAACGATCTCTTACAAGTTTCCTTCTAAAATTAGGTGCCATTTTTAGCTTTAAACTTACAATATTTCTTTCTAATTCAATACAATATTGTTGTTTTAAACAAAATACAGATCTCCCAGCACATACTACACAAGGATAGAAAATTCAGAGAGGACGCAGCATTGTGCCCCCTCCATACCAGAGACACAGAACAGATAAGAACATTGCAGCATTCCTCAGCACAGGAAGGAAAAAACAATAACACAGCTGTTTGACTTTCCCCTCCCATCGGGTATCTTAAAAATCTACACACAGTAACGGAATACAGCGGTTCTCAGACTTAATTAATTTCTACAAAAACCTTCAACACACAATTCATATGAAAATCCAGACCACCTTAGAAAGACCAATGATTGAGAATATTTTCCTCATCTTTGGGCTAACAATATCAGATTCATCACACAAATTCAAAGTCTTCTCTTACTTCCATGGAAACATGATTCTCCTTTAGAACTAAATATCCTTACTTTAATTGTGCACAATTCCGAGCGGCCTTACGGTTTGTTTCACGGGTCTCTCTGTCCCCCACTGGGACAACCCAAAAACGTGGTACTCAGCGAAAGGAGGAGGGCGTCTTAAACTTCCCTCCGGACACCTCTGGATATATATACTGTATACTTCTATATATTCCTGAGGTACGTATCCTACCCAATCTTCGATCACCTCACCGCGCCTGATTCTAACAATGATCAGGAATTCAGGTCCAAGCGAGAACAATACAACGTGTATCCTTGGACTGCAAACACATACAGCCATACCTTGCTGATGGGTACTCAGCCATTGCGGGACCCATGCTGAATTTCTCGCTTGGACCTTTGTGCCTAGTAGCACATATATACTCCCCTGATGAGTCTCCTACATCGGTGATGAAACGCGTAGGGAGAAGAAGTTTATTTGTCCACATACATATTTGGTGGTTGTCCATAGCAGGGTCCATTTGGGGCCTGTCCTTGTAAGGACAGGAGTTACACAGGGGCTCCAGGGTAGATAGTACTTCTGTGCCCTAACCCACTTACTTTCCCCTGGACATTGACTCTCCATCGCCTCACCGGCTGAAGTATTGACCATATTGATGTGTCCGTCCTGAATGGTGAGACTGTTCCATTCTTTTATTTTTTGAGCACTGGTTATTTTGAGCACTTTATATATGTATTTGTGTTTGTTTATTGGGTTCGTTTATTTTAGATTCGTCTATTAAAAGCTAAGTTTTAATATTGGTAACCCTCCATAGCTCTTTGTATCTGTTTCCCCCAGAGGGCGTCATATAGTGTGGATTTGTCTACACGATTGCTTCTTTGTGCCTTACACTTGCTTCTAGAAGTGGCCCAGTTCATCACAATTGTAGCACTTCACCTTAACAAGGTCCACCCTTCCAGGGAACACCCTTTTTTGCCTGATCTTTCCCATTATTTGTTTATAGGCATTTTAATTATTACCTTCTGGAATTTCTTTTCCTCCACTTCTTGAACATTCCTTTGAAATGAACTAGCCAAACTCAGTGCTGGGACTGACTTCTCATGCCAATCAGCATGATCAAAAATGAATGAGTCTCCTTATTTAATCCAGGCACCAAGATGGCAATCAACATTTTTCCCATTCCTTGGTCCTTCAGGCTCGTTACTGTCTCCTCAACTGCCGGCCTAAATCTCTCAATGTAATCCTTAACTGTTTACTTCGCCTTTTGATGAATATTTGTCACCCTTACCCAGGACTGGGGAGCAAAAACCTCTCCCATTTTGCTTTGGATACTCCAATGCTTTTTGAGAGGAGTTTTCTTGCTGATTTGGGTTAGATGGCAGAATAAGTCTTGTGCAGATGGCAGAAGCATCAATCTGTCCAGCTATTGTTTTAATTTTCTGCAACAAGTCTCTCCATGTGGGGTTGTAACTGACTAATGTTATACAGCTCATTTGCAAACGCATATGGATTGCTCTGTGGTTTGGTGATCGATGAGAGAAATCCCTTCACTTTTTCAGGTGTCCACGGAACATGTTGGGTGATTCTCCTATCTGACCATTTATACAAGGCATAGATTGTTCTTTGACCGGATAGGCAGAGGCCTGAGGTGACAATTATATGTCATCCTGTCTATCTCTTTTTGTTTGCTTTTTGCAGGTGACCAGAAGTTATTCTTCCACTCCACAATAAACTCTCCTTCCCCCAGGAATATATATCTCTCACCATGTACCTGGGGTAGGATGGGATGAGTAAAATTCAGGGACTGCAGCCTTCATTTTTTTTTACAAGTTGGCAAAAAAGTGCCTAGAGCTCACATGGGATTTTGTAGAGAAGAACTTGTGTGGAGGCTTTAGAATTTGGTGCCATGGTCAGGGGCCTAATGGCTAGTTTGCGGCTGTCCTGAAAGCTTATACAACGGAGATAGGGCTGAATATGCGTAAATTTCCATTCGTTCCATAGGTTCTTGAGACACAGATGATTGTGGTGAGCGCTGCACTCGAGCTCTCCCACAATCATATTACACAAGGGAAATGTGTTTACTGCAGGCGTGTAAGTGACCCTCTACAGCTGTCAGTAATAGAGGCGGGACCTGTTTTGGATAATAACATGATCACAGCTGTTACAAATTAAAAGAAAATTAGTTTATTACAGTAAGAGTTTGCTCACGCAACCATATAATATGGCCGAGAACTATCTGATGTTTTATCAAATAGCACTAGGCCCGATGTTATGCAACAAGGTGGCCTGGGGTGGTAGTCTCAGCCGAGACAACTAAGCCACAGTCAGTATACACCCCCGTACCTTGTACAGAGATAGGCAGCACAAACGCATTCCAGACACAGGTGCACTCCAACAGGGAAACAATTTAATAAAAGGAAATGAATAAAGTACGAAAACTGGCTTCCTTCTGCCCTCTCCCTAGCTTTGTCCACGGCAATACCCACAACAGCCACGGCGACTGAAAGAGGCAGTAGTCCTTACGCTGGAATCTGGATGCTTTTAGTCCCTTTGGCGGGGCCCTTAAGTACTCCTGGGCCCTTGTTACTGTCCTTAAGTTCAGGGCAACAGATTCTATTCCCTCCTGGGGTCTGACCATGCTCCGGCTGTTGCTAAGCTTCTGCCCTGGGCAAACATGTCCAGGATCTCTGAACTCAAGCAGGAACTTCCAGCTCCCTTGAGGCTGCAAGTCCAGCCCAAAAAGTTAACCAGTTCCTTTCCCTAAGCTAACATACCTGGCAGCACATCAAAACAGGGCAAACACAGACACATTGCAAACATTACAGTAAAAGATTAATACACATAATACAAGGGCATGGGATAAGAGAGCATCACATAGGAGAGAGAGGGGAAGCAATGAGGTTCTTCGCCACCTCCTTACAGTTATACCATGGGGCAGAGCAGATCTATAATTTTTTTTTCTCATTCTAATTTGGCATGAGAAAAGAAAAATCTCTGCAATGCCAACTGGTCACCTCCTGAAGGGCATCATCAAGAATGTTTGTGAAGTGACCAAATAAAGTACATTATCATCCTTCTGCTTGGTACAGCTGGACGTGGCTCTTCTTTAGCACATGATGTTCACGAAGGAGCAGAAAAGCATTTTTTTTACTAAGCAGATATTCTATTTCTTGTTTAAATTGTTTAATTGAAAATGTTCTAATTATTATACAAAATGGAGTTAAACAACATGAAGGAAAAATATGGAGAAACTGGAAAATTAAGGAAAATGGGAGAAGGAACTATTGCAAAGCAATAACAATTATTCTATCTCTGATACATGTACAAAGAGATATTAAGATCAAGGGTAAGACAATGGAATTTTCATTTCTTTCACAATATTTCACCATTTTGATAGTTTCATTATCACATATGTAAGCTAGCTATATTCCTGATCAGAACTGCCAAAAGGAATTTCAGGGCCCCATACTGGCAACATTTTCAGGTTCCATTGAGGCTCCAGGCTCCACCCCAGTTGCGCCTCCACCCGTAGAACTTTCCACAGTCCCACCGCCCACCATTGGAAAAACTCTTCTGCCCCCCGTTCAAACCAATAACACTGTAACAGTTCCCATGGAACAATATCACATACATAACCATCAGCTTTTGTTTTGACCAACAGATTTTTTTAAGCCTGCCACCACGACAAGGTAGACTCTTTTGGCAGGGCCCTACTCTACTCTACTCTAACCTATTAAACATTTCTTAAAATATCCAATACTCTTTTTAGGTATATTTTTCATTATTTTTCTTTAAGGGAATGTGCTACATACATTTTTAAAACTAAATTGAAATCAGATTATGATAATCTTTTTTATAATCTGTATTTCTGATTGCAGATTATTGAATTCTGTTTCCTGAACATTTATGAAAGCTGCTCTATTGTCTTTTTGGAGATAAGGACATTGGGCATATACATATATATATATATATATATATACAGTGGGGCAAAAAAGTATTTAGTCAGTCAGCAATAGTGCAAGTTCCACCACTTAAAAAGATGAGAGGCGTCTGTAATTTACATCATAGGTAGACCTCAACTATGGGAGACAAACTGAGAAAAAAAAATCCAGAAAATCACATTGTCTGTTTTTTTAACATTTTATTTGCATATTATGGTGGAAAATAAGTATTTGGTCAGAAACAAAATTTCATCTCAATACTTTGTAATATATCCTTTGTTGGCAATGACAGAGGTCAAACATTTTCTGTAAGTCTTCACAAGGTTGCCACACACTGTTGTTGGTATGTTGGCCCATTCCTCCATGCAGATCTCCTCTAGAGCAGTGATGTTTTTGGCTTTTCACTTGGCAACACGGACTTTCAACTCCCTCCAAAGGTTTTCTATAGTTTTGAGATCTGGAGACTGGCTAGGCCACTCCAGGACCTTGAAATGCTTCTTACAAAGCCACTCCTTCGTTGCCCTGGTGGTGTGCTTTGGATCATTGTCATGTTGAAAGACCCAGCCACGTTTCATCTTCAATGCCCTTGCTGATGGAAGGAGGTTTGCACTCAAAATCTCACTACATGGCCCCATTCATTCTTTCATGTACCCGGATCAGTCGTCCTGGCCCCTTTGCAGAGAAACAGCTCCAAAGCATGATGTTTCCACCACCATGCTTTACAGTAGGTATGGTGTTTGATGGATGCAACTCAGTATTCTTTTTCCTCCAAACACGACAAGTTGTGTTTCTACCAAACAATTCCAGTTTGGTTTCATCAGACCATAGGACATTCTCCCAAAACTCCTCTGGATCATCCAAATGCTCTCTAGCAAACTTCAAACGGGCCCGGACATGTACTGGCTTAAGCAGTGGGACACGTCTGGCACTACAGGATCTGAGTCCATGGTGGCGTAGTGTGTTACTTATGGTAGGCCTTGTTACATTGGTCCCAGCTCTCTGCAGTTCATTCACTAGGTCCCCCCGCGTGGTTCTGGGATTTTTGCTCACCGTTCTTGTGATCATTCTGACCCCACGGGGTGGGATTTTGCGTGGAGCCCCAGATCGAGGGAGATTATCAGTGGTCTTGTATGTCTTCCATTTTCTAATTATTGCTCCCACTGTTGATTTCTTCACTCCAAGCTGGTTGGCTATTGCAGATTCAGTCTTCCCAGCCTGGTGCAGGGCTACAATTTTGTTTCTGGTGTCCTTTGACAGCTCTTTGGTCTTCACCATAGTGGAGTTTGGAGTCAGACTGTTTGAGGGTGTGCACAGGTGTCTTTTTATACTGATAACAAGTTTAAACAGGTGCCATTACTACAGGTAATGAGTGGAGGAAAGAGGAGACTCTTAAAGAAGAAGTTACAGGTCTGTGAGAGCCAGAAATCTTGATTGTTTGTTTCTGACCAAATACTTATTTTCCACCATAATATGCAAATAAAATGTTAAAAAAACAGACAATGTGATTTTCTGGATTTTTTTTTCTCAGTTTGTCTCCCATAGTTGAGGTCTACCTATGATGTAAATTACAGACGCCTCTCATCTTTTTAAGTGGTGGAACTTGCACTATTGCTGACTGACTAAATACTTTTTTGCCCCACTGTATATATATATATATACTGTATATATCATAAGACATTATAGGGAACTCTATTTCCTTGGGAGAGTTTTCTATTTATGTTCTTCTGTTTTAGCGGCATGCAGATGTCATTTTGGAGGAAGGGGGAAGAGGTGAGCTGTGACACTACATACTGTGAATGGTGAATTCTGTTATCTCTCATTGTAATCCTGCCTGTTATGATAATGAGGTGACTGCTAATAAGGGATCTCTTCTGGACATGTCAGTCTATTAGAAAAGCAGTTTCTGTTTATTATTTTATGATATAAGGGGTGACAAACTTTAAAGTAAATTCTTGCTTAACTTTAAACTATGATTAAAAGGATTGGCAATTTTCTGGTTATTGTTGAGGAATGTGTTTGAGATGTAGAGCTCTTATTAATATGGCCTTTCTTGAATTTCGGCACCAAATATGAAATATGGGAATTTGAAATATAGGCGATGCTGAATTTCTGCACTAAGTGCCTTTTAATCATCTCACAAACACAATGCTTAACAATAACCAGAGAGTGGTCAATGCCCAAAACATAAAAGCTTCATAACACATTCCCACTAAATATTTTGCTAACTAAATCTATTTTTCATAAGAGTCATTTAGTTTAAATCCTTTGGTCAATTACATAATGTGAAAAATTGCAGTGCCAATAACAAAAGAGAAGACAGCCAAAAAAAAGATTGTGTTGTGGAGAAATGCTATATACTGTCTGTATGTTAAAGATTTCTTCCAGGCTTCCATAATATTTTTCAACAACAGGACCATTAACATGAGGCACACAGTTAGGACTAGCTTAACATTTCTATTACCTGTATGCCCATAGTAATTTCCAGGCAATCAAGCTCAATACAATCAATCTTATCACTACCATTATGGGCTTTGGCAAAGTTGACAATATATTGTTTAACCTAACTCTGATAAACCCCATCCAGAAAAAGGGATTCCATCCCTCCTTGGATATATCTCTAGCTTTTTTATTGCAGCTCCTTTACTTTATCCATGTTTCTCTATTAAATCATGTGCATCTTCAATCCAGGAGTAGCATTACTCACCTATAACAGCAAAGGTGCCCCTTTCAATTGCTAACAGGTAGTCAAGAACCATTCTCTTCTGAAGGGCCACCATCCCTATTTGGTGACTTCAGAAGTAGAAGCTAATGGGGGCAAAACCAACAACCAAAACATTTGGTGAAATGACAAATAAGAGCTAATGTGGGTGGAGCCAACAACCACCACAATCCTTGACATCATATGACGCATCTAATGGGGGCAGAATCAACAATCCCAACACTCTAAGACAGGGGTGGGGAATCTTTTTTCTGCGAAGGGCGATTTGGATATTTATACCATCCTTGGGGGCCGTACAAAGTCCGCCCACAAAGTACATCCTGACTATGGCATTGGTATCAGGACGTAATCTTTCATTGCATGCCCTTCAGTGTTCAGTGGTGAACACTGCGTGTGTGCTAACAGAGCAAGAAGAAAATAATGAGCTTGTGGCAATCAAAATACAGCTCCTTGCCCAAGTACGCGGTCCCTGAGAATCAGCTTGGAGCCTGAAAAAAGGCCATCGAGGGCCATAAATGGCCCTGGGGCCTGAGGTTCCCCACCCCTGATCTAAGACATAACAAGCAACAGCTAATGTGGGCCGAGCCAACAACCACCTCATTCCGTGACCTTACAAGTGTGGGCTGTTAATGCTGGCTTCCACTGAAGTGCATTGCCCAATATGCTAGGCATCAAGCAATATGAATCCTACCAATATGGGGGAATATTTGAATAGTTTCAGTATCTATGGTGCTAATATGTATATACATCGGTGTTGTACAAGAATTTCCCAATAATTATCTCCAGGTTACATGTGTTTGGTTTACAGGATATAACTATAATCTCCCAGATTTGCATGATTCTATAACAATTCATGGCCTAAAAGTCAAGAAGTCGTCATGTTCCAGTTATGGCTTCGGGGATTCTCTCAATTTTAACTAATCTATGGACCTGATGAGCAAGAAAGTCAGAAACCAATAAAATGTGATGGATAATCGGGAAGTCATTGTCATTTCTGTACTTGAAGATAAATCCTGTCACATCTCCCTTTACTATTGGAAGAAATGCTGTAAAACTTGGACATCACCTAATCAGAGGGGTTCACTCTTTGTTTTGGAGGTGCTTGTATTATATAGTATACAGACTACTTAATGAATAAAAATTAAATAAGAAATAGATGATAGAAGAGAATGAAGGACACAACAAGAGATGACATAGAGACGGCTTACCTCTCTCTCCGCTGTCTGCAACTGTCAAATGGAATGTTGGCTCTGCGGCTCCTTACACAATGTGTGTGATGTCATAATGCAAGGGGGCGGAGCCAGAAACCACAACATTCCGTGACATCATCAACAGGAGCAGCAGTTGTTATATAAAGGAACCAGGCCACACAAGCAATTCATTACCATATAAATGAAATGAACTCTAATTATCCACCTTGACCTCTTAAAACTGTTATACAATGTCATTATTGCTATAAAATGTAATTCCGGAGTAGTTTCTACTGATTTGAACAGTGATAAATCGACAATAATAACCCATTTATCCCAGTATTACACAAGATTAGATTATATGGGTGGTTGGATGGGGAGGTGGACATACTACTGTAGGATAAATGGCCAGTGAATAGGAGAGGACACTATAACCAATGTTACTATAAATTCCGGGGTTGGACAATTAATTTTCCCAAGGGGCTACATGACAGACAGTGACTGATGTGGAGGGGGGAACCAATAGGCTGAAATTAATTCTGAAATATATATATATATATATATATATATATGTTAGGGGTCGAGTTCCCGCTTCTGCACAGGGGGAATCTCGAGCCACTTCCGCTGTGGTTTCCCATTCTTGTCCAGCCGCAGTGGAGCCTGCTCAGCAAGGACGTCGGTCCCAGCGCCTTGCTCATTCTCACTCTGTTCTGAGAGCTAGTGCTGCTTCTCCAGTCTCTGCCATTAAAGTCAGTGCTGGTCAGCAGCGAGCGGACTTCTCTGGGACTAAGTCCTTGTCTGCATGTACTGAGCATGCCCAGCGTAAGGTCTCCCGTTGGAGATCGAGGGTCATGTGCTCAGGCTCTGCAGCACATTCCATTGGTCCTCTTGGCAGGTCCTGGAAGGGCAAAAGTGCTGTGGCCACTTCCTGTGCTGCTGCTATATAAACTGCGCATGACCGCACGGCCATGCGCTAGTATTGTCAAACAATTGCTAATGTGTGTATGTTGTGAGTGCAAGTCGTCCTTGGAAACCCCTACCCTATGGAATGTCTGTTCGCGGAAGGTGTATGGCTGCTACCTAGCGCCCGACTTAGCCTACAGCACTAAACACACATCTCAGCGTCCTGTAGCTGTGCCTGCCAGTACGGCGCCGTGCGCCTGCCTTGCGCTTTCCATATCCGAGTCTGGGTGGTTAGTGGCGTCCGTTAGTGCGGCATCGCTCGCACTCTGGTGCACTTATATTTCTTAAGGTACTCTACACACCCAGTTGCGGTGTTACGCCAGCAAGGGTCTAATCGGGCTCCAATACCTTCTGGGGTTAAGTCCGCTGACCACTTGCTCGCGCACTAGTGCGGTACTGCGGTCCTGTGAATTAACAGGATCGCTTTCTTCACGCTGGGTGAGGTTTAACCCACGCGTGTTTCCTTTAGTGTACCGCCATATTGTCCGTCTTGCTAGCTGCAGGGTCTTTTACCTGCACGGTGGACCTCGGACTGCGAACGCACCTAGTTTCTTACCATCTATACTTGGTGCGTTCCGCCAGTCCCTAACATAATACTAGCGCCAAGGTCTGGCTAGTATGGCGGACATTCAGCAATCTTTGCGGTATATCCAGCAGTTGGAGGGTAGGTTGAAGGTTCTCGAGAACTCAACCTCAGCTGTGGATGTTACCGCAGTTGCTGTAAAGGCTGCTGGCGTGGCGGCAGCAACCTTGTCCACTGCCACCCCTGTTCTGACACTATCCCGCCTCCCGTTGCCAGAAAAATTTTCTGGAGATTGCAAAACTTGTAGGGGATTCGTGAGTCAGTGCTCTATCCACCTCGAGCTCCTGGCTGCACGTTTTCCTACAGAGCGGGCTAAGGTGGGATTTATTGTCTCGCTGTTGTCGGACAGGGCGTTGGAGTGGGCTACGCCGCTGTGGGAGCGTGATGATCATGTGGTGCAGAGTGCTCCGTTGTTTCTGGGCACGCTGAAAAAGGTCTTTCTAGGACCTCAACTCACCCATGATACAGCGCTCCAACTACTGGCATTAACTCAGGGTGAGTCCTTGGTCAGCCATTTTTCCGTCCGATTCCGTACTTTAGCTTCCGAGCTGGAGTGGTCGGATAAGGCCCTTATCCCCATATTCTGGAGGGGCCTGGCTGACCATGTTAAGGACGCTCTGGCCACTAGGGAGATTCCTGCCACACTGGAGGAGTTAATATCTATTTCTACTCGTATAGACCTCCGTTTTAACGAGCGGAGGTTGGAACGAGCCCAGTGTAGGCAGAGGTTTCGGCTGGCTCCTACCTTCGCCAAACCTTTGGAATCCCCAGGCCAGGCATCTGAGTCACATGAGACCTTGGAGGTGACACGAGCGGGATCTAAGTCTCAGTCCGCTCGTGCACATAAGGTCCGTCATGTTTGCCAGCAGTCAGGACGTCTTGCCTCCAAGAGTCCTCAGCGGTCGGGGAAACGTCAGCGTCTAGTGGCAGTTGGAGGAGGTACACTAGACACGGCGACGTTTGCCTCAAAGTTGTCCTTCAAGGGGACAATTACCATAGGCCCATGCACTCTTACGGTCGAGCTATGCTTGGATTCTGGGGCAGAGGGTAACTTTATGTCCTCCGCCTTTGCCCAGCGTCACGCAATACCCTTGGTGATGCTCGCCCAGCCAGTGACCGTTCGAGTGGTAAATGGGTCAACACTACCTTCACAGATTACCCACCAAACCATCCCTTTCACGCTATCTGTGTCTCCATCACATCAGGAGATAATCTCCCTATTAGTCATTCCTGAGGGAATTGATGAGGTCCTGTTGGGGATGCCATGGCTTCATTACCATTCTCCTCATATTGAGTGGTCCTCTGGGAGAATTTTGGGATGGAGTAAATCCTGTGAGGGTAGATGTCAGAGGGAGTGCGTTCAGGTTGCTACTACACAGGTACCTGCAGATCTTTCCTCTCTCCCCAAGCACTATTGGTCCCATGCAGACGTGTTCTCCAAAAGAGCTGCGGAGACTCTTCCGCCTCACCGCCCCTATGACTGTCCTATTGACCTCTTGCCTGGTGCTGAGCCTCCCCGGGGTCGAGTCTACCCGTTATCTCTCCCGGAGACGGAGGCAATGTCCCAGTATATTCAGGAGAATCTGGCAAGAGGATTCATTAGGAAGTCAGTGTCACCGGCAGGGGCTGGGTTCTTCTTCGTACAGAAGAAGACTGGAGACTTACGTCCATGCATAGACTACAGGGGTCTTAACGCCATTACCGTTAAGAACAAGTACCCATTACCCCTGATATCTGAGCTCTTTGATAGGCTACGGGGAGCAAAGGTATTTACAAAGTTAGATCTGCGGGGTGCTTACAACCTGATTCGCATCCGTGAGGGGGATGAATGGAAGACGGCTTTTAACACCAGGGATGGGCACTATGAATATCTAGTGATGCCCTTTGGGCTCTGTAATGCCCCAGCCGTTTTCCAAGACTTTGTGAACGACATCTTTCGGGATATGCTCACCACCTCGGTCGTAGTCTATCTGGATGACATTCTCATCTACTCTCCAGATATAGACTCCCATCGGAGAGATGTTCGCAAAGTCTTCGACCTCTTACAGGCAAACTCCCTCTACGCTAAGTTGGAGAAGTGTGTGTTTGAGCAGGAGTCCTTGCCTTTCCTTGGTTATATCATTTCTGCCCAGGGTTTGGCTATGGATCCTGCCAAGCTACAGGCGGTAATGGACTGGCAGGAACCCCATTCTCTTAAAGCGGTGCAGCGCTTTATGGGGTTCATTAATTACTATCGCCAGTTCATTCCACACTTCTCAACTTTGGTAGCTCCCTTGGTTGCCCTCACCAAGAAGGGAGCAAATCCCAAGTTGTGGTCAGAGGAGGTCTCCAAGGCCTTTCTCTCGATTAAGTCACACTTCGCTAGCGCTCCCATCCTACATCGCCCCGAGGTAGATAAACCATTCATCTTGGAGGTGGATGCCTCATCCGTTGGTGCTGGAGCAGTCCTTTTCCAAAAGGATGCTCAAGGCCGGAAGCATCCTTGCTTCTTCTTCTCCAAAACTTTCACACCAGCGGAGAGGAATTATTCCATCGGGGACAGGGAGTTGCTAGCCATGAAGTTGGCTTTTTCAGAGTGGAGACACCTCTTGGAGGGAGCTCGCTTTCCCTTCCAAGTCTTCACTGACCACAAGAACTTGGTGTATATACAGACGGCCCAGCGGCTAAATTCTCGCCAGGCTAGATGGTCCCTGTTTTTCTCCCGGTTCCATTTTACCCTCCATTTTCTCTCCGGGGAGAAGAACGTTCGTGCCGACGCTCTCTCCCGCTCCGTAGTGTCATCTGAGGAGGAGGAGGAGGAGGAGCCTCGGCTTATTGTCCCGCCTGAGAGCCTGAGAACTGTAGCTCCGGTTTCGCTGGAGTCTGTGCCCCCGGGCAAGACTTTCGTGCCAGCTAACTTGCGACCGGAGGTTCTCTCTTGGGCTCACTCCTCCAGAGTGGGTGGGCATTTTGGGAACAAGAGGACATCTGAGCTTTTGGCGAGAACATATTGGTGGCCGCATATGGTCCGAGATGTCAAGGACTATATTCAGGCGTGCGTTTCTTGCGCCCAGAATCGGTCTCCTCGGCAACGGCCTGCTGGGTTGCTTTACCCTCTACCGGTGGCAGACAGGCCCTGGGAGATGGTCGGAATGGACTTTGTGGTGGGCTTACCCAAGTCGCGTGGCTGCTCCATTATTTGGGTTGTCACCGACCATTTCTCTAAGATGGTACATTTGGTACCGCTTCCTCGGTTACCCTCAGCACGGGCCTTGGCGGTGTTGTTCATGAAGCATGTTTTCCGATTGCATGGTATGCCTGATAAGATTGTCAGCGATCGGGGTCCCCAGTTCGCGTCTCGGTTTTGGAGAGAGCTCTGCCGTTTGCTCAGCATAGAGTTAAACCTCTCCTCTGCATATCATCCCGAGACGAATGGGTTGGTGGAGAGAACCAACCAGACTCTGGTGACATATTTGCGACATTTCGTCTCCGCTAGGCAGGATGACTGGGCATCTTTGCTACCTTGGGCGGAATTTGCCTTGAACAACGCCGTAGCCGATTCCACTGGCCAAACTCCTTTTCTCCTTAATTACGGCCAGCATCCGCGTGTTCCTGTGCCCATGCCCGTGTCATCCACCGATTCTAGGGTGGCAGACTGGGCGGTGGAGGCACGGGACATCTGGGACCGCACACAGGATGCCATTCGGGCCTCCAAGGAGAGAATGAGGGTTTCGGCTGATACACACCGGCGTCCCGCTCCGGTCTTTGCTCCCGGCGACTTAGTGTGGCTCTCCGCCCGTAACATCAGGCTGCGAGTTGAGTCCACTAAGTTTGCTCCTCGCTACATTGGCCCGTTTAAAGTTCTGGAACAGGTCAACCCTGTGGTTTACCGTTTGGCCATTCCTCCACGCCTTGGTATCACCGATACCTTTCACGTTTCCCTCTTAAAGCCCGTTCGTTTGTCTCGGTTTTCTGAGTTATCTGCTGGGACATCGGGTTCATCCACGGATGAGTTTGAGGTGAATGCTATTGTGGGAAGCAAGGTGGTACGTGGCAAAAAATTTTATTTGGTGGATTGGAAGGGTCATGGTCCAGAGGATAGAACCTGGGAGCCTGTGGAGCACATTCGGGCTCCGCAGCTCATTGCTGCCTTCGAACGTAGCGAGGCCCAAGGAGGGGGGGGCCCTAGGAGGGGGGGTAATGTTGGGGGTCGAGTTCCCGCTTCTGCACAGGGGGAATCTCGAGCCACTTCCGCTGCGGTCTCCCATTCTTGTCCAGCCGCAGTGGAGCCTGCTCAGCAAGGACGTCGGTCCCAGCGCCTTGCTCATTCTCACTCTGTTCTGAGAGCTAGTGCTGCTTCTCCAGTCTCTGCCATTAAAGTCAGTGCTGGTCAGCAGCGAGCGGACTTCTCTGGGACTAAGTCCTTGTCTGCATGTACTGAGCATGCCCAGCGTAAGGTCTCCCGTTGGAGATCGAGGGTCATGTGCTCAGGCTCTGCAGCACATTCCATTGGTCCTCTTGGCAGGTCCTGGAAGGGCAAAAGTGCTGTGGCCACTTCCTGTGCTGCTGCTATATAAACTGTGCATGACCGCACGGCCATGCGCTAGTATTGTCAAACAATTGCTAATGTGTGTATGTTGTGAGTGCAAGTCGTCCTTGGAAACCCCTACCCTATGGAATGTCTGTTCGCGGAAGGTGTATGGCTGCTACCTAGCGCCCGACTTAGCCTACAGCACTAAACACACATCTCAGCGTCCTGTAGCTGTGCCTGCCAGTACGGCGCCGTGCGCCTGCCTTGCGCTTTCCATACCCGAGTCTGGGTGGTTAGTGGCGTCCGTTAGTGTGGCATCGCTCGCACTCTGGTGCACTTATATTTCTTAAGGTACTCTACACACCCAGTTGCGGTGTTACGCCAGCAAGGGTCTAATCGGGCTCCAATCCCTTCTGGGGTTAAGTCCGCTGACCACTTGCTCGCGCACTAGTGCGGTACTGCGGTCCTGTGAATTAACAGGATCGCTTTCTTCACGCTGGGTGAGGTTTAACCCACGCGTGTATCCTTTAGTGTACCGCCATATTGTCCGTCTTGCTAGCTGCAGGGTCTTTTACCTGCACGGTGGACCTCGGACTGCGAACGCACCTAGTTTCTTACCATCTATACTTGGTGCGTTCCGCCAGTCCCTAACATATATATATATATATATATATATATATATATATATATATTCCACTGGCGTAAGACACAAGGTTCTTTGGGGATTCTAGCTGCCTGTTTGGGTGACAACAACCACCTGTTGTCGAGAACTAAAAATTAAAATATAAATAGTTAATGTTCAAAACGGCACTCAGACACCAGTCGTTATGCCACTAGTATTAAAGCGAGTCCGCAAGAAAAAAGAATGTATGTCCTCACATAGAAGTATTCCAAAGGCCAGTATACAGGAAAATACCGCTCTCGGAACCACTCTGTGGGAAAGTATATTTTGACATTAATTCTGCTCAATATTAATATTTACATGATAATTACAATTATTATTTTATATTAAGAATTATTGCATAACTTAATATTGAGCAGAATTATGCATGCTGACACCCCCTTCATACAATATGAGCCATGTACAGCATGCGGGTCCAATAATCTGTCACATACCACCCTGTGCTGCTGTTAAGTAGTCCAGTACTACAGTGTGTTGATTAGTGACTATGATAAGTTGGTTTTGGACAGCGACAGTAGTATTAAGTATATCCAATATATCCCCAAATTTAATCATCTACAGTCATGGCCAAAAGTTTTGAGAATGAGACAAATATTAATTTTTCCAAAATCTACTGCTTCATTTTTTCTAATGGCAATTTGCATATAATCCTGAATGTTAGATTGATCAGCTTAACAGCAATTACTGTACTTGCAAAGTCAATATTTGCCTAGAAAATGAACTTTAACCCCAAAAACACATTTCAACATCATTGCAGTCCTGCCTTAAAAGGAGCAGCTAACATCGTTTTAGTGATTGATCCATTAACACAGGTGTGGGTGTTGATGAGGACAGGGCTGGCGATCAATCAGTCATGATTAAGTAAGAATGACATCACTGTACACTTTAAAAGGAGGCTGGTGCTTGGTATCATTGTTTCTCTACAGTTAACCATGGTTATCTCTAAAGAAACACATGCAGCCATCATTGCACTGCACAAAAATGGCCTAACAGGGAAGAGTATCGCAGCTACAAAGATTGCACCTCAGTCAACAATCTATCGCATCATCAAGAACTTCAAGGAGAGAGCTTCCATTGTTGTCGAAAAGGCTCCAGGGCGCCCAAGAAAGACCAGCAAGCGCCAGGACCATATCTTAAAACTGTTTCAGCTGCGGGATCGTACTACCAGCAGTGCCGAGCTTGCTCAGGAATGGCAGCAGGCTGGTGTGAGTGCTTCTGCACGCACTGTGTGGCGGAGACTCTTTGAGCGAGGCCTGGTTTCAAGGAGGGCAGCAAAGAAGCCACTTCTCTCCAGAAAAAACATCAGGGACCGACTGATATTCTGCAAAAGGTACAGGGAGTGGACTGCTGAGGACTGGGGCAAAGTCATTTTCTCTGATGAATCCCCTTTTCAATTGTTTGGGACATCTGGAAAACAGCTTATTCGGAGAAGAAGAGGTGAGCGCTACCACCAGTGTTGTCTCATGCCAACTGTAAAGCATCCTGAAACCATTCATGTGTGGGGTTGCTTCTCAGCCAAGGGAATCGGTTCACTCACAGTCTTGCCCAAAAACACAGCCATGAATAAAGAATGGTACCAGAATGTCCTCCAAGAGCAACTTCTTCCAACCGTCTAAGAGCAGTTTGGCGCCCAACAATGCCTTTTCCAGCATGATGGAGCACCTTGCCATAAAGCAAAGGTGATAACTAAATGGCTCATGGAACAAAACATAGAGATTTTGGGTCCATGGCCTGGAAGCTCCCCAGATCTTAATCCCATTGAGAACTTGTGGTCAATCATCAAGAGACGGGTGGACAAACAAAAACCAACAAATTCTGGCAAAATGCAAGCATTGATTATGCAAGAATGGACTGCTATCAGTCAGGATTTAGTCCAGAAGTTGATTGAGAGCATGCCAGGGAGAATTGCAGAGGTCTTGAAGAAGAAGGGTCAACACTGCAAATATTGACTTGCTGCATTAACTCATTCTAACTGTCAATATAACCTATTGGTACTCATAATATGATTGCAATTATATTTCTGTATGTGATATAAACATCAGACAAACACTAATAAAAACCAGAGGGCAGCAGATCATGTGAAAATATAATTTTGGTGTAATTCTCGAAACTTTTGGCCATAACTGTAGATAGTCTGTAGCCCTAAGCAATTTATCCCACATTTGTGTAATCATAGGGTAAATGAAAATAGAACTGACAATTTTATTGTCTATACCCATCTGTACTACTAATCTTTCATGATATTGTACAAACTTATTATTCAAGGATATTGGAGAATTTAGGCTGTCCCATGCGGTTACCAATATTATTAAATGGAAATACGAAAAACTAAAACATTATGTCCCCTTATTTGCTACTAGTCTGCTTGACCAGCTTGCAGTGCGATACGTGGATCCACGTCGGCCTTCCTTCCAGCTTTACTGACATAGGAGTAATGAGGAGGACTTGGTAGGGACCGTCATACAAGGGTTATAGTCCATGTTTTCTGACATTGCTTTTCACGACCATAAAACCACAAGGCTTCAAATTGTGACAAGTGTCGGTTTCTGCTGAATCTGGAAGGGAAGAAGAAACTAAAATATGGATGTTAGCAACATTTTTACTAAGCTGAATAACATATTGAACAGCACGGTCAGTTTCTTCTGATAACTACTGAGGCTTGAAATTTGAAACTGAGAACCTAGCACCAAACAATATCTCATATGGGGACAGGCTATGTTTTGCAATAGGGGTAGTACGAATGTGTAAGAGCCCTGGCCATGGAGCCATAGTCTCCTGCATCATTTTGGTCAATTGTCCCTTCAGTGTGCCATTCAGCCTCCCAACTTTCCCACTAGATTGTGGATGATATGGAGTATGGAGGGCTACAGTGGATCCAAGCATTGTCAGAACCTCCTGATACACATGAGAAGAAAAGTCCGGGTCTTGGTCACTTTCATCAACTTCTGGAACACCATATCTGCATATAACTTCCATCACCAGTTTCTTTGCTGTGGTTTTTGCAGTCATATTGGTAACGGGGAATGCTTCTGGCCAACTGGAGAACATGTCGACAACCACCAGACAATATTCATACCTTAAAATGAAGAAAAGGGTATTATATGACCACATCACGTAGCTACAGCCTGTGCGTGATCACGCAATACGTACAAAAGCGGACTTATACTGGCCTAGTCGTCAAACTAACAAGCAAACCAAGGGGGACTGTGGATACCACAGAAAAAACGACAATAGGAACAAAAGTAACAAAAACCAATGCATCTTTATTAATACAAAATAGCATATACAATAAAAAATGGACACAACATAGGACACAGTGCCAAGACAGCACAGATCACAGGAACAAAGACCCGCTGCCTGTGCAAAAAGGACGTACAGCAAGGGAACTGGTAATTACGACAGGTGATACAAAATAATAAATAGTGGACTTAAGAGCAAATCAGCTGGAGAGTAGCTCAAGTGTAGTGTCCATGTAACACTATGTCACCGGGCAGAGCCCCCACCCATCGATGTATGGAGCTCAAATATCGCCCACACCATAATTACCCAAATGGCAAGTGCACACTAAAGGGCCGGAAAAATTGCTACTAGCAGGGGTAGGGTAATGCCCATACATGGAAGTCAACAGAGACTGAGTAGACAACTCACACTATATCTACTGCTAACAGCTCCAACGCCGCAACCCACAGTAACACTAATAAATCGCATGTTACAGAGCAGCCACTGCTGCTACAAAGTATAATACCTGTAGGTACGGCTGCTGATGTTTTACCAGGACCCGAAGCTGCACGTCCGCCCTATTCATACCTTCCAGACTTAGGCAACGTGATGTGGTCCACCTGGAGCCTTTGAAAAGGATAGTCGGGCTTAGCAAGGTGCTTCAGGGGTACACGTTGAAGTTGACCGGGATTGCAGGTCTGACAGATATTACATGCACGGTTGAGTGCTGTCAGGACTGTAGAAATACCTGGAGCCCAGTAGAATTTTTGTACCAGGGCAAGGGCCTGGTTGTTTTCCTCGATGTGTGGGCCCATGTGCCCACGTGGCAATAGCAGGGTACATCCGCTTAGGGAAACACACAAGTTGGTCCTTTTTCCAGAGACCATTGTCCATACATGCTCCATCAGCTTCCACTGTTTCACTTCTTGCTTTGGAAACATTCTCTGCATCGTCATTAAGCGGTCTCGTGGGGTCCGGCAGAAAACCTCAGTCTGGCATACATCATCAGGTTCCTGTAGGGTCAGTGTTTCTTGTAACTGTTTACGCTGAGAGCGTGTGGTCACCATAGCTGGTGTGGGCGGTTCAACGGGTAGGAGAGCAGCAGCTTTTGCTTGCATATCCGCAAAGGTGTTACCAACAGTCTGTGGACTGTTCCATAGTACCATGCTCCTTAACTTTCATAATGGCCACCTGGGTAGGTAATTTGATTGAGTCCATGAGGGTTTTAACAGCTTCAGCATTCTTCACTGGAGTACCGGCAGTAGTAACAAACCTTTGCTTGGCCCATAGGGCTCCGAAATCATGAGCAATACCAAATGCATACTGTGAGTCCGTGTATATATTAGCCCGCCTGTCTTTGGCCAGAACACATGCAGTAGACAGAGCCTGAAGTTCTGCTTCTTGTGCTGACAGTGAGTGAGGGAGTACAGCTCCGTGCACTACAGTGTCTTCCGTAGTAACAGTGTATCCGGTGTGGAATCTGCCAAAATCATCAGCATATCTTGAACCGTCTTTCAGGGCATTGTAGAGAGGTTGCATTATGCGGGATGCATCCGGTATTCACTGACAACAATAAGTACATAGTCCAAGAAAATGCTGGAGTGTAGTCTCATCTTTTGGGAAAGGAAGGGAGCTGACTGCTATTTTTCTTTCTTCTGTGAGGTGTCTGGCACCCTGAAGGAGACAGTGACCCAAAAATATCACTTGACCAAGGCAGAACCGAAGTTTCGAGGCCGAAACCCGACAGTTCAGATCTGCCAGATACTTGAGCAGGCTAACAGTGGCAACAATGGCTTCCTGCTCTGTTCATACACACAAGAAAAGATAATTTACATACTGAAGCAGCGTGACATAGGGGTAATTTAACTGCCAGGGTAAAAGACATTGGCCCATATTTTTTGCAAACTGATTGGGACTGTTTTGGGCCCCTTGTGGCATAACTGTCCACGTCAATTGTCATCCCTGATAAGTGAATGCAAACAGAAACTGGCAATCTGGGTGTAAAGGATTGCTGAAGAAGGCATTGGCGAGGTCGATAACTGTGAACCAAGCAGCATCCTGAGATATCTGGGACAAGAGAGTATGTGGATTAGGCACCACCGGAGTTTCTAGAACAGTAGCTGCATTAACTGCCCGTAGATCTAGTACCAGCCGATGCACAGGGGGTTGGCCGGGTGGGGTCTTTTTCTTAACGGGAAACAAGGGCGTGTTATATGGGGAAACACAGGGTACCAGGGCACCATTATTGAGTAACGTTTGTATTTGACCCTTGAGGCCCCACTCCTGATCATGTTTCAAAGGGTACTGATGGACTTTGGGAAAAGGGGCACCAGGTTTGAGAAACACTTTTACTGGTTCTACAGGCATTATTGGGGGTGAATCTGGGCCTATCAGGGCCATCATAACCGTGGAAAGGACGTGTAAAATACAGATCTCATTATGTTCATCTGCATAGGGGTTATATAACGTAAATACCATCTGACCATCATCTTGTAAGTATATTCTGGAGCGGAACTGTGATAATAAATCTGCCCCCAGTAAATTTACCGGACATGAGGGAGAGATTACAAACTGAGCAGTAACTTCAGGGAAAGGTCCCAAGGTTTTGTGAGAGTATATTTATTGGGTATGCCATCTACTCTAATTAAAACAAGCTCTTGATCTGAGAATTCACATGGCGGGGCTTGGGAGGGAGATTCCCAGACATAGGGTTAAAATGGATATTGGAGTATGGGACTGGATTTGCGTAAGGTGGGAGGAGGGCAGGAGCTGGAGTCTGGGCCACTGATAAGGAACCAGCTGCGTCCTTGCAGCTGTGGGGGGGGCTGAGATTGGAGCAGAAATCGCTGCAGCTACTGATTTAACCCTTGATCTCACTGTTGATGCAGAGCGGGTTAAGTTCTTCTGAAAACTTTTGTACTACTTTTTTTTTCAATGCATCGTCTAGAATGGAAGTCTCAGTATCGGGTCTCATTGACATTATTGCCTCTTTCAATTCAGATTTAAGGCCGGACATTAAAGCTACTGCAAAAAGGTGTGAATGGGCTTTATTATACAGTGAAAACCTCAAATCTTTAAGTACTACCATAAGACGCCCATAGAACTTCTCGGCAGTCTCCCCCTTGTCCTGTGTGACATCTGTGAGGGAGGTAGCTTGGTCCGCTAGTCTATCTTGTGCCCAAACCTTTAAAGCATTACAGAAATCAACATCACTCTCATAGGTTCCCCGTTCACATTATACATTATGCCACCCTCAATAATCGGAAAATACCCCTCTCCGGCCTTCACATGGAGTAAGTGTAACAGATCTCTCCGGGGAGTGGAATAAATCTCTCGATTCGCTGCTATTTGTCTTTAGAAGGCCATGGGGGATATTTCTGAATCGGGTAACTAAAGTAGGAGGGGGTGGATACTCATAACCACTAGCAATACTAGGCATAGCAGGGACTGGTGCTGGCGGTGGCTGATAATAAGTGCCGTCAGCGTTTAGCAAGGGAAAGGTAGGGGCTACAACTCCGGGTCTTCTTGCTTTACAATTGTAACAGACCTGTCTCCACTGAGAATTAGTAACTCTGCATACATCACAAATCCACCCGGCAGGATCATAGGGTGGGGGCGCACTGAGTTTTGGCAACCCGGGATATATCGGAGCTTTGGGGTTAAGGGGCACAGAGCTTACAGTCGGGAGAAGAGGCTTGATTTCCTGGGGAGGGACCTTATCATCTAGCAGGGAGACCCCCTGTTCCAGATCATCATTTTTAATTGTTTGTCTTTTTTTAACACATTACCCTCAATCACTTTCTCAGTTCCTTCTTGCACCACAAACATCCAGTTTTTTGTCATAGTAATAGACAACTTTCCTTTTTCAACGTAACAAAAACAAATCAGAATTCACGCCCTCTGTTAATCCTTAATTAGCTATATATCAACCATTCAACTTGAAGCAGATGAATCTTTTACCAATCTTTCAATTACACTGATAACCAAACGATCGCTTACAAGTTTCCTTCTAAAACTAGACGCCATTTTTTACTTTAAACTTACAATATTTCTTTCTAATTCAATACAATATTGTTGTTTTAAACAAAACACAGATCTCCCAGCACATACTACACAAGGATAGAAAATTCAGAGAGGACGCAGCATTGTGCCCCCTCCATACCAGAGACACAGAACACATAAGAACATCGCAGCATTCCTCAGCACAGGAAGGAAAAAACAATAACGCAGCTGTTTGACTCCCCCCTCCCATCGGGTATCTTAAAAATCTACACACAGTAACGGAATACAGCAGTTCTCAGACTTAATTAATTTCTCCAAAAACCTTCTGTTAGGGTTGGCGGAACGCACCAAATATATAATTTATTAAATGGAATTGGTGCATTCGCAACCCGGGATCCACCGTGCAGGAAAGCACCTGCTGCTAAATAATGGCGGCTCTATATGGCGGTATATACCAACTCTGTTAGCTTCACAGAGTAACCGCGAGAGGAAAGCTCTGTGCCCTGTTAGACTTTCACAGAGGCACAGGCCAACTACCCAGATGTGAGCAGTGAGTGGTCATGCATGCATACAAAACTCCTCGCCGGAGATGCCAGCATTCTAGGGGCTTATTTCAGCCGGGTCCCTGAACACACTTAAACACAATCTCCTCACCGGAGGTGCCAGCATTCTAGGGGCTTATTTCAGCCGGGTCCCTGAACACATTCAAACACATGACCACATTGGCGCAAAGCATATAGCATAAGACGATACTAGCGCATGGCCGTGGGGTCATGCGCAGTTTATATAGTTGCAGCACGGGAAGCTGCTACTGAAGTTTTTGCCCTTTCAGGACCTTCCAGAAGGACCAATGGAAAGTGCTGAAGTACCTGAGCATGTTTTGCCCTTTCAGGACCTTCCAGAAGGACCAATGGAATGCACTGCAGCACCTGAGCATGTGACCGAACATGTGGCCCTCGACCTCCAATGGGAGACCCTGCCATGGGCATGCTCAGTGTGAGTAAACAAGGACTTAGTCCCAGAGAGGCTCGTTCGCCGCAGATCAGTGCAGGGTACCATAGGAAACCCAGAAAAGGCAGTAGTGACTCTATGCACCGAATCAGCCCCAGCGAGACGCTGGGAGCGACGTCTCCGCTGAGCAGAGCCCACTGCGGCCGATACCGAATGGGAGACCGCAGCAGACACGGATCGAGATTCCCCCTCTGCAGCAGAGGAAACTCGACTCCTAACATTACCCCCCCTCCTAGGGCCCCCCCTCCTTGAGCCTCACTACGCTCAAAAGCTGCGATTAGCAGCGGAGCCCGAATGTGCTCCACAGGTTCCCAGGTTCTATCCTCTGGGCCGTGACCCTTCCAGTCCACCAGATAAAATTTCTTGCCACGTACCACCTTGCACCCCACAATAGAATTCACCTCAAACTCATCCGTGGATGAACCCGATGTCCCAGCAGATGACTCGGAAAACCGGGACAAATGAACGGGCTTTAAGAGGGAAACGTGGAAAGTATCGGTGATACCAAGGCGTGGAGGAATAGCCAAACGGTAGACCACAGGGTTGACCTGTTCCAGAACCTTAAACGGGCCAATGTAGCGAGGAGCAAACTTAGTGGACTCAATTCGCAGCCTGATGTTACGGGCGGAGAGCCACACTAAGTCGCCAGGAGCAAAGACCGGAGCGGGGCGCCAGTGTGTATCAGCCGAAACCCTCATTCTCTCCTTAGAGGCCCGGATGGCATCCTGTGTGCATCCAGATGTCACGTGCCTCCACCGCCCAGTCTGCCACCCTAGAATCGGTGGATGACACAGGCATGGGCACAGGGACACGCGGATGCTGGCCGTAATTAAGGAGAAAAGGAGTTTGACCAGTGGAATCGGCTACGGCGTTGTTCAGGGCAAATTCCGCCCAAGGTAGCAAAGATGCCCAGTCATCCTGCCTAGCAGAGACGAAATGTCGCAAATATGTCACCAGAGTCTGGTTGGTTCTCTCCACCAACCCATTCGTCTCGGGATGGTATGCAGAGGAGAGGTTTAACTCTATGCTGAGTAAACGGCAGAGCTCTCTCCAAAACCGAGATGCGAACTGGGGACCCCGATCGCTGACAATCTTATCAGGCATTCCATGCAAACGGAAAACGTGTTTAATGAACAACACCGCCAAGGCCCGTGCTGAGGCTAACCGAGGAAGCGGCACCAAATGCACCATCTTGGAGAAATGGTCGGTGACAACCCAAATAATGGAGCAGCCACGCGACTTGGGTAGACCCACCACAAAGTCCATCCCGACCATCTCCCAGGGCCTGTCTGCCACCGGTAGAGGGTAAAGCAACCCAGCAGGCCGTTGCCGAGGAGACCGATTCTGGGCGCAAGAAACGCACGCCTGAATATAGTCCTTGACATCTCGGGCCATATGCGGCCACCAGTATGTTCTCGCCAGAAGCTCAGATGTCCTCTTGGTCCCAAAATGCCCACCAACTCTGGAGGAGTGAGCCCAAGAGAGAACCTCCGGTCGCAAGTTAGCTGGTACGAAAGTCTTGCCCGGGGGCACAGACTCTAGCGAAACCGGAGCTACAGTTCTCAGGCTCTCAGAAGGGACAATAAGCCGAGGCTCCTCCTCCTCCGATGACTCCACGGAGCGGGAGAGAGCGTCAGCACGAACGTTCTTCTCCCCGGAGAGGAAATGGAGAGTAAAATGGAACCGGGAGAAGAACAGGGACCATCTAGCCTGGCGAGAATTCAGCCGCTGGGCCGTTTGCAGATACACCAAGTTCTTGTGGTCAGTGAAGACTTGGAAGGGAAAGCGAGCTCCCTCCAAGAGATGATATAACCAAGGAAAGGCAAGGACTCCTGCTCAAACACACACTTCTCCAACTTGGCGTAGAGGGAGTTTGCCCGTAAGAGGTCGAAGACTTTGCGAACATCTCTCCGATGGGAGTCAATATCTGGAGAGAAGATGAGAATATCCTCCAGATAGACTATGACCGAGGTGGTGAGCATATACCGGAAGATGTCGTTCACAAAGTCTTGGAAAACGGCTGGGGCATTACAGAGCCCGAAGGGCATCACCAGATATTCATAGTGCCCATCCCTGGTGTTAAAAGCCGTCTTCCATTCATCCCCCTCACGGATGCGAATCAGGTTGTAAGCACCCCGCAGATCTAACTTTGTAAATACCCTCGCTCCCCATAGCCTATCAAACAGCTCAGATATCAGGGGTAGAGGGTACTTGTTCTTAACGGTGATGGCGTTAAGACCCCTGTAGTCTATGCATGGACGTAAGTCTCCAGTCTTCTTCTGTACGAAGAAGAACCCTGCCCCTGCCGGTGACACTGACTTCCTAATGAATCCTCTTGCCAGATTCTCCTGGATGTACTGGGACATTGCCTCCGTCTCCGGGAGAGATAACGGATAGACTCGACCCCGGGGAGGCTCAGCACCAGGCAAGAGGTCAATAGGACAGTCATAGGGGCGGTGAGGCGGAAGGGTCTCCGCAGCTCTTTTGGAGAACACGTCTGCATAGGGCCAATAGTGCTTGGGGAGAGAGGAAAGATCTGCGGGTACCTGTGTAGTAGCAACCTGAACGCACTCCCTCAGACATCTACCCTCGCAAGATTTACTTCAACCCAAAATTCTCCCAGAGGACCACTCAATATGAGGAGAATGGTAGCGAAGCCATGGTATCCCCAACAGGACCTCATCAATTCCCTCAGGAATGACTAATAGGGAGATTATCTCCTGATGTGATGGAGACACAGATAGCGTGAAAGGAATGGTTTGGCGGGTAATCTGTGAAGGTACTGTTGACCCATTTACCACTTGAAGGGTTACCGGTTTGGCGAGCATCACCAAGGGTATTGCGTAACGCTGGGCAAAAGCGGAAGACATAAAGTTACCCTCTGCCCCAGAATCCACGCATAGCTCGACCATAAGAGTGGATGGGCCTATGGTAATTGTCCCCTTGAAGGACAACTTTGAGGCAAACGTCGCCGTGTCTAGTGTACCTCCTCCAACTGCCACTAGACGCTGACGTCTCCCCGACCGCTGAGGACCCTTGGAGGCAAGGTGTCCTGACTGCTGGCAAACATGACTGACCTTATGTGCACGGGCAGACTGAGACTTGGATCCCGCTCGTGTCACCTCTAAGGCCTCATGTGACTCGGATGCCTGGACTGGAGATTCCAAAGGTTTGGCGAAGGTGGGAGCCAGCCGAAATCTCTGCCTACACTGGGCTCGCTCCAACCTCCGCTCGTTAAAACGGAGGTCAATACGAGTAGATATGGCTATGAGCTCCTCCAGTGTTGCGGGAATCTCCCTAGTGGCCAAAGCGTCCTTCACATGGTCAGCCAGCCCCCTCCAAAATACGGGAATGAGGGTTTTATCTGGCCATTCCAACTCAGACGCTAATGTCCGGAATTGAACAACAAAATGGCTGACCATGGTTGAACCCTGAGTCAAAGCCAGCAGTTGGAGCGCTGTATCATGGGTGACTTGAGGTCCTAAAAAGACCTGTTTCAGAGTGTCCAGAAACCTAGGAACACTCCGCACCACATGATCGTTGCGCTCCCACAGCGGCGTAGCCCACTCCAACGCTCTGTCCGACAGGAGAGAGATTATGAATCCCACCTTTGCCCGCTCAGTAGGGAAACGTGCAGCCAGAAGCTCGAGGTGTATACCACATTGGCTCACGAAACCCCTACAGGACTTACTGTCCCCAGAGTATCTCTCAGGCAAAGGAAGGTGAGATAGGGTCGGAACAGAGGTGGCTGTGGGTAAAGCTGCTGCAGCCACGCTAGCAGCCTGAACAGCTATTGCGGTAACATCCACCGCCGAGGTTGCACGCTCAAGAGACGCCAACCGGCCCTCCAGCAGCTGGATGTACCCCTGCAATCGCTGTTCATCCGCCATTACTTAGCCAGATCCTGGCGCTAGTATACTGTTAGGGTTGGCGGAACGCACCAAATATATAATTTATTAAATGGAATTGGTGCGTTCGCAACCCGGGATCCACCGTGCAGGAAAGCACCTGCTGCTAAATAATGGCGGCTCTATATGGCGGTATATACCAACTCTGTTAGCTTCACAGAGTAACCGCGAGAGGAAAGCTCTGTGCCCTGTTAGACTTTCACAGAGGCACAGGCCAACTACCCAGATGTGAGCAGTGAGTGGTCATGCATGCATACAAAACTCCTCGCCGGAGATGCCAGCATTCTAGGGGCTTATTTCAGCCGGGTCCCTGAACACACTTAAACACAATCTCCTCGCCGGAGGTGCCAGCATTCTAGGGGCTTATTTCAGCCGGGTCCCTGAACACATTCAAACACATGACCACATTGGCGCAAAGCATATAGCATAAGACGATACTAGCGCATGGCCGTGCGGTCATGCGCAGTTTATATAGTTGCAGCACAGGAAGCTGCTACTGAAGTTTTTGCCCTTTCAGGACCTTCCAGAAGGACCAATGGAAAGTGCTGCAGTACCTGAGCATGTTTTGCCCTTTCAGGACCTTCCAGAAGGACCAATGGAATGTACTGCAGCACCTGAGCATGTGACCGAACATGTGGCCCTCGACCTCCAATGGGAGACCCTGCCATGGGCATGCTCAGTGTGAGTAAACAAGGACTTAGTCCCAGAGAGGCTCGCTCGCCGCAGATCAGTGCAGGGTACCATAGGAAAGCCAGAAAAGGCAGTAGTGACCCTATGCACCGAATCAGCCCCAGCGAGACGCTGGGAGCGACGTCTCCGCTGAGCAGAGCCCACTGCGGCCGATACCGAATGGGAGACCGCAGCAGACACGGATCGAGATTCCACCTGTGCAGCAGAGGAAACTCGATTCCTAACACCTTCATCACACATTTCATATGAAAATCCAGACCACCTTAGAAAAACCAATAATTGAGAATATTTTCCTCATCTTTGGGTCAACAATATCAGATTCATCACACAAATTCAAAGTCTTCTCTTACTTCCATGGAAACATGATTCTCCTTTAGAGCTAAATATCCTTACTTTACTGTACTTGTGCACAATACCGAGCGGCCTTACGGTTTGATTCACGGGTCTCTCTGTCCCCCCACTGGGACAACCCAAAAACGCGGTGCTCAGCGAAAGGAGGAGGGCGTCTTAAACTTCCCTCCGGACACCTCTGGATATATATACTGTATACTTCTATATATTCCTGAGTTACGTATCCTACCCAATCTTCGATCACCTCACCACGCCTGATTCTAACAATGATCAGGAATTCAGGATATTTTGAATATAAAGAGAATTACATCACTGGTCAATCCGGGGTGTCCGTGCCTTATGAGGTACGGTTCGAGCACTGGGCTCCCAACGGAACTACACCTCTACATGATTCCACCCAAAAATCACTCCACCATCGGGGACAAACCTCAAATCCTCTTTGCAGCACAAACACAGGAAAACCACACCAAACGGTCAGTCTGGACAGTATAGCTGCCAATTTACCGTGGTTGTTGTGGGGGATGATCAGTCCCAATTTTCCAGTGCCCGTGTCCGCTCCGAGGGTCCTTTGTCTGGTTGTCCTCCGGGGGGCAGAGGCATTCCTGTTTGGGGCTCCACGTTTTGGGCGCTAAGCTGTTGAGGGAAGATCTAAAGTGATCCTTCACGGTTGACTCAGTGATTTCCAGATTAATCTACAGGGCGTTGCCGGCAACTGAAAATGACCAGACGGAGACTCGTGCCTCTGTATGGGGGATCGAGCAGATCTCTGGGCCCCCGTTTATTGTGTATGAATTTTCATAGTCATAGAAATTATAATTCAACCAATCAGCATAAGAACACGCTCACAGTTCTTAACCTATAAGAATACAGGAAAAACTTGACCCATGAGGATACAGGAAAAATGGATACTACAGATATGGTTGTGTCTTTTTGGCATAAAAAAGATATTAACAGATGCCTCAGTCTTGTATAGCGATACACCCATGAGTCTCTTATCTGGCTCGAGTTAGAACACTCAAGGTCTTTATACCAATTATAAATCATAGCCTAGTTGAATAAAAAAATGATATCTTCGTGAGAAACAGGACAGAGTTACTTCATAGCAGCTGTAACCTTCTACCTAAGTAAATAACAGAATTTATCTTTAATCAACAAGAAAATGGAGTCAAAGCACAAAATGGAGAATCTAGCACAAAATGGAGAATCTTTCATAATTTTTTCCTTCACATGTTGATGCTGAGCTCGGTATTTTGTTATTCTGATCTATCATTGCCAGACCTAGGATTTGCCTTCGACTACCCGCTTGTATAATCCATTTGCCTTTGACGTATTCTGACTTTAATTACCAGACCCTGGACTTTGCCCCTGACTATGTGTTTGTCTTATCCCTCGGTCTTTGACATACCCTCCTGGCTTTTGACCTTGAACCTCTTGACCACTCTGCCTCACGGCTAGTCCATGAGTAGTGACTAGCGTGATAGGATGAGAGTTAAGTGATGATGAGTTCTCTCATTATTGGGGTTTCTGTTTTCTTGCATAATGGGTTTACCATCTAGGCCTACAACTTCAATTAATCCTGTGGCCTTCAGAGTAGAGACTTCAGATTTCTGCAGGACCCTGTAGGCTGCTACGGTGTCCACCAGACACTCTATTGTGGTAAAGAGCATACCAGAGAGGGTAAAGTGAACAAAGGCATCACACCCCTAGTTTCAGAGATGAGTGGTAGAACTGGAAGCCCTTCATGTCAATTGCTCCTTTCCTGCAGTTTTTTCTTTGGGGCCTTACACTTGCTTCTAGAAGTGGCCCAGTTCATCACAATTGTAGCACTTCACCTTAACGAGGTCCACCCTTCCAGGGAACACCCTTTTTTGCCTGATCTTTCCCATTGTTTGTTTATAGGCATTGTAATTATTACCTTCTGGAATTTCTTTTCCTCCACTTCTTGAACATTCCTTTGAAATGAACTAGCCAAACTCAGTGCTGGGACTGACTTCTCATGCCAATCAGCATGATTAAAAATGAATGAGTCTCCTTATTTAATCCAGGCACCAAGATGGCAATCAACATTTTTCCCATTCCTTGGTCCTTCAGGCTCGTTACTGTCTCCTCAACTGCCGGCCTAAATCTCTCAATGTAATCCTTAACTGTTTACTTCGCCTTTTGATGAATATTTGTCACCCTTACCCAGGACTGGGGAGCAAAAACCTCTCCCATTTTGCTTTGGATACTCCAATGCTTTTTGAGAGGAGTTTTCTTGCTGATTTGGGTTAGATGGCAGAATAAGTCTTGTGCAGATGGCAGAAGCATCAATCTGTCCAGCTATTGTTTTAATTTTCTGCAACAAGTCTCTCCATGTGGGGTTGTAACTGACTAATGTTATACAGCTCATTTGCAAACGCATATGGATTGCTCTGTGGTTTGGTGATCGATGAGAGAAATCCCTTCACTTTTTCAGGTGTCCACGGAAAATGTTGGGTGATTCTCCTAACTATCTGACCATTTATACAAGGCATAGATTGTTCTTTGACCGGATAGGCAGAGGCCTGAGGTGACAATTATATGTCATCCTGTCTATCTCTTTTTGTTTGCTTTTTGCAGGTGACCAGAAGTTATTCTTCCACTCCACAATAAACTCTCCTTCCCCCAGGAATGTATATCTCTCCCCATGTACCTGGGGTAGGATGGGATGAGTAAAATTCAGGGACTGCAGCCTTCATTTATTTTACAAGCTGGGCAAAAAAGTGCCTAGAGCTCACATGGGATTTTGTAGAGAAGAACTTGTGTAGAGGCTTTAGAATTTGGTGCCATGGTCAGGGGCCTAATGGCTAGTTTGCGGCTGTTCTGAAAGCTTATATAACGGAGATAGGGCTGAATATGCGTAAATTTCCATTCGTTCCATAGGTTCTTGAGACACAGATGATTGTGGTGAGCACTGCACTCGAGCTCTCCCACAATCATATTACACAAGGGAAATGTGTTTACTGCAGGCGTGTAAGTGACCCTCTACAGCTGTCAGTAATAGAGGCGGGACCTGTTTTGGATAATAACATGATCACAGCTGTTACAAATTAAAAGAAAATTAGTTTGTTACAGTAAGAGTTTGCTCACGCAACCATATAATATGGCCGAGAACTATCTGATGTTTTATCAGATAGCACTAGGCCCGATGTTATGCAACAAGGTGGCCTGGGGTGGTAGTCTCAGCCGAGACAGCTAAGCCACAGTCAGTATCCACCCCCGTACCTTGTACAGAGATAGGCAGCACAAACGCATTCCAGACACAGGTGCACTCCAACAGGGAAACAATTTAATAAAAGGAAATGAATAAAGTACGAACACTGGCTTCCTTCTGCCCTCTCCCTAGCTTTGTCCACGGCAATACCCACAACAGCCACGGCGACTGAAAGAGGCAGTAGTCCTTACACTGGAATCTGGATGCTTTTAGTCCCTTTGGCGGAGCCCTTAAGTACTCCTGGGCCCTTGTTACTGTCCTTAAGTTCAGGGCAACAGATTCTATTCCCTCCTGGGGTCTGGCCATGCTCCGGCTGTTGCTAAGCTTCTGCCCTGGGCAAACATGTCCAGGATCTCCGAACTCAAGCAGGAACTTCCAGCTCCCTTGAGGCTGCAAGTCCAGCCCAAAAAGTTAACCAGTTCCTTTCCCTAAGCTAACATACCTGGCAGCACATCAAAATAGGGCAAACACAGACACATTGCAAACATTACAGTAAAACATTAATACACATAATACAAGGGCATGGGATAAGAGAGCTTCACATAGGAGAGAGAGTGGAAGCAATGAGGTTCTTCGCCACCTCCTTACAGTTATACCATGGGGCAGAGCAGATCTGTAATTTTTTTTTCTCATTCTAATTCGGCATGAGAAAAGAAAAATCTCTGCAATGCCAACTGGTCACCTCCTGAAGGGCATCATCAAGAATGTTTGTGAAGTGACCAAATAAAGTACATTATCATCCTTCTGCTTGGTACAGCTGGACGTGGCTCTTCTTTAGCACAGGATGTTCACGAAGGAGCACAAAAGCATTTTTTTTACTAAGCAGATATTCTATTTCTTGTTTAAATTGTTTTATTGAAAATGTTCTAATTATTATACAAAATGGAGTTAAACAATATGAAGGAAAAATATGGGGAAACTGGAAAATTAAGGAAAATGGGAGAAGGAACTATTGCAAAGCAATAACAATTATTCTATCTCTGATACATGTACCAAGAGATATTAAGATCAAGGATAAGACAATGGAATTTTCATTTCTTTCACAATATCTCACCATTTTGATATTTCATTATCACATATGTAAGCTAGCTATGTTCCTGATCAGAACTGCCAAAAGGAATTTCAGGGCCCCATACTGGCAACATTTTCAGGTTCCTTTGAGGCTCCAGGCTCCACCCCAGTTGCGCCTCCACCCGTAGAACTTTCCACAGTCCCACCGCTGTTGTGAATTCTGTGGCCAAGCTCCCTCCTGTGGATGAGAGTGGTACTGCGGCTTCTGAGTTTCCTTCCTCAGGTGATGAGGTTAAGTCATTAGGTGCTGTTCTATTTAACTCCACCTGGTGCTTTGATCCTGGCCTCCAGTCAATGTTCTAGTATTGGTCTTGCTTCCTCCTGGATCGTTCCTGTGGCCTGTCTATCCTGCATAAGCTAAGTTTTGCTTGTGTTATTTTTTGTTTGCTATTTTTTCTGTCCAGCTTGCTATATTGGTTTTTCTTGCTTGCTGGAAGCTCTGAGACGCAGAGGGAGCACCTCCGTACCGTTAGTCGGTGCGGAGGGTCTTTTTGCCCCTCTGCGTGGTTGTTTGTAGGTTTTTGTGTTGACCGCAAAGCTATCTTTCCTATCCTCGGTCTATTCAGTAAGTCGGGCCTCACTTTGCTAAATCTATTTCATCTCTGTGTTTGTATTTTCATCTTACTCACAGTCATTATATGTGGGGGGCTGCCTTTTCCTTTGGGGAATTTCTCTGAGGCAAGGTAGGCTTATTTTTCTATCTTCAGGGCTAGTTAGTTTCTCAGGCTGTGCCGAGTTGCATAGGGAGCGTTAGGCGCAATCCACGGCTACCTCTAGTGTGGTGTGTTAGGATTAGGGATTGCGGTCAGCAGAGTTTCCACGTGTCAGAGCTCGTCCTTTGTTTTTGGTATTTGTCAGGTCACTTTGTGTGCTCTGAACTTCAATGTCCATTGTGGTTCTGAATTACCTGTTCATAACAGTACTGGAGGCCAAAAGTACTAATGCTTCTCAATAGAGGGAAAAGAGAAGTTCTGAGACCATTTTTTTTTCTTTGCACTGTGTTCTGTCTTTCTTTTCCCTTTTACATCTGGGTGATTCAGAACACAGGTGTGGACATGGACATTCAAGGTCTGTTCTCTTTGATGGATAATCTCGCTATAAATGTACAGAATATTCAAGATTTAGTGGTTCAGAATCCTATATTGGAACCTAAAATTCCTATTCCTGAGTTGTTTTCTGGAGATAGAGCTAAGTTTTTGAATTTTAAAAATAATTGTAAACTATTTCTGGCTTTGAAACCCCGCTCCTCTGGTGACCCAGTTCAACAAGTTAAGATCATTATTTATTTTTTGTGGCCAAGAAGGATGGTTCGCTGAGACCTTGTATTGATTACCGCCTTCTAAATAAAATTACGGTCAAATTTCAGTACCCCTTGCCGCTGCTGTCTGATTTGTTTGGTCGGATTAAGGGGGCTAGTTGGTTTACCAAGATAGATCTTCGTGGTGCGTATAATCTTGTGCGTATTAAACGGGGCGATGAATGGAAAACAGCATTTAATACGCCCGAAGGCCATTTTGAGTACCTGGTTATGCCATTCGGACTTTCTAATGCTCCATCAGTGTTTCAGTCCTTTATGCATGACATCTTCCGAGAGTACCTGGATAAATTCCTGATTGTATACTTGGATGATATTTTGGTCTTCTCGGATGATTGGGAGTCTCATGTGAAGCAGGTCAGAATGGTGTTCCAGGTCCTGCGTGCTAATTCTTTGTTTGTGAAGGGGTCAAAGTGTCTCTTTGGTGTTCAGAAGATTTCATTTTTGGGGTTCATTTTTTCTCCTTCTACTATCAAGATGGACCCTGTTAAAGTTCAGGCCATTTATGATTGGACTCAGCCAACATCTCTGAAGAGTCTGCAGAAGTTCCTGGGCTTTGCTAATTTTTATCGTCGCTTCATCGCTAATTTTTCTAGCATTGCTAAACCGTTGACTGATTTAACCAAGAAGGGTGCTGATGTGGTCAATTGGTCTTCTGCTGCTGTGGAAGCTTTTCAGGAGTTGAAGCGTCGTTTTTCTTCTGCCCCTGTGTTGTGCCAACCAGATGTTTCGCTTCCGTTCCAGGTCGAGGTTGATGCTTCTGAAATTGGAGCAGGGGCTGTTTTGTCGCAGAGAAGTTCTGATTGCTCAGTGATGAAACCATGCGCCTACTTTTCCAGGAAATTTTCGCCTGCTGAGCGAAATTATGATGTTGGCAATCGAGAGTTGCTAGCCATGAAGTGGGCATTCGAGGAGTGGCGTCATTGTCTTGAAGGAGCTAAGCATCGCGTGGTGGTCTTGACTGATCACAAAAACTTGACTTATCTCGAGTCTGCCAAACGGTTGAATCCTAGACAGGCTCGTTGGTCGCGGTTTTTCTCCCGTTTTGACTTTGTGGTTTCGTACCTTCCGGGCTCTAAAAATGTGTAGGCGGATGCCCTGTCTAGGAGTTTTGTGCCCGATTCTCCGGGTTTGCCTGAGCCGGCGGGTATTCTCAAAGAGGGGATAATTTTGTCTGCCATCTCCCCTGATTTGCGGCGGGTGCTGCAAAAATTTCAGGCTAATAAACCTGACCGTTGCCCAGCGGAGAAACTGTTTGTCCCTGATAGGTGGACGAATAAAGTTATCTCTGAGGTTCATTGTTCGGTGTTGGCTGGTCATCCTGGAATCTTTGGTACCAGAGATTTGGTGGCTAGATCCTTTTGGTGGCCGTCTCTGTCGCGGGATGTGCGTTCTTTTGTGCAGTCCTGTGGGATTTATGCTCGGGCTAAGCCCTGCTGTTCTTGTGCCAGTGGGTTGCTTTTGCCCTTGCCAGTCCCGAAGAGGCCTTGGACACATATCTCTATGGATTTTATTTCGGATCTCCCCGTCTCTCAAAGAATGTCGGTCATTTGGGTGGTTTGTGATCGCTTCTCTAAGATGGTCCATTTGGTTCCCTTGTCTAAATTGCCTTCCTCCTCTGATTTGGTGCCGTTGTTTTTCCAGCATGTGGTTCGTTTACATGGCATTCCAGAGAAGATCGTTTCTGACAGAGGTTCCCAGTTTGTTTCGAGGTTTTGGCGAGCCTTTTGTGCTAGGATGGGCATTGATTTGTCTTTTTCCTCGGCTTTCCATCCTCAGACAATTGGCCAGACTGAACGAACCAATCAGACCTTGGAAACATATCTGAGATGTTTTGTTTCTGCTGATCAGGATGATTGGGTGTCCTTTTTGCCTTTGGCTGAGTTCGCTCTTAATAATCGGGCCAGCTCGGCTACTTTGGTTTCGCCGTTTTTCTGCAATTCTGGGTTCCACCCTCGTTTCTCTTCAGGGCAGGTTGAGTCTTCAGGCTGTCCTGGTGTGGATACTGTGGTGGATAGGTTGCAGCAGATTTGGACTCATGTAGTGGACAATCTGACTTTGTCCCAGGAGAAGGCTCAACGTTTCGATAACCGCAGGCGCTGTGTGGGTCCCCGACTTCGTGTTGGGGATTTGGTTTGGTTGTCATCTCGTTATGTTCCTATGAAGGTTTCCTCTCCTAAATTTAAGCCTCGTTTCATTGGTCCATATAGGATTTCTGAGGTTCTTAATCCTGTGTCTTTTCGTTTGACTCTTCCAGCTTCTTTTTCCATCCATAACGGGTTCCATAGGTCATTGTTGCGGAGATACGTGGCACCTGTGGTTCCATCTATTGATCCTCCTGCTCCGGTTTTGGTTGAAGGGGAATTGGAGTATATAGTGGAGAAGATTTTGGATTCTCGTGTTTCGAGACGGAAACTCCAATATCTGGTTAAGTGGAAAGGTTATGGTCAGGAGGATAATTCCAGGGTCTTTGCCTCTGATGTCCATGCTGCCGATCTGGTTCGTGCCTTTCATGTGGCTCATCCTGGTCGGCCTGGGGGCTCTGGTGAGGGTTCGGTGACCCCTGCTCAAGGGGGGGTACTGTTGTGAATTCTGTGGCCAAGCTCCCTCCTGTGGATGAGAGTGGTACTGCGGCTTCTGAGTTTCCTTCCTCAGGTGATGAGGTTAAGTCGTTAGGTGCTGCTCTATTTAACTCCACCTGGTGCTTTGATCCTGGCCTCCAGTCAATGTTCTAGTATTGGTCTTGCTTCCTCCTGGATTGTTCCTGTGGCCTGTCTATCCTGCATAAGCTAAGTTTTGCTTGTGTTATTTTTTGTTTGCTATTTTTTCTGTCCAGCTTGCTATATTGGTTTTTCTTGCTTGCTGGAAGCTCTGAGACGCAGAGGGAGCATCTCCGTACCGTTAGTCGGTGCGGAGGGTCTTTTTGCCCCTCTGCGTGGTTGTTTGTAGGTTTTTGTGTTGACCGCAAAGCTATCTTTCCTATCCTCGGTCTATTCAGTAAGTCGGGCCTCACTTTGCTAAATCTATTTCATCTCTGTGTTTGTATTTTCATCTTACTCACAGTCATTATATGTGGGGGGCTGCCTTTTCCTTTGGGGAATTTCTCTGAGGCAAGGTACGCTTATTTTTCTATCTTCAGGGCTAGTTAGTTTCTCAGGCTGTGCCGAGTTGCATAGGGAGCGTTAGGCGCAATCCACGGCTACCTCTAGTGTGGTGTGTTAGGATTAGAGATTGCGGTCAGCAGAGTTTCCACGTCTCAGAGCTCGTCCTTTGTTTTTGGTATTTGTCAGGTCACTTTGTGTGCTCTGAACTTCAATGTCCATTGTGGTTCTGAATTACCTGTTCATAACACACCGCCCACCCTTGGAAAAACTCTTCTGCCCCCCCGTTCAAAGCAATTACACTGTAACAGTTCCCATGGATCAATATCACATACATAACCATCAGCTTTTGTTTTGACCAACAGATTTTTTTAAGCCTGCCACCACGACAAGGTAGACTCTTTTGGCAGGGCCCTACTCTACTCTAGTCTAATCTATTAAACATTTCTTAAAATATCCGATACTCTTTTTAGGTATATTTTTCATTATTTTTCTTTAAGGGAATGTGCTACATACATTTTTAAAACTAAATTGAAATCAGATTATGATAATCTTTTTTATAATCTGTATTTCTGATTGCAGATTATTGAATTCTGTTTCCTGTACATTTATGAAAGCTGCTCTCTTGTCTGTTTGGAGATAAGGACATTGGGCATATACATATATATATATATATATATATAAATATATATATATACTGTATATATCATACGACATTATAGGGAACTCTATTTCCTTGGGAGAGTTTTCTATTTATGTTCTTGTGTTTTAGCGGCATGCAGATGTCATTTTGGAGGAAGGGGGAAGAGGTGAGCTGTGACACTACATACTGTGAATGGTGAATTCTGTTATCTCTCATTGTATTCCTGCCTGTTATGATAATGAGGTGACGGCTAATAAGGGATCTCTTCTGGACATGTCAGTCTATTAGAAAAGCAGTTTCTGTTTATTATTTTATGATACAAGGGGTGACAAACTTTAAAGTAAATTCTTGCTTAACTTTAAACTATGATTTAAAGGATTGGCAATTTTCTGGTTATTGTTGAGGAATGTGTTTGAGATGTAGAGCTCTTATTAATATGGCCTTTCTTGAATTTCGGCACCAAATATGAAATATGGGAAATTGAAATATAGGCTATGCTGAATTTCTGCACTAAGTGCCTTTTAATCATCTCACAAACACAATGCTTAACAATAACCAGAGAGTGGTCAATGCCCAAAACATAAAAGCTTCATAACACATTCCCACTAAATATTTTGCTAACTAAATCTATTTTTCATAATAGTCATTTAGTTTAAATCCTTTGGTCAATTACATAATGTGAAAAATTGCAGTGCCAATAACAAAAGAGAAGACAACCAAAAAAAAGATTGTGTTGTGGAGAAATGCTATATACTGTCTGTATGTTAAAGATTTCTTCCAGGCTTCCATAATATTTTTCAACAACAGGACCATTAACATGAGGCATACAGTTAGGACTAGCTTAACATTTCTATTACCTGTATGCCCATATTAATAGGTCATATACATCTCAGCTGCGACCGATTCCCTTTAAAGCATAAACACACATATAGTAATTCTTGTCTATCTAATAGGATGACGACAGCTGTCCAGACCTGCATCCCACCACAAGTAAACAGTCCAGGAGTAATCCCTGGCCCAGAGTATGAAATCATCCTCAGTGGGTCACCACAAAGCAAGAGGCTACGCCCCTCTCTTAGCTCTAGGGGCACCTACTCAACTAAGAGTGCTACTCAAACTGTTGGGGTGCAGCTGTGGGACCCTTTTTTCAGAGATGATGTCCTCCACCCAAGTCTCAAAAAGCTGAAAGGGTCTTCAGGAGAGGTGGGTAGTTGAGCTAGGCTATCAGACGGTCTCCTCTGTAGCTGTAGTCATCCTTCCTATGGTTACATTCAGGGGTGGACAGGGGCGTACATGTTATTGTTGCAACTTGTGCAACTGAACACGGGCCATGAGGTAAGGGGACCCATTTCCACATCCAAAGCAGATGATATTGTGCTTAATGATGAGTTAGTGGGCTGCAATGGGCTCATATATTGTTCTTGCATATAGATCCTCTTCTGTCTGTGTCTGCCAGTAGCTCCAATGTATAATTAATTTCCTGCAATGAGAATCACATCACATTAGTAATTTCCAGGCAATCAAGCTCAATACAATCAATCCTATCACTACATTATAGACTTTAGTAAAGTTGACAATATATTATTTAACCTAACTCTGATAAACCCCATCCAGAAAAAGGGATTCCATCCCTCCTTGGATATATCTCTAGCTTTTTTATTGCAGCTCCTTTACTTTATCCATGTTTCTCTATTGAATCATGTGCATATTCAATCTAGGAGCAGCATTCCTCACCTATAACAGCAAAGGTGCCCCTTTCAATTGCTAACAGGTAGTCAAGAACCATTCTCTTCTGAAGGGCCACCATCCCTATTTGGTGACTTCAGAAGTAGAAGCTAATGGGGGCAAAACCAACAACCAAAACATTTGGTGAAATGACAAATAAGAGCTAGTGTGGGTGGAGCCAACAACCACCACATTCCTTGACATCATTTGACGCATCTAATGGGGGCAGAATCAACAATCCCAACACTCTAGACAGGGGTGGGGAATCTTTTCTGCGAAGGGCGATTTGGATATTTATACCATCCTTGTTGGCCGTACAAAGTCAGCCCACAAAGTACATTCTGATTATGGCATTGGTATAAGGACGTAATCTTTCATTGCATGCCCTTCAGTGTTCAGTGGTGAACACTGCGTGTGTGCTAACAGAGCAAGAAGAAAATAATGAGCTTGTGGCAATCAAAATACAGCTCCTTGCCCAAGAACGCGGTCCCTGAGAATCAGCTTGGAGCCTGATAAAAGGCCATCGAGGGCCGTAAATGGCCCTGGGGCCTGAGGTTCCCCACCCCTGCTCTAGGACATAACAAGCAACAGCTAATGTGGGCCGAGCCAACAACCACCACATTCCGTGACCTTACAAGTGTGGGCTGTTACTGCTGGCTTCCACTGAAGTGCATTGCCCAATATACTAGGCATCAAGCAATATGAATCCTACCAATATGGGGGAATATTTGAATAGTTTCAGTACCTATGGTGCTAATATGTACAGTTAGGTCCATATATATTTGGACAGAGACAACATTTTTCTAATTTTGGTTATAGACATTACCACAATGAATTTTAAACAAAAGAATTCAGATGCAGTTGAAGTTCAGACTTTCATCCTTCATTTGAGGGTATCCACATGAAAATTGGATGAAGGGTTTAGGAGTTTCAGCTCCTTAACATGTGCCACCCTGTTTTTAAAGGGACCGAAAGTAATTGGACAATTGACTCCAAGGCTATTTCATGGACAGGTGTGGGCAATCCCTTCGTTATGTCATTCTCAATTAAGCAGATAAAAGGCCTGGAGTTGATTTGAGGTGTGGTGCTTGCATTTGGAAGGTTTTGCTGTGAAGTAAACATGCGGTCAAAGGAGCTCTCCATCCAGGTGAAACAAGCCATCCTTAAGCTGCAAAAACAAAAAAAAACCCATCCGAGAAATTGCTACAATATTAGGAGTGGCAAAATCTACAGTTTGGTACATCCTGAGAAAGAAAGAAAGCACTGGTGAACTCATCAATGCAAAAAGACCTGGGCGCCCACGGAAGACAACAGTGGTGGATGATCGCAGAATAATCTCCATGGTGAAGAGAAACCCCTTCACAACAGCCAACCAATTGAACAACAATCTCCAGGAGGTAGGCATATCAATATCCAAATCTACCATAAAGAGAAGACTGCATGAAAGTAAATACAGAGGGATCACTGCACGGTGCAAGCCACTCATAAGCATCAAGAATAAAAAGGCTAGACTGGACTTTGCTAAAAAACATCTAAAAAAGCCAGCACAGTTCTGGAAGAACATTCTTTGGACAGATGAAACCAAGATCAACCTCTGCCAGAATGATGGAAAGAGAAAAGTATGGCGAAGGCGTGGTACAGCTCATGCCCCAAAGCATACCACATCATCTGTAAAACACGGCGGAGGCAGTGTGATGGCTTGGGCATGCATGGCTGCCAGTGGCACTTGGTCACTAGTGTTTATTAATGATGTGACATAGGACAGAAGCAGCCGAATGAATTCTAAGGTATTCAGAGCCATACTGTGTGCTCAGATCCAGCGAAATGCAGCCAAACTGATTGGTTGTCGTTTCATACTACAGATGGACAATGACCGAAAACATAAAGCCAAAGCAACCTAGGAGTTTATTAAAGCAAAGAAGTGGAATATTCTTGAATGGCCAAGTCAGTCACCTGATCTCAACCCAATTGACCATGCATTTCACTTGTTAAAGACTAAACTTCAGACAGAAAGGCCCACAAACAAACAGCAACTGAAAACCACTGCCGTGAAGGGCTGGCAGAGCATTAAAAAGGAGGAAACACAGTGTCTGGTGATGTCCATGAGTTCAAGACTTCAGGCAGTCATTGCCAACAAAGGGTTTTCAACCAAGTACTAAAAATGAACATTTTATTTAAAATTATTGAATCTGTCCAATTAATTTTGGTCCCTTTAAAAACAGTGTGGCACATGTTAAGGAGCTGAAACTCCTAAACCCTTCATCCAATTTTAATGTGGATACACTCAAATGAAAGCTGAACGCCTCAACTTCAACTGCATCGGAATTGTTTTGTTTAAAATTCATTGTGGTAATGTCTATAACCAAAATTAGAAAAATGTTGTCTCTGTCCAAATATATATGGACCTAACTGTATATACATGGGTAGAGTTGAGCGACCTTGACCTTTTTAGAGTCGAGCCGGGTTTCGCGAAACCCGACTATCTCAAAAGTTGGGTCGAGTGAAATCAGCCGATTATGACGTAAAGTCGGGATCGACCGAAACACGAAACCCAATGCAAGTCAATGGGGCAGCATAGTCGGCAGTGAGTGGGGGCCAGGAAAACACCTAGAGTGCCCATTTTAATGTCAAAACCTGCCATTCTTCTTAATGAAGCTTGTCAAGCGTAATTTACCTTATAATAATTGGAAGGCATTTGAAATTGGGGGTCATTTGGCTAAAGTTGTGGTGGGTAGGGCTGGTTCAAGTAATTAGTGGGCCCAGGAAATCTGGACCACGTCACGGCAGTGGAGCAGGGAGAGGTAAGTATTTCAACTTTGCAAGTGCTGTGAACCTGAGCAAGCAGGGGGGGCCCACTCGTTGGCATTGGCACTGGCACAGGGCCCCTCAAAGTACAGCGGTGTGTTTGCACGGCGGGGGCGCCTCCCACCGGCAGCAACACTTTTGCGTACCATGAGAGGCCCTGTGCCAGTGATGTCGCCAACTAATATTCCTCCCCCCACCTGATGAAGGAACCTGCACTTTCATCTGCACCTTCCTCTTTGTCCCTGTGTAAGGTGGTATGGTATGCGGGAAGAGCAACCTGACTTTCAGCAGGGTCACAATGTTGTTGTGTAGCGTGCACGGGGAATGTTGCGTTATGGGTCAATGTACCAGCAGACTCATCTATCACTGGCTGGGCAATGGGCAGGATGAGGAGGAAACACAGATATAGGCCCAAAGAATAAAGTTGGCTAAATGCAGTTCAAAATTGGTAACACAGGAATAACCAGGGGGCATTGCAGTGGAGGACAACTGGAATGAGAGGCTGACACAGAGAGTAGGCCCAAATCAGTAAGTAGTCGAAATGCAGTTCAAAATTGGCAACCGTAGTAAACAGGCGGCACAGCTTTGTTCAGTGGAGGAGAACAGCAAGGAGTGGCAGACACCGATAGTAGGCCCCAACCCAACTAGTAGGCAAAATGCAGTGTAACATTAGCAACTACTTAACGAGCGCCTGAAAACGGAATTTCAGGACAGGAAACCAGGAGAACAGCAAGGAGTGGCAGACACCGATAGTAGGCCCCAAACCAACTAGTACGCCAAATGCAGTTGTTCCGTTTAACCACAATTTAATGAGAGCCTGAAGATAGAAGTTCAGGAAAGGCAACCTGTAGAACACCTTGGAGTGGAACACACCATCTCTCTACACCCCATACCCAATTTGTAGGCCTAATGCAGTGTAGTTTCCAAGAACTACTAAACGAGAGCCGGAAGATCGAAGCTCAGGAAAGGCAACCTGGAGAACACCTTGGAGTGGAACACACCATCTCTCTACACCCCATACCCAATTTGTAGGCCTAATGCAGTGTAGTTTCCAACAACTACTAAACGAGAGCCGGAAGATCGAAGCTCAGGAAAGGCAACCTGGAGAACACCTTGGAGTGGAACACACCATCTTTCTACACCCCATACCCAATTTTAGGCCTAATGCAGTGTAGTTTCCAACAACTACTAAACGAGAGCATGAGGATCGAAGCATTGGCGAGGAAACCTGGGGAACACGTTGGAGTGGAACACACCATCTCTCTACACCCCATACCCAATTTGTAGGCCTAATGCAGTGTAGTTTCCAACAACTACTAAACGAGAGCCGGAAGATTGAAGCTCAGGAAAGGCAACCTGGAGAACACCTTGGAGTGGAACACACCATCTCTCTACACCCCATACCCAATTTGTAGGCCTAATGCAGTGTAGTTTCCAACAACTACATAACGAGAGCATGAAGATCGAAGCATTGGCGAGGAAACCTGGGGAACACCTTGGAGTGGAACACACCATCTCTCTACACCCCATACCCAATTTGTAGGCCTAATGCAGTGTAGTTTCCAAGAACTACTAAACGAGAGCCGGAAGATCGAAGCTCAGGAAAGGCAACCTGGAAAACACCTTGGAGTGGAACACACCATCTCTCTACACCCCATACCCAATTTGTAGGCCTAATGCAGCGTAGTTTCCAACAACTACTAAACGAGAGCATGATGATCGAAGCATTGGCGAGGAAACCTGGGGAACACCTTGGAGTGGAACACACCATCTCTCTACAGTGGAACACACCATCTCTCTACACCCCATACCCAATTTGTAGGCCTAATGCAGTGTAGTTTCCAAGAACTACTAAACGAGAGCCGGAAGATCGAAGCTCAGGAAAGGCAACCTGGAGAACACCTTGGAGTGGAACACACCATCTCTCTACACCCCATACCCAATTTGTAGGCCTAATGCAGTGTAGTTTCCAACAACTACTAAACGAGAGCATGAAGATCGAAGCATTGGCGAGGAAACCTGGGGAACACCTTGGAGTGGAACACACCATCTCTCTACACCCCATACCCAATTTGTAGGCCTAATGCAGTGTAGTTTCCAAGAACTACTAAACGAGAGCAGGAAGATCGAAGCTCAGGAAAGGCAACCTGGAAAACACCTTGGAGTGGAACACACCATCTCTCTACACCCCATACCCAATTTGTAGGCCTAATGCAGCGTAGTTTCCAACAACTACTAAACGAGAGCCGGAAGATCGAAGCTCAGGAAAGGCAACCTGGGGAACACCTTGGAGTGTAACAAACCCTCTCTCTACACCACGGAAGGGCTGATTCTTAGGAAGGAAGGCTGTCGGAAAGAAGCAGGGCGCGTCCGAGGGTGATTATATTCTTATTAGGTATATACTCACCCTCGGAAGCGCCCTGCTTCTTTATTTGTAATGAATGTTTATTTGCAATGTGGTTTTGACTTACTCTATTTTTTTGGTAAATAATGATTTTATTATTTTCATTGTTTTGCATCTTCTTGGCAATAATATAAAGAAGACGCGACAGGACAACACTCGGTGGATGCCATATCTGTGTTTAAAATTGAAAAAAACTTTCAGTTAACTACTTGCAGGAGAAAGTTATTGTAGCTGGTGGCCATTTTTAGTACTGTACCAGATTTTTGTTGTATGTGTTTGTTTTTAATGTTAAAATGTCTGCATTTGATATCTCTCCAGTATTTTCTTTTTTATAAGCAAAATACTTATTTTTATATTTTCTGATGTTGGTTCCAGGGGTACACGGGCAGCAGTGGTGTGGTCAGTGGAGGCCTAGTGGAAGGAGTGACCACAGACAGGCATCGAAGGCCTAAAATAATAACACATGGCTGTAGGCAATTTTAAATTGGTTCCAGGGGTACACGGGCAGCAGTGCCCTGGTCAGTGTAGTAGTAGTTGAAAGAATGGACCGCAGACAGGCATCGAAGGCCTAAAATAATAACACATGGCTGTAGGCAATTTTAAATTGGTTCCAGGGGTACACGGGCAGCAGTGGTGTGGTCAGTGGAGGCCTAGTGGAAGGAGTGACCACAGACAGGCATCGAAGGCCTAAAATAATAACACATGGCTGTAGGCAATTTTAAATTGGTTCCAGGGGTACACGGGCAGCAGTGCCCTGGTCAGTGTAGTAGTAGTTGAAAGAATGGACCGCAGACAGGCATCGAAGGCCTAAAATAAAAAAATTGGGCTGGCTGTAGGCAATATTAAATTGGTTCCAGGGGTACACGGGCAGCAGTGGTGTGGTCAGTGGAGGCCTAGTGGAAGGAGTGACCGCAGACAGGCATCGAAGGCCTAAAATAATAACACATGGCTGTAGGCAATTTTAAATTGGTTCCAGGGGTACACGGGCAGTAGTGGTGTGGTCAGTGGAGGCCTAGTGGAAGGAGTGACCGCAGACAGGCATCGAAGGCCTAAAATAATAACACATGGCTGTAGGCAATTTTAAATTGGTTCCAGGGGTACACGGGCAGCAGTGGTGTGGTCAGTGGAGGCCTAGTGGAAGGAGTGACCGCAGACAGGCATCGAAGGCCTAAAATAATAACACATGGCTGTAGGCAATTTTAAATTGGTTCCAGGGGTACACGGGCAGCAGTGGTGTGGTCAGTGGAGGCCTAGTGGAAGGAGTAACCACAGACAGGCATCGAAGGCCTAAAATAATAACACATGGCTGTAGGCAATTTTAAATTGGTTCCAGGGGTACACGGGCAGCAGTGGTGTGGTCAGTGGAGGCCTAGTGGAAGGAGTGACCGCAGACAGGCATCGAAGGCCTAAAATAATAACACATGGCTGTAGGCAATTTTAAATTGGTTCCAGGGGTATACGGGCAGCAGTGGTGTGGTCAGTGGAGGCCTAGTGGAAGGAGTGACCACAGACAGGCATCGAAGGCCTAAAATAATAACACATGGCTGTAGGCAATTTTAAATTGGTTCCAGGGGTACACGGACAGCAGTGGTGTGGTCAGTGGAGGCCTAGTGGAAGGAGTCACCGCAGACAGGCATCGAAGGCCTAAAATAATAACACATGGCTGTAGGCAATTTTAAATTGGTTCCAGGGGTACACGGGCAGCAGTGGTGTGGTCAGTGGAGGCCTAGTGGAAGGAGTCACGGCAGACAGGCATCGAAGGCCTAAAATAATAACACATGGCTGTAGGCAATTTTAAATTGGTTCCAGGGGTACACGGGCAGCAGTGGTGTGGTCAGTGGAGGCCTAGTGGAAGGAGTGACCACAGACAGGCATCGAAGGCCTAACATAACAAAAATGTCAATACAATGGTATTGTCAGTGGCAGGCATTGAAGGATGTCAGCGCATAGACTAAACATTGGTGGAGCTGTGAGATAATTTTGCAAGTGGTAGAGCACTGTTTGAGCTGGGGTGGGGGGAAACTGTCTTGTGGCCGGCGGTACAGGCCCAGGGCCCCTCATATTACAACGGTGTGTCTGACGTTGGGTGCGCACCACCACCGCCAGAGACACTTTATTGTACTAGGAGGGACCCAGTGGCAGTGCCGTCGACCAAAAGCGGGCTCACCCACCTCTTCAGACAAACTGCACTCTCACGGGTGCTGTCGCCAAGTGTCGATACCACGGCCCCGTGTGGGGAGTTTGGCCATTTAGTGAGGTGTAAACATGTCGTATGCTGGACAATCAGGTGCAGAAAATTACGAGATTGGAAAAGGCATTCAGAATAGTCCACAGGCAAGACCTTTTCATAGGAAAGCTAGGTGTCAGCCGGGCAAGGTGGGGCAAAAGATTTCGAAATCCAGTTGTGGTTCATTTTAATGAAGGTTAGATCATCTACATTTTGGGTAGCCAGACGAGTCCTTTTTTCTGTTAGTATTGAACCTGCAGCACTGAATACTCTTTCTGATAGGACACTAGCTGCCGGGCAAGCAAGCTCCTGCAATGCATATTCTGCCAATTCTGGCCAGGTGTCTAATTTTGATGCCCAGTAATCAAATGGGAATGACGGTTGAGGGAATACATCGATAAGGGATGAAAAATAGTTTGTAACCATACTGGACAAATGTTGTCTCCTGTCACTTTGAATTGATGCTGCAGTACCTGTCCTGTCTGCGGTCATAGCAAAATCACTCCACAACCTGGTCAGAAAACCCCTCTGGCCAACGCCACTTCTGATTTCTGCCCCTCTAACTCCTCTGGTCTGCTGGCCCCTGCAGCTCGTGTGAGAACGATCACGGGCGCTGTGTGCAGGGAATGCCAGAAGCAAACGGTCAACAAGAGTTGATTGTTTGGTTGCTAATATTAGTTCCAAGTTCTCATGTGGCATTATATTTTGCAATTTGCCTTTATAGCGAGGATCAAGGAGGCAGGCCAACCAGTAATCGTCATCATTCATCATTTTAGTTATGCGTGTGTCCCTTTTGAGGATACGTAAGGCATAATCCGCCATGTGGGCCAAAGTTCCAGTTCTCAAATCTGCGGTTGTGCTTGGTTGAGGGGCAGTTTCAGGCAAATCCACGTCACTTGTGTCCCTCAAAAAACCAGAACCCGGCCTTGCCGCGCCACCAATTTCCAGTGGCCCCGGAAAAGCTTCCTCATTAAAAATATAATCATCCCCATCATCCTCCTCGTCCTCCTCCTCCTCTTCGCCCGCTACCTCGTCCTGTACACTGCCCTGGCCAGACAATGGCTGACTGTCATCAAGGCTTTCCTCTTCCTCAGCTGCAGACGCCTGATCCTTTATGTGCGTCAAACTTTGCATCAGCAGACGCATTAGGGGGATGCTCATGCTTATTATGGCGTTGTCTGCACTAACCAGCCGTGTGCATTCCTCAAAACACTGAAGGACTTGACACATGTCTTGAATCTTCGACCACTGCACACCTGACAACTCCATGTCTGCCATCCTACTGCCTGCCCGTGTATGTGTATCCTCCCACAAAAACATAACAGCCCGCCTCTGTTCACACAGTCTCTGAAGCATGTGCAGTGTTGAGTTCCACCTTGTTGCAACGTCTATGATTAGGCGATGCTGGGGAAGGTTCAAAGAACGCTGATAGGTCTGCATACGGCTGGAGTGTACGGGCGAACGGCGGATATGTGAGCAAAGTCCACGCACTTTGAGGAGCAGGTCGGATAACCCCGGATAACTTTTCAGGAAGCACTGCACCACGAGGTTTAAGGTGTGAGCCAGGCAAGGAATGTGTTTCAGTTGGGAAAGGGAGATGGCAGCCATGAAATTCCTTCCGTTATCACTCACTACCTTGCCTGCCTCAAGATCTACAGTGCCCAGCCACGACTGCGTTTCTTTCTGCAAGAACTCGGACAGAACTTCCGCGGTGTGTCTGTTGTCGCCCAAACACTTCATAGCCAATACAGCCTGCTGACGTTTGCCAGTAGCTGCCCCATAATGGGAGACCTGGTGTGCAACAGTGGCAGCTGCGGATGGAGTGGTTGTGCGACTGCGGTCTGTGGACGAGCTCTCGCTTCTGCAGGAGGACGAGGAGGAGGAGGAGGGGGTGCGAACGGCTACAGCCAATTGTTTCCTAGACCGTGGGCTAGGCAGAACTGTCCCAAACTTGCTGTCCCCTGTGGACCCTGCATCCACCACATTTACCCAGTGTGCCGTGATGGACACGTAACGTCCCTGGCCATGCCTACTGGTCCATGCATCTGTTGTCAGATGCACCTTTGTGCTCACAGATTGCCTGAGTGCATGGACGATGCGCTCTTTAACATGCTGGTGGAGGGCTGGGATGGCCTTTCTGGAAAAAAAGTGTCGACTGGGTAGCTCGTAGCGTGGTACAGCGTAGTCCATCAGGGCTTTGAAAGCTTCGCTTTCAACTAACCGGTAGGGCATCATCTCTAACGAGATTAGTCTAGCTATGTGTGCGTTCAAACCCTGTGTATGCGGATGCGAGGCTAAGTACTTCCTTTTTCTAACCATAGTCTCATGTAGGGTGAGCTGGACTGGAGAGCTGGAGATCGTGGAACTAGCGGGGGTGCCGGTGGACATGGCAGACTGAGAGACGGTGGGAGATGGTATTGTTGCCACCGGTGCCCTAGATGCAGTGTTTCCTACTACGAAACTGGTGATTCCCTGACCCTGACGGCTTTGGCCTGGCAAAGAAACCTGCACAGATACTGCAGGTGGTGCGGAAAATGGTGGCCCTACACTGCCGGAAGGGATGTTGCGTTGCTGACTAGCTTCATTGGCCGAGGGTGCTACAACCTTAAGGGACGTTTGGTAGTTAGTCCAGGCTTGCAAATGCATGGTGGTTAAATGTCTATGCATGCAACTTGTATTGAGACTTTTCAGATTCTGTCCTCTGCTTAAGGTAGTTGAACATTTTTGACAGATGACTTTGCGCTGATCAATTGGATGTTGTTTAAAAAAATGCCAGACTGCACTCTTTCTAGCATCGGATACCTTTTCAGGCATTGCAGACTGAGCTTTAACCGGATGGCCACGCTGTCCTCCAACAGGTTTTGGCTTTGCCACGCGTTTTGGGCAAGATACGGGCCCGGCAGATGGAACCTGTTGCGATGTTGATGCCTGCTGCGGCCCCTCCTCCTCCGCTTCAGAACTGCTGCCGCCTGCACCCTGTTCCCCCAATGGCTGCCAATCGGGGTCAAGAACTGGGTCATCTATTACCTCTTCTTGTAGCTCGTGTGCAACTTCGTCTGTGTCACCGTGTCGGTCGGTGGTATAGCGTTCGTGATGGGGCAACATAGTCTCATCAGGGTCTGATTCTTGATCAGCACCCTGCGAGGGCAATGTTGTGGTCTGAGTCAAAGGACCAGCATAGTAGTCTGGCTGTGGCTGTGCATCAGTGCACTCCATGTCAGATTCAACTTGTAATGGGCATGGACTGTTAACTGCTTCACTTTCTAAGCCAGGGACGGTATGTGTAAAGAGCTCCATGGAGTAACCCGTTGTGTCGCCTGCTGCATTCTTCTCTGTTGTTGTTTTTGCTGAAGAGGACAAGGAAGCGACTTGTCCCTGACCGTGAACATCCACTAACGACGCGCTGCTTTGACATTTACCAGTTTCACGAGAGGAGGCAAAAGAGCTAGAGGCTGAGTCAGCAAGATAAGCCAAAACTTGCTCTTGCTGCTCCGGCTTTAAAAGCGGTTTTCCTACTCCCAGAAAAGGGAGCGTTCGAGGCCTTGTGTAGCCAGACGACGAACCTGGCTCCACAGCTCCAGACTTAGGTGCAATATTTTTTTTTCCACGACCAGCTGATGCTCCACCACTACCACTACCCTCATTACCAGCTGACAATGAACGCCCCCGGCCACGACCTCTTCCACCATACTTCCTCATTGTTTTAAAAACGTAAACAAACTAACGGTATTTGTTGCTGTCACAGAAATTACACGGTGAGCTATAACTTCAGTATGATTTAGCTACCCCTTTACAGGTGAGTGACACCACAACGAAAATCAGGCACAATGTTACACACTCTGTTGTTGGTGGCAACAAATGAGAGAGATGCCACACACGCAGGACTGTCACTGAAGCACAAATGTAAATATTAATCTCCCACTGATTTGATTTTTTTTTTTTTTTTTCAGGGAGACTTTAGGAAAAAAAAAAAATAGAATAAAATGATTTTTTCAGGAAGAATTTAGAAACCAAAGAAAATAAAATGATTTTTTCAGGGAGAATTTAGAAAACAAATAAAACAAAAAAAGGCTTTCTATGGCCCACTGAGTGAGAGATGACGCACACAGGAGTCAGGAGTGGCACACAAGCCCAGAGGCCAATATTTATCTCCCACTGATTGATGTAGTGATTTTTTCAGGTAGATTTTGGAACCCAAATCAAGCTAAAAAAAATAATAGGCTTTCTATGGCCCACAATTGGAGAGAGAGAGAGAGATGGCACACCCAGGAGTCAAGACTGGCACACAAGCAGAAAGGGCAATATTAATCTCCCACTGATTTGTTTTTTTTGTTTTTTTTTTTCAGGGAGACTTTAGGAAAAAAAAAATAGAATAAAATGATTTTTTCAGGAAGAATTTAGAAACCAAAGAAAATAAAATGATTTTTTCAGGGAGAATTTAGAAAACAAATAAAACAAAAAAAGGCTTTCTATGGCCCACTGAGAGAGATGACGCACACAGGAGTCAGGAGTGGCACACAAGCCCAGAGGCCAATATTTATCTCCCACTGATTGATGTAGTGATTTTTTCAGGTAGATTTTGGAACCCAAATCAAGCTAAAAAAAATAATAGGCTTTCTATGGCCCACAATTGGAGAGAGAGAGAGAGATGGCACACCCAGGAGTCAAGACTGGCACACAAGCAGAAAGGGCAATATTAATCTCCCACTGATTTGTTTTTTTTTTTTTTTTTCAGGGAGACTTTAGGAAAAAAAAAAAGAATAAAATGATTTTTTCAGGAAGAATTTAGAAACCAAATAAAATAAAATGATTTTTTTCAGGGAGAATTTAGAAAACAAATAAAACAAAAAAAGGCTTTCTATGGCCCACTGAGTGAGAGATGACGCACACAGGAGTCAGGAGTGGCACACAAGCCCAGAGGCCAATATTTATCTCCCACTGATTGATGTAGTGATTTTTTCAGGTAGATTTTGGAACCCAAATCAAGCTAAAAAAATAATAGGCTTTCTATGGCCCACAATTGGAGAGAGAGAGAGAGAGATGGCACACCCAGGAGTCAAGACTGGCACACAAGCAGAAAGGGCAATATTAATCTCCCACTGATTTGTTTTGTTTTTTTTTTTTTCAGGGAGACTTTAGGAAAAAAAAAATTGAATAAAATGCTTTTTTCAGGAAGAATTTAGAAACCAAATAAAATAAAATGATTTTTTCAGGGAGAATTTAGAAAACAAATAAATCAAAAAAAGGCTTTCTATGGCCCACTGAGTGAGAGATGACGCACACAGGAGTCAGGAGTGGCACACAAGCCCAGAGGCCAATATGTATCTCCCACTGATTGATGTAGTGATTTTTTCAGGTAGATTTTGGAACCCAAATCAAGCTAAAAAAATAATAGGCTTTCTATGGCCCACAATTGGAGAGAGAGAGAGAGATGGCACACCCAGGAGTCAAGACTGGCACACAAGCAGAAAGGGCAATATTAATCTCCCACTGATTTGTTTTTTTTTTTTTTTTTTTCAGGGAGACTTTAGGAAAAAAAAAAAATAGAATAAAATGATTTTTTCAGGAAGAATTTAGAAACCAAAGAAAATAAAATGATTTTTTCAGGGAGAATTTAGAAAACAAATAAAACAAAAAAAGGCTTTCTATGGCCCACTGAGTGAGAGATGACGCACACAGGAGTCAGGAGTGGCACACAAGCCCAGAGGCCAATATTTATCTCCCACTTTTTTTTTTTTGTTCCAGGGAAAATTTATAAGCCCAATAAAAAAAATAATAAATAGGCTTTCTATGGCCCACTATCCGAGAGACAGAGAGAGATGGCACGCTTAGGACTGGCACACAAGCCCAAAGGCCAATATTAATCTCCCTTTTTTTTTTAAGGGAGAATTTATAAAACCAAAAAAAAATAAATAAATAGGCTTTCTATGGCCCACTATTTGTGAGAGAGATGGCACGCTCAGGACTGGCACACAAGCCCAGAGGCCAATATTAATCTCCCACTTTTTTTTTTTTTCCAGGGAAAATTTATAAACCCAATAAAAAAATAAATAAATAGGCTTTCTATGGCCCACTATCTGAGAGAGAGAGATGGCACGCTTAGGACTGGCACACAAGCCCAAAGGCCAATATTAATCTCCCACTGATTGATTTATTGATTTTTTCAGGTAGAATTTAGAACCGAAATAAAGCAAAAAAAAAAAAAAAATGGCCTTTCTATGGCCCACTGAGTGAGTGATGATGCACACAGGAGTCAGGAGTGGCACACAAGCCCTGAGGCCAATATTTATCTCCCACTGATTGATGTAGTGATTTTTTCAGGTAGATTTTAGAACCAAAATCAAGCAAAAAAATAAATAGGCTTTCTATGGCCCACTGAGTGAGTGATGATGCACACAGGAGTCAAGAGTGGCACACAAGCCCTGAGGCCAATATTATTCTCCCACTGATTGATGTAGTGATTTTTTCAGGTAGTTTTATAACCCAAATCAAGCAAAAAAATAAATAGGCTTTCTATGGCCCACTGAGTGAGAGATGACACAGACAGGGATGGCACTCTAGCAGAAATGTCAATCTTAATCTCCCACAAAAAAAAAAAAAAAAGACAGGGAGTGTCCTTCAATTACTATCTCCCTGCAGTAATCTCAGCCAGGTATGGCAGGCAGCAATAAGGAGTGGACTGATGCACAAATTAAATAAAAAGTGTGTACAAACCAAAAAGATAGCTGTGCAGAAAGGAAGGAACAAGAGGATTTGTGCTTTGAAAAAAGCAGTTGGTTTGCACAGCGGTGTACACACAGCAATGCAGCTATCAGGGAGCCTTCTAGGGCAGCCCAATGAGCTACAGCGCTGAGGGGGAAAAAAAAAAAATGTAGCTTCCACTGTCCCTGCACACCGAAGGTGGTGTTGGGCAGTGGAAATCGCTACAGCACAAGCGGTTTGGTGGTTAATGGACCCTGCCTAACGCTATCCCTGCTTCTGACGAAGCGGCAGCAACCTCTCCCTAAGCTCAGATCAGCAGCAGTAACATGGCGGTCGGCGGGAACTCCCCTTTATAGCCCCTGTGACGCCGCAGACAGCAAGCCAATCACTGCAATGCCCTTCTCTAAGATGGTGGGGACCAGGACCTATGTCATCACGCTGCCCACACTCTGCGTTTACCTTCATTGGCTGAGAAATGGTGCTTTTCGCGTCATTGAAACGCGACTTTGGCGCGAAAGTCGCGTACCGCATGGCCGACCCCGCACAGGGGTCGGATCGGGTTTCATGAAACCCGACTTTGCCAAAAGTCGGCGACTTTTGAAAATGAACGATCCGTTTCGCTCAACCCTATACATGGGTGTTGTACAAGAATTTCCCAATAATTATCTCCAGGTTACATGTGTTCTTTTTACAGGATATGACTATAATCTCCCAGATTTGCATGATTCTATAACAATTCATGGCCTAAAAGTCAAGAAGTCGTCATGTTCCAGTTATGGCTGCGGGGATTCTCTCAATTTTAACTAATCTATGGACCTGATGAGTAGGGTTGAGCGAAACGGGTCGTTCATTTTCAAAAGTCGCCGACTTTTGGCAAAGTCGGGTTTCATGAAACCCGATCCGACCCCTGTGCGGGGTCGGCCATGCGGTACGCGACTTTCGCGCCAAAGTCGCGTTTCAATGACGCGAAAAGCGCCATTTCTCAGCCAATGAAGGTAAACGCAGAGTGTGGGCAGCTGTTATGTAGGCAATCCAGTGACACAGTGTGCCAGCAATCAGAGCACATACAGTGATCTGACAATAACCCAAAAACAATAGAACGAGCTCTGAGACGTGGAATCTCTGTAGACCGCAATACCTGAACCTAACCTAAACACAACTAAAGGCAGCTGTGGATTGCGCCTGACACTACCTATGCAACTCGGCACAGCCTGAGGAGCTGACTAGCCTGAAGATAGAAAAACAAGCCTGACTTGCCTCAGAGAAATACCCCAAAGGAAAAGGCAGCCCCCACATATAATGACTGTTAGCAAGATGAAAAGACAAACGTAGGGATGAAATAGATTCAGCAAAGTGAGGCCCGATATTCTAGATAGAGCGAGGATAGCAAAGAGAACTTTGCAGTCTACAAAAAACCCTAAAGCAAAAAACCACGCAAAGGGGGCAAAAAGACCCACCGTGCCGAACTAACGGCACGGCGGTACACCCTTTGCGTCTCAGAGCGTCCAGCAAAACGAAATGACAAGCTGGACAGAAAAAGTAGCAACAAAAGCAAAAAGCACTTATCTAAGCAGAGCAGCAGGCCACAGGAAAGATCCAGAAGCTCAGATCCAACACTGGAACATTGACAAGGAGCAAGGAAGACAGAATCAGGTGGAGTTAAATAACAAAGCAGCCAACGAGCTCACCAGAACACCTGAGAGAGGAAGCTCAGAAGCTGCAGTACCACTTGTGACCACAGGAGAGAATTCAGCCACAGAATTCACAACAGTACCCCCCCCCTTGAGGAGGGGTCACCGAACCCTCACCAGAGCCCCCAGGCCGACCAGGATGAGCCACATGAAAGGCACGAACAAGATCTGGAGCATGGACATCAGAGGCAAAAACCCAGGAATTATCTTCCTGAGCATAACCCTTCCATTTAACCAGATACTGGAGTTTCCGTCTAGAAACACGAGAATCCAAAATTTTCTCCACAATATACTCCAATTCCCCCTCCACCAAAACCGGGGCAGGAGGCTCAACAGATGGAACCATAGGTGCCACGTATCTCCGCAACAACAACCTATGGAATACATTATGTATGGAAAAGGAGTCTGGGAGGGTCAGACGAAAAGACACAGGATTGAGAATCTCAGAAATCCTATACAGACCAATAAAACGAGGTTTAAATTTAGGAGAGGAAACCTTCATAGGAATATGACGAGAAGATAACCAAACCAGATCCCCAACACGAAGTCGGGGACCCACACGGCGTCTGCGATTAGCGAAAAGTTGAGCCTTCTCCTGGGACAAGGTCAAATTGTCCACTACCTGAGTCCAGATCTGCTGCAACCTGTCCACCACAGAATCCACACCAGGACAGTCCGAAGACTCAACCTGTCCTGAAGAGAAACGAGGATGGAACCCAGAATTGCAGAAAAATGGAGAGACCAAGGTAGCCGAGCTGGCCCGATTATTAAGGGCGAACTCAGCCAACGGCAAAAAGGACACCCAATCATCCTGGTCAGCAGAAACAAAACATCTCAGATATGTTTCCAAGGTCTGATTGGTTCGTTCGGTCTGGCCATTAGTCTGAGGATGGAAAGCCGAGGAAAAAGATAGGTCAATGCCCATCCTACCACAAAAGGCTCGCCAAAACCTTGAAACAAACTGGGAACCTCTGTCAGAAACAATATTCTCAGGAATGCCATGCAAACGAACCACATGCTGGAAGAACAGAGGCACCAAATCAGAGGAGGAAGGCAATTTAACCAAGGGCACCAGATGGACCATCTTAGAAAAGCGATCACAGACCACCCAAATGACTGACATCTTTTGAGAAACGGGAAGGTCAGAAATGAAATCCATCGAAATATGTGTCCAAGGCCTCTTTGGGACCGGCAAGGGCAAAAGCAACCCACTGGCACGTGAACAGCAGGGCTTAGCCCTAGCACAAATCCCACAGGACTGCACAAAAGTACGTACATCCCGTGACAGAGATGGCCACCAGAAGGATCTAGCCACTAACTCTCTGGTACCAAAGATTCCCGGATGACCAGCCAACACCGAACAATGAAGTTCAGAGATAACTTTACTAGTCCACCTATCAGGGACGAACAGTTTCTCCGCCGGACAACGATCAGGTTTATTCGCCTGAAATTTTTGCAACACTCGCCGCAAATCAGGGGAGATGGCAGACACAATGACTCCTTCCTTGAGGATACTTGCCAGCTCAGATGAACCCGGAGAGTCGGGCACAAAACTCCTAGACAGAGCATCCGCCTTCACATTTTTAGAGCCCGGAAGGTATGAAATCACAAAATCGAAGCGGGCAAAAAATAACGACCAACGGGCCTGTCTAGGATTCAAGCGCTTGGCAGACTCGAGATAAGTAAGGTTCTTATGATCAGTCAATACCACCACGCGATGCTTAGCTCCTTCAAGCCAATGACGCCATTCCTCGAATGCCCACTTCATGGCCAGCAACTCTCGGTTGCCCACATCATAATTACGCTCAGCAGCCGAAAACTTCCTGGAAAAGAAAGCACATGGTTTCAGCACTGAGCAACCAGAACCTCTCTGTGACAAAACCGCCCCTGCTCCAATCTCAGAAGCATCAACCTCGACCTGTAACGGAAGAGAAACATCTGGTTGACACAACACAGGGGCAGAACAAAAACGATGCTTCAACTCCTGAAAAGCTTCCACAGCAGCAGAAGACCAATTAACCAAATCAGCACCCTTCTTGGTCAAATCGGTCAATGGTTTGGCAATGCTAGAAAAATTACAGATGAAGCGACGATAAAAATGTCGGCTGAGTCCAATCCTGGATGGCTTGGACCTTAACCGGATCCATCTCGATAGTAGAAGGGGAAAAGATGAACCCCAAAAATGAAACTTTCTGCACACCGAAGAGACACTTTGATCCCTTCACAAACAAAGAATTAGCACGCAGGACCTGGAAAACCATTCTGACCTGCTTCACATGAGAGTCCCAATCATTTGAGAAGATCAAAATGTCATCCAAGTAAACAATCAGGAATTTATCCAGATACTCACGGAAGATGTCATGCATAGGGTTGAGCTTTTGGCAAAGTCGGGTTTCATGAAACCCGATCCGACCCCTGTGCGGGGTCGGCCATGCGGTACGCGACTTTCGCGCCAAAGTCGCGTTTCAATGACGCGAAAAGCGCCATTTCTCAGCCAATGAAGGTAAACGCAGAGTGTGGGCAGCGTGATGACATAGGTCCTGGTCCCCACCATCTTAGAGAAGGGCATTGCAGTGATTGGCTTGCTGTCTGCGGCGTCATAGGGGCTATAAAGGGGAGTTCCCGCCGACCGCCATGTTACTGCTGCTGATCTGAGATTAGGGAGAGGTTGCTGCCGCTTCGTCAGAAGCAGGGATAGCGTTAGGCAGGGTCCATTAACCACCAAACCGCTTGTGCTGTAGCGATTTCCACTGCCCAACACCACCTTCGGTGTGCAGGGACAGTGGAAGCAACATTTTTTTTTTTTCCCCCTCAGCGCTGTAGCTCATTGGGCTGCCCTAGAAGGCTCCCTGATAGCTGCATTGCTGTGTGTACGCCGCTGTGCAAACCAACTGCTTTTTTCAAAGCACAAATCCTCTTGTTCCTTCCTTTCTGCACAGCTATCTTTTTGGTTTGTACACACTTTTTATTTAATTTGTGCATCAGTCCACTCCTTATTGCTGCCTGCCATACCTGGCTGAGATTACTGCAGGGAGACAGTAATTGAAGGACACTCCCTGTTTTTTTTTTTTTTTTTGTGGGAGATTAAGATTGACATTTCTGCTAGAGTGCCATCCCTGTCTGTGTCATCTCTCACTCAGTGGGCCATAGAAAGCCTATTTATTTTTTTGCTTGATTTGGGTTATAAAATCTACCTGAAAAAAATCACTACATCAATCAGTGGGAGAAAAATATTGGCCTCAGGGCTTGTGTGCCACTCTTGACTCCTGTGTGCATCATCACTCACTCAGTGGGCCATAGAAAGCCTATTTATTTTTTTGCTTGATTTTGGTTCTAAAATCTACCTGAAAAAATCACTACATCAATCAGTGGGAGAAAAATATTGGCCTCAGGGCTTGTGTGCCACTCCTGACTCCTGTGTGCATCATCACTCACTCAGTGGGCCATAGAAAGGCCATTTTTTTTTTTTTTTGCTTTATTTGGGTTCTAAATTCTACCTGAAAAAATCAATAAATCAATCAGTGGGAGATTAATATTGGCCTTTGGGCTTGTGTGCCAGTCCTAAGCGTGCCATCTCTCTCTCTCAGATAGTGGGCCATAGAAAGCCTATTTTTTTTTTTTTTTTTATTGGGTTTATAAGTTTTCCCTGGAAAAAAAAAAAAGTGGGAGATTAATATTGGCCTCTGGGCTTGTGTGCCAGTCCTGAGCGTGCCATCTCTCTCACAAATAGTGGGCCATAAAAAGCCTATTTATTTTTTTTTTTTTGGTTTTATAAATTCTCCCTTAAAAAAAAAAGGGAGATTAATATTGGCCTTTGGGCTTGTGTGCCAGTCCTAAGCGTGCCATCTCTCTCTGTCTCTCAGATAGTGGGCCATAGAAAGCCTATTTATTATTTTTTTTATTGGGTTTATAAATTTTCCCTGGAACAAAAAAAAAAAGTGGGAGATAAATATTGGCCTCTGGGCTTGTGTGCCACTCCTGACTCCTGTGTGCGTCATCTCTCACTCAGTGGGCCATAGAAAGCCTTTTTTTGTTTTATTTGTTTTCTAAATTCTCCCTGATAAAATCATTTTATTTTATTTGGTTTCTAAATTCTTCCTGAAAAAATCATTTTATTCTATTTTTTTTTTTTCCTAAAGTCTCCCTGAAAAAAAAACAAAAAAAACAAATCAGTGGGAGATTAATATTGCCCTTTCTGCTTGTGTGCCAGTCTTGACTCCTGGGTGTGCCATCTCTCTCTCTCTCTCCAATTGTGGGCCATAGAAAGCCTATTATTTTTTTAGCTTGATTTGGGTTCCAAAATCTACCTGAAAAAATCACTACATCAATCAGTGGGAGATAAATATTGGCCTCTGGGCTTGTGTGCCACTCCTGACTCCTGTGTGCGTCATCTCTCACTCAGTGGGCCATAGAAAGCCTTTTTTTGTTTTATTTGTTTTCTAAATTCTCCCTGAAAAAATCATTTTATTTTATTTGGTTTCTAAATTCTTCCTGAAAAAATCATTTTATTCTATTTTTTTTTTTTTTAAAGTCTCCCTGAAAAAAAAAAAAAAATCAAATCAGTGGGAGATTAATATTTACATTTGTGCTTCAGTGACAGTCCTGCGTGTGTGGCATCTCTCTCATTTGTTGCCACCAACAACAGAGTGTGTAACATTGTGCCTGATTTTCGTTGTGGTCTCACTCACCTGTAAAGGGGTAGCTAAATCATACTGAAGTTATAGCTCACCGTGTAATTTGTGTGACAGCAACAAATACCGTTAGTTTGTTTACGTTTTTAAAACAATGAGGAAGTATGGTGGAAGAGGTCGTGGCCGGGGGCGTTCATTGTCAGCTGGTAATGAGGGTAGTGGTAGTGGTGGAGCATCAGCTGGTCGTGGGAAAAAATATATTGCACCTAAGTCTGGAGCTGTGGAGCCAGGTTCGTCGTCTGGCTACACAGGGCCTCGAACGCTCCCTTTTCTGGGAGTAGGAAAACCGCTTTTAAAGCCGGAGCAGCAAGAGCAAGTTTTGGCTTATCTTGCTGACTCAGCCTCTAGCTCTTTTGCCTCCTCTCGTGAAACTGGTAAATGTCAAAGCAGCGCGTCGTTAGTGGATGTTCACGGTCAGGGACAAGTCGCTTCCTTGTCCTCTTCAGCAAAAACAACAACAGAGAAGAATGCAGCAGGCGACACAACGGGTTACTCCATGGAGCTCTTTACACATACCGTCCCTGGCTTAGAAAGTGAAGCAGTTAACAGTCCATGCCCATTACAAGTTGAATCTGACATGGAGTGCACTGATGCACAGCCACAGCCAGACTACTATGCTGGTCCTTTGACTCAGACCACAACATTGCCCTCGCAGGGTGCTGATCAAGAATCAGACCCTGATGAGACTATGTTGCCCCATCACGAACGCTATACCACCGACCGACACGGTGACACAGACGAAGTTGCACACGAGCTACAAGAAGAGGTAATAGATGACCCAGTTCTTGACCCCGATTGGCAGCCATTGGGGGAACAGCGTGCAGGCGGCAGCAGTTCTGAAGCGGAGGAGGAGGGGCCGCAGCAGGCATCAACATCGCAACAGGTTCCATCTGCCGGGCCCGTATCTTGCTCAAAACGCGTGGCAAAGCTAAAACCTGTTGGAGGACAGCGTGGCCATCCGGTTAAAGCTCAGTCTGCAATGCCTGAAAAGGTATCCGATGCTAGAAAGAGTGCAGTCTGGCATTTTTTTAAACAACATCCAATTGATCAGCGCAAAGTCATCTGTCAAAAATGTTCAACTACCTTAAGCAGAGGACAGAATCTGAAAAGTCTCAATACAAGTTGCATGCATAGACATTTAACCACCATGCATTTGCAAGCCTGGACTAACTACCAAACGTCCCTTAAGGTTGTAGCACCCTTGGCCAATGAAGCTAGTCAGCAACGCAACATCCCTTCCGGCAGTGTAGGGCCACCATTTTCCGCACCACCTGCAGTATCTGTGCAGGTTTCTTTGCCAGGCCAAAGCCGTCAGGGTCAGGGAATCACCAGTTTCGTAGTAGGAAACACTGCATCTAGGGCACCGGTGGCAACAATACCATCTCCCACCGTCTCTCAGTCTGCCATGTCCACCGGCACCCCCGCTAGTTCCACGATCTCCAGCTCTCCAGTCCAGCTCACCCTACATGAGACTATGGTTAGAAAAAGGAAGTACTTAGCCTCGCATCCGCGTACACAGGGTTTGAACGCACACATAGCTAGACTAATCTCGTTAGAGATGATGCCCTACCGGTTAGTTGAAAGCGAAGCTTTCAAAGCCCTGATGGACTACGCTGTACCACGCTACGAGCTACCCAGTCGACACTTTTTTTCCAGAAAAGCCATCCCAGCCCTCCACCAGCATGTTAAAGAGCGCATCGTCCATGCACTCAGGCAATCTGTGAGCACAAAGGTGCACCTGACAACAGATGCATGGACCAGTAGGCATGGCCAGGGACGTTACGTGTCCATCACGGCACACTGGGTAAATGTGGTGGATGCAGGGTCCACAGGGGACAGCAAGTTTGGGACAGTTCTGCCTAGCCCACGGTCTAGGAAACAATTGGCTGTAGCCGTTCGCACCCCCTCCTCCTCCTCTTCGTCCTCCTGCAGAAGCGAGAGCTCGTCCACAGACCGCAGTCGCACAACCACTCCATCCGCAGCTGCCACTGTTGCACACCAGGTCTCCCATTATGGGGCAGCTACTGGCAAACGTCAGCAGGCTGTATTGGCAATGAAGTGTTTGGGCGACAACAGACACACCGCGGAAGTTCTGTCCGAGTTCTTGCAGAAAGAAACGCAGTCGTGGCTGGGCACTGTAGATCTTGAGGCAGGCAAGGTAGTGAGTGATAACGGAAGGAATTTCATGGCTGCCATCTCCCTTTCCCAACTGAAACACATTCCTTGCCTGGCTCACACCTTAAACCTGGTGGTGCAGTGCTTCCTGAAAAGTTATCCGGGGTTATCCGACCTGCTCCTCAAAGTGCGTGGACTTTGCTCACATATACGCCGTTCGCCCGTACACTCCAGCCGTATGCAGACCTATCAGCGTTCTTTGAACCTTCCCCAGCATCGCCTAATCATAGACGTTGCAACAAGGTGGAACTCAACACTGCACATGCTTCAGAGACTGTGTGAACAGAGGCGGGCTGTTATGTTTTTGTGGGAGGATACACATACACGGGCAGGCAGTAGGATGGCAGACATGGAGTTGTCAGGTGTGCAGTGGTCGAAGATTCAAGACATGTGTCAAGTCCTTCAGTGTTTTGAGGAATGCACACGGCTGGTTAGTGCAGACAACGCCATAATAAGCATGAGCATCCCCCTAATGCGTCTGCTGATGCAAAGTTTGACGCACATAAAGGATCAGGCGTCTGCAGCTGAGGAAGAGGAAAGCCTTGATGACAGTCAGCCATTGTCTGGCCAGGGCAATGTACAGGATGAGGTAGCGGGCGAAGAGGAGGAGGAGGACGAGGAGGATGATGGGGATGATTATATTTTTAATGAGGAAGCTTTTCCGGGGCCACTGGAAATTGGTGGCGCGGCAAGGCCGGGTTCTGGTTTTTTGAGGGACACAAGTGACGTGGATTTGCCTGAAACTGCCCCTCAACCAAGCACAACCGCAGATTTGAGAACTGGAACTTTGGCCCACATGGCGGATTATGCCTTACGTATCCTCAAAAGGGACACACGCATAACTAAAATGATGAATGATGACGATTACTGGTTGGCCTGCCTCCTTGATCCTCGCTATAAAGGCAAATTGCAAAATATAATGCCACATGAGAACTTGGAACTAATATTAGCAACCAAACAATCAACTCTTGTTGACCGTTTGCTTCTGGCATTCCCTGCACACAGCGCCCGTGATCGTTCTCACACGAGCTGCAGGGGCCAGCAGACTAGAGGAGTTAGAGGGGCAGAAATCAGAAGTGGCGTTGGCCAGAGGGGTTTTCTGACCAGGTTGTGGAGTGATTTTGCTATGACCGCAGACAGGACAGGTACTGCAGCATCAATTCAAAGTGACAGGAGACAACATTTGTCCAGTATGGTTACAAACTATTTTTCATCCCTTATCGATGTTCTCCCTCAACCGTCATTCCCATTTGATTACTGGGCATCAAAATTAGACACCTGGCCAGAATTGGCAGAATATGCATTGCAGGAGCTTGCTTGCCCGGCAGCTAGTGTCCTATCAGAAAGAGTATTCAGTGCTGCAGGTTCAATACTAACAGAAAAAAGGACTCGTCTGGCTACCCAAAATGTAGATGATCTAACCTTCATTAAAATGAACCACAACTGGATTTCAAAATCTTTTGCCCCACCTTGCCCGGCTGACCCCTAGCTTTCCTATGAAAAGGTCTTGCCTGTGGACTATTCTGAATGCCTTTTCCAATCTTGTAATTTTCTGCACCTGATTGTCCAGCATACGACATGTTTACACCTCACTAAATGGCCAAACTCCCCACACGGGGCCGTGGTATCGACACTTGGCGACAGCACCCGTGAGAGTGCAGTTTGTCTGAAGAGGTGGGTGAGCCCGCTTTTGGTCGACGGCACTGCCACTGGGTCCCTCCTAGTACAATAAAGTGTCTCTGGCGGTGGTGGTGCGCACCCAACGTCAGACACACCAATGTAATATGAGGGGCCCTGGGCCTGTACCGCCGGCCACAAGACAGTTTCCCCCCACCCCAGCTCAAACAGTGCTCTACCACTTGCAAAATTATCTCACAGCTCCACCAATGTTTAGTCTATGCGCTGACATCCTTCAATGCCTGCCACTGACAATACCATTGTATTGACATTTTTGTTATGTTAGGCCTTCGATGCCTGTCTGTGGTCACACCTTCCACTAGGCCTCCACTGACCACACCACTGCTGCCCGTGTACCCCTGTAACCAATTTAAAATTGCCTACAGCCATGTGTTATTATTTTAGGCCTTCGATGCCTGTCTGCGGTGACTCCTTCCACTAGGCCTCCACTGACCACACCACTGCTGCCCGTGTACCCCTGGAACCAATTTAAAATTGCCTACAGCCATGTATTATTATTTTAGGCCTTCGATGCCTGTCTGCGGTCACTCCTTCCACTAGGCCTCCACTGACCACACCACTGCTGCCCGTGTACCCCTGTAACCAATTTAAAATTGCCTACAGCCATGTGTTATTATTTTAGGCCTTCGATGCCTGTCTGCGGTGACTCCTTCCACTAGGCCTCCACTGACCACACCACTGCTGCCCGTGTACCCCTGGAACCAATTTAAAATTGCCTACAGCCAGCCCAATTTTTTTATTTTAGGCCTTCGATGCCTGTCTGCGGTCACTCCTTCCACTAGGTCTCCACTGACCACACCACTGCTGCCCGTGTACCCCTGGAACCAATTTAAAATTGCCTACAGCCATGTGTTATTATTTTAGGCCTTCGATGCCTGTCTGCGGTCACTCCTTCCACTAGGCCTCCACTGACCACACCACTGCTGCCCGTGTACCCCTGGAACCAATTTAAAATTGCCTACAGCCATGTGTTATTATTTTAGGCTTTCGATGCCTGTCTGCGGTCACTCCTTCCACTAGGCCTCCACTGACCACACCACTGCTGCCCGTGTACCCCTGTAACCAATTTAAAATTGCCTACAGCCATGTGTTATTATTTTAGGCCTTCGATGCCTGTCTGCGGTCACTCCTTCCACTAGGCCTCCACTGACCACACCACTGCTGCCCGTGTACCCCTGGAACCAACATCAGAAAATATAAAAATAAGTATTTTGCTTATAAAAAAGAAAATACTGGAGAGATATCAAATGCAGACATTTTAACATTAAAAACAAACACATACAACAAAAATCTGGTACAGTACTAAAAATGGCCACCAGCTACAATAACTTTCTCCTGCAAGTAGTTAACTGAAAGGTTTTTTCAATTTTAAACACAGATATGGCATCCACCGGGTGTTGTCCTGTCGCGTCTTCCTTATATTATTGCCAAGAAGATGCAAAACAATGAAAATAATAAAATCATTATTTACCAAAAAAATAGAGTAAGTCAAAACCACATTGCAAATAAACATTCATTACAAATAAAGAAGCAGGGCGCGTCCGAGGGTGAGTATATACCTAATAAGAATATAATCACCCTCGGACGCGCCCTGCTTCTTTCCGACAGCCTTCCTTCCTAAGAATCAGCCCTTCCGTGGTGTAGAGAGAGGGTTTGTTACACTCCAAGGTGTTCCCCAGGTTGCCTTTCCTGAGCTTCGATCTTCCGGCTCTCGTTTAGTAGTTGTTGGAAACTACGCTGCATTGGGCCTACAAATTGGGTATGGGGTGTAGAGAGATGGTGTGTTCCACTCCAAGGTGTTCCCAGGTTGCCTTTCCTGAGCTTCGATCTTCCGGCTCTCGTTTAGTAGTTGTTGGAAACTACGCTGCATTAGGCCTACAAATTGGGTATGGGGTGTAGAGAGATGGTGTGTTCCACTGTAGAGAGATGGTGTGTTCCACTCCAAGGTGTTCCCCAGGTTTCCTCTCCATTGCTTCGATCTTCCGGCTCTCGTTTAGTAGTTGTTGGAAACTACGCTGCATTAGGCCTACAAATTGGGTATGGGGTGTAGAGAGATGGTGTGTTACACTCCAAGGTGTTCCCCAGGTTTCCTCTCCATTGCTTCGATCTTCCGGCTCTCGTTTAGTAGTTGTTGGAAACTACGCTGCATTAGGCCTACAAATTGGGTATGGGGTGTAGAGAGATGGTGTGTTACACTCCAAGGTGTTCCCCAGGTTTCCTCTCCATTGCTTCGATCTTCCGGCTCTCGTTTAGTAGTTGTTGGAAACTACGCTGCATTGGGCCTACAAATTGGGTATGGGGTGTAGAGAGATGGTGTGTTCCACTCCAAGGTGTTCTCCAGGTTTCCTTTCCTGAGCTTCGATCTTCCGGCTCTCGTTTAGTAGTTGTTGGAAACTACGCTGCATTAGGCCTACAAATTGGGTATGGGGTGTAGAGAGATGGTGTGTTACACTCCAAGGTGTTCCCCAGGTTTCCTCTCCATTGCTTCGATCTTCCGGCTCTCGTTTAGTAGTTGTTGGAAACTACGCTGCATTAGGCCTACAAATTGGGTATGGGGTGTAGAGAGATGGTGTGTTCCACTGTAAAGAGATGGTGTGTTCCACTCCAAGGTGTTCCCCAGGTTTCCTCGCCAATGCTTCGATCATCATGCTCTCGTTTAGTAGTTGTTGGAAACTACACTGCATTAGGCCTACAAATTGGGTATGGGGTGTAGAGAGATGGTGTGTTCCACTCCAAGGTGTTCTCCAGGTTGCCTTTCCTGAACTTTTATCTTCAGGCTCTCATTAAATTGTGGTTAAACGGAACAACTGCATTTGGCGTACTAGTTGGTTTGGGGCCTACTATCGGTGTCTGCCGCTCCTTGCTGTTCTCCTGGTTTCCTGTCCTGAAATTCCGTTTTCAGGCGCTCGTTAAGTAGTTGTTAATGTTAGACTGCATTTGGCCTACTAGTTGGGTTGGGGCCTACTATCGGTGTCTGCCACTCCTTGCTGTTCTCCTCCACTGAACAAAGCTGTGCCGCCTGTTTACTACTGTTGCCAATTTTGAACTGCATTTCGACTACTTACTGATTTGGGCCTACTCTCTGTGTCAGCCTCTCATTCCAGTTGTCCTCCACTGCAATGCCCCCTGATTAGTCCTGTGTTACCAATTTTGAACTGCATTTAGCCCACTTTATTCTTTGGGCCTATATCTGTGTTTCCTCCTCATCCTGCCCATTACCCGGCCAGTGATAGATGAGTGTGCTGGTACATTGACCCATAACGCAACATTTCCCGTGCACGCTACACTGTAAGATTGTGACCCTGCTGAAAGTCAGGTCCCCCTTCCCGCATACCATACCACCTTACACGGGGACAAACAGGAAGGTGCAGATGAAAGTGCAGGTTCCTTCATCAGGTGGGGGGAGGAATACTAGTTGGCGATGTCACTGGCACAGGGCCTCTCATGGTACGCAAAAGTGTTGCTGCCGGTGGGAGGCGCCCCCGCCGTTCAAACACACCGCTGTACTTTGAGGGGCCCTGTGCCAGTGCCAATGCCAACGAGTGGGCCCCCCCTGCTTGCTCAGGTTCACAGCACTTGCAAAGTTGAAATACTTACCTCTCCCTGCTCCACTGCCGTGACGTGGTCCAGATTTCCTGGGCCCACTAATTACTTGAACCAGCCCTACCCACCACAACTTTAGCCAAATGACCCCCAATTTCAAATGCCTTCCAATTATTATAAGGTAAATTACGCTTGACAAGCTTCTATAAGAAGAATGGATGGTTTTGACATTAAAATGGGCACTCTAGGTGTTTTCCTGGCCCCCACTCACTGCCGACTATGCTGCCCCATTGACTTGCATTGGGTTTCGTGTTTCGGTCGATCCCGACTTTATGTCATAATCGGCCGATTTCACTCGACCCGACTTTTGAGATAGTCGAATTTCGCGAAACCCGGCTCGACTCTAAAAAGGTCAAGGTCGCTCAACTCTAGTCATGCATAAAAGACTGAAACACAGATGGAGTATTGGCAAGTCCGAACGACATCACTAGATACTCAAAATGACCCTCGGGCGTATTAAATGCAGTTTTCCATTCATCTCCTTGCCTGATTCTCACCAGATTATACGCACCACGAAGATCTATCTTAGTGAACCAACTAGCCCCCTTAATCCGAGCAAACAAGTCAGATAACAATGGCAAGGGATACTGAAATTTCACAGTGATCTTATTAAGAAGGCGGTAATCAATACACGGTCTCAGCGAACCATCCTTCTTGGCTACAAAAAAGAACCCTGCTCCCAGTGGTGATGACGATGGGCGAATATGTCCCTTCTCCAGGGATTCCTTCACATAACTGCGCATAGCGGCGTGTTCAGGCACGGATAAATTAAATAATCGACCTTTAGGGAATTTACTACCAGGAATCAAATTGATAGCACAATCACAATCCCTATGCGGAGGTAGGGCATCGGACTTGGGCTCTTCAAATACATCCTGATAATCAGACAAGAACTCTGGGACCTCAGAAGGAGTGGATGACGAAATAGACAAAAATGGAACATCACCATGTACCCTCTGACAACCCCAGCTGGATACCGACATAGAGTTCCAATCCAATACTGGATTATGGGTTTGCAACCATGGCAACCCCAACACGACCACATCATGCAGATTATGTAGCACCAGAAAGCGAATAACTTCCTGATGTGCAGGAGCCATGCACATGGTCAGCTGGGTCCAGTACTGAGGTTTATTCTTGGCCAAAGGTGTAGCATCAATTCCTCTCAACGGAATAGGACACCGCAAAGGCTCCAAGAAAAACCCACAACGTTTAGCATAATCCAAATCCATCAGATTCAGGGCAGCGCCTGAATCCACAAACGCCATGACAGAGTACGATGACAAAGAGCATATCAAGGTAATGGACAGAAGGAATTTGGATTGTACAGTACCAATGACGGCAGACCTATCGAACCGCTTAGTGCGCTTAGGACAATCAGAAATAGCATGAGTGGAATCACCACCGTAGAAACACAGACCATTCAGACATCTGTGTTCTTGCCGTTCAACTCTGGTCATAGTCCTATCGCACTGCATAGGCTCAGGTTTAATCTTAGACAATACCGCCAAATGGTGCACAGATTTACGCTCGCGCAAGCGTCGACCGATCTGAATGGCCAAAGACATAGACTCATTCAAACCAGCAGGCATAGGAAAACCCACCATGACATCCTTAAGAGCCTCAGAGAGACCCTTTCTGAACAAAGCTGCCAGCGCAGATTCATTCCACAGAGTGAGTACTGACCACTTCCTAAATTTCTGACAATATACTTCTATATCATCCTGACCCTGGCACAAAGCCAGCAAATTTTTCTCAGCCTGATCCACTGAATTAGGCTCATCGTAAAGTAATCCGAGCGCCAGGAAAAACGCATTGACATTACTCAACGCAGGGTCTCCTGGCGCAAGAGAAAATGCCCAGTCCTGAGGGTCGCCGCGCAAAAAAGAAATAATAATCAAAACCTGTTGAATAGGATTACCAGAAGAATGAGGTTTCAAGGCCAGAAATAGCTTACAATTATTTTTGAAATTAAGAAACTTAGTTCTATCACCAAAAAACAAATCAGGAATAGGAATTCTTGGTTCTAACATAGATTTCTGATCAATAGTATCTTGATTCCTTTGTACATGTGTAACGAGATTATCCATTAAAGAGCACAGACCCTGAATATCCATGTCCACACCTGTGTCCTGAAACACCCAAATGTCTAGGGGAAAAAAAAGACTGAACACAGAGCTGAGAAAAAAAAATGATGTCAGAAATTCTTTTTTCCCTCAATCGAGAATCATTAGGTTGGCTCCTTGTACTGTTATGTAGGCAATCCAGTGACACAGTGTGCCAGCAATCAGAGCACATACAGTGATCTGACAATAACCCAAAAACAATAGAACGAACTCTAAGACGTGGAATCTCTGTAGACCGCAATACCTGAACCTAACCTAAACACAACTAAAGGCAGCTGTGGATTGCGCCTGACACTACCTATGCAACTCGGCACAGCCTGAGGAGCTGACTAGCCTGAAGATAGAAAAACAAGCCTGACTTGCCTCAGAGAAATACCCGAAAGGAAAAGGCAGCCCCCACATATAATGACTGTTAGCAAGATGAAAAGACAAACGTAGGGATGAAATAGATTCAGCAAAGTGAGGCCCGATATTCTAGATAGAGCGAGGATAGCAAAGAGAACTTTGCAGTCTACAAAAAACCCTAAAGCAAAAAACCACGCAAAGGGTGCAAAAAGACCCACCGTGCCGAACTAACGGCACGGCGGTACACCCTTTGCGTCTCAGAGCTTCCAGCAAAACGAAATGACAAGCTGGACAGAAAAAGTAGCAACAAAAGCAAAGAAGCACTTATCTAAGCAGAGCAGCAGGCCACAGGAAAGATCCAGAAGCTCAGATCCAACACTGGAACATTGACAAGGAGCAAGGAAGACAGAATCAGGTGGAGTTAAATAACAAAGCAGCCAACGAGCTCACCAGAACACCTGAGAGAGGAAGCTCAGAAGCTGCAGTACCACTTGTGACCACAGGAGTGAATTCAGCCACAGAATTCACAACAGGCAGCATGATGACATAGGTCCTGGTCCCCACCATCTTAGAGAAGGGCATTCCAGTGATTGGCTTGCTGTCTGCGGCGTCACAGGGGCTATAAAGGGGCGTTCCCGCCAACCGCCATGTTACTGCTGCTGATCTGAGCTTAGGGAGAGGTTGCTGCCGCTTCGTCAGAAGCAGGGATAGCGTTAGGCAGGGTCCATTAACCACCAAACCGCTTGTGCTGTAGCGATTTCCACTGCCCAACACCACCTTCGGTGTGCAGGGACAGTGGAAGCTACATTTTTTTTTTTTTCCCCTCAGCGCTGTAGCTCATTGGGCTGCCCTAGAAGGCTCCCTGATAGCTGCATTGCTGTGTGTACGCCGCTGTGCAAACCAACTGCTTTTTTCAAAGCACAAATCCTCTTGTTCCTTCCTTTCTGCACAGCTATCTTTTTTGTTTGTCCACACTTTTTATTTAATTTGTGCATCAGTCCACTCCTTATTGCTGCCTGCCATACCTGGCTGAGATTACTGCAGGGAGATAGTAATTGTTGGACACTCCCTGTTTTTTTTTTTTTTTTTTTTTGTGGGAGATTAAGATTGACATTTCTGCTAGAGTGCCATCCCTGTGTGTGCCATCTCTCACTCAGTGGGCCATAGAAAGCCTATTTATTTTTTTGCTTGATTTGGGTTATAAAATCTACCTGAAAAAATCACTACATCAATCAGTGGGAGAAAAATATTGGCCTCAGGGCTTGTGTGCCACTCTTGACTCCTGTGTGTGCCATCTCTCAGTCAGTGGGCCATAGAAAGCCTATTTATTTTTTTGCTTGATTTGGATTCTAAAATCTACCTGAAAAAATCACTACATCAATCAGTGGGAGAAAAATATTGGCCTCAGGGCTTGTGTGCCACTCCTGACTCCTGTGTGCATCATCACTCACTCAGTGGGCCATAGAAAGCCCTTTTTTTTTTTTTTTTGCTTTATTTGGGTTCTAAATTCTACCTGAAAAAATCAATAAATCAATCAGTGGGAGATTAATATTGGCCTTTGGGCTTGTGTGCCAGTCCTAAGCATGCCATTTCTCTCTCTCAGATAGTGGGCCATAGAAAGCCTATTTATTATTTTTTTTATTGGGTTTATAAATTTTCCCTGGAACAAAAAAAAAAAGTGGGAGATTAATATTGGCCTCTGGGCTTGTGTGCCAGTCCTGAGCGTGCCATCTCTCTCACAAATAGTGGGCCATAGAAAGCCTATTTTTTTGGTTTTATAAATTCTCCCTGAAAAAAAAAAGGGAGGTTAATATTGGCCTTTGGGCTTGTGTGCCAGTCCTAAGCGTGCCATCTCTCTCTCTCAGATAGTGGGCCATAGAAAGCCTATTTATTTATTTTTTTATTGGGTTTATAAATTTTCCCTGAAAAAAACTAAAAAGTGGGAGATTAATATTGGCCTCTGGGCTTGTGTGCCAGTCCTGAGCGTGCCATCTCTCTCACAAATAGTGGGCCATAGAAAGCCTATTTATGTTTTTGGTTGATTTGGGTTCTAAATTCTACCTGAAAAAATCAATAAATCAATCAGTGGGAGATAAATATTGGCCTCTGGGCTTGTGTGCCACTCCTGACTCCTGTGTGCGTCATCTCTCACTCAGTGGGCCATAGAAAGCCTTTTTTTGTTTTATTTGTTTTCTAAATTCTCCCTGAAAAATTCATTTATTTTATTTGGTTTCTAAATTCTTCCTGAAAAAATCATTTTATTCTATTATTTTTTTTTCCTAAAGTCTCCCTGAAAAAAACAAAAAAAAAACAAATCAGTGGGAGATTAATATTGCCCTTTCTGCTTGTGTGCCAGTCTTGACTCCTGGGTGTGCCATCTCTCTCTCTCTCCAATTGTGGGCCATAGAAAGCCTATTATTTTTTTAGCTTGATTTGGGTTCCAAAATCTACCTGAAAAAATCACTACATCAATCAGTGGGAGATAAATATTGGCCTCTGGGCTTGTGTGCCACTCCTGACTCCTGTGTGCGTCATCTCTCACTCAGTGGGCCATAGAAAGCCTTTTTTTGTTTTATTTGTTTTCTAAATTCTCCCTGAAAAAATCATTTTATTTTATTTGGTTTCTAAATTCTTCCTGAAAAAATCATTTTATTCTATTATTTTTTTTTCCTAAAGTCTCCCTGAAAAAAAAACAAAAAACAAATCAGTGGGAGATTAATATTGCCCTTTCTGCTTGTGTGCCAGTCTTGACTCCTGGGTGTGCCATCTCTCTCTCTCTCTCCAATTGTGGGCCATAGAAAGCCTATTATTTTTTTAGCTTGGTTTGGGTTCCAAAATCTACCTGAAAAAATCACTACATCAATCAGTGGGAGATAAATATTGGCCTCTGGGCTTGTGTGCCACTCCTGACTCCTGTGTGCGTCATCTCTCACTCAGTGGGCCATAGAAAGCCTTTTTTTGTTGTTTTATTTGTTTTCTAAATTCTCCATGAAAAAAATCATTTTATTTTATTTGGTTTCTAAATTCTTCCTGAAAAAATCATTTTATTCTATTATTTTTTTTTCCTAAAGTCTCCCTGAAAAAAAACAAATCAGTGGGAGATTAATATTGCCCTTTCTGCTTGTGTGCCAGTCTTGACTCCTGGGTGTGCCATCTCTCTCTCTCTCTCCAATTGTGGGCCATAGAAAGCCTATTATTTTTTTAGCATGATTTGGGTTCCAAAATCTACCTGAAAAAATCACTACATCAATCAGTGGGAGATAAATATTGGCCTCTGGGCTTGTGTGCCACTCCTGACTCCTGTGTGCGTCATCTGTCACTCAGTGGGCCATAGAAAGCCTTTTTTTGTTTTATTTGTTTTCTAAATTCTCCCTGAAAAATTAATTTTATTTTATTTGGTTTCTAAATTCTTCCTGAAAAAATCATTTTATTCTATTATTTTTTTTTCCTAAAGTCTCCCTGAAAAAAAACAAAAAAAACAAATCAGTGGGAGATTAATATTGCCCTTTCTGCTTGTGTGCCAGTCTTGACTCCTGGGTGTGCCATCTCTCTCTCTCTCTCCAATTGTGGGCCATAGAAAGCCTATTATTTTTTTAGCTTGATTTGGGTTCCAAAATCTACCTGAAAAAATCACTACATCAATCAGTGGGAGATAAATATTGGCCTCTGGGCTTGTGTGCCACTCCTGACTCCTGTGTGCGTCATCTCTCACTCAGTGGGCCATAGAAAGCCTTTTTTTGTTTTATTTGTTTTCTAAATTCTCCCTGAAAAAATCATTTTATTTTATTTGGTTTCTAAATTCTTCCTGAAAAAATCATTTTATTCTATTATTTTTTTTTCCTAACGTCTCCCTGAAAAAAAAAAAAAAATCAAATCAGTGGGAGATTAATATTTACATTTGTGCTTCAGTGACAGTCCTGCGTGTGTGGCATCTCTCTCATTTGTTGCCACCAACAACAGAGTGTGTAACATTGTGCCTGATTTTCGTTGTGGTCTCACTCACCTGTAAAGGGGTAGCTAAATCATACTGAAGTTATAGCTCACCGTGTAAGTTGTGTGACAGCAACAAATACCGTTAGTTTGTTTACGTTTTTAAAACAATGAGGAAGTCTGGTGGAAGAGGTCGTGGCCGGGGGCGTTCATTGTCAGCTGGTAATGAGGGTAGTGGTAGTGGTGGAGCATCAGCTGGTCGTGGGAAAAAAAATATTGCACCTAAGTCTGGAGCTGTGGAGCCAGGTTCGTCGTCTGGCTACACAAGGCCTCGAACGCTCCCTTTTCTGGGAGTAGGAAAACCGCTTTTAAAGCCGGAGCAGCAAGAGCAAGTTTTGGCTTATCTTGCTGACTCAGCCTCTAGCTCTTTTGCCTCCTCTCGTGAAACTGGTAAATGTCAAAGCAGCGCGTCGTTAGTGGATGTTCACGGTCAGGGACAAGTCGCTTCCTTGTCCTCTTCAGCAAAAACAACAACAGAGAAGAATGCAGCAGGCGACACAACGGGTTACTCCATGGAGCTCTTTACACATACCGTCCCTGGCTTACAAAGTGAAGCAGTTAACAGTCCATGCCCATTACAAGTTGAATCTGACATGGAGTGCACTGATGCACAGCCACAGCCAGACTACTATGCTGGTCCTTTAACTCAGACCACAACATTGCCCTCGCAGGGTAATGATCAAGAATCAGACCCTGATGAGACTATGTTGCCCATCACGAACGCTATACCACCGACCGACACGGTGACACAGACGAAGTTGCACACGAGCTACAAGAAGAGGTAATAGATGACCCAGTTCTTGACCCCGATTGGCAGCCATTGGGGGAACAGGGTGCAGGCGGCAGCAGTTCTGAAGCGGAGGAGGAGGGGCCGCAGCAGGCATCAACATCGCAACAGGTTCCATCTGCCGGGCCCGTATCTTGCCCAAACCGCGTGGCAAAGCCAGAACCTGTTGGAGGACAGCGTGGCCATCCGGTTAAAGCTCAGTCTGCAATGCCTGAAAAGGTATCCGATGCTAGAAAGAGTGCAGTCTGGCATTTTTTTAAACAACATCCAATTGATCAGCGCAAAGTCATCTGTCAAAAATGTTCAACTACCTTAAGCAGAGGACAGAATCTGAAAAGTCTCAATACAAGTTGCATGCATAGACATTTAACCACCATGCATTTGCAAGCCTGGACTAACTACCAAACGTCCCTTAAGGTTGTAGCACCCTCGGCCAATGAAGCTAGTCAGCAACACAACATCCCTTCCGGCAGTGTAGGGCCACCATTTTCCGCACCACCTGCAGTATCTGTGCAGGTTTCTTTGCCAGGCCAAAGCAGTCAGGGTCAGGGAATCACCAGTTTCGTAATAGGAAACACTGCATCTAGGGCACCGGCGGCAACAATACCATCTCCCACCGTCTCTCAGTCTGCCATGTCCACCGGCACCCCCGCTAGTTCCACGATCTCCAGCTCTCCAGTCCAGCTCACCCTACATGAGACTATGGTTAGAAAAAGGAAGTACTTAGCCTCGCATCCGCGTACACAGGGTTTGAACGCCCACATAGCTAGACTAATCTCGTTAGAGATGATGCCCTACCGGTTAGTTGAAAGCGAAGCTTTCAAAGCCCTGATGGACTACGCTGTACCACGCTACGAGCTACCCAGTCGACACTTTTTTTTCCAGAAAAGCCATCCCAGCCCTCCATCAGCATGTTAAAGAGCGCATCGTCCGTGCACTCAGGCAATCTGTGAGCACAAAGGTGCACCTGACAACAGATGCATGGACCAGTAGGCATGGCCAGGGACGTTACGTGTCCATCACGGCACACTGGGTGAATGTTGTGGATGCAGGGTCCACAGGGGACAGCAAGTTTGGGACAGTTCTGCCTAGCCCACGGTCTAGGAAACAGTTGGCTGTAGCCGTTCGCACCCCCTCCTCCTCCTCTTCGTCCTCCTGCAGAAGCGAGAGCTCGTCCACAGACCGCAGTCGCACAACCACTCCATCCGCAGCTGCCACTGTTGCACACCAGGTCTCCCATTATGGGGCAGCTACTGGCAAACGTCAGCAGGCTGTATTGGCTATGAAGTGTTTGGGCGACAACAGACACACCGCGGAAGTTCTGTCCGAGTTCTTGCAGAAAGAAACGCAGTCGTGGCTGGGCACTGTAGATCTTAAGGCAGGCAAGGTAGTGAGTGATAACGGAAGGAATTTCATGGCTGCCATCTCCCTTTCCCAACTGAAACACATTCCTTGCCTGGCTCACACCTTAAACCTGGTGGTGCAGTGCTTCCTGAAAAGTTATCCGGGGTTATCCGACCTGCTCCTCAAAGTGCGTGGACTTTGCTCACATATCCGCCGTTCGCCCGTACACTCCAACCGTATGCAGACCTATCAGCGTTCTTTGAACCTTCCCCAGCATCGCCTAATCATAGACGTTGCAACAAGGTGGAACTCAACACTGCACATGCTTCAGAGACTGTGCGAACAGAGGCGGGCTGTTATGTTTTTGTGGGAGGATACACATACACGGGCAGGCAGTAGGATGGCAGACATGGAGTTGTCAGGTGTGCAGTGGTCGAAGATTCAAGACATGTGTCAAGTCCTTCAGTGTTTTGAGGAATGCACACGGCTGGTTAGTGCAGACAACGCCATAATAAGCATGAGCATCCCCCTAATGCGTCTGCTGATGCAAAGTTTGACGCACATAAAGGATCAGGCGTCTGCAGCTGAGGAAGGGGAAAGCCTTGATGACAGTCAGCCATTGTCTGGCCAGGGCAGTGTACAGGACGAGTTAGCGGGCGAAGAGGAGGAGGAGGACGAGGAGGATGATGGGGATGATTATATTTTTAATGAGGAAGCTTTTCCGGGGCCACTGGAAATTGGTGGCGCGGCAAGGCCGGGTTCTGGTTTTTGGAGGGACACAAGTGACGTGGATTTGCCTGAAACTGCCCCTCAACCAAGCACAACCGCAGATTTGAGAACTGGAACTTTGGCCCACATGGCGGATTATGCCTTACGTATCCTCAAAAGGGACACACGCATAACTAAAATGATGAACGATGACGATTACTCGTTGGCCTGCCTCCTTGATCCTCGCTATAAAGGCAAATTGCAAAATATAATGCCACATGAGAACTTGGAACTAATATTAGCAACCAAACAATCAACTCTTGTTGACCGTTTGCTTCTGGCATTCCCTGCACACAGCGCCCGTGATCGTTCTCACACGAGCTGCAGGGGCCAGCAGACCAGAGGAGTTAGAGGGGCAGAAATCAGAAGTGGCGTTGGCCAGAGGGGTTTTCTGACCAGGTTGTGGAGTGATTTTGCTATGACCGCAGACAGGACAGGTACTGCAGCATCAATTCAAAGTGACAGGAGACAACATTTGTCCAGTATGGTTACAAACTATTTTTCATCCCTTATCGATGTTCTCCCTCAACCGTCATTCCCATTTGATTACTGGGCATCAAAATTAGACACCTGGCCAGAATTGGCAGAATATGCATTGCAGGAGCTTGCTTGCCCGGCAGCTAGTGTCCTATCAGAAAGAGTATTCAGTGCTGCAGGTTCAATACTAACAGAAAAAAGGACTCGTCTGGCTACCCAAAATGTGAATGATCTAACCTTCATTAAAATGAACCACAACTGGATTTCGAAATCTTTTGCCCCACCTTGCCCGGCTGACACCTAGCTTTCCTATGAAAAGGTCTTGCCTGTGGACTATTCTGAATGCCTTTTCCAATCTCGTAATTTTCTGCACCTGATTGTCCAGCATACGACATGTTTACACCTCACTAAATGGCCAAACTCCCCACACGGGGCCGTGGTATCGACACTTGGCGACAGCACCCGTGAGAGTGCTGTTTGTCTGAAGAGGTGGGTGTGCCCGCTTTTGGTCGACGGCATTGCCACTGGGTCCCTCCTAGTACAATAAAGTGTCTCTGGCGGTGGTGGTGCGCACCCAACGTCAGACACACCATTGTAATATGAGGGGCCCTGGGCCTGTACCGCCGACCACAAGACAGTTCCCCCCCCAGCTCAAACAGTGCTCTACCACTTGCAAAATTATCTCACAGCTCCACCAATGTTTAGTCTATGCGCTGACATCCTTCAATGCCTGCCACTGACAATACCACTGTATTGACATTTTTGTTATGTTAGGCCTTCGAAGCCTGTCTGCGGTCACTCCTTCCACTATGCCTCCACTGACCACACCACTGCTGCCCGTGTACCCCTGGAACCAATTTAAAATTGCCTACAGCCATGTGTTATTATTTTAGGCCTTCGATGCCTGTCTGCGGTCACTCCTTACAATATGCCTCCACTGACCACACCACTGCTGCCCGTGTACCCCTGGAACCAATTTAAAATTGCCTACAGCCAGCCCAATTTTTTTATTTTAGGCCTTCGATGCCTGTCTGCGGTCCGTTCTTTCTACTACTACTACACTGACCAGGCCACTGCTGCCCGTGTACCCCTGGAACCAATTTAAAATTGCCTACAGCCATGTGTTATTATTTTAGGCCTTCGATGCCTGTCTGCGGTTACTCCTTCCACTAGGCCTCCACTGACCACACCACTGCTGCCCGTGAACCCCTGGAACCAATTTAAAATTGCCAACAGCCAGCCCAATTTTTTTATTTTAGGCCTTCGATGCCTGTCTGCGGTCACTCCTTCCACTAGGCCTCCACTGACCACACCACTGCTGCCCGTATACCCCTGGAACCAATTTAAAGTTGCCTACAGCCAGCCCAATTTTTTTATTTTAGGCCTTCGATGCCTGTCTGCGGTCCGTTCTTTCTACTACTACTACACTGACCAGGCCACTGCTGCCCGTGTTCCCCTGGAACCAATTTAAAATTGCCAACAGCAATGTGTTATTATTGTTAGGCCTTCGATGCCTGTCTGCGGTCACTCCTTCCACTAGGCCTCCACTGACCACACCAATGCTGCCCGTATACCCCTGGAACCAATTTAAAATTGCCTACAGCCAGCCCAATTTTTTTATTTTAGGCCTTCGATGCCTGTCTGCGGTCCGTTCTTTCTACTACTACTACACTGACCAGGCCACTGCTGCCCGTGTTCCCCTGGAACCAATTTAAAATTGCCTACAGCCATGTGTTATTATTTTAGGCCTTCGATGCCTGTCTTCGGTCACTCCTTACAATATGCCTCCACTGACCACACCACTGCTGCCCGTGTACCCATGGAACCAATTTAAAATTGCCTACAGCCAGCCCAATTTTTTTTATTTTAGGCCTTCGATGCCTGTCTACGGTCCGTTCTTTCTACTACTACTACACTGACCAGGCCACTGCTGCCCGTGTACCCCTGGAACCAATTTAAAATTGCCTACAGCCATGTGTTATTATTTTAGGCCTTCGATGCCTGTCTGCGGTCACTCCTTCCACTAGGCCTCCACTGACCACACCACTGCTGCCCGTGTACCCCTGGAACCAATTTACAATTGCCTACAGCCATGTGTTATTATTTTAGGCCTTCGATGCCTGTCTGCGGTCACTCCTTACAATATGCCTCCACTGACCACACCACTGCTGCCCGTGTACCCCTGGAACCAATTTAAAATTGCCTACAGCCAGCCCAATTTTTTTATTTTAGGCCTTCGATGCCTGTCTGCGGTCACTCCTTCCACTAGGCCTCCACTGACCACACCACTGCTGCCTGTGTACCCCTGGAACCAATTTTACAGTGTCTACAGCCTAATTTTGTTATGTTAGGCCTACTACGCCTGTCTGCGGTCCCTCCTTCCAATACTCGTCCACTGACCACACCACTGCTGCCCGTGGACCCCTGGAACCTATTTTTAATTGCATAGAGCATCCTTTTTTTAATAGTAGGCGTACAAAGTCTGTCTGCGGTCCACTATTGAAATTGTCCTCCACTGCCCAGAGCACTGCTGCTTGTGTACCCCTGTAACTTTTTTAAGCTGCAGTGAGCCACATTTTTGGGTTAAGTCCTACTACCTGTGTCTGTCTGCGCCACTCAATTCAGCTGTGTTCCTTTGAAAAAAGCTGAGCGTCAATAGTCTTGTTTTCAGCCTCTAGGAATTTTAAAACTGCATTGGGGGTACAACTTTGGTAGGGCCTACTAACGGTGTCTGCCTACCCAAGGTGTGCCCCAGGTTTCCTCGTCATTGCTTCGATCTTAATGCTCTCGTTTAGTAGTTGTTGGAAACTACACTGCATTAGGCCTACAAATTGGGTATGGGGTGTAGAGAGATGGTGTGTTCCACTCCAAGGTGTTCTCCAGGTTGCCTTTCCTGAGCTTCGATCTTCCGTCTCTCGTTTAGTAGTTGTTGGAAACTACGCTGCATTAGGCCTACAAATTGGGTATGGGGTGTAGAGAGATGGTGTGTTCCACTCCAAGGTGTTCCCCAGGTTTCGTCCACATTGCTTCGGTCTCCCGACTCTCGTTTAGTAGTTGTAGAAAACTACACTGCATTAGGCCTACAAATTGGGTATGGGGTGTAGAGAGATGGTGTGTTCCACTCCAAGGTGTTCACCAGGTTGCCTTTCCTGAGCTTCGATCTTCCGGCTCTCGTTTAGTAGTTGTTGGAAACTATGCTGCATTAGGCCTACAAATTGGGTATGGGGTTTAGAGAGATGGTGTGTTCCACTCCAAGGTGTTCCCCAGGTTTCCTCGCCAATGCTTCAATCTTCATGATCTCGTTTAGTAGTTGTTGGAAACTACGCTGCATTAGACCTACAAATTGGGTATGGGGTGTAGAGAGATGGTGTGTTCCACTCCAAGGTGTTCCCCAGGTTTCGTCCACATTGCTTCGGTCTTCCGACTCTCGTTTAGTAGTTGTAGAAAACTACACTGCATTAGGCCTACAAATTGGGTATGGGGTGTAGAGAGATGGTGTGTTCCACTCCGAGGTGTTCCCCAGGTTTCGTCCACATTGCTTCAGTCTTCCGGCTCTCGTTTAGTAGTTGTTGGAAACTACACTGCATTAGGCCTACAAATTGGGTATGGGGTGTAGAGAGATGGTGTGTTCCACTCCAAGGTGTTCCCCAGGTTTCCTCGCCAATGCTTCGATCTTCATGCTCTCGTTTAGTAGTTGTTGGAAACTAAACTGCATTAGGCCTACAAATTGTGTATGGTGTGTAGAGAGATGGTGTGTTCCACTCCAAGGTGTTCTCCAGGTTGCCTTTCCTGAGCTTCGATCTTCCGGCTCTCGTTTAGTAGTTCTTGGAAACTACACTGCATTAGGCCTACAAATTAGGTATGGGGTGTAGAGAGATGGTGTGTTCCACTCCAAGGTGTTCTCCAGGTTACCTTTCCTGAGCTCCGATCTTCCGGCTCTCGTTTAGTAGTTCTTGGAAACTACACTGCATTAGGCCTACAAATTGGGTATGGAGTGTAGAGAGATGGTGTGTTCCACTCCAAGGTGTTCTACAGGTTGCCTTTCCTGAGCTTCGATCTTCCGGCTCTCGTTTAGTAGTTCTTGGAAACTACACTGCATTAGGCCTACAAATTGGGTATGGGGTGTAGAGAGATGGTGTGTTCCACTCCAAGGTGTTCTCCAGGTTGCCTTTCCTGAGCTTCGATCTTCCGGCTCTCGTTTAGTAGTTCTTGGAAACTACACTGCATTAGGCCTACAAATTGGGTATGGGGTGTAAAGAGATGGTGTGTTACACTCCAAGGTGTTCTCGAGGTTGCCTCTCCTGAACTTCTATCTTCAGGCTCTCATTAAATTGTGGTTAAACGGAACAACTGCATTTGGCGTACTAGTTGGTTTGGGGCCTACTATCGGTGTCTGCCACTCCTTGCTGTTCTCCTGGTTTCCTGTCCTGAAATTCCATTTTCAGGCTCTCGTTAAGTAGTTGTTAATGTTAGACTGCATTTGGCCTACTAGTTGGGTTGGGGCCTACTATCGGTGTCTGCCACTCCTTGCTGTTCTCCTCCACTGAACAAAGCTGTGCCGCCTGTTTACTACGGTTGCCAATTTTGAACTGCATTTCGACTACTTACTGATTTGGGCCTACTCTCTGTGTCAGCCTCTCATTCCAGTTATCCTCCACTGCAATGCCCCCTGGTTAGTCCTGTGTTACCAATTTTGAACTGCATTTAGCCAACTTTATTCTTTTGGCCTATATCTGTGTTTCCTTCTCATCCTGCCCATTGCCCAGCCAGTGATAGATGAGTCTGCTGGTACATTGACCCATAACGCAAAATTCCCCATGCACGCTACACAGCAAGATTGTGACCCTGCTGAAAGTCAGGTTCCTCTTCCCGCATACCATACCACCTTACACGGGGACAAAGAGGAAGGTGCAAATGAAAGTGCAGGTTCCTTCATCAGGTGGGGGGAGGAATACTAGTTGGCGACGTCACTGGCACAGGGCCTCTCATAGTACGCAAAAGTGTTGCTGCCGATGGGAGGCGCCCCCGCCGTGCAAACACACCGCTGTACTTTGAGGGGCCCTGTGCCTGTGCCAATGCCAACGAGTGGGCCCCCCCTGCTTGCTCAGGATCACAGCACTTGCAAAGTTGAAATACTTACCTCTCCCTGCTCCACTGCCGTGACGTGGTCCAGATTTACTGGGCCCACTAATTACTTGAACCAGCCCTACCCCCCACAACTTTAGCCAAATGACCCCCAATTTCAAATGCCTTCCAATTATTATAAGGTAAATTACGATTGACAAGCTTCTTTAACAAGAATGGATGTTTTTGCCATTAAAATGGGCAGTGTAGGTGTTTTCCTGGCCTCCACTCACTGCCGACTATGCTCCCCCATTGACTTGCATTGGGTTTCGTGTTTCGGGCGATACCCGACGTTTCGCGATAATCGGCCGATTCCACTCGACTCGACTTCTAAGATAGTCGGGTTTCGCGAAACACGGCTCGACTCTAAAAAGGTCAAGGTCGCTCAACCCTACTGATGAGTAAGAAAGTCAGAAACCAATAAAATGTGATGGATAATCGGGAAGTCATTGTCATTTCTGTACTTGAAGATAAATCCTGTCACATCTCCCTTTACTATTGGAAGAAATGCTGTAAAACTTGGACATCACCTAATCTGAGGGGTTCACTCTTTGTTTTGGAGGTGCTTGTATTATATAGTATACAGACTACTTAATGAATAAAAATTAAATGAGAAATAGATGATAGAAGAGAATGAAGGACACAACAAGAGATGACATAGAGACGACTTACCTCTCTCTCCGCTGTCTGCAACTGTCAAATGGAATGTTGGCTCTGCGGCTCCTTACACAATGTGTGTGATGTCATAATGCAAGGGGGCGGAGCCAGAAAGCACAACATTCCGTGACATCATCAACAGGAGCAGCAGTTGTTATATAAAGGGACCAGGCCACACAAGCAATTCATTACCATATAAATGAAATGAACTCTAATTATCCACCTTGACCTCTTAAAACTTTTATACAATGTCATTATTGCTATAAAATGTAATTCTGGAGTAGTTTCTACTGATTTGAACAGTGATAAATCGACAATAATAACCCATTTATCCCAGTATTACACAAGATTAGATTATATGGATGGTTGGATGGGGAGGTGGACATACTACTGTAGGATAAATGGCCAGTGAATAGGAGAGGACACTATAACCAATGTTACTATAAATTCCGGGGTTGGACAATTAATTTTCCCAAGGAGCTACATGACAGACAGTGACTGATGTGGAGGGGGGAACCAATAGGCTGAAATTAATTCTGAAATATATATATATATATTCCACTGGCGTAAGACACAAGGTTCTTTGGGGATTCTAGCTGCCTGTTTGGGTGACAACCACCACCTGTTGTCGAAAAGTAAAAATTAGAATAAAAATAGTTAAAGTTCAAAACGGCACTCAGACACCAGTTGTTATGCCACTAGTATTAAAGCGAGTCCGCAAGAAAAAAGAACGTATGTCCTCACATAGAAGTATTCCAAGGGCCAGTATACAGGAAAATACGGCTCTTGGAACCACGCTGTGGGAAAGTATATTTTGACATTAACCCCTTACCGGCATCGGACGTACTATACCGTCCGATGCCGGCTCCCCTGCTTTGATGCAGGGCTCCGCGGTGAGCCCGCACCAAAGCCGGGACATGTCAGCTGTTTTGAACAGCTGACATGTGCCCGTAATAGGCGCGGGCAGAATCGCGATCTGCCCGCACCTATTAACTAGTTAAATGCCGCTGTCAAACGCAGACAGCGGCATTTAACCACCGCTTCCGGCCGGGCGGCCGGAAATGACGTCATCGCCGACCCCCGTCACATGTCCGGGGGTCGGCGATGCGTCTCCATTGTAGCCATAGAGGTCCTTGAGACCTCTATGATTACTGATTGCCCGTCGCTGTGAGCGCCACCCTGTGGTCGGCGCTCACAGCACACGTGCAATTCTGCTACATAGCAGCGATCAGCAGATCGCTGCTATGTAGCAGAGCCGATCGTGCTGTCCCTGCTTCTAGCCTCCCATGGAGGCTATTGAAGCATGGCAAAAGTTAAAAAAAAAAGTTTAAAAAAATGTGAAAAAAATAAAAAAAACATAAAAGTTTAAATCACCCCCCTTTCGCCCCAATCAAAATAAATCAATAAAAAAAATATCAAATCTACGCATATTTGGTATCGCCGTGCTCAGAATTGCCCGATCTATCAAATAAAAAAAAGTATTAACCTGATCGCTAAACAGCGTAGCGGGAAAAAAACTCGAAACGCCAGAATTACGTTTTTTTGGTCGCCGCGACATTGCATTAAAATGCAATAACGGGCGATCAAAAGAACGTATCTGCACCAAAATGCTATCATTAAAAACGTCATCTCGGCACGCAAAAAATAAGCCCTCAACCGACCCCAGATCACGAAAAATGGAGACGCTACGAGTATCGGAAAATGGCGCAATTTTTTTTTTTTTTTTTTTAGCAAAGTTTGGAATTTTTTTTCACCACTTAGATAAAAAATAACCTAGTCATGTTTGGTGTCTATGAACTCGTAATGACCTGGAGAATCATAATGGCAAGTCATTTTTAGCATTTAGTGAACCTAGCAAAAAAGCCAAACAAAAAACCAATGTGGGATTGCACTTTTTTTGCAATTTCACCGCACTTGGAATTTTTTTCCCGTTTTCTAGTACACGACATGCTAAAACCAATGATGTCGTTCAAAAGTACAACTCGTCCCGCAAAAAATAAGTCCTCACATGGCCAAATTGACGGAAAAATAAAAAAGTTATGGCTCTGGGAAGGAGGGGAGCGAAAAACGAACACGGAAAAACGAAAAATCCCCTGGTCATGAAGGGGTTAATTCTGCTCAATATTAATATTTACATGATAATTACAATTATTATTTTATATTAAGAATTATTGCATAACTTAATATTGAGCAGAATTATGCATGCTGACACCCCCTTCTTACCATATGAGCCCATGTACAGCTCCCCTGTATACCTCTATATACTGTAAGAGCTCACACCTAGCTTCCTACATACAGTATGAGTCCTCACATAGCCCCTCTACATACATTGTAAGAACTCATATAGCCTCTATATATAGTAGGAGCCCCCAGATAGCTTCACTATATTCAATATGAGCCCTCACATAGCCCTCTGCATATATTATGAGACCACACATAGCCCCCTATATACATTATGAGCCAGAGGTGTATCTAGAAGTGATGAGAAAGCGCGCTCGCCATGGCTTCATACTTTGATCAAGCATCGTGGTTCTTGGCTACACTCGTTACTCGGTCAAGTATCGCGGGTCTTCAAGCGCCTTTCTCAAGTCCCCCCTACATGTTTTGCAACTGTTAGACAGCTAATAAACATGCCATAATTGCCTGCCATACACAGTAATGCCATAGCCATGTTGGCTACTGGCATTACTGTGATTGGACAGCCGCATCGTGTCATTGGGTCTTATGTAGTGTTGAGCATTCCGATACCGCAAGTATCGGGTATCGGCCGATACTTGCGGTATCGGAATTCCGATACCGAGATCCGATACTTTTGTGGTATCGGGTATCGGTATCGGATACATAGAGATGTGTAAAATAAAGAATTAAAATAAAAAATATTGATATATTTACCTCTCCGGTGGCCCCTGGTGAGTCCGCGGGTAACCGGCAGGCTTCGTTGTTCAAAATCAGCGCTTTTAGGACCTGAGAAACACGTCCCGGCTTCTGATTGGTCGCGGGCCGCCCATGTGACCGCCACGGGACCAATCACAAGCCGCGACATCACCGCAAGCTATTAGCGCGCTCATTTTTGAAAAATGAGCGCGTTAATGACTTTCAAAGACGTTGCGGCTTGTGATTGGTCGCGGCCACGCGACCAATCACAAGCCGCGACGTCACCGCAAGCTATTAACGCGCTCATTTTTAAAAATGAGCGCGTTAATGGCTTTCAAAGACGTAGCGGGTTGTGATTGGTCGCGGCTATCGGCTATATCGGCTAAATTGGATATAATTCCACACCAAACATAAAAAAGGGGGTGGACAAAAGTATTGACACTGTTCAAAAAATCATGTGATGCTTCCCTAATTTGTGTAATTAACAGCACCTGTAACTTACCTGTGGCACCTAAGGCTGGTTTCACACTTGTGTTTCAAAACGCATGCGTTTTTTTAAAAAACGCATGGTGAAAAAACGCATGTAAACGCGTGCAAACGCTACGTTTTTTTGACGCATGCGTTTTTGCATGTGGTGAAAAAACATGGCATTTTGACGCGTTTACATGCGTTTTTTCATGCGTTTGCATTTTTTAAACGCATGCAGATAAATGTGTGACAGCTGCCAATCATCAAAATCAAGTAAAAACCCCACTATAAACAGAAAGAGCTAGCGTTAGGGGTAGGGTTAGGGGTAGGGATCCTAACCCTAACCCTAACCCTTCCCCTAACCCTAAAGGGATCCTAACCCTACCCCTAACCCTACCCCTAACCCTACCCCTAACCCTAACCTTAAAGGGATTAGGGTTAGGGGTAGGGTTAGGGTTAGGGGTAGGGTTAGGGGTAGGATCCCTTTATCAATTTTATGGTGTGGGGTGGTTTATCAGTGAGTTTTTTTTTTTTTAAACGCATGCGTTTTTAACGCATGCAAACACATGTGGTTAAAAACGCATGCGTTTACACAGACAGCAATGCATTTTTTTGCCGCAAAAAAAGTATGCGTTTTTTTGCGGCAAAAAAAACGTCGCTAAAAATACTACATGTTGCATTTCTGCAACACAACGCATGCAGAAAAAAACGCATGCGTTGCAAAAACGCATCAAAACGCATACAAAAAAAGCATGCATTTTTAATGTTAAATATAGGGAAAAAAGCATGCGTTTTTTGCGTTTTTTTACCGCAAAAATGCAAAAAAAAAAACGCAAATGTGAAACCACCCTAACAGGTGTTGGCAATAACTAAATCACACTTGCAGCCAGTTGACATGGATTAAAGTTGACTCATCCTCTGTCCTGTGTCCTTGTGTGTACCACATTGAGCATGGAGAAAAGAAAGACCAAAGAACTGTCTGAGGACTTGAGAAACCAAATTATGAGGAAGCATGAGCAATCTCAAGGCTACAAGTCCATCTCCAAAGACCTAAATGTTCCTGTGTCTACCGTGCGCAGTGTCATCAAGAAGTTTAAAGCCCATGGCACTGTGGCTAACCTCCCTAGATGTGGACGGAAAAGAAAAATTGACAAGAGATTTCGACGCAAGATTGTGTGGATGTTGGATAAAGAACCTCGACTAACATCTAAACAAGTTCAAGCTGCCCTGCAGTCCGAGGGTACAACAGTGTCAACCCGTACTATCCGTCGGCGTCTGAATGAAATGGTACTGTATGGTAGGAGACCCAGGAAGACCCCACTTCTTACCCCGAGACATGACAAAGCCAGGCTGGAGTTTGCCAAAACTTACCTGAAAAATCCTAAAACGCTTTGGAAGAATGTTCTCTGGTCAGATGAGACAAAAGTAGAGCTTTTTGGGCAAAGGCATCAACATAGAGTTTACAGGAGAAAAAAAGAGGCATTCAAAGAAAAGAACACGGTCCCTACAGTCAAAAATGGCGGCGGTTCCCTGATGTTTTGGAGTTGCTTTGCTGCCTCAGGCACTGGACTGCTTGACCGTGTGCATGGCATTATGAAGTCTGAAGACTACCAACAAATTTTGCAGCATACTGTAGGGCCCAGTGTGAGAAAGATGGGTCTCCCTCAGAGGTCATGGGTCTTCCAGCAGGACAATTACCCAAAACACACTTCAAAAAGCACTAGAAAATGGTTTGAGAGAAAGCACTGGAGACTTCTAAGGTGGCCAGCAATGAGTCCAGACCTGAATCCCATAGAACACCTGTGGAGAGATATAAAAATGGCAGTTTGGAGAAGGCACCCTTCAAATATCAGGGACCTGGAGTAGTTTACCAAAGAAGAATGGTCTAAAATTCCAGCAGAGCATTGTAAGAAACTCAATGATGGTTACCGGAAGCGGTTGGTCGCAGTTATTTTGGCTAAAGGTTGTGCAACCAAGTATTAGACTGAGGGTGCCAATACTTTTGTCTGGCCCATTTTTGGAGTTTTGTGTGAAATGATCAATGTTTTGCTTTTTGCTTCATTCTCTTTTGTGTTTTTTCATTTAAGACAAATTAAATGAAGATAATAATACCAAAGAATTTGTGTTTGCAATCATTTTCAGGAAGAAAATGAGTATTATCTGACAGAATTGCAGGGGTGTCAATATTTTTGGCCATGACTGTATATATCTAATTTAAAAAAGCACAAGGCGTGGAGTAAGGGACAGAAAAGTTTATGTGCTGCAGATGCTGCTTGCAGGGGCTGAGGCCATGGGCCAGGTAAAACTCTGCGTGCTGCGGGAACACAACAAACACGCTCATCCATGAGACATAACTTCCTGTCCCACTTTGCAGGGGGTTGCAGGACACCACTCTTAAAGCCCAAACAGTGCAAACAGGTGGTCGATTAAATGGCAGATAATGCTTCCAGTATGTATCCCAGCATTTCCCGTTTTCCACACGGTCCAGTCTCAATAGCCAGGAGTCTGGACCACAGAATCCTCACCCTGATCCTCTTTCGTCATACCATGGTGAGTCCCAGGATACAAGTGATTCCACACTCGGACACTCCAAGAGCTCTTTACATTTCCATTTATTGATTCTGGCCTTTTGCCAGAAGGACATGAGAAGATCATGTGTAGCGATACCTAAATATTTGAGCAGCCACTGTCAGAAGAAGACGACGTATGGGGAACAGCGACTAGTGTCTCAAGAGGTAGACAATGAAACACATACAGTATCTGTGAATAATGTTGTCAGACTATTGTGCCGGTTTTATGGATTTATAAGAAGACCTACCAAACCAAACATAAATTTTTTGGCTAAGAAACATTTTTTTCCTTCATAGTTACATGTACAGTTATGCTCAAAAGTTTACATGTCCCGGCAGAATTTTTGCTTTCTTGGCCTTTTTTCAGAGAATACAAATGATAACACCAAAACTTTTTCTCCACTTATGGTTAGTGGTTGGGTGAAGCCATTTATTGTCAATCTACTGCGTTTTATCTTTTTAAATCATAATGACAACCCAAAACATCCAAATGACCCTGATCAAAAGTTCACATACCCCATTTCTTAATACCATGTATTGAAAGAAGAAATTGGACCCCAAAAGTTGTTGTACAATTTGTCCTGAGTACGCTGATACCCCATATGTGGGGGTAAACCACTGTTTGGGTGCATGGCAGAGCTCGGAAGGGAAGGAGTGCCGTTTGACTTTTCAATGCAAAATTTACAGGAATTGAGATGGGATGTCATGTTGCATTTAGAGAGCCACTGATGTGCCTAAACTTTGAAACCCCCACAAGTGACAACATTTTGGAAAGTAGACCCACTAAGGAACTTATCTAGATGTGTGGTGAGCACTTTGACCCACCAAGGGCTTCACAGAAGTTTATAATGCAGAGCCGTAAAAATAAAACAAAAATTGTTTCCCACAAAAATTATATTTTAGCCCCCAGTTTTGTATTTTTCCAAGGGTAACAGGAGAAATTGAACCCTAAATGTTTTTGTCCAATTTGTCCTGAGTACGCTAATACCCGATATGTTGGGGGGAACCACCGTTTGAGCGCATGGCAGAGCTCGGAAGGGAAGGAGCACCATTTGGAATGCAGACTTAGATGGAATGGTCTGCAGGCATCACATTATGTTTGCAGAGCCCCTAATGTACCTAAACAGTAGAAACCCCCACAAGTGACACAATTTTGTAAAGTAAACCCCCTAAGGAACTCATCTAGATGTGTTGTGAGAGCTTTTAACCCCCAAGTGTTTCACTACAGTTTATAACGCAGAGCCATGCAAATAAAACATATTTTTTTTCCACAAAAATTATTTTTAGCACGCAGTTTTGTATTTTCCCAAGGGTAACAGGATTAATTGGAGCCCAAAAGTTGTTGTCCAATTTGTCCTGAGTACGCTGATACCCCATATGTTGGGGTAAACCCCTGTTTGGGCACACGGGAGAGCTCGAAAGGGAAGGAGCACTGTTTTACTTTTTCAACGCAGAATTGGCTGGAATTGAGATCGGACGCCATGTCGCGTTTGGAGAGCCCCTGATGTGCCTAAACAGGGGAAACCCCCCAATTATAACTGAAACCCTAATCCAAACACACCACTAACCCTAATCCCAACGGTAACCCTAACCACACCTCTAACCTTAATCCAAACCCGATTCCCAACCGTAAATGTAATCCAAACCCTAACCCTAACTTTAGCCTCAACCCTAACCCTAACTGTAGCCCCAACCCTAACTGTAGCCTTAACCCTAGTCCCAACCCTAACCCTAGCCCTAACCCTAATCCTAGACCTAACACTACGTTAGGGTTGGCGGAACGCACCAAATATATAGTTTATTAGATGGAATTGGTGCGTTCGCAACCCGGGATCCACCGTGCAGGAAAGTACCTGCTGCTAAGTAAGACGGACTGTATGGCGGTACTATAAGTGTACATACAAGGGTTAACTTCACCCTGCGTGAAGGAAGCGATCCTTTTGCATCACAGGACCACGGTACCGCACATAGAGCGCGAGCAATAAGTCAGCGAACACAACCCCAACTAGGATTGAAGTCCGATTAGACCACTGCTGGCACAACACCGCAACTGGGTGTGTAAGGAAACTATTGAAATAGTAAATAAAGGCACGAGAGTGCGTGCGGTGCCGCACTGATAGACGCCACTAACCACCCAGGCTTGGGTAAGGAAAGCGCAGAGGAAGTGCACGGCGCCGTACTGGCGGACACAGCAACTGGACGCTGTGATGTGTGTTACGTGCTGTTGGATAAGTCGGGCGCTAGAAAGCAAACATAACCTTCCGCGAACAGACATTCAATAGGGAGGGTTATTTAAAGAGCGACTTTCACTCACAACACACACACATATTTACAAGACAATACTAGCGCATGGCCGTGCGGTCATGCGCAGTTTATATAGTTGCAGCACAGGAAGCTGCTACTGAAGTTTTTGCCCTTTCAGGACCTTCCAGAAGGACCAATGGAAAGTGCTGCAGTACCTGAGCATGTTTTGCCCTTTCAGGACCTTCCAGGAGGACCAATGGAATGTACTGCAGCACCTGAGCATATGACCGAACATGTGGCCCTCGACCTCCAATGGGAGACCCTGCCCTGGGCATGCTCAGTGTGAGTAAACAAGGACGTAGTCCCAGAGAGGCTCGCTCGCCGCAGATCAGTGCGGGGTACCATAGGAAAGCCAGAAAAGGCAGTAGTGACCCTATGCACCGAATCAGCCTCAGCGAGACGCTGGGAGTGACGTCACCGCTGAGCAGAGCCCACTGCGGCCGATACCGAATGGGAGACCGCAGCAGACACGGATCGAGATTCCCCCTGTGCAGCAGAGGAAACTCGACTCCTAACATTACCCCCCCTCCTAGGGCCCCCTCTCTCCTTGAGCCTCACTACGCTCAAAAGCTGCGATAAGCAGCGGAGCCCGAATGTGCTCCACAGGCTCCCAGGTTCTATCCTCTGGGCCGTGACCCTTCCAGTCCACCAGATAAAATTTCTTGCCACGTACCACCTTGCACCCCACAATAGCATTCACCTCAAACTCATCCGTGGATGAACCCGATGTCCCAGCAGATGACTCAGAAATCCGGGACAAATGAACGGGCTTTAAGAGGGAAATGTGGAAAGTATCGGTGATACCAAGGCGTGGAGGAATATCCAAACGGTAGACCACAGGGTTGACCTGTTCCAGAACCTTAAACGGGCCAATGTAGCGAGGAGCAAACTTAGTGGACTCAACTCTCAGCCTGATGTTACGGGCGGAGAGCCACACTAAGTCGCCAGGAGCAAAGACCGGAGCGGGGCGCCGGTGTGTATCAGCCGAAACCCTCATTCTCTCCTTGGAGGCCCGGATGGCATCCTGTGTGCGGTCCCAGATGTCACGTGCCTCCACCGCCCAGTCTGCCACCCTAGAATCGGTGGATGACACGGGCATGGGCACAGGGACACGCGGATGCTGGCCGTAATTAAGGAGAAAAGCAGTTTGACCAGTGGAATCGGCTACGGCGTTGTTCAAGGCAAATTCCGCCCAAGGTAGCAAAGATGCCCAGTCATCCTGCCTAGCAGAGACGAAATGTCACAAATATGTCACCAGAGTCTGGTTGGTTCTCTCCACCAACCCATTCGTCTCGGGATGGTATGCAGAGGAGAGGTTTAACTCTATGCTGAGTAAACGGCAGAGCTCTCTCCAAAACCGAGATGCGAACTGGGGACCCCGATCGCTGACAATCTTATCAGGCATACCATGCAATCGGAAAACGTGTTTAATGAACAACACCGCCAAGGCCCGTGCTGAGGGTAACCGAGGAAGCGGCACCAAATGCACCATCTTGGAGAAATGGTCGGTGACAACCCAAATAATGGAGCAGCCACACGACTTGGGTAGACCCACCACAAAGTCCATCCCGACCATCTCCCAGGGCCTGTTTGCCACCGGTAGAGGGTAAAGCAACCCAGCAGGCCGTTGCCGAGGAGACCGATTCTGGGCGCAAGAAACGCACGCCTGAATATAGTCCTTGACATCTCGGGCCATATGCGGCCACCAGTATGTTCTCGCCAGAAGCTCAGATGTCCTCTTGGTCCCAAAATGCCCACCCACTCTGGAGGAGTGAGCCCAAGAGAGAACCTCCGGTCGCAAGTTAGCTGGTACGAAAGTCTTGCCCGGGGGCACAGACTCTAGCGAAACCGGAGCTACAGTTCTCAGGCTCTCAGAAGGGACAATAAGCCGAGGCTCCTCCTCCTCCGATGACACCACGGAGCGGGAGAGAGCGACAGCACGAACGTTCTTCTCCCCGGAGAGGAAATGGAGAGTAAAATGGAACCGGGAGAAGAACAGGGGCCATCTAGCCTGGCGAGAATTCAGCCGCTGGGCCGTTTGCAGATACACCAAGTTCTTGTGGTCAGTGAAGACTTGGAAGGGAAAGCGAGCTCCCTCCAAGAGATGTCTCCACTCCGAAAAAGCCAACTTCATGGCCAGCAACTCCCTGTCCCCGATGGAATAATTCCTCTCCGCTGGTGTGAAGGTCTTGGAGAAGAAGAAGCAAGGATGCTTCCGACCTTGAGCATCCTTTTGGAAAAGGACTGCTCCAGCACCAACGGATGAGGCATCCACCTCCAAGATAAATGGCTTATCAACATGGGGGCGATGTAGGATGGGAACACTAGCGAAGTGTGACTTGATCGAGAGAAAGGCTTTGGAGACCTCTTCGGACCACAACTTGGGATTTGCTCCCTTCTTGGTGAGGGCAACCAAGGGAGCTACCAAAGTTGAGAAGTGTGGAATGAACTGGCGATAATAATTAATGAACCCCATAAAGCGCTGCACCGCTTTAAGAGAATGAGGTTCCTGCCAGTCCATTACAGCCTGTAGCTTGGCAGGATCCATAGCCAAACCCTGGGCAGAGATGATATAACCATGGAAAGGCAAGGACTCCTGCTCAAACACACACTTCTCCAACTTGGCATAGAGGGAGTTTGCCCGTAAGAGGTCGAAGACTTTGCGAACATCTCTCCGATGGGAGTCAATATCTGGAGAGAAGATGAGAATATCATCCAGATAGACTACGACCGAGGTGGTGAGCATATCCCGGAAGATGTCGTTTACAAAGTCTTGGAAAACAGCTGGGGCATTACAGAGCCCAAAGGGCATCACCAGATATTCATAGTGCCCATCCCTGGTGTTAAAAGCCGTCTTCCATTCATCCCCCTCACGGATGCGAATCAGGTTGTAGGCACCCCGCAGATCTAACTTCGTAAATACTCTCGCTCCCTGTAGCCTATCAAACAGCTCAGATATCAGGGGTAATGGGTACTTGTTCTTAACGGTGATGGCGTTAAGACCCCTGTAGTCTATGCATGGATGTAAGTCTCCAGTCTTCATTTGTACGAAGAAGAACCCAGCCCCTGCCGGTGACACTGACTTCCTAATGAATCCTCTTGCCAGATTCTCCTGGATGTAATGAGACATTGCCTCCGTCTCTGGGAGAGATAACGGATAGGCTCGACCCCGGGGAGGCTCAGCAACAGGCAAGAGGTCAATAGGACAGTCATAGGGGCGGTGAGGCGGAAGGGACTCTGCAGCTCTTTTGGAGAACACGTCTGCATAGGGCCAATAGTGCTTGGGGAGAGAGGAAAGATCTGCGGGTACCTGTGTAGTAGCAACCTGAACGCACTCCCTCTGACATCTACCCTCGCAGGATTTACTCCATCCCAAAATTCTCCCAGAGGACCACTCAATATGAGGAGAATGGTAGCGAAGCCATGTTATCCCCAACAGGACCTTATCAATTTCCTCAGGAATGACTAATAGGGAGATTATCTCCTGATGTGATGGAGACACAGAAAGCATGAAAGGAATGGTTTGGTGGGTAATCTGTGAGGGTAGTGTTGACCCATTTACCACTCGAACGGTCACAGGCTTGGCGAGCTTCACCAAGGGTATTGCGTGACGCTGGGTAAAAGAGGAAGACATAAAATTACCCTCTGCCCCAGAATCCACGCATAGCTCGACCATAAGAGTGGATGGGCCTATGGTAATTGTCCCCTTGAAGGACAACTTTGAGGCAAACGTCGCCGTGTCTAGTGTACCTCCTCCAACTGCCACTAAACGCTGATTTTTCCCCGACCGCTGAGGACCCTTGGAGGCAAGATGTCCTGACTGCCGGTAAACATGACGGACCTTATGTGCACGGGCGGGCTGAGACTTGGATCCCGCTCGTGTCACCTCTAAGGCCTCATGTGACTCGGACGCCTGGACTGGAGATTCCAAAGGTTTGGCGAAGGTGGGGGCCAGCCGAAACCTCTGCCTACACTGGGCTCGCTCCAACCTTCGCTCGTGAAAACGAAGGTCTATGCGAGTAGATATGGCTATGAGCTCCTCCAGTGTGGCGGGAATCTCCCTAGTGGCCAAAGCGTCTTTCACATGGTCAGCCAGCCCCCTCCAAAATACGGGAATGAGGGTTTTATCTGACCATTCCAACTCAGACGCTAATGTCCGGAAGAGAACAGCAAAATGGCTGACCATGGTTGAATCCTGAGTCAAAGCCAGCAGCTGGAGAGCTGTATCATGGGTGACTTGAGGTCCTAAAAAGACCTGTTTCAGAGAGTCCAGAAACCGAGGAACACTCCGCACCACATGATCGTTGCGCTCCCACAGCGGCGTAGCCCACTCCAACGCTCTGCCCGACAAGAGGGAGATTATGAATCCCACCTTTGCCCGCTCAGTAGGGAAACGTGCAGCCAGGAGCTCAAGGTGTATACCACATTGGCTCACGAAACCCCTACAGGACTTACTGTCCCCAGAGTATCTCTCAGGCAAAGGAAGGTGAGATAGGGTCGGAACAGAGGTGGCAGTGGGTAAAGCTGCTGCAGCCACGCTAGCAGCCTGAACAGCTATTGCGGTAACATCCACCGCCGAGGTTGCACGCTCAAGAGACGCCAACCGGCCCTCCAGCAGCTGGATGTACCCCTGCAATCGCTGTTCATCCGCCATTACTTAGCCAGATCCTGGCGCTAGTATTCTGTTAGGGTTGGCGGAACGCACCAAATATATAGTTTATTAGATGGAATTGGTGCGTTCGCAACCTGGTATCCACCGTGCAGGAAAGTACCTGCTGCTAAGTAAGACGGACTATATGGCGGTACTATAAGTGTACATACAAGGGTTAACTTCACCCTGCGTGAAGGAAGCGATCCTGTTGCATCACAGGACCGCGGTACCGCACATAGAGCGCGAGCAATAAGTCAGCGAACACAACCCCAACTAGGATTGAAGTCCGATTAGACCACTGCTGGCACAACACCGCAACTGGGTGTGTAAGGAAACTATTGAAATAGTAAATAAAGGCACGAGAGTGCGTGCGGTGCCGCACTGATAGACGCCACTAACCACCCAGGCTTGGGTAAGGAAAGCGCAGAGGAAGCGCACGGCGCCGTACTGGCGGACACAGCAACTGGACGCTGTGATGTGTGTTACGTGCTGTTGGATAAGTCGGGCGCTAGAAAGCAAACATACACCTTCCGCGAACAGACATTCAATAGGGAGGGTTATTTAAAGAGCGACTTTCACTCACAACACACACACATATTTACAAGACAATACTAGCGCATGGCCGTGCGGTCATGCGCAGTTTATATAGTTGCAGCACAGGAAGCTGCTACTGAAGTTTTTGCCCTTTCAGGACCTTCCAGAAGGACCAATGGAAAGTGCTGCAGTACCTGAGCATGTTTTGCCCTTTCAGGACCTTCCAGGAGGACCAATGGAATGTACTGCAGCAACTGAGCATGTGACCGAAAATGTGGCCCTCGACCTCCAATGGGAGACCCTGCCCTGGGCATGCTCAGTGTGAGTAAACAAGGACTTAGTCCCAGAGAGGCTCGCTCGCCGCAGATCAGTGCAGGGTACCATAGGAAAGCCAGAAAAGGCAGTAGTAACCCTATGCACCGAATTAGCCTCAGCGAGACGCTGGGAGCGACGTCTACGCTGAGCAGAGCCCACTGCGGCTGGTACCGAATGGGAGACCGCAGCAGACACGGATCGAGATTTCCCCTGTGCAGCAGAGGAAACTCGACTCCTAACACCCTAACCCTAACCCTTATGGAAATAAATACATATTTTACATTTTTTAATTTTTCCCTAACTAAGGGGGTGATGAAGGGGGGTTTGATTTACTTTTATAGCGGGTTTTTTAGGGGATTTTTATGATTGGCAGCCGTCACACACTGAAAGACGCTTTTTATTGCAAAAAATATTTTTTGTGTTACCACATTTTGAGAGTTATAATTTTTCCATATTTGAGTCCAGAGTCATATGAGGTCTTGTGTTTTGCGGGACGAGTTGACGTTTTTATTGGTAACATTTTCGGGCATGTGATATTTTTTGATCGCTTTTTATTCTGATTTTTGTGAAGCATAACGACCAAAACCAGATTTTCATGAATTTCTTTTGGGGGAGGCGTTTATACCGTTCCGCGTTTGGTAAAATTGATAAAGAAGTTTTATTCTTCGGGTCAGTACAATTACAGCAATACCTCATTTATATCATTTTTTTATGTTTTGACGCTTTTATACGATAAAAACTATTTTATAGAAAAAATAATTATTTTTGCATCGCTTTATTCTGAGGACTATAACTTTTTTATTTTTTCGCTGATGATGCTGTATGGCGGCTTATTTTTGCGGGAGATGACGTTTTCAGCGGTACCATGTTTATTTATATCCGTCTTTTTGATCGCGTGTTATTCCACTTTTTGCTTGGCAGTATGAGAATAAAGCGTTGTTTTTTGCCTCGTTTTTTTTTTTTTTTACGGTGTTCAATGAAGGGGTTAACAGTTTTATAGGTGAGGTCGTTACGGACGCGGCGATACTAAATATGTGTACTTTTATTGTTTTTTTTTATTTAGATAAAGAAATGTATTTAAAGGAACAATATATATATATATCTTTTTGGAATTTTTTTTAATTTTTTTAACACATTGGAATATTTATTTTTTACACTATAACATTGCCCCGGGGGGGGGCATCATGTTATAGTGTAAGATCGCTGATCTAACACTGCTGTGCACTGTGTTAGATCAGCGATCTGATGTGCACTTTTCCTATGCTTCCCAGCACCTGCTCTGAGCAGGCGCAGTGAAGCCACCTCCCTGCAGGACCCAGATGCCGTGGCCATCTTGGATCCGGGCCTGCAAGGAGGGGGAGGAGGTAAGAGACCCTCACAGCAACGCGATCACATCGCGTTGCTGCGGGAGTCTCAGGGAAGCCCGCAGGGAGTCCCCTCCCTGCGCGATGCTTCCCTATACCGCCGGCACACTCCGATCATGTTTGATCGCGGTGTGCCGGGGGTTAATGTGTCGGGGGCAGTCCGTGACCGCTCCTGGCACATAGTGCCAGATGTCAGCTACGATAGGCAGCTGACACCCGGCCGCAATCGGCCGCGCTCCCCCCGAGAGCGCGGCCAATCGCTATGATGTACTATCCTGTTGAGGGTCAGATAGGCCCAGGTCACCTCTACGGGATAGTACGTCTAAGGTCAGAAAGGGGTTAAAACAAAAGTCCTTTTCAAAGCTATATATTTTCTTTTCCCTATTAATACCGGAAAATTTTCAAGCTTATATTATATACCTAATTTAAAAAAGCACAAGGTGTGGAGTAAGGGACAGAGAAGTTTACGTGCTGCTGATGGTGCTTGCAGGGGCCGAGGCCATGGGCCAGGTAAAACTGTGCGTGCTGCGGGAACACAACAAACACGCTCATCCATGAGACATAACTTCCTTTCCCACTTTGCAGGGGGTTGCAGGACACCACTCTTAAAGCCCGAACAGTGCAAACAGGTGGTGGGTTAAATGGCAGATAATGCTTTCAGTATGTTTCCCAGCATTTCCTGTTTTCCACACGGTCCAGTCTCAATAGCTAGGAGGCTGGACCACAGAATCCTCACCCTGATCCTCTTTCGTCCCACCATGTTGAGTCCCAGGAGACAAGTGATTCCACACTCGCACACTCCAAGAGCTCTTTACATTTCCATTTATTGATTCTGGCCTCTTGCCAGAAGGACATGAGAAGATCATGTGTAGCGATAGCCAAATATTTGAGCCGCCACTGTCAGAAGAAGATGACATATGGGGAACAGCAACTAGTGTCTCAAGAGGTAGACGATGAAACACATACAGTATCTGTGAATAATGTTGTCAGACTATTGTGCCGGTTTTATGGATTTATAAGAAGACCTACCGAACCAAACATACATTTTTTTGAGAAACATTTTTTTCCTTCATAGTTACATGTACAGTTATGCTCAAAGTTTACATGTCCCTGCAGAATTTTGGCTTTCTTGGCCTTTTATCAGAGAATACAAATGATAACACCAAAACTTTTTCTCCACTCCTGGTTAGTGGTTGGGTGAAGCCATTTATTGTCAATCTACTGCGTTTTTCTTTTTAAATCATAATAACAACCCAAAACATCCAAATGACCCTGATCAAAAGTTCACATACCCCATTTCTTAATACCATGAATTGCCCCCTCTAACATCAATGACAGCTTGAAGTCTTTTGTTGTAGCTGTGGATGAGGTTCTTTATTTTCTCAGATGGTAATGGTTTCTTGGCCAAAAGCCTCCAGTTCCTGTAAATTCCTGGGCTGTCTAGCATGTGTTGTAGCTGTTTGCGTTCTGACCCAATGTCGGACATGCCAGATCACCAGTGTTCCAAATTATGGAATTACGCCCTCTATTGAGAAGCGCGCTTTTAGAAAAAGGAAGATGCACACAGATTGTGAGCAAAGTCACTTTTATCTGACATAAAAAGCAGTATTTTATACCATTTACAACAAATGTAACTCATGTAGCCCCCCTTGTTACCCCGGGTCATGCTGACCTTTATTTCCCACGTACCCAAAACATGCTGTTTGCTGACTATTGAAAGCATGTAAGAAAAGAAGTATAAAATCCTTGAATCGTAGACTACACAACTACTGCATCATAAGAACAAATTCTAAACACATTCTAGCAATTAAAGGGAAAAGGCAATTAAAGGCAAAGCATTAACCTTTCTATTTCAATTTCCCCCTTTTGTAAATGGTATAACCTCTGCCACGGGGTCAGTTGATATCCACAAAGGAGCTACTGTCTCATGTGTCTAGTACCCATAAGGGGGCTTTCTACCTGCTTCGCCCATCCATCCTCAGTGTGGACACTCACTTCCCTAGTCAGCAGTGGTTATCCGGGGTCTATTATACACTATGGATGACACAGCCTTAGATTCCTTCCTTAAACATACACTCTTCAATCATTTATGTAATGCATATTATTAGCGCTTTTACAGCTGCATAACGCAATAAACAAAACAAAATAATAAAAATTGCATGCAAGTCTGTAAAATACCAAAAAAAAACCATCCCGCTAGGCCGCTAAGCCAATTGGCTGGATTTAAAAAGGAGTCTCTATATTGTATTAGTCTCATTAAGAACCTTAAGGAATCTAGAAAATCTGAGTCCAAGTCTCATTGTGTATGCAGTGTGGTGTTAATACCTTCCTTGGCTCCAGGGATAAGGCTAAGTACAGCATAGTCCTTGCAGATACTAGGCTGTGTGTATAGATCCAACAGTCCAACAGGTTTTGTCCTTCCGCGTCTTTTATAAGAAAAGCATGATGTTGAATAAGTTTGTTGTCCCTGTCAACATTTAAAAGTTTATCCAGTGTCTCTGTAGAGTGCAAAAATCCTACCACTGCCAGCAAGGTGATTAGGAGGACAGTCAATCTGCTGGTGAAAAGATATTTTTGCAGGGACTGGCATGGATCCAGGTGGGCTTTCCCTCAAGTTTCACTGAGGTAAATGTGGTCAGCTGGACTTAAAAATGGGCCGTCAAACCGTGGATCTAGGCTCCTTCTCATGTGTCTGTGTATGACCACCCAATCACCTGGATTCAGCTGATGTACGTCTGCACTGGCATTAGGATCTGGAATGGATGACAACACATGTTTACGCACCACATTAAGTCTTTCCTGCAAGGCGTGGACATGGGCTGTCATAGCACCGTGTTGCATTTGTAGCACCTGTGGGAAGTACAGACCAGTCTTTGGGGGCACTACCAAGCAGGACTTCAAAAGGAGATAAGCCTGTCTCTCTATTTGGAGTGTGTCTGACTGAAAAGAGCGCAAGACGCAAGCACTCTACCCAGCTCTTTTCTGTGTCTGCCATGGCCTTTGAATTTTCAGTTTAAGTGTCCTGTTTAGTCTCTCCACTTTCCCACTACTGTGTGGTCTATATGGTGTATGAAATGCTTGCTGTACTCCCAGGGCCTGCATGACTTCTGTTATGAACAGGTAATTCAGAACCACAATGGACCTTGAAGTTCAGAGCACACAAAGTGACCTGACATTTACCAAAAACATAGGACGAACTCTGAGATGTGGAAACTCTGCTGACCGCAATCCCTAATCCTATCACACCACACTAGAGGTAGCCGTGGATTGCGCCTAACGCTTCCTATGCAACTCGGCACAGCCTGAGAAACTAACTAGCCCTGAAGATAGAAAAATAAGCCTACCTTGCCTCAGAGAAATTCCCCAAAGGAAAATGCAGCCCCCCACATATAATGACTTTGAGTAAAGATGAAAATACAAACACAGAGATGAAATAGATTTAGCAAAGTGAGGCCCGACTTACTGAATAGACCGAGGGTAGGAAAGATAGCTTTGCGGTCAACACAAAAACCTACAAACAACCACGCAGAGGGGCAAAAAGACCTTCCGCACCGACTAACGGTACGGAGGTGCTCCCTCTGCGTCTCAGAGCTTCCAGCAAGCAAGAAAAACCAATATAGCAAGCTGGACAGAAAATATAGCAAACAAAAGTAACACAAGCAGAACTTAACTAATGCAGGATAGGCAGGCCACAGGAACGATCCAGGAGGAAGCAAGACCAATACTAGAACATTGACTGGAGGCCAGGATCAAAGCACCAGGTGGAGTTAAATAGAGCAGCACCTAACGACTTAACCTCATCACCTGAGGAAGGAAACTCAGAAGCCGCAGTACCACTCTCATCCACCAAAGGAAGCTCATAGACAGAACCAGCCGAAGTACCACTCACGACCACAGGAGGGAGCTTGGCCACAGAATTCACAACAGACTTCCCTCATTATTGCTCCCGAGAAGTGTTTACCCCTATCGCTTTCTATGGTTTCTGGGACACCATACCTGCAGATCAGTTCTTTCATTAGTTTGTCTGCAGTCGTTTAAGCATTTGCACATTTTACCAGCTAGGCTTCCAGCCAACCAGAGAAGAGATCTCCACATACTAGCACATTTTTCATACACTCCTACCTTGGGTAGCTGTATGTAGTCAGTCTGCCGTCTCTGAAACGGGTAGAGAGGCCTGGGTGTCGCTTTCTTAGGGACTTTTATTGTTTTACCTGGGTTATGATGTGCACAGATGAGGCATGACTGTACGAGTTTCACAGCTGCTTAACTGAAACCAGGAGCGATCCAGAAGGCATTTACCATGGTACACGTGTGACATTTTGAGGCATGAGTGGGGCTAGGTGTTTCTTGCGCCATGATTTGGAACAGGGATCTTGGCATATACAATTTATCCTTATTCTCCCATACTACTTTTCAGTTCAGCTCCGATCCCATTCTCCCCCAGTGTTCCTTCACTGTTTGGGCAGCTGGAGGGATTTCAGGACATCTAGGCTCAGTGTGTCTGGAATATGCTGACTCCCCGCCGCAGTCCACTGCTCCCTAGGCCGCCTTGCTGCTACTTCAGCAGCCTCGTCCGCCCTTCTAATGCCCTCTACCTCCACGGAGTCACCGTTTGTGCGTGCTTTCACCTGGATTATGCCAACCTGGACTGGTAACATCAATGCCACCATTAATTGTTTCACCAGCTTTGCATTTTTAATGGGCTTACCAGCTGATGTAATTAACGCTCTGCTTCTCCTGATAGGGCCATAATCATGGGATATTCCCCATGCATAATTTGAATCTGTATAAATATTAGTGACTTTACCTGCAGTAGCTCTACACGCCTCAGTGAGTGCCTTCAACTCTGCCTCCTGCACTGACATGTGAAGAGGGAGTGGTTCAGCTCCGGCTGCCTCATATGAGGATACTACTGCATATCCAGTGTAGAATCACCCATCCTGGTGGTATCTGTAGCCATCTACAAAAATAAAAACCTCAAAATATGCATTAGGAACAGGTTTTTTCATGAAGATATATAAAACCCACTATCTCCTGACTCATCAGTTCCTATGGAGTCATGTTCATACATCATGTCAAGGTACTCTTCTTCACCTGCCAACACCGCCACCAATTCCCCCTTTTCTGAATCCACAGTAAGATGAGTGGCTGGATTCAGAACATTATATCGTTTGAGGGAGACGTATTCAGGAATTAGTATTAGAGCACATTCAAGTCTGAGCTGTCTAGCAGCTAGCAGCTGTCAGGCAGGTGTTTTGGTTGAACTTGTGTGAGTATGGCATTAATGTCATGTGGGGTGTAAATTGTCCAAGGAAAAGTCAGTGTGATCTCACATGCCTAGCAGTAATACAGCAGCTCTTACAGCACGGACACACGTAGGAGACTGTTATGATACGGTGGTCTAGGAGCAACATGGAACGAGCTCTGAAGGAAGTGGTAACTTTACTGACCGCAGTCCCTAAGCTCAACACAACACTAGAAGTAGCCGTGGAATGCTCCTAACTCTCCCTAGTCATCTCGTCACAGCCTAAGAGCTAACTACCCCTAAAGAAAGAAGCAGGAAAACTATCTTGCCTCAGAGAAAATCCCCAAAGGATAGATTAGCCCCCCACAAATAATGACTGTGAGTGGAGAGGGAAAAGACATACACAGAATGAAACCAGGATGAGCACAGGAGGCCAGTCTAGCTAAATAGATGGGACAGGATGGAATACTGTGTGGTCAGTATAAAACACTACAAAAATCCACGCAGTGTTTACAAAAAATCTCCACACCTGACTAAAGGTGTGGAGGGCAAATCTGCCTCCCAGAGCTTCCAGCATGACAGAATTAATTCACACTGATAAGCTGGACAAACATAGAAAGCACAGAATGGATAAGTCCACAATCTATGGACAGAAAAGAGCAAGCAAAAACGTAGCTTAGCTGAACTGGTCAGGATAACAGGGAACTCCAAAGAGATGTGAATCAAACCAGGAACCATTTACAAGTGGCACTGGCTGAAGAAAGAGCCAGACCTAAATAGCCGAGCAGAAGAGACGATAAGTGGAGGCAGCTGATGACAGCTAACTCCAAGGAGCAGCCATGCCACTAGAAACCACAAGAGGGAGCCCAAGAGCAGAACTCACAAAAGTGCCACTTACAACCACCGGAGGGAGCCCAAGAGCGGAATTCACAATAGGAGACCCTCTAATCACTGGATCTAACTGTGCTGAGTAGTAAGCTATCGGTCTCTGTTTTCCTCCCTGCTCTTGTGTCAGCACTGCCTGTTTTCTTTCTTTAATCAGGAGTCTTATACCTTTAGCAATATTGTGGCCTAAAAATGTCACCTTTTGTTTGCAATACTGTAGTTTGTCACGTGAGACTTTGCAACCCTTTCCTGCCAAAAACCACAGCAAGGACATCTGGTCTGGGCAGCAGAGCAGAAGGTCATCCACGTACTGTAATAGTACAATCTGTGGATGAGGTGAAGAATGCATTTGCCAAATCAGTGATTGTGAAACATTTTGACGTTGCTGGGATCTGTGACAGTACGGTGTGTGTCATAGGGACAATTAAGGTCAAACTCACTGTAACATTATTAATAGCCCGTAGGTCATGAACTATTCTGTAAGTGTCAGGCGAAACCTTGGGTCCTTTTTCTTCTTAGGCTAGGTTCACATTGCGTTAAGTACATACCGTTAAACGTAGGGTTGAGCGAAACGGATCGTTCATTTTTAAAAGTCGCCGACTTTTGGCAAAGTCTGGTTTCATGAAACCCGACCCGACCCCTGTGTGGGGTCGGCCATGCGGTACGCGACTTTCGCGCCAAAGTCGCGTTTCAATGACGCGAAAAGCGCCATTTCTCAGCCAATGAAGGTGAACGCAGAGTGTGGGCAGCGTGATGACATAGGTCCTGGTCCCCACCATCTTAGAGAAGGGCATTGCAGTGATTGGCTTGCTGTCTGCGGCGTCACAGGGGCTCTAAAGGGGCGTTCCCGCCGACCGCCATCTTACTGCTGCTAATCTGAGCCTAGGGAGAGGTTGCTGTAGCTTCGTCAGAAGCAGGGATAGCGTTAGGCAGGGTCCATTAACCACCAAACCGCTTGTGCTGTAGCGATTTCCACTGTCCAACACCACCTTTTGTTTGCAGGGACAGTGGAAGCTACATTTTTTTTTCCTCAGCGCTGTAGCTCATTGGGCTGCCCTAGAAGGCTCCCTGATAGCTGCATTGCTGTGTGTACGCCGCTGTGCAAACCAACTGCTTGTTTCAAAGCACAAATCCTGTTGTTTCTTCCTTTCTGCACAGCTATCTTGTTTGTTTGTCCACACTTTTTATTTCATTTGTGCATCAGTCCACTCCTTATTGCTGCCTGCCATACCTGGCTGAGATTACTGCAGGGAGATAGTAATTGTAGGACAGTCCGTTTTTTTTTTTTTTTGTGGGAGATTAAGATTGGCATTTCTGCTAGAGTGCCATCCCTGTGTGTGCCATCTCTCTCACATAGTGGGCCATAGAAAGCCTTTTCATTTTTCTGTTTTGTTTTGTGGGGTTTATAAATTCTCCCTGATAAAAAAAAACAGTGGGAGATTAATATTGGCCTTTGGGCTTCTGTGCCAGTCCTGAGTGTGCCATCTCTCTCTCAAATAGTGGGCCATAGAAAGCCTATTAATTTTTTTTTTTTTATTGGGTTTCTAAATACTCCCAGAAAAAATTAAAAAAAATCAGTGGGAGATTAATATTGCCCTTTCTGCTTGTGTGCCACTCCTGACTCCTGGGTGTGCCATCTCTCTCTCTCAAATAGTGGGCCATAGAAAGCCTATTAATTTTTTTTTTATTGGGTTTCTAAATACACCCAGAAAAAATCATAAAAAATCAGTGGGAGATTAATATTGCCCTTTCTGCTTGTGTGCCACTCCTGACTCCTGGGTGTGCCATCTCTCTCTCTCAACCAGTGGGCCATAGAAAACCTATATTTTTTTTTATTGTGTTTCTAAATTCTCCCTGAAAAAATCAAAAAGAAATCAGTGGGAGATTAATATTGCCCTTTCTGCTTGTGTGCCACTCCTGACTCCTGGGTGTGCCATCTCTCTCTCTCAACTAGTGGGCCATAGAAAGCCTATATTTTTTTTTTATTGTGTTTCTAAATTCTCCCTGAAAAAATCAAAAAGAAATCAGTGGGAGATTAATATTGCCCTTTCTGCTTGTGTGCCACTCCTGACTCCTGGGTGTGCCATCTCTCTCTCTCAACTAGTGGGCCATAGAAAGCCTATATTTTTTTTATTGTGTTTCTAAATTCTCCCTGAAAAAAATCAAAAAGAAATCAGTGGGAGATTAATATTGCCCTTTCTGCTTGTGTGCCACTCCTCACTCCTGGGTGTGCCATCTCTCTCTCTCAACTAGTGGGCCATAGAAAGCCTATTTTTTTTTTATTGTGTTTCTAAATTCTCCCTGAAAAAAATCAAAAAGAAATCAGTGGGAGATTAATATTGCCCTTTCTGCTTGTGTGCCACTCCTGACTCCTGGGTGTGCCATCTCGCTCTTTCAAATAGTGGGCACTGGGCCATAGAAAGCCTATTTTTTTTTTTATTGTGTTTCTAAATTCTCCTTGAAAAAATCAAAAAGAAATCAGTGGGAGATTAATATTGCCCTTTCTGCTTGTGTGCCACTCCTGACTCCTGGGTGTGCCATCTCTCTCTCTCAAATAGTGGGCACTGGGCCATAGAAAGGTTTTTTTTTTTTTTATTTGGTTTCTAAATTCTCCCTGAAAAAATCATTTTATTTTATTTGGTTTCTAAATTCTTCATGAAAAATCATTTGTTAGGGCTAGCGGAACGCACCAAATAATAAGACAGATAGAGTATGGTGCGTTCGCAGCCCGGGGTCCACCGTGCAGAGATGGAACCTGCTGCCAAGTAATGACGGACTATATGGCGGTACTCATAAGTATACACACGTGGGTTAAACTTCACCCAGCGTGAAGGAAGCGATCCTGTTGCGTCACAGGACCGCGGTACCGCACATAGAGCGCGAGCAAGTAGTCAGCGAACTCAACCCCAACTAGGATTGAAGTCCGATTAGACCCTTGCTGGCACAACACCGCAACTGGGTGTGTAAGGAAACTCAATAACAATTTTAAGGCACAAGAGTGCATGCGGTGCCGCACTGACGAACGCCATTAACCACCCAGGCTTGGGTAAGGAAAGCACAGAGGAAGCGCACGGCGCCGTACTGGCGGTCACAGCAACAGGACGCTGTAATGTGTGATTAGTGCTGTATGCTAAGTCGGGCGCTAGATAGCAACCATACACCTTCCGCGAACAGACATTCAATAGGGTAGGGATATCCAAGGACGACTTGCACTCACAACATACACACATTAACAATTGTACACTAGCGCATGGCCGTGCGGTCATGCGCAGTTTATATAGTTGCAGCACAGGAAGTGGCCACAGAAACTTTGCCCTTCCAAGACCTGCCAAGAGGACCAATGGAATGTGCTGCAGAGCCTGAGCACATGACCCTCGATCTCCAACGGGAGATCTTGCCCTGGGCATGCTCAGTGTGTGCAGACAAGGACTTAGTCCCACAGAAGTCTGCTCGCTGCTGACCAGCACTGGCTTTAATGGCAGAAGCTGAAGAAGCAGCAGTAACTCTCTGTACAGAGTGAGACTGAGCAAGACGCTGGGACTGACGTCCTTGCTGAGCAGACTCCACTGCGGCTGGATGAGAATGGGAGACCGCAGCGGAGATGGCTCGAGATTCCCCCTGTGCAGAAGCGGGAACTCGAGACCTAACATTACCTCCCCTCCTAGGGCCCCCCCTCCTTGGGCCTCGCTACGCTCGAAGGCAGCAATGAGCTGTGGGGCCCGAATGTTTTCAGCAGGCTCCCATGACCTGTCCTCTGGGCCATAACCTTTCCAATCCACCAGATAGAACTTTTTTCCGCGTACCACCCTGCACCCCAAAATAGCGTTCACCTCGTAATCGTCCGTAGACGAACCCGATGTCCCGGCAGATGACTCGGAAAACCGGGACATGTATACGGGTTTCAAGAGGGACACATGAAAGGTGTCGGTGATACCCAAGAGTGGAGGAAGAGCCAAACGGTAGACCACAGGATTAACCCGTTCGAGAACCTTGAAGGGGCCAAAGTAGCGAGGAGCAAACTTAGTGGACTCAACTCGCAGCCTGATGTTACGGGCGGAGAGCCACACCAAGTCGCCAGGAGCAAAGGTCGGAGCGGGGCGCCGATGAACATCGGCGGAGGACCTCATTCTCTCCTTGGAGGCCTGAATGGCATCCTGCGTGCGGTCCCAAATGTCCCGTGCCTCCACAGCCCAGTCTGCCACCCTGGAGTCAGCAGAAGACACAGGCATGGGCACAGGAACATGCGGATGCTGGCCGTAATTTAGGAGGAATGGAGTCTGACCGGTGGAGTCGGCTACGGCATTGTTAAGTGCAAACTCTGCCCATGGTAGCAAGGATGCCCAGTCACCCTGCCTGGCAGAAACAAAATGTCGTAAATATGTGACCAAGGTCTGGTTGGCCCTCTCTACCAACCCATTCGTCTCGGGATGATATGCCGAAGAGAGATTTAACTCAATACTGAGTAGACGACAAAGCTCTCTCCAGAATCGAGACGTAAACTGGGGACCCCGGTCACTAACAATTTTGTCTGGCATACCGTGTAGGCGAAAGATATGCTTGACGAACAAGACAGCCAACGCCCGTGCAGAAGGTAGCCGTGGAAGAGGCACCAAGTGCACCATTTTGGAAAAATGGTCGGTGATCACCCAGATAATGGTGCAGTTACGAGACTTGGGTAAGCCCACCACAAAGTCCATCCCGACCATCTCCCAGGGCCTGTCCGCCACCGGCAGAGGATACAGCAAACCAGCTGGCCGTTGCCGAGGAGTCTTGTTCTTGGCGCAAGAGACACACGCCCGAACATACTCTGTGATATCACGAGCCATATGCGGCCACCAGTATGTCCTCGCCAGTAACTCAGATGTCCTTTTGGTAACCAAAATGTCCACCCACTCTGGACGAGTGTGCCCAAGAGAGAACCTCCAGTCGCAAACTGGATGGAACAAAAGTCTTGCCCGGGGGCACAGACTCTAGCGAAACCGGGGCCACAGTTCTCAAGCTCTCGGTGGGGACAATAAGCCGAGGCTCCTCCTCCTCCTCCGCAGATGACACCACGGAGCGAGAGAGAGCGTCAGCCCGAATGTTCTTCTCCCCAGAAAGAAAATGGAGGGTGAAATGAAACCGGGAGAAGAATAAGGACCATCTGGCCTGGCGAGAATTCAACCGCTGTGCTGTCTGCAGGTACACCAAATTTTTATGGTCTGTGAAGACTTGGAAGGGAAAACGTGCTCCCTCCAAGAGATGTCTCCACTCCGAGAAAGCCAACTTCATGGCTAGCAACTTCCTGTCCCCGATGGAATAATTCCTCTCTGCTGGTGAGAAGGTCTTGGAGAAAAAGAAGCAAGGATGCTTCCGACCTTGAGCATCCTTTTGGAAGAGGACTGCTCCAGCACCAACAGAAGAGGCATCCACCTCCATGATAAATGGCTTATCAACATCGGGGCGATGTAGGATGGGAGCGCTAGCGAAGTGTGACTTTATAGAGTTAAAGGCCTTGGAGACCTCCTCAGACCACAATTTGGGATTCGCCCCCTTCTTGGTGAGGGCAACCAAGGGAGCTACCAAAGTTGAGAAGTGCGGAATGAACTGGCGATAATAATTAATGAACCCCATAAAGCGCTGCACCGCTTTAAGAGAATGGGGTTCCTGCCAGTCCATCACAGCCTGTAGTTTGGCAGGATCCATAGCCAATCCCTGGGCAGAGATGATGTAGCCTAGGAAAGGTAAGGACTCCTGCTCAAACATACATTTCTCCAACTTGGCATAGCGGGAGATTTCCCGTAGGAGGTCGAAGACTTTGCAAACATCTCTCCGGTGGGAGTCAATATCTGGAGAGTAGATGAGAATATCATCCAGATAGACTACGACTGAGGTGGAAAGCATATCCCGGAAGATGTCGTTCACAAAGTCTTGGAAAACGGCTGGGGCATTACAGAGCCCGAAGGGCATCACCAGATATTCATAGTGCCCATCCCTGGTGTTAAAAGCCGTCTTCCATTCGTCCCCCTCACGGATGCGAATCAGGTTGTAAGCACCCCGCAGATCTAGTTTAGTAAATACCCTTGCTCCCCGAAGCCTATCGAAGAGCTCAGATATCAAGGGCAAAGGATACTTATTTTTAACGGTGATGGCGTTAAGACCCCTGTAGTCTATGCATGGACGTAGTTCCCCATTCTTCTTCTGCACGAAGAAGAACCCTGCCCCAGCAGGTGACACTGACTTCCTAATGAATCCTCTTGCCAGATTTTCCTGGATGTACTGTGACATTGCCTCTGTCTCCGGGAGAGATAGCGGATAGACTCGACCCCGGGGAGGTTCAGCACCAGGCAAGAGATCAATAGGACAGTCATAGGGGCGATGGGGCGGAAGGATCTCCGCCGCCTTTTTGGAGAACACATCTGCATAGGACCAATACTGCTTGGGGAGAGAGGAAAGATCTGCGGGTACCTTAGTAGTAGCAACCTGAACGCACTCCCTCTGACACCTACCCCCACAAGATTCGCCCCATCCCAGGATTCTGCCAGAGGACCACTCGATATGAGGAGAGTGGTACCGTAGCCAAGGTATTCCCAACAGGACCTCATCAATTCCCTCGGGAATGACCAGCAGAGATATATTCTCCTGATGAGATGGCGACATGGACAGAGTAAAAGGGATGGTCTGGTGTGTTATCTGTGAGGGCAGTGTCGACCCATTCACCACTCGTACCGTTACTGGTTGAGCTAGCATAACCAGGGGTATTGCGTGACGTTGGGCGAAGGCAGAAGACATAAAATTGCCCTCCGCCCCAGAATCCACGCAGAGCTCTACCGAGTGGGAGAATGAGCCTATAGTAATTGTCCCCTTAAAGGACAATTTAGATGCAAACGTCGCCGTGTCTAGTGCACCTCCACCTACTACCACTAGATGCTGACGTTTCCTCGACCGCTGAGAACATCTGGTGGCTAGATGTCCTGACTGCTGGCATACATGACAGACCTTGAGTGCACCTGCGGTCCGGGACTTAGATCTCGCTTGTGACACTTCCCTGGCCTCATGTGACTCAGGAACCAGAACCGGAGATTCCAGAGGTTTGGCGAAGGTAGGAGCCAGCCGAAACCTCTGCCTACACTGGGCTCGCTCTAACCTCCACTCGTTAAAACGGAGGTCAATTCGAGTGGAGACAGTTATTAACTCCTCCAGTGTGGCAGGAATCTCCCTAGTGGCCAGAGCGTCCTTAACGTGGTCAGCCAGGCCCCTCCAAAATATGGGGATAAGAGCTTTATCCGACCAATCCAGCTCAGAAGCTAAAGTGCGGAATTGGACGGCAAAATGACTGACCAAAGACTCACCCTGAGTTAATGCCAGCAGTTGGAGCGCAGTATCATGGGTGACTTGAGGTCCCAAAAAGACCTGTTTCAGAGTGCTCAGAAACAGCGGAGCACTCTGCACCACATGATCGCCACGCTGCCACAGCGGCGTAGCCCATTCCAACGCCCTGTCCGACAAGAGAGACACTATAAATCCCACCTTAGCCCACTCTGTGGGAAAACGTGCAGCCAGGAGCTCGACGTGAATAGAGCACTGACTCACAAATCCCCTACAAAATTTGCTATCACCAGAAAACTTTTCTGGCAGCGGGAGGCGAGAAAATGTCGGAGCAGGGGTGGCAATGGACAGGGTTGCTGCAGCCACGCTAGCAGCCTGTACAGCAACTGCGGTAACATCCACAGCTGAGGTTGCGCTCTCAAGAGCCGCCAACCTACCCTCCAGCTGCTGGAAAAAACCGCAAGGATTGCTGTTTGTCCGTCATTACTAGCCAGACCCTGGCGCTAGTGTAATGTTAGGGCTAGCGGAACGCACCAAATAATAAGACAGATAGAGTATGGTGCGTTCGCAGCCCGGGGTCCACCGTGCAGAGATGGAACCTGCTGCCAAGTAATGACGGACTATATGGCGGTACTCATAAGTATACACACGTGGGTTAAACTTCACCCAGCGTGAAGGAAGCGATCCTGTTGCGTCACAGGACCGCGGTACCGCACATAGAGCGCGAGCAAGTAGTCAGCGAACTCAACCCCAACTAGGATTGAAGTCCGATTAGACCCTTGCTGGCACAACACCGCAACTGGGTGTGTAAGGAAACTCAATAACAATTTTAAGGCACAAGAGTGCATGCGGTACTGCACTGACGAACGCCATTAACCACCCAGGCTTGGGTAAGGAAAGCAGAGAGGAAGTGCACGGCGCTGTACTGGCGGTCACAGCAACAGGACGCTGTAATGTGTGATTAGTGCTGTATGCTAAGTCGGGCGCTAGATAGCAACCATACACCTTCCGCGAACAGACATTCAATAGGGTAGGGATATCAAAGGGCGACTTGCACTCACAACATACACACATTAACAATTGTACACTAGCGCATGGCCATGCGGTCATGCGCAGTTTATATAGTTGCAGCACAGGAAGTGGCCACAGAAACTTTGCCCTTCCAAGACCTGCCAAGAGGACCAATGGAATGTGCTGCAGAGCCTGAGCACATGACCCTCGATCTCCAACGGGAGATCTTGCCCTGGGCATGCTCAGTGTGTGCAGACAAGGACATAGTCCCTGAGAAGTCCGCTCACTACTGACCAGCACTGGCTTAAATGGCAGAAGCTGAAGAAGCAGCAGTAACTCTCTGTACAGAGTGAGACTGAGCAAGACACTGGGACCGACGTCCTTGCTGAGCAGACTCCACTGCGGCTGGATGAGAATGGGAGACCGCAGCGGAGATGGTTCGAGATTCCCCCTGTGCGGAAGCGGGAACTCGAGACCTAACATCATTTTATTTTATTTTGTTTATAAAGTCTCCCTGAAAAAAAAAAAAAAATCAGTGGGAGATTAATATTGCCCTTTCTGCTTGTGTGCCAGTCTTGACTCCTGGGTGTGCCATCTCTCTCAAATAGTGGGCACTGGGCCATAGAAAGGCTATTTTTTTAATTTGGTTTCTAAATTCTCCCTGAAAAAATCATTTTATATTATTTGGTTTCTAAATTCTTCCTGAAAAAATCATTTTATTTTATTTTGTTTCTAATGTCTCCCTGAAAAAAAAAAAAATCAGTGGGAGACTAATATTGCCCTTTCTGCTTGTGTGCCTGTCTTGACACCTGGGTGTGCCATCTCTCTCTCTCAAATAGTGGGCACTGGGCCATAGAAAGCCAATTTTTTTTTATTGTGTTTCTAAATTCTCCCTGAAAAAACAAAAAAATAAAAATCAGTGGGAGATTAATATTGCCCTTTCTGCTTGTGTGCCAGTCTTGACTCCTGGGTGTGCCATCTCTCTCTCTCAAATAGTGGGCACTGGGCCATAGAAAGGCTATTTTTTTTTATTTGGTTTCTAAATTCTCCCTGTAAAAATCATTTTATTTTATTTGGTTTCTAAATTCTAAATTCTCCCTGAAAAAATCATTTTATTTTATTTGGTTTCTAAATTCTTCCTGAAGAAATCATTTTATTTTATTTTGTTTCTAAAGTCTCCCTGAAAAAAAAAAAAAGTGGGAGATTAATATTGCTCTTTCTGCTTGTGTGCCAGTCTTGACTCCTGGGTGTGCCATCTCTCTCTCTCAAATAGTGGGCACTGGGCCATAGAAAGGCTATTTTTTTTATTTGGTTTCTAAATTCTCCCTGAAAAAAATCATTTTTTTAAATTTGGTTTCTAAATTCTCCCTGAAAAAATCATTTTATTTGATTTGGTTTCTAAATTCTTCCTGAAAAATCATTTTATTTTATTTTTAAAGTCTCCCTGAAAAAAAAAAAAAAAAAAAAAAGTGGGAGATTAATATTGCCCTTTCTGCTTGTGTGCCAGTCTTGACTCCTGGGTGTGCCATCTCTCTCTCTCTCAAATAGTGGGCACTGGGCCATGGAAAGGCTATTTTTTTATTTGGTTTCTAAATTCTCCCTGAAAAAATCATTTTATTTTATTTGGTTTCTAAATTCTCCCTGAAAAAATCATTTTTTTTAATTTGGTTTCTAAATTCTCCCTGAAAAAATCATTTTATTTGATTTGGTTTCTAAATTCTTCCTGAAAAATCATTTTATTTTATTTTTAAAGTCTCCCTGAAAAAAAAAAAAAAAAAAAACAGTGGGAGATTAATATTGCCCTTTCTGCTTGTGTGCCAGTCTTGACTCCTGGGTGTGCCATCTCTCTCTCTCAAATAGTGGGCACTGGGCCATAGAAAGGCTATTTTTTTTATTTGGTTTCTAAATTCTCCCTGAAAAAATCATTTTTTTAAATTTGGTTTCTAAATTCTCCCTGAAAAAATCATTTTATTTGATTTGGTTTCTAAATTCTTCCTGAAAAATCATTTTATTTTATTTTGTTTCTAAATTCTCCCTGAAAAAATAAAAAAACAGTGGGAGATTAATATTGCCCTTTCTGCTTGTGTGCCAGTCTTGACTCCTGGGTGTGCCATCTCTCTCTCTCAAATAGTGGGCACTGGGCCATGGAAAGGCTATTTTTTTTATTTGGTTTCTAAATTCTCCCTGAAAAAATCATTTTATTTTATTTGGTTTCTAAATTCTTCCTGAAAAATCATTTTATTTTATTTTGTTTCTAAATTCTCCCTGAAAAAATAAAAAAACAGTGGGAGATTAATATTGCCCTTTCTGCTTGTGTGCCAGTCTTGACTCCTGGGTGTGCCATCTCTCTCTCTCAAATAGTGGGCACTGGGCCATAGAAAGGCTATTTTTTTTATTTGGTTTCTAAATTCTCCCTGAAAAAATAATTTTATTTTATTTCTAAAGTCTCCCTGAAAAAAAAAAATCAGTGGGAGACTAATATTGCCCTTTCTGCTTGTGTGCCGGTCTTGACTCCTGGGTGTGCCATCTCTCTCTCAAATAGTGGGCCATAGAAAGCCTATTCTTTTTTTTATTTGGTTTCTAAATTCTCCCTGAACAAATCAAAAAAAAAGTGGGAGAACAATATTGACATTTCTGCTTGAGTGACAGTCCTGCGTGTGTGGCATCTCTCTCATTTGGTGCCACCGAAAACAGAGTGTGTAACATTGTGCCTGATTTTCCTTGCGGTCTCACCCACCTGTAAAGGGATAGCTAAATCATACTGAAATTATAGCTCACCGTGCAAGTTGTTTGACAGCAACAAATACCGTTACTTTGGTTACGTTTTTAAAACAATGAGTCTGGTGGAAGAGGTCGTGGCCGGGGGCGTTCATTGTCAGCTGGTAATGATGGTAGTGGTAGTGGAGCATCAGGTGGTCGTGGGAAAAAAAATATTGCACCTAAGCCTGGAGCTGTGGAGCCAGGTTCGTCGTCTGGCTACAGAAGGCCTCGAACGCTCCCTTTTCTGGGAGTAGGAAAACCGCTTTTAAAGCCGGAGCAGCAAGAGCAAGTTTTGGCTTACCTTGCTGACTCAGCCTCTAGCTCTTTTGCCTCCTCTTTTGAAACTGGTAAATGTAAAAGCAGCGCGTCGTTAGTGGATGTTCACGGTCAGGGACAAGTCGCTTCCTTGTCCTCTTCAGCAAAAACAACAACAGAGAAGGATGCAGCAGGCGACACAACGGGTTACTCCATGGAGCTATTTACACATACCGTCCCTGGCTTAGAAAGTGAAGCAGTTAACAGGCCATGCCCATTACAAGTTGAATCTGACATGGAGTGCGCTGATGCACAGCCACAGCCAGACTACTATGCTGGTCCTTTGACTCAGACCACAACATTGCCCTCGCAGGGTACTGATCCAGAATCAGACCCTGATGAGACTATGTTGCCCCGTCACGAACGCTCTACCACCGACTTACACGGTGACACAGACGAAGTTGCACACGAGCTAGAAGAGGAGGTTATAGATGACCCAGTTGTTGACCCCGATTGGCAGCCATTGGGGGAACAGGGTGCAGGCGGCAGTAGTTCTGAAGCGGAGGAGGAGGGGCCGCAGCAGGCATCAACATCGCAACAGGTTCCATCTGCCGGGCCCATATCTGGCCCAAAACGCGTGGCAAAGCCAAAAACTGTTGGAGGACAGCGTGTCCATCCGGTTAAAGCTCAGTCTGCAATGCCTGAAAAGGTATCCGATGGTAGAAAGAGTGCAGTCTGGCATTTTTTTAAACAACATCCAATTGATCCGCACAAAGTCATCTGTCAAAAATGTTCAACTACCTTAAGCAGAGGTCAGAATCTGAAAAGTCTGAATACAAGTTGCATGCATAGACATTTAACCACCATGCATTTGCAAGCCTGGACTAACTACCAAACGTCCCTTAAGGTTGTAGCACCCTCGGCCAATGAAGCTACTCACCAATGCAACATCCCTGCCGTCACTGTAAGGCCACCATTTTCCGCACCACCTGCAGTATCTGTGCAGGTTTCTTTGCCAGGCCAAAGCAGTCAGGGTCAGGGAATCACCAGTTTCATAGTAGGAAACACTGCATCTAGGGCACAGGCGGAAACAATACCGTCTCCAACCGTCTCTCAGTCTGCCATGTCCACCGGCACACCCGCTAGTTCCACGATCTCCAGCTCTCCAGTCCAGCTCACCCTACATGAGACTCTGGTTAGAAAAAGGAAGTACTTATCATCGCATCCGCGTACACAGGGTTTGAATGCCCACATAGCTAGACTAATCTCGTTAGAGATGATGCCCTACCGGTTAGTTGAAAGTGAAGCTTTCAAAGCCCTGATGGACTACGCTGTACCACGCTACGAGCTACCCAGTCGACACTTTTTTTCCAGAAAAGCCATCCCAGCCCTCCACCAGCATGTTAAAGAGCGCATCATCCATGCACTCAGGCAATCTGTGAGTACAAAGGTACACCTGACAACAGATGCATGGACCAGTAGGCATGGCCAGGGACGTTACGTGTCCATCATGGCACACTGGGTGAATGTGGTGGATGCAGGGTCCACAGGGGACAGCAATTTCGGGACAGTTCTGCCTAGCCCACGGTCTAGGAAACAGTTGGCTGTAGGCGTTCGCACCCCCTCCTCCTCCTCCTCGTCCTCCTGCAGAAGCGAGAGCTCGTCCACAGATCGCAGTCGCCCAATCACTCCATCCGCAGCTGCCACTGTTGCACACCAGTTGTCCCATTATGGGGCAGCTACTGGCAAGCGTCAGCAGGCTGTATTGGCTATGAAGTGTTTGGGCGACAACAGACACACCGCGGAAGTTCTGTCCGAGTTCTTGCAGAAAGAAACGCAGTCGTGGCTGGGCACAGTAGTTCTTGAGGCAGGCAAGGTAGTGAGTGATAACGGAAGGAATTTTATGGCTGCCATCTCCCTTTCCCAACTGAAACACATTCCTTGCCTGGCTCACACCTTAAAACTGGTGGTGCAGTGCTTCCTGAAAACTTATCCGGGGTTATCCGACCTGCTCCTCAAAGTGCGCGGACTTTGCTCACATATCCGCCGTTCGCCCGTACACTCCAGCCGTATGCAGACCTATCAGTGGTCTTTGAACCTTCCCCAGCATCGCCTAATCATAGACGTTGCAACAAGGTGGAACTCAACACTGCACATGCTTCAGAGACTGTGCGAACAGAGGCGGGCTGTAATGTTTTGTGGGAGGATACGCATACACGGGCAGGCAGTAGGATGGCAGACATGGAGTTGTCTGGTGTGCAGTGGTCGAAGATACAAGACATGTGTCAAATCCTTCAGTGTTTTGAGGAATGCACACGGCTGGTTAGTGCAGACAACGCCATAATAAGCATGAGAATCCCCCTAATGCGTCTGCTGATGCAAAGTTTGACGCACATAAAAAATCAGGCGTCTGCAGCAGAGGAAGAGGAAAGCCTTGATGACAGTCAGCCATTGTCTGGTCAGGGCAGTGTACAGGACGAGGTAGCGGGCGAAGAGGAGGAGGACGAGGAGGATGATGTGGATGAGTATATTTTTAATGAGGAAGCTTTTCCGGGGCCACTGGAAATTGGTGGCGTGGCAAGGCCGAGTTCTGGTTTTTTGAGGGACACAAGTGACGTAGATTTGCCTGAAACTGCCCCTCAACCAAGCACAACCGCAGATTTGACAACTGGAACTTTGGCACACATGGCGGATTATGCCTTACGTATCCTCAAAAGGGACACACGCATTAATAAAATGATGAACGATGACGATTACTGGTTGGCCTGCCTCCTTGATCCTCGCTATAAAGGCAAATTGCAAAATATTATGCCACATGAGAACTTGGAACTAATATTAGCAACCAAACAATCAACTCTTGTTGACCGTTTGCTTCAGGCATTCCCAGCACACAGCGCCCGTGATCGTTCTCACACGAGCAGCAGGGGGCAGCAGAACAGAAGTGTTAGAGGTGCAGAAATCCGAAGTGGCGTTGGACAGAGGGGTTTTCTGACCAGGTTGTGGAGTGATTTTGCTATGACCGCAGACAGGACAGATACTGCTGCATCAATTCAAAGTGACAGGAGACAACATTTGTCCAGTATGGTTACTAACTATTTTTCATCACTTATCGATGTTCTACCTCAACCGTCATTCCCATTTGATTACTGGGCATCCAAATTAGACACCTGGCCAGAATTGGCAGAATATGCATTGCAGGAGCTTGCTTGCCCGGCAGCTAGTGTCCTATTAGAACGAGTATTCAGTGCTGCAGGTTCAATATTAACCGAAAAAAAGACTCGTCTGGCCACCCAAAATGTTGATGATCTAACCTTCATTAAAATGAACCACAACTGGATATCGAATTCTTTTGCCCCACCTTGCCCGGCCGACACCTAGCTTTCCTATGAAAAGGTATTGCCTGTGGACTACTCTGAATGACTTTACCAATCTCGTAATTTGCAGCAGCTGATTGTCCAGCATACGACATGTTTACACCTCCCTAAATGGCCAAACTCCCCACACGGGGCCGTGGTATCGCCACTTGGCGCAAGCACCCGTGAGAGTGCTGTTTGTCTGAAGAGGTGGGTGTGCCCGCTTTTGGTCTACGGCACTGCCACTGGGTCCCTCATAGTACAATAAAGTGTCTCTGGCGGTGGTGGTGCGCACCCAACATCAGACACACTGTTGTAACATGAGGGGCCCTGGGCATGTACCGCCGGCCACAAGAGAGTTCACCCACCCCCAGCTTAAACATTGCTCTACCACTTGCACAATTATCTCTCACAGTTACACCTATGTTTAGTCTATGCGCGGACATCCGTAAATTACTGCCACTGACAATACCATTGTGTTGACATGTATGATGGTACTTAACATAGTCAGGGGCAGTGTCCTATATTTACCCAAGTAAATACTTTGTGCAAAATTACTAGGTCTGAAACTACGCAGAGGAGCCCAACCCTGTACCTAATAATTGCACCCTTTTGGTTTTTCTTTTTGTTGTAATGCGAGACATTAACATGTATTGATTTTTTGGGACTACTAACTGGCAGACACTCATTACAATCGGCCGCCGCTGACAACACCAATGGTGCCCACTGCCTGTGTACCCCTGCAAGAGAATTCAAAGTGCCTACAGCCCTAATTTATTATGTTAGGCCTTCGAAGCCTGTCTGCGGTCCCTTCTTTCTACTACTCCTCCACTGACCAGACCACTGCTGCCTGTGTACCCCTGGAACCAATTATAAAGTGCCTACAGCCCAATTTTATTATGTTAGGCCTTCGAAGCCTGTCTGCGGTCCCTCCTTCCACTAGGCCTCCACTGACCAGTCTACTGCTGCCCGTGTACCCCTGGAACCAATGTTAAAGTGCCTACAGCCCTAATTTATTATGTTAGGCCTTCGAAGCCTGTCTGCGGTCCTTCCTTCCTATAGTTCTCCACTGACCAGACCAATGCTGGCCGTGTACCCCTGGAACCCAGCTGAAAGTGCATGGAGCCTCCTTTTTTTCTTTGTTTTATATTTAGAAAGCCCAGATGAACTACGCTGTACCACGGTTCAAGCTACCCAGTCGACATTTCTTTTGCGAGAAAAGCCGTCCCAGCCCTCCACCGGCATGAAAGACTCTGCATTGGCAGGCAATCAAACAGTAGAAAGGTGCACCTGACAAGAGACGCATGGACCAGTAGGCATGTCCACAAAAAGTTACGTGTCCATTACGGCGCACTGGGTTAATGTGTTGGATGCATGGTCCACAGGGGACAGCCTACAAAGTCTGTCTGCAGTGCCTAATTCAAATTTTCCTCCGCTGACCACACCACTGCTGCCCGTGTACCCCTGGAACCAATTTTAAAGTGCCTACAGCCTAATTTTGTTATGTTAGGCCTACTACGCCAGTCTGCGGTCCCTCCTTCCAATACTCGTCCACTGACTACACCACTGCTGCCCGTGGACCCCTGGAACCTATTTTTAATTGCATAAAGCATCCTTTTTTTAATAGTAGGCGTACAAAGTCTGTCTGTGGTCCACTATTGAAATTGTCCTCCACTGCCCCGAGCAATGCTGCCTGTGTACCCCTGTAACCTTTTTTAACCTGCAGTGAGCCACCTTTTTGGTTTAAGGCCTACTACCTGTGTCTGTCTGCGCCACTCAATACAGCTGTCCTCCTTTGAAAAAAGCAGAGCGTCAATAGTCTTGCTTTCAGCCTCTAGGAATTTTAAAACTGCATTGGGGCTACTACTTTGGTAGGGCCTACTAACGGTGTCTGCCGCCCCAAGGTGTGCCCCAGGTTTCCTCTCCATTGCTTCGATCTTCCTACTCTCGTTTAGTAGTTGTTGCAAACTACACTGCATAAGGCCTACAAATTGGGTATGGGGTGTAGAGAGACGGTGTGTTCCACTCCAAGGTGTTCCCCAGGTTTCGTCCACATTGCTTCGATCTTCCTACTCTCGTTTAGTAGTTGTTGCAAACTACACTGCATTAGGCCTACAAATTGGGTATGGGGTGTAGAGAGACGGTGTGTTCCTCTCCAAGGTGTTCCCCAGGTTTCCTCGCCATTGCTTCGGTCTTCTAGCTCTCATTAAGTAGTTGTTGAAACAACACTGCATTAGGCCTACAAGTTGGGTCTGGGTTGTAGAGACGGTGTCTTCCGCTCCAAGGTGTTCTCGAGGTTGCCTTTCCTGAGCTTCTATCTTCAGGCTCTTGTTAAATAGTTGTTAAATGGAACAACTGCATTTGGCATACTAGTTGGTTTGGGGCCTACTAACAGTGTCTTCCGCTCCTTGCTGTTCTCCTGGTTTCCTGTCCTGAAATTCCATTTTCAGGCTCTTGTTAAGTAGTTGTTAATGTTAGACTGCATTTGGCATGCTAGTTGGGTTGGGGCCTACTATCGGTGTCTGCCACTCCTTGCTGTTCTCCTCCACTGAACAAAGCTGTGCCGCCTGTTTACTACTGTTGCCAATTTTGAACTGCATTTCGACTACTTACTGATTTGGGCCTACTCTCTGTGTCAGCCTCTCATTCCAGTTGTCCTCCACTGCAATGCCCCCCGGTTAATCCTGTGTTACCAATTTTGAACTGCATTTAGCCCACTTTATTCTTTGGGCCTATATCTGTGTTTCCTCCTCATCCTGCCCATTGCACAGCCAGTGATAGATGAGTCTGCTGGTACATTGACCCATAACGCAACATTCCCCGTGCACGCTACACAGCAAGATTGTGACCCTGCTGAAAGTCAGGTTCCTCTTCCCGCATACCATACCACCTTACACGGGGACAAAGAGGAAGGTGCAGATGAAAGTGCAGGTTCCTTCATCAGGTGGGGGGAGGAATACTAGTTGGCGATGTCACTGGCACAGGGCCTCTCATAGTACGCAAAAGTGTTGCTGCCGGTGGGAGATGCCCCCGCCGTGCAAACACACCACTGTACTTTGAGGGGCCCTGTGCCGGTGCCAATGCCAACGAGTGGGCCCCCCTGCTTGCTCAGGATCACAGCACTTGCAAAGTTGAAATACTTACCTCTCCCTGCTCCACTGCCGTGACGTGGTCCAGATTTACTGGGCCCACTAATTACTTGAACCAGCCCTACCCCCCACAACTTTAGCCAAATGACCCCCAATTTCAAATGCCTTCCAATTATTATAAGGTAAATTACAATTGACAAGCTTCTTTAACAAGAATGGATGTTTTTGCCATTAAAATGGGCAGTGTAGGTGTTTTCCTGGCCTCCACTCACTGCTGACTATGCTCCCCCATTGACTTGCATTGGGTTTCGTGTTTCGGTCGATACCCGAATTTTCGCGATAATCGGCCGATTCCACTCGACTTTTAAGATAGTCAGGTTTCGCGAAACACGGCTCGACTCTAAAAAGGTCAAGGTCGCTCAACCCTAGTTAAACGGATCCGTTAAACGCATGTACAGAAAAGAGACAAAATTCTTGAAAATTTGGCTTCACGTTAACGCACGTGACTGCGTTTATATCATTCTGATGTCCGTTCGTGAAGCATCCGTTTGTCTGCGTTTGGCACTGTCAATAAAGTTGTTCTCTTTTTTTTTTTCCTTTTTTCAGCGTCGGGTGTGGGTGCATACACATTCTCCATTTTGAAAGCATTGAGTGAACTTCTCCTAGCAAGATGTTTGTGTCTGAGCTCGTTAGATTTCGCTTGATGCCGTTGCGACTTCGGCAGAGAAAGCGTATTTCTCAAAGGAGATATTGGATCCATGAAGTGAATTTCTTACGGAATACATATGGTGCCTTTCACACCCTGTATGTTCAGCTTCGGGATCATCCCTTCAAATTCCAACATTATCTACGGATGTCCATTGAGACCTTTGATGTTCTGCTCTCGCATGTGAAGGATGAGATACATCATCAGCGGCACTTTCCGTCAAAGAATTTGTGCGGAGCAACGTTTATTGGTGACTCTGAGGTAATTATCATTTTTTTGAACATTCTTCTATTGACAAAGACAAGATGTAATTTATCGTGGGGCATAATTATGTACATTTAGGCAATTGTATTATTCCATTTTAACTAGCCTTTTTGTTAGTTGTCCTTTAAAATCCTAACAATATATTTTTTTTTCTTTGTGATTGCCGACAGATATCTGGCTACCGGAGAATCATTTGCATTACAGTATTTTCAATTTAGACTTGGGAAGTCAACCATTTGCCAACTGGTTTGGGAAACTTGTGATGTCATTTGAAACAACTTGCAACCACTTGTGCTACCAACCCTGACAACAGAAATGTGGCTAGCGATTTCCCAACATTTCGAGGATGTGGCTAATTTCCCCAATTGCATTGGTGCCGTGGACGGCAAGCACATTCGTATTCAGAAACCAGCGCATAGTGGATCCCTATACTATAACTATAAAAAATACTTTTCTATTGTATTGATGGCTATTGCGGATGCTAGATACCGTTTTGTTGCTGTGGATATTGGTGCGTATGGCCGGACGAACGATTCCAGAGTCTTCAGAGACTCCAACATGGGGAGATGTTTGTACAGCAACAACTTTAACATACCCTCAGCACGACCTCTTCCGGGGACCGAAGGCCCAAGTTTGCCCTATGTTTTAGTTGGGATGAGGCGTTCCAACTCGGACAAAATCTCCTAAAGCCGTACCCAAGCCATACTCTGAACTTCGCAAGACGTAATTTTAATTATCGCTTGAGCCGGGCAAGACGTTATGTGGAGTGTGCCTTTGGTATTTTGACCTTAAAATGGCAAATCTTACTAACTTGCATGCAACTGCAACATGAAAATGTGGACCGTGTAGTGAAGGCATGCATCTGTCTGCACAATTTTGTTTCCAGACACTATAAATTTTAGAAAATATTCCAACCTCAGTGTTGGTAGACATTTTAAACATATGATATCCCATAGTGATGAACAAAAACATACACAAAAAATTGGGTGAAATGAAATTTAAAAAAAATATGTATGTAAACGCTGTAATTGCAACAGGTTGGTGACAGTGAACAGTACTTATAGACTGTGATATTGCGCGGGCGCATTGACTACCCAACTGTACGATGGACTGCTACATTGCCTCTGCTGTTCCATGCTCGGTTCACCCCGGCCTCTGTATTGTGGGTTGTAGGCCGGCATGTCCATGCTTCTTGTTCTCGAGGAAGTGGGTTCCTGGGGGCCCAAAAATTCTTCAACTAGGTCATTAAGTCTTTGCCTAAACATAATATTTCTGTGTGCCGGGATATTTTGAACTACAGGCATATAGGACAAAAGCAGGAGCTTTCACTCATTGGCTGGATATACAGACTCACGGGATTGCAAGTCCGTAATTTCCCGCCTCAGGTCTCTGTGTTCACTGCGACACATATCCTCTACCCGTTGGAGTCCATCAACAAGTATGGCATCAGCTTCATCTTTTTGGGATGCTCGCTTGCATCCACGCTGTGCTTGCAAACGGGCAGTGACACCAGAAGCCACAGTACTTCTTTCCACAGATCGTGGCTCGCTCATGCCAGACACATCTTCAGCGCCCGTCTGCTGGCTTGGTTCCAGTGGAGAAGGCTCCGGTTCCTCTGCCTCTCTAGGCGCAGCGGTACTGCATATCGTTCTGTAACCCCCCAAAAAAGTTAATTATTTTAATTTAAACTATTTTGTCTCGCACACCTAAATCTTTTTACTTACGAGCGCTGTGACAAAGTTTTTTGTAGAAAGAGCAATTGCTCATAATGCACATAAGGGGTGACCCTTTTGCCACCAGATCCACTGGGTGTGTTTTGGCTGTTGCAGAAGTCACGTACAAAGCGATGCCTAATCGATCTCCAACGGGTATGGACAGCATCGGCTTTAAAGTAAAAAAAAATGAGATAAATAGTTGATAGATAGATATATAGATAGTAGATAGATAGTGGATAGATAGATAGTGGATTGATAGATAGTTGATAGATAGGTAGTAGATAAATAGTGGATAGATAGATAGTAGATAGATAGATAGATAGATAGATAGATAGATAGATAGATAGATAGATAGATAGATAGATAGATAGATAGATAGTAGATAAATAGTGGGTATGTTTGATTAGTAGGTTTTTAATAGATTTAGAAGATTTAAAAAAAAAAAATTTACAAAAATTGTTGACTGTTTGCAATCTTTACATTTTGAAAGTTAACTTCAACAATATTTACCAATTTTTTTCTTAGAGGATGCCGACTTCTCCATATATCGTGGGCCAAAATGGCATATGATTTTATCCCACAACTTCCTGTTTTTCACTATGTCGTGGTGGGAGCTGTAGCTTTGGTCCCATATGGATGGATTGGCTTCCACTAGAGTGATCAGCGTCTCGTTATGTATGTCCAAGGGCTCTTCGTCAACCACAATCCTCGTCAACCACAATCCTTTTTTTTTTGGTGGGCGGCTTGGACTATGTAAACACAAAACGTTATATTGAAAGGTTAAATTTCATTTGCATTTCACTGGATGGATAGATAGATAGATAGATAGTAGATAGATAGTTTATAGTTATAGTAGATAGATAGAAGATAACTAGTGGATAGATAGTGGATAGATATATAGTAGATAAATAGTAGATAGATAGTGGATAGATAGTAGATAAATAGTGAATATGTTTGATTAATATGTTTTTAGTAGATTTATTAGCTTTTTTAATACTAAAAAAATAGTAGATTTTTTAATACAAAAAAAAAGGGAAACTTTTTTTGTTTTTTGTGTCAAAAAGGAACATTAATAGCGTGATATTTACCGCTGGTAGGTGTGGCGACGACAGGCGGCGTGGCTGTTTTTTTTCTTGTCCTCCTTGTTCAACAACCTATGGTGTTGTTAAAAAAAAAAAAAATTAACTATTCTTGTATCAATAAATTTATGCGTGAAAAACACAAAATGTGTGCCATGTACCTTTGTCACTTTTGCCTGTTTCTTGGGGGGGGGGCTAGCAGGTTCGAGCTCTGAAGACTCCTATTTGCAATAAAAACATGATTATACACGTGCTTACCTCAATACACTGGAGTGGCACACAACATTATTCTGGCCTTTTAAAGTGCAAGCCTACCGTTTGGGAGGAGAACACCGCAGACACGCTGCTGCTGCTGCTTGCCTTACTATCCGACATCTGTGTGCAAACAAAACAATACATTTTTAGTACACACACATCCGACGTGCACTACACACTCCCATGATGTATACAGAGATATATAATATAATAATACATAGAATTGTACTTACATTGCCTCTGATCTCTTGCAAGACACTCACAATGTGCTGCAGGCATCTTGAAAATGTGTTGTAGTGTCACTCCTAAAAATGGCTGAAATCATATTTCCTGTCACATGACCACATGGACCACCCTCAAACACAATTCAAACGTATGGTGTTATTTGGAAATTTTGCATGATTTGCGTCTGGCTGCATTTGCAATAGCCTTCAATGGCAGAATTAACGCTTCCGTTAGTCTTGCGTTAGCTTGACTGGACCCGAAAACGCTGCAAGCCGCGTTCCAAGGTCCGTCATAAAAAACATAATGTGACAAACGCATGCCAACTTTGGCATGCGTCACGATGCGTCAGACAATGCAAGTCTATGGGTGCGTTACAATGTCCATTACATTGTGTTTTGACTACTTAAAAACGTGTCCATTAGACGGACTCACCTAGCACAATATGAACCTAGTCTTAATGGGATACAAAGTGGTATTGCAGGGGGAAGATCTCTGCACCAGAACGCCTGCCTTAACATACTCTTTAATATCCCTGCTCAGGGCCATTGATTTGACTAGGCTCAAGGGGTATTGTTTTAAACAAGGAGGAGTGGATCCTTCTTTTAATTTAATCATGGGCAGCCGACCCACATCAGTTTTTCCCCTTACCCAAACTGTGTCTGGCACCTGTCTCATTTCCCCATCCTCAGACATTTCAGTGTCAGGCATTACTTTCACTGTTTTTGTCATATACAGTGGATAATTTCTGTAATCTTACACAAGTGTTTATATGAAAGGGGACTTGTGACTGTTATACCCTCAACTGTATGGTGGCCTAGATAGCACTCAACACATCTGCTCCCAGCAAATTCATAGGGGTATTGTCACTAACAATAAGTTTTACAAGCACCTCTTGGCTGTCTCGTAATTTTAGTCTTGTTTGTTTAGTCATTAGGGCTTCTGTCACTTGTCCCTCTACCCCCACACATTCCATAGTCTCATTAGTAATTATGTCTGGCATTATCAAGTCTTTGTGTACCACAGTCCCGGCTGCCCCAGTGTCAATCAAGAATTCTGTCTCTTTCCCTCCCAGCATTGTTATGGTGGTCATCAAGGTAAGACCAGGTCCAGAGGGGACAAGAACAGGGCCACATTTGTCAATGGGTTGCCAGTTTCCTAGTCTGAAGATGAAGGAGATGGAGATTGGACTGCTTAGTCTACTCTGTAGGGTTTTTGCAGTGGTTGGCATAGTGTCCATTTTCTCCGCAATTTGAGCACTTCACTGTTTCTAAGTCCTTAGGTCCCTCACTACATCTCTACTGTTTGCCTTGTGTTCCAGCATACATGACAGGTCGTCTTATTGTCCTAGTTTGTTCAACTCCTTTATCAACCTTCAGGTGGTCTTTTGGATCTACATTTCTCCATTCACGTCTGGCTGTCTGTACTGCGTCTCGTAGCCTTTGTTCATACCGCCAATGAATGCATTTACCAGTATTTTAACATCAAGTGGGTTTATTGGACTGTACCCTATGTCTGCCCATTTCTGCTGTTTCCGACAAAGTACATCTCCACACTTTCTCCTTTTTGCTGCGTCACATCAGTCAGGAGTACAGACTGCCCTGATTGTTTCACTATAGCCCATTGTTTTAGTGATTCTCATTACGTCTCCCCAGACCATGCAGATATATCGTCCATGCCCCCTGCTTGATTCTTTGCCACATCTGTATGTGTCTTTAATTATGTGTCCTAGTACATCACCAGCCTTTGCACTCACCAAGCTCTCTAGGTCTGCCCAGGTGCACTTATACGTCCGTTGTATTGTCTTTATTTGTCTGTAAAATGGGAAAGGTTGGTTCTTAGGGTCAGGCAACCTTTTTAGCGTAGCTAGCTAGTCAGAGCGGCTCCAGGGATAATCCTCCTGTATCTGCCTTACCCTACCTGATGTGGTTGGTTCTCTGGTAGTGGGTCTGGTGGTGGAGGTGACTGGATGATTAGTGGGGGAGACATGCTATTCTACAGCTTCCTTCCCAAAAGGATTACTGTCAGCTTACTCCCAAAAAGTCAATGTCCCCACCACCCTCTATCCATACTCCTGTCTCAGCTTTTTATGTCACTACATGTGATCTTGTCTGGACAGGATTCAGTGGAATTCACTTAGGTCGGATTGCAGCACAGGTCATACAAGTATTTTTCCAGTCTGGGTTTGTCTGACCACAGTGTTTACAAGTCCATCTGTCTTGTCTTGGTCTCTGGTTATACAAAAGTATGACAGTAGCAGTGATGTGTCGGTCATAATCGAACTTTTGAGCATCAAAACACTCATAATACATCTTATTTCTGGACTGTTGCACTTTCTCAGACAACATTTATTCATTTGCCATTTTCCTCCCTTGTCTGTGCCTTTTTTTGTACATCTAAACATCCACACTCTGGCATGTTAGCCTTTTTGAATATTGGTTCCACATCTTTCACTGCTTCCTTTCCTTCTCTGCCTTTTATAATCTGCATAGCGGTTCTAGATCCCATTGGGGGCCCTGACTGCACACAGAACAAGTTGCCCATGGCTTCAACTTATTCTTCAGACAGCTCACCTATATTCTGCAAATACTTTTTTTAGTGTGCCTGTACCTTATCTACGGAGGGCCACATGTAGCAAGTCAGATCGAGTGTCAAGGTTTAGCAGGAAGGCTTTCTGCCTCTCACCCGGTGGACCTAAAGGATGTTTGAATGACAGGGTTAAAGATTTGCTCATTGCATATCCTGCACCTGCTACGCTTGAGGCTGCTATGCAATTAGCTATACGGGTGAATAGAAGATTGAGAGGTAGACAGAATGAGGAGAAGGTTTAAATTTTGCTGGACCAAGTGGTTCTCTAAGATCGGTCTCCGTGGGCATATAATTTGCTGCGGGTTAAAAAGGGCAATGAATGGAAGACAGCCTTTAATACCCCGGAAGGTCAATCTGAGTGTATAGTTATGCCTTTCGGCCTTCCAAATGCTCTGGCGTTCTTTCAAAATTTCATTAACGTCATCCTGAGGCAGTTGATCGGTAGGAGTGCGATTGTTTATTTGGATGATATTTTGATCTATTCGCCCAATCTGGAGTCGAATTGGCAGAGAGTCCGTGAGGTTCTGCAGATTCTGAGAGAAAACACACTCTTTGCTTAACTGGAGAAATGCGAGTTTGCGGTTCCGAAAATTAGTTTTTTGATGTACTTTGTTTCCAGTGATGGTTTTGAGATGGACCCGGTGAAGGTTCAGGTGGTATTGGAGTGGCCTATACCTGAATGCTTGAAGTCGATTCAGAGATTTTTGGGGTTTGCTAATTATTATAGAAAATTAATAAAGATTTTTTCTGTTATGGCAAAACCCCTTACTGATCTTACTAAGAAGGGTTCCAATACTGTCCAATGGTCCCCTCCTGAGGCTGTTAAAGCTTTTGAGCATCTCAAGGAGGGGTTTAGCTCTGCTCCTGTTTTGATCCATGAACAAGGATAATGGTGTGCACTCAGGTCAAGGACACGGAGGTGCTGGTAAAACAGACCGTGTGGTCAAGTCAATAGTAGAAGAAAAAATACCGCACACTCGAAACTGGTATGATGCAAAAGGTATATGCCAGATTTATTCACGAAAACAAGTCAACAATTGCCACTGTGATAATTCGTAGATAGAAACCCGACGTTTCGACCCTCCCGGGTCTTATTCATGGGGTTACTAGGAAAGCAAATAAACAGTATAAGTAACTGTATGTGGCATAACATTATATGTAAAAGAAAATGAATAAGAACAAAAAAGACAAAATAATAAACATACACCAAAATATAAAATATAATATGTACAATATTTACAAGGCAACCAGAGGCGATGAAGGGCAGTATTGTCCGTAGCAGCGAAAAGTAAGCCTGTAGCTAAGAGGTAATTCTAGTACATCAGTTAACCACTGTTTAGGGGAAATATAATGTTTACCTTAGCTCTTTTGATACACTGTCCATTGTCTTGCCTTCTATCACTGCCACTCCTATGTCTGTGTATCAAAAGAGCTAAGGTAAACATTATATTTCCCCTAAACAGTGGTTAACTGATGTACTAGAATTACCTCTTAGCTACAGGCTTACTTTTCGCTGCTCCGGACAGTATTCCCTTCATCGCCTCTGGTTGCCTTGTAAATATTGTACATATTATATTTTATATTTTGGTGTATGTTTATTATTTTGTCTTTTTCGTTCTTATTCGTTTTCTTTTACATATAATGTTATGTCACATACAGTTACTTATACTGTTTATTTGATTTCCTAGTAACCCCATGAATAAGACCCGGGAGGGTCGAAACGTCGGGTTTCTGTCTACGAATTATCACAGTGGCAATTGTTGACTTGTTTTCGTGAATAAATCTGGCATATACCTTTTGCATCATACCAGTTTCGAGTGTGCGGTATTTTTTCTTCTCCTGTTTTGATCCAGACAAATGAGACTAAGCCCTTTCTGGTAGAGGTGGACGCCTCATCAGTAGGAGTGGGGGCTGTTCTGTCCCAGGAGGGAGAGTATGGAGTGCATCCCTGTGCTTTCTTTTCTAAGAAATTTTCAGAGGCGGAGCTCAACTACGATGTTGGGAACCAAGAATTGCTGGCTATTAAGCTTGCGTTTGAGCATTGGCGACATTTTTTGGAAGGCGCTAGATATCCTATACAAGTCTTTACTGATCATAAGAACCTGATCTACCTGGATGCTGCTAAACGTTTGAATGCCTGTCAAGCTAGGTGGGCATTGTTTTTTGCCCGGTTCCATTTCTCTGTGGCATATATCCCTGGGACAAAAAATATTAAAGCTGATGCTTTGTCTCGAAGTTTCTCCCCAGCGGTTAATACTGAAAAGGAAGAATCTATTCTGCAGAGAGGGGTGGTCGTGGCAGCATTAGGTTCTGATTTGGAAAATAGTATTCTTAAAGCCCAAGATGCGGCACCAACTAACACTCCATATGGGAAATTATTTGTGCCTAAAGCCCTGAGGAGAGCTTTGCTTACAGAATGTCATGATTCTTGTTTGGTGGGTCATCCCGGGATTGCCGAAACAAGAAAGTTGATCAGTCAGAGTTTCTGGTGGCCGGGATGGCTAAGAGAAATTGTCAAGTCTGTGCGTCAGTGTACCGTGTGCGCTTGGTCTAAGGCTTCTCATGCTCCGGCGGCAGGGTTGCTTTGCCCGTTAGAGGTTCCTAGTTCTCCATGGACGCATCTTGCAATGGATTTTATCACTGACCTGCCGGTCTCTGAGGGTTTTTCTGTTATCTGGGTCGTTGTGGACCGGTTGAGTAAGATGTGTCACCTGGTCCCGTTCAATAAATTACCCTGCGTTAAGACACTTGCCAGGGCATTTGTGAAAGAGATTGTCAGACTCCCTGGTGTTCCCATGGACATTGTCTCCGATAGGGGACCAGAGTTTTAGATTTTGGCATGCCTTTTGTAACAGACTTAAGGTTCATTTGTCATTTTCGTCGGGCTATCATCAGCAGTCCAATGGATAGACCGGGAGGAAGAACCAGGACGTTGAGCAGTTTTTGAGATGTTTTGTAGGGGACAATCAGGAGATGTGGTCGGAATATCTACCATTAGCTGAGTTTGCTCTCAATCATACGTCTTCTTCAGCTGGGTGTTCTCCTTTCTTTTGTTGTACTGGGAAGAATCCATCTTTCGGTCCTTTTTCTAGGATTGGGGCAGCGGTCCCTGATGAGGAGCGTTTTTCTGGAAATTTGGAAAGGGTTTGGACCTGTGTGCGCCATAATCTTAAACAGGCTAATAGGAGGTCTAATACATTTTTTGACAAGAGTAGAAGGGAAGTGAGGTTTGTTGTTGGGGACATGGTTTGGTTGTCCTCTAGGAATCTGCGTTTGAAGATCCCGTCTAAAAAGTTGGGGCCGAAGTTTGTAGGACCTTTCAGAGTGGTTCACATTGTCAATTCGGCAGCAGTGAGATTAGACATTTCTTCGTCCTGGAAAATTAATTCAGTTTTTCATGTATTTTTGCTGAAGAAGGTTGACACGCTAGCTAAGGTGGCTATGCCGTCTGCTCCTCCAATTGATGAGGACTGCGAGTTTGAGATTTCTCCTTTTCAGGAGAGGAATAAACAGTGAGTTGCAGGATACACATGGGAGCGCACAGGACACAGATGAAAGGATTAAAAGTTTCTTTGTTTATTGAAATCCACAACGCGTTTCGGCAGAACAGCATTGTCTTCATCAGGTGGCAGTAAGACGGAGCTGTTCCGTCGAAATGCGTTGTGGATTCCAATAAACAAAGAAACTTTTAATCCTTTCATATGTGTCCTGTGCGCTCCCATGTGACCGGAGTATCCTGCAACTCAAGGTTAATTAAAGCTTTTCACATGTGATATTGAATAAGGCTCGGCATAGAGGTTTCTGCAGCCTTCTCTGTGTTTTCTACTAGGAGGTGACCTGTTTTTGTACCCAGTCCTTATTTCTTTAAGGATACCCCTTCCCCTTATCTATAGGTCTTGACATGAGATTAACCTAGGATCGTCGGTGGGTCTATTCGCAAGGAATGGGTCGCCCACTCCATCGTAAAGTTTCAGCCTAGTCATAGTGCAGGGTCAGTTTTCCCCCTTCTACCTTAGTTTGTGTTGCAGATCCGTAACAGTTTCCATCTCGTTGTAATGTCCCCCAACCTGGTCTCCATCTTGTAGTAATGTTGCCCATCCTGTTCCCCATCTTGTAGTAATGTCCGCATCCTGTAGTGATATCCACAATCCTGGTTCCCATCTTGAAGCAATGTCCCCAACCTGGTCCCCATCTTGTAGTAATTTCCTCATCCAGGTTCTCATCTTGTAGTAATGTCCTCATCCTTGTCTCCATCATGTAGTAACGTCCCCCTTCTAGGTCTCCAACTTGTAGTAATGTCCCCATCCAGGTCTCCTTCTTGTAGCAATATCCGCCATCCTGGTCTACATCCTTTACTAATGTCATCCATTGCGCCGTCCTTTACGTGCACATTAAAAAAAAGATCCTTCTCATCTTATATCGGCCAAAACTGCTGACAGGTTCACTGAATGCTTTTCATAATTCAATATTACACATGAAAATAAGCAACTTTGTAATACATCTTATCTGGGAAATTGGCATCTTTCTCCTCCTGAACTGATCTTTCATTCTCAAATCATGGGGAAAATCTATAAAATCTGTATTCAGTGAATACTGATGTTCCTATTGCTGAGTTCGGAGATGACACTTGGTGCTCATAACACTCTGAAGAAGGGGGAGGAGCTAGAGGCCGCCACAGACATTCTACTGCAAGTTCCAGAAAACATTATGAGCTCCAACTGTCATCTCCTATCTCCGTAATGGGAGAATCTGTTTTCACTGAAGATAGATTTTACTGGTGAACTGAGAAGATTGAGAATGAGGAAGAAGAAAAGATCAGATTTTCCAAATAAGATACTTTACAAATTTTCTGATTTTCATGTGTACTATTGATTTACGAAAAAATGTTAAAACAAAAGTCACTCTATCACAAAGATTATATAAAATGAACCCATCTTATTAAAAAAAAAAAATGCTGTGTACAGGGTTATGTAGATAATTGGAGTCCCATTGCAAACCCTGTTGGATTTTTTTGCGACTTGTCGCAGTACCCTAAGGAACCCATTACTCATGTTGTGGTGAAGAAATGGCACTTAGCGATCTTTGGCCATATGACCTATTTCTAGGCCAAAATCACCATCTAGCTCCAGCATAAATGTGATCAGAGTCATATTTTGCATGGCCCCCTGACTGCCATTCCTACCCTTTGCGTATACGATGCCATTTCACATTGGCCATACGGTACCACCATGCTGCTTTGGCCTTCATTCACTGCTTAGATTTCAGTCATTCTAATATGCCAAGGAGACCTGGATCCATCACATACCACCAATGGTTATATGGCGTCTACTGTACCCACTGTAATATAATGCGAGTGTAATGTCTTAAAGGGATTGTCCGGGGGAAAATAAGCTATTACTTATCCGCGGGATAGGAGATGACTTGTTCTCTTGTTGGGTGTCTGATATTGAGGACCCCCACCGATCGTCAGATTAGGACATTTTTATCCCCGATTGAGAACTATTATTATTACTGTTACATAGGGATGCTGCAGGTCAGACGTCCAACCACTAGTGTTGAGCGATACCTTCCGATATCGGAAAGTATCGGTATCGGTTGGGATCGGCCGATATTCAAAAAATATCGGATATCGCCGATACCGATACCCGATCCCAATGCAAGTCAATGGGACCAAAATATCGGAATTAAAATAAACCCTTTCTTTCCTTGTAGGTTCATTCTACATCAAGGAAAACAACTAAGAATAATGTAGGATGTATTGTGGGAGGTGGCGGAGACATTAAAGGCAATGAGGTTTAGCCCAATCAAATAGAATAGCATGTTTTGTTTTCTTTTAAAGACGTTCGGCGTGAAAAAGATATTGAGTATGTAAATTTTTTTTTTATTTTGTCAGATATTGAGGTTTCACTATTCCACGCCCTTCCCCTTCTTTTTTTTCTTTTTTTTTTTTACTTTTCCCACACTTTCATCTTCATCATCATCAGCATCTTTGACATCAACTTCTTCTTCACCTTATTCATCTTCTTCTTCATCTTCTACCTATTTTTTTTTTTTTATTACATTCTTCATATTCATTTTATTCAACTATTATTATTCTTCCTATTCTACATATTCTTTTTATTCCACTGTTATTATTCTTCCTATTCTACTTCTTCATCATATTCTCATTTGTGACAGGCATTCCCGTAGTTGTTATCTATAAAAGTTGGAAGATTACACCTTCCGTTCTGCCAGTCACAAAAGTTACATTTGTCCGCGTTCAGTTTGGCCTGCAGCATCAGGCTTTATCCAGGGGCACCACGAGGAGGAACGGACTCACCCCCATACACTGCTTAGTCTTCTTCTGCATATTATTTAGAGAATATCTTTTGCTCTGATATTAAGTCTTATGCTTAATGTTCTTCTGCTCTTTGTTCTGCAGCCTCTTGTTCTTCTGCTTCTCGGTCTTCCATGTCGTCATCTCCAGGGTCGTCGTCTCCAGTGTCGTCATCTCCGCCGTCGTCGTCTCAGCCGTCGTCGTCTCCGCCGTCGTCGTCTCCGCCGTCGTCATCGAGGTGGTCTTCCGGGTCGTCGTCGTCGTCATCGGGGTGGTCTTCCGGGTCGTCGTCATCGGGGTGGTCTTCCGGGTCGTCGACTTTAGGGTCTTAAACTTGGAAATGTAGCAGAAGGTACAAGAAGGCTGAGAAAATGCCAAGAACCAGCTGATGGAACTGGAACTCGGATGGCTACCCGAAGGTTCAAGAGCCTATGGAACTACCGAGGACCAGCTGACTTTACTGGAACCCGGTTACTAAGCAGGAGGTACCCGTGCTAAAAAGCACTACCAAGGACCGCCTGGCGTTGGCGGAACTCGGATACCCAGAAGGAGGCACCTAAGCCAAAGGCTCTGCCCGGAACCAGCTGACGTTACTGGAACCAGGATGGGGAGCAGAAGGTACAAGAGCAAAAGACACTGCCGAGAACCAGCTGACGGTACTGGAACCCGGATGGGTAGCCGAAGGTCCAAGAGCCAATGGAACTACCGAGGACCAGCTGACGTTACTGGAACCCGGTTACTAAGCAGGAGGTACCCGTGCCTGAAAGCACTACCAAGGACCACCTGACGTTGGTGGAACTTGGATACCCAGAAGGAGGCACCTAAGCCAAAGGCTCTGCCCGGAACCAGCTGACGGTACTGGAACCAGGATGGGGAGCAGAAGGTACAAGAGCAAAAGACACTGCCGAGAACCAGCTGACGGTGCTGGAACCAGGTGGTGGACCCGAAGGCCCACAGGAGAGGAGAGAACAGCTAGGCCGCGAGGCAGCCACAGTTACCGAACCCCAACAGTCCTACAGGGGGAGCTGGGCCTACTGGCACTACAGAACCAGCCTTGACTACCAGTTCACGCAGCCCACATAGGAAGCTCCTAAACTGGAGGCACCCTGGAGTTGGCTAACCCGACTGCAACACGACGGGGCAAACATAGGCGTCTCAGCGAGTTTGACACACCCCGGAAACAGCTGACGGTGCTGAAACCAGGTTTGGCACGAGGGAGTACCTGTGACAAAAACACTGCCGAGAACCAGCTGGCGGTGCTGGAACCCAGATGCGTTGCCCCAGTGTGCAAGAGCCAATGGCACGACCGAGGACCAGCTGACGGTGCTGGAACACGGTTACTAAGCTGTAGGTGCCCGCGCTTAAAAGCACTACCAAGGACCGCCTGACGTTGGCGGAACTCGGATACCCAGGAGGAGGCACCTAAGCCAAAGGCTCGGCCCGGAACCAGCTGACGGTGCTGGAACCAGGTGGTGGACCCCAAGGCCCACAGGAGAGGAGAGAACAGCTAGGCCGCGAGGCAACCGCAGTTACCGAACCCCAACAGTCCTACAGGGGGAGCTGGGCCTACTGGCACTACAGAACCAGCCTTGACTACCAGTTCACGCAGCCCACATAGGAAGCTCCTAAACTGGAGGCACCCTGGAGTTGGCTAACCCGACCGCACCACGACGGGGCAAGCATAGGCGTCTCAGTGAGCTTGACACAACCCGGAAACAGCTGACGGTGCTGAAACCAGGCTTGGCACGAGGGAGTACCTGTGACAAGAACACTGCCGAGAACCAGCTGGTGGTGCTGGAACCCAGATGCGTTGCCCCAGTGTGCAAGAGCCAATGGCACGACCGAGGACCAGCTGGCGGTGCTGGAACCCGGTTACTAAGCTGTAGGTGCCCGCGCTTAAAAGCACTACCAAGGACCGCCTGACGTTGGCGGAACTCGGATACCCAGGAGGAGGCACCTAAGCCAAAGGCTCGGCCCGGAACCAGCTGACGGTGCTGGAACCAGGTGGTGGACCCCAAGGCCCACAGGAGAGGAGAGAACAGCTAGGCCGCGAGGCAGCCGCAGTTACCGAACCCCAACAGTCCTACAGGGGGAGCTGGGCCTAATGGCACTACAGAACCAGCCTTGACTACCAGTTCACGCAGCCCACATAGGAAGCTCCTAAACTGGAGGCACCCTGGAGTTGGCTAACCCGACCGCACCACGACGGGGCAAGCATAGGCGTCTCAGTGAGCTTGACACAACCCGGAAACAGCTGACGGTGCTGAAACCAGGCTTGGCACGAGGGAGTACCTGTTACAAGAACACTGCCGAGAACCAGCTGGCGGTGCTGGAACCCAGATGCGTTGCCCCAGTGTGCAAGAGCCAATTGCACGACCGAGGACCAGCTGGCGGTGCTGGAACCCGGTTACTAAGCTGTAGGTGCCCGCGCTTAAAAGCACTACCAAGGACCGCCTGACGTTGGCGGAACTCGGATACCCAGGAGGAGGCACCTAAGCCAAAGGCTCGGCCCGGAACCAGCTGACGGTGCTGGAACCAGGTGGTGGACCCCAAGGCCCACAGGAGAGGAGAGAACAGCTAGGCCGCGAGGCAGCCGCAGTTACCGAACCCCAACAGTCCTAAAGGGGGAGCTGGGCCTACTGGCACTACAGAACCAGCCTTGACTACCAGTTCACGCAGCCCACATAGGAAGCTCCTAAACTGGAGGCACCCTGGAGTTGGCTAACCCGACCGCACCACGACGGGGCAAGCATAGGCGTCTCAGTGAGCTTGACACAACCCGGAAACAGCTGACGGTGCTGAAATCAGGCTTGGCACGAGGGAGTACCTGTGACAAGAACACTGCCGAGAACCAGCTGGCGGTGCTGGAACCCAGATGCGTTGCCCCAGTGTGCAAGAGCCAATGGCACGACCGAGGACCAGCTGGCGGTGTTGGAACCCGGTTACTAAGCTGTAGGTGCCCGTGCTTAAAAGCACTACCAAGGACCGCCTGACGTTGGCGGAACTCGGATACCCAGGAGGAGGCACCTAAGCCAAAGGCTCGGCCTGGAACCAGCTGACGGTGCTGGAACCAGGTGGTGGACCCCAAGGCCCACAGGAGAGGAGAGAACAGCTAGGCCGCGAGGCAGCCGCAGTTACCGAACCCCAACAGTCCTACAGGGGGAGCTGGGCCTACTGGCACTACAGAACCAGCCTTGACTACCAGTTCACGCAGCCCACATAGGAAGCTCCTAAACTGGAGGCACCCTGGAGTTGGCTAACCCGACCGCACCACGACGGGGCAAGCATAGGCGTCTCAGTGAGCTTGACACAACCCGGAAACAGCTGACGGTGCTGAAACCAGGCTTGGCACGAGGGAGTACCTGTGACAAGAACACTGCCGAGAACCAGCTGGTGGTGCTGGAACCCAGATGCGTTGCCCCAGTGTGCAAGAGCCAATGGCACGACCGAGGACCAGCTGGCGGTGCTGGAACCCGGTTACTAAGCTGTAGGTGCCCGCGCTTAAAAGCACTACCAAGGACCGCCTGATGTTGGCGGAACTCGGATACCCAGGAGGAGGCACCTAAGCCAAAGGCTCGGCCTGGAACCAGCTGACGGTGCTGGAACCAGGTGGTGGACCCCAAGGCCCACAGGAGAGGAGAGAACAGCTAGGCCGCGAGGCAACCGCAGTTACCGAACCCCAACAGTCCTACAGGGGGAGCTGGGCCTACTGGCACTACAGAACCAGCCTTGACTACCAGTTCACGCAGCCCACATAGGAAGCTCCTAAACTGGAGGCACCCTGGAGTTGGCTAACCCGACCGCACCACGACGGGGCAAGCATAGGCGTCTCAGTGAGCTTGACACAACCCGGAAACAGCTGACGGTGCTGAAACCAGGCTTGGCACGAGGGAGTACCTGTGACAAGAACACTGCCGAGAACCAGCTGGCGGTGCTGGAACCCAGACGCGTTGCCCCAGTGTGCAAGAGCCAATGGCACGACCGAGGACCAGCTGGCGGTGCTGGAACCCGGTTACTAAGCTGTAGGTGCCCGCGCTTAAAAGCACTACCAAGGACCGCCTGACGTTGGCGGAACTCGGATACCCAGGAGGAGGCACCTAAGCCAAAGGCTCGGCCTGGAACCAGCTGACGGTGCTGGAACCAGGTGGTGGACCCCAAGGCCCACAGGAGAGGAGAGAACAGCTAGGCCGCGAGGCAGCCGCAGTTACTGAACCCCAACAGTCCTACAGGGGGAGCTGGGCCTACTGGCACTACAGAACCAGCCTTGACTACCAGTTCACGCAGCCCACATAGGAAGCTCCTAAACTGGAGGCACCCTGGAGTTGGCTAACCCGACCGCACCACGACGGGGCAAGCATAGGCGTCTCAGTGAGCTTGACACAACCCGGAAACAGCTGACGGTGCTGAAACCAGGCTTGGCACGAGGGAGTACCTGTGACAAGAACACTGCCGAGAACCAGCTGGCGGTGCTGGAACCCAGATGCGTTGCCCCAGTGTGCAAGAGCCAAAGGCACGACCGAGGACCAGCTGGCGGTGCTGGAACCCGGTTACTAAGCTGTAGGTGCCCGCGCTTAAAAGCACTACCAAGGACCGCCTGACGTTGGCGGAACTCGGATACCCAGGAGGAGGCACCTAAGCCAAAGGCTCGGCCTGGAACCAGCTGACGGTGCTGGAACCAGATGGTGGACCCCAAGGCCCACAGGAGAGGAGAGAACAGCTAGGCCGCGAGGCAGCCGCAGTTACCGAACCCCAACAGTCCTACAGGGGGAGCTGGGCCTACTGGCACTACAGAACCAGCCTTGACTACCAGTTCACGCAGCCCACATAGGAAGCTCCTAAACTGGAGGCACCCTGGAGTTGGCTAACCCGACCGCACCACGACGGGGCAAGCATAGGCGTCTCAGTGAGCTTGACACAACCCGGAAACAGCTGACGGTGCTGAAACCAGGCTTGGCACGAGGGAGTACCTGTGACAAGAACACTGCCGAGAACCAGCTGGCGGTGCTGGAACCCAGATGCGTTGCCCCAGTGTGCAAGAGCCAATGGCACGACCGAGGACCAGCTGGCGGTGCTGGAACCCGGTTACTAAGCTGTAGGTGCCCGCGCTTAAAAGCACTACCAAGGACCGCCTGACGTTGGCGGAACTCGGATACCCAGGAGGAGGCACCTAAGCCAAAGGCTCGGCCTGGAACCAGCTGACGGTGCTGGAACCAGGTGGTGGACCCCAAGGCCCACAGGAGAGGAGAGAACAGCTAGGCCGTGAGGCAGCCGCAGTTTCCGAACCCCAACAGTCCTACAGGGGGAGCTGGGCCTACTGGCACTACAGAACCAGCCTTGACTACCAGTTCACGCAGCCCACATAGGAAGCTCCTAAACTGGAGGCACCCTGGAGTTGGCTAACCCGACCGCACCACGACGGGGCAAGCATAGGCGTCTCAGTGAGCTTGACACAACCCGGAAACAGCTGACGGTGCTGAAACCAGGCTTGGCACGAGGGAGTACCTGTGACAAGAACACTGCCGAGAACCAGCTGGCGGTGCTGGAACCCAGATGCGTTGCCCCAGTGTGCAAGAGCCAATGGCACGACCGAGGACCAGCTGGCGGTGCTGGAACCCGGTTACTAAGCTGTAGGTGCCCGCGCTTAAAAGCACTACCAAGGACCGCCTGACGTTGGCGGAACTCGGATACCCAGGAGGAGGCACCTAAGCCAAAGGCTCGGCCCGGAACCAGCTGACGGTGCTGGAACCAGGTGGTGGACCCCAAGGCCCACAGGAGAGGAGAGAACAGCTAGGCCGCGAGGCAGCCGCAGTTACCGAACCCCAACAGTCCTAAAGGGGGAGCTGGGCCTACTGGCACTACAGAACCAGCCTTGACTACCAGTTCACGCAGCCCACATAGGAAGCTCCTAAACTGGAGGCACCCTGGAGTTGGCTAACCCGACCGCACCACGACGGGGCAAGCATAGGCGTCTCAGTGAGCTTGACACAACCCGGAAACAGCTGACGGTGCTGAAACCAGGCTTGGCACGAGGGAGTACCTGTGACAAGAACACTGCCGAGAACCAGCTGGCGGTGCTGGAACCCAGATGCGTTGCCTATTAAAGATTGTCTTCCTAGAGCCCCAACTAGCGGTGTTGGAGCTAAGGGTAAGCAGGGGGAGCAGAGTGTAGGCCGAAGCCTGCACTGGAGGCAGCTTTGTGTCTGCGTTGCGTTTGCAGGACACTTTGCCGGCTACACAGTGGGGGAACAGCTGGCGTTGCTGAACCCCACTAACACAATGGCGTGTGTTTTTCTCTGTGCAGCTAGCACTTGCGGTCAAAAACTAGCGATGTTAGAGCCCGTGTTGAAGCAGGAGGAGGAGGAGAGGAGCAGTGTGTAGGCCGAAGCCTATTTGAACCAATTTCAAAGGAAACCTTTAACCCCCCCTCAGGTGTTACAAAGTACAAGAGACACACCTTGTGCAGTATTAATGCTGCACAAGTGAAAGGTTGCTCTATTAATTTGTCTACTTGCACACGCTGAATGAAAGACGTACACAATTTAGCCCATTCTACAGTCAAACTGTAGTGGATGCGTGACTTGGCTTTTTAAGGAGACGCAGCACAGGTGTCCCAAATAACGCCTTGGTGCTTGGCGCAGCTTCCTGAGCGTTGTTATTTGCTGTACAGGAGTCTGCGCTCTTGTGTTATCCCTTGGCAATGCCCTGTTAGAGCTGCCCGTCTTATGACCTCATTTCATGTTGGCCGGTGCGGTTAACGATGGCCATAAATCCCAGACCCACAGTGCCTTTTCATAAAGTCACACTGCGGTGCTGTGATTCGTGGCCTTTAGCAGTAAATATTTTGGCCGCTCACACACGTCCTTACACCTGCTTCAGACTGGGCGGCCTCTGCTGATCCCTTCTCGCATGCCGCGGCCATGAGGCTGCACAGTCTGAAGAAGGCGGAAGGAGATGAGTTAAGACAGGTGAAGATATGCACTGCTCGTGCCCATCAATCACACCCTCGCAGTCAAAATAAGACAACGAGGAGCATTGTTTCAGGCAGGGCGGACGCACAGGCGCAACAAGCCAACAAATGATGTCAGAAGACGGGAAGCGCTACCAAGGGGGGTGCTGCGTATCATTAGAAAGGAAAGTCACACCTCAGGGACAGTGGAATGGTCTCAATGAGACACATTTTGTACGTTTTGAGTTCCACGTGGGCAAGGACAAAAAGTCAGCCACCTTGTACAAATGCAGCAGTACTGCTGTACAAGGTGGCTGTTATACATAGAAACACCTGGGGGTGGGGGGCAGGCTCCCTTCAATTTCAGTTCATGTGCCTGCGTGGCGTTTGCAGGACACGTTGCCAGCTACACAGCAGGGGAACAGCTGGCGGTGCTGAACCCCACTAACACATTGGCTGGTGTTTTTCTCTGTGCAGCTAGCATGTCCGGGCAGAAACTGGCGTTGTTTGAGCCCAGGGTCAGCAGGAGGAGGAGAGGAGCAAAGTGTAGGCCGAAGCCTGCACTGGTGGCAGCTTTTGGTCAGTTGTGCCAGCGTGGCTTGTGCTGGACACGATGCCGACTACACAGCAGGGGAACAGCTGGCGGTGCTGAACCCCACTAACACATTGGCTGGTGTTTTTCTCTGTGCAGCTAGCATGTCCGGGCAGAAACTGGCGTTGTTTGAGCCCAGGGTCAGCAGGAGGAGGAGAGGAGCAAAGTGTAGGCCGAAGCCTGCACTGGTGGCAGCTTTTGTTCTGTTGTGCCAGCGTGGCTTGTGCTGGACACGTTGCCGACTACACAGCAGGGGAACAGCTGGCGGTGCTGAACCCCACTAACACATTGACTGGTGTTTTTCTCTGTGCAGCTAGCAGTTCCGGGCAAAAACTAGCGGTGTTTGAGCCAAGGGTCAGCAGGAGGAGTAGAGGAGCAGAGTGTAGGCCGAAGCCTAGTTGAACCAATTTCAAAGGTTACCTTTAACCCCCCCTCAGGTGTTGCAAGGTACAAGAGCCACACCTTGAACAGCATTAATGATGCACAAGTCAAAGGTTGCTCTATTTAATTTTGCTCCTTGCACACGCTGAATTAAACACGTACACTATTTAGCCCATTATACTGTAAAACAGTAGTGGAGGCGTGACTACTAGTCTTTTTAAGGAGACGCAGCACAGGTGTACATATTTACACCTAGGTGCTGTGCGCAGATTCCTTACCGTTGTTATTTGCAGTACAGGAAACTGCGCTCTTGTGTTATCCCTTGGCAATACCCTGTTAGTGCAGGCCGTCTCATGACCTCATTTCATGTTGGCCGGTGCGGTTAACGATGGCCATAAATCCCAGACCCACAGTGGCTTTTCCTAAAGTCACACTGCGGTGCTGGGATTCGTGGCCTTGTGCAGTAAATATGTTCGCCGCTCACACATGTCCTTACACCTGCTTCAGACTGGGCGGCCTCAGCTGATCCCTTATCGCATGCCGCGGCCATGAGGCCGCACAGTCAGAAGAAGGCGGAAGGAGGGGAGTGAAGACAGGGGAACATATGCACTGCTCGTGCCCATCAATCACACCCTCGCAGTCAAAATATATGAGACAACGGGGGGCGTTGTGTCGGGCAGGGGGGACGCACAGGCACAGCCAGCCAACCAATGATGTCAGGAGACGGGCAGCGCTAACAATGGGGGTGCTGCTTGTCATTAAAAAGGAAAGTCACACCTCAGGGACATTGTAATGGTCTGTAATGAGACACATTTTGTACTTGTTGAGTTCCACGTGTGCAAGGAGAAAAAGTCAGCCACCTTGTACAAATGCAGCAGTACTGCTGTACAAGGTGGCTGTTATACATAGAAACACCTGGGGGGGTGGGGGGCAGGCTCCCTTCAATTTCAGTTCATGTGCCTGCGTGGCGTTTGCAGGACACGTTGCCAGCTACACAGCAGGGGAACAGCTGGCGGTGCTGAACCCCACTAACACATTGGCTGGTGTTTTTCTCTGTGCAGCTAGCATGTCCGGGCAGAAACTGGCGTTGTTTGAGCCCAGGGTCAGCAGGAGGAGGAGAGGAGCAAAGTGTAGGCCGAAGCCTGCACTGGTGGCAGCTTTTGGTCAGTTGTGCCAGCGTGGCTTGTGCTGGACACGATGCCGACTACACAGCAGGGGAACAGCTGGCGGTGCTGAACCCCACTAACACATTGGCTGGTGTTTCTCTCTGTGCAGCTAGCATGTCCGGGCAGAAACCGGCGGTGTTTGAGCCCGGGGTCAGCAGGAGGAGGAGAGGAGCAGAGTGTAGGCCGAAGCCTGCACTGGTGGCAGCTTTTGGTCGGTTGTGCCAGCGTGGCTTGTGCTGGACACGATGCCAACTACACAGCAGGGGAACAGCTGGCGGTGCTGAACCCCACGAACACATTGACTGGTGTTTTTCTCTGTGCAGCTAGCAGTTCCGGGCAGAAACTAGTGGTGTTTGAGCCCAGGGTCAGCAGGAGGAGTAGAGGAGCAGAGTGTAGGCCGAAGCCTAGTTGAACCAATTTCAAAGGTTACCTTTAACCCCCCCCTCAGGTGTTGCAAGGTACAAGAGCCACACCTTGAACAGCATTAATGATGCATAAGTCAAAGGTTGCTCTATTTAATTTTGCTCCTTGCACACGCTGAATAAAACACGTACACTATTTAGCCCATTATACTGTCAAACAGTAGTGGAGGCGTGACTACTAGTCTTTTTAAGGAGATGCAGCACAGGTGTCAAAATTTACACCTAGCTGCTGTGCACAGATTCCTGAGTGTTGTTATTTGCTGTACAGGAGTCTGCGCTATTGGGATCCCTTGGCCATGCGCTGTGAGCGCTTCCTGTCTTCTGACCTCATTTAATGTCGGCCGTTACGGTTAGCGATGGACATGAATCCCAGACCCACAGTGTGTTTTCAAAAAATCACACTGCGTGGCTGGGATTCGTGGCCTTGTTCAGTAAATATGTTTGACGCTCACACATGTCCTTACACCTGCTTCAGACTGGGCGGCCTCATCTGATCCCTTATCGCCTGCCGCGGCCATGAGGACACCCAGTCTGAAGAAGGCGGAAGGAGATGAGTGAACACAGGCAAACATATGCACTGCACATGCCCATCAATCACACCCTCGCTGTTCAAAAAAATAAGACACCGAGGGGCGTTGTTTCGAGCAGGGCAGACGCACAGGCGCAGCCAGCTAACCAATGATGTCAAAAGACGGGCAGCGCTAACAAGGGTGGTGCTGCGTATCATTAGAAAGGAAAGTCACACCTCAGGGACAGTGGAATGGTCTCAATGAGACACATTTTGTACGTGTTGAGATCCACGTGGGCAAGGAGAAAAAGTCAGCCACCTTGTACAAATGCAGCAGTACTGCTGTACAAGGTGGCTGTTTTACATAGAAACACCTGGGGGTGGGGGGCAGGCTCCCTTCAATTTCAGTTCATGTGCCTGCGTGGCGTTTGCAGGTCACGTTGCAAGCTACACAGCAGGGGAACAGCTGGCGGTGCTGAACCCCACTGACACATTGACTGGTGTTTTTCTCTGTGCAGCTCGCATGTCCGGGCAAAAACTGGCGGTGTTAGAGCCCAGGGTCAGCAGGAGGAGGAGAGGAGCAATGTGTAGGCCGAAGCCTGCACTGGTGGCAGCTTTTGGTCAGTTGTGCCAGCGTGGCTTGTGCTGGACACGATGCCGGCTACACAGCGGGGGAACAGCTGGCGGTGCTGAACCCCACTAACACATTGGCTGGTGTTTTTCTCTGTGCAGCTAGCACTTCGGGGCAGAAACTGGCGGTGTTTGAGCCCAGGGTCAGCAGGAGGAGGAGAGGAGCAGAGTGTAGGCCGAAGCCTGCACTGGTGGCAGCTTTTGGTCAGTTGTGCCAGCGTGGCTTGTGCTGGACACGATGCCGACTACACAGCAGGGGAACAGCTGGCGGTGCTGAACCTCACTAACACATTGACTGGTGTTTTTCTCTGTGCAGCTAGCAGTTCCGGGCAAAAACTAGCGGTGTTTGAGCCCAGTGTCAGCAGGAGAGGAGCAGAGTGTAGGCCGAAGCCTAGTTGAACCAATTTCAAAGGTTACCATTAACCCCCCTCAGGTGTTGCAAGGTACAAGAGCCACACCTTGTGCAGCATTAATGCTGCACAAGTAAAAGGTTGCTCTATTTGTTTTGCTCCTTGCACACGCTGACTAAAACACGTACACTATTTAGCCCATTATACTGTCAAACAGTTGTGGAGGCGTGACTTGTCTTTTTAAGGAGACGCAGCACAGGTGTCAAAATTTGCACCTAGGTACTGGGCGCAGATTCCTGAGCGTTGTTATTTGCTGTACAGGAGTCTGCGCTATTGTGATCCCTTGGCCATGCGCTGTGAGCGCTTCCTGTCTTCTGACCTCATTTCATGTCGGCCGTTGCGGTTAGCGATGGACATGAATCCCAGACCCACAGTGTGTTTTCAAAAAATCACACTGCGTGGCTGGGATTCGTGGCCTTGTGCAGTAAATAGGTTTGCCGCTTACACATGTCCTTACACCTGCTCCAGACTGGGCGGCCTCAGCTGATCCCTTATCGCCTACCACGGCCAGGAGGCCGCACAGTCTGAAGAAGGCGGAAGGAGATGAGTTAAGACAGGCGAACATATGCACTGCTCGTGCCCATAAACCACACCCTTGCTGACAAAATAAATATGACAACGAGGGGCGTTGTTTCTAGCAGGTCGGATGCACAGGCGCAGCCAGCTAACCATGATGACAAAAGACGGGAAACGCTACCAAGGGGGGTGCTGCGTATCATTAGAAAGGAAAGTCACACCTCAGGGACAGTGGAATGGTCTCAATGAGACACATTTTGTACGTGTTGAGTTCCACGTGGGCAAGGAGAAAAAGTCAGCCACCTTGTACAAATTCAGCAGTACTGCTGTACTAGGTGGCTGTTATACATAGAAACACCTGGGGGGGTGGGGCCAGGTTCCCTTTAATTTCAGTTCATGTGCCTGCGTGGCGTTTGCAGGTCACGTTGCCGGCTACACAGCAGGGGAACAGCTGGCGGTGCTGAACCCCACTAACACATTGGCTGGTGTTTTTCTCTGTGCAGCTAGCACTTCCGGGCAAAAACTAGCGGTGTTTGAGCCCAGGGTCAGCAGGAGGAGGAGAGGAGCAGAGTGTAGGCCGAAGCCTGCACTGGTGGCAGCTTTTGTTCTGTTGTGCCAGCGTGGCTTGTGCTGGATACGTTGCCGACTACACAGCAGGGGAACAGCTGGCGGTGCTGAACCCCACTGACACATCACCTAGTGTTTTTTCTGTGTAGACAACACTTCCAGGTGGCAACTGACAGTGTTGAAACCCAGGGAATCAAAGAGGAGCAGAGTGTAGGCCGAAGCCTGCAGTGGAGCAAGTTGAAAGGGAACCTTTAACCCCCCCCCAGGCATTTGTGGCTGAAAGAGCCATCTTGTACAGCAGTAATACTGCACATGGAAAATGGTGGCTCCGAAAATTATGCTCCTTGCAAACGCTGAAGTACACACTCATATAATGTGTCCCCTCACACCGTCAAACCATCCCGGAAGTGGGACTTTCCTTTGTAATGTGACACAGCACAGCCGTCATTCCAACCCCCTTGGTGCCGGGCGCCACCTCCTCAACGTTGTTTGGTTCTGTCACGGAGCCCGCGCTGTAATGTTATCCCTTGGCCATGCACAGTTAGCGGTGCCCGTCTTCTGACATCATGTAGGTGTCAGGCTGGCAGTGCCTGTGTGTCCAAGCTGCCCGAGATCCAACCTTGCAGTGTCATCTAATGTAGTCCCACTGCGGGCCAGGGATCCATGGGCATGCGCAGTGCATATCATCGCCTCTCACTCACCTCCTTCCTGCTTCTTCAGACTGTGCGGCGTCACGGCCGTGGCATGCTATTAGGGATCAGCTGACGCCGCCTAGTCTGAAGAAGCGTGAAGAAGGGGAGTGAGAGGCTAGTATATGCACTGCGCATGGCCATGGATACCAGGCCCACTGTGGGATCACATTAGACGACACTGCGAGGTGTGATTTCGGGCAGCGTGGACGCACAGGCGCAGCCAGGACGACAACAAATGATGTCAGAGGACGGGCAGCGCAAACTGTGCATGGCCAAGGGATAACATAACAGCGCAGGGTCCATGACGGAATCAAACAACGCTAAGGAGGCAGCGCACGGTGCCAAGGGGGTAGCAATGACGGCTGTGCTGCGTCACATTACAAAGGAAAGTCCCACCTCCGGGACGGTTGGACGGTGTGAGGGGACACATTACATGAGTGTGTAGTTCAGCGTTTGCAAGGAGCATAATTTCAAGAGCGACCTTTCCCTTGTGCAGTATTAGTGCTGCACATGGTGGCTCTTTCAGTAACAAACGCCTAGGGGGGGGGGACAGGTCCCCTTACATTTTAGTTGTGCCAGCGTGGCGGTCGCATGACACGTTGCCGGATACACAGCTGGGGATCAGCTGACGTTACTGAACCCCAATAACAGAGGAGCGACTGTTGACTGTGCACACAGCACTTCCAGGCACCAACTGGCGGTGTTAGAGCCCAGGGACAGCAGGAGGAGCAGATTGGAGGTATTGCCGCACACACAGCTGGGGATCAGCTGACGTTACTGAACCCCAATAACAGAGGAGCGACTGTTGACTGTGCACACAGCACTTCCAGGCACCAACTGGCGGTGTTAGAGCCCAGGTTCAGCAGGAGGAGCAGATTGGAGGTATTGCCGCACACACAGCTGGGGATCAGCTGACGTTACTGAACCCCAATAACAGAGGAGCGACTGTTGACTGTGCACACAGCACTTCCAGGCACCAACTGGCGGTGTTAGAGCCCAGGGACAGCAGGAGGAGCAGATTGGAGGTATTGCCGCACACACAGCTGGGGATCAGCTGACGTTACTGAACCCCAATAACAGAGGAGCGACTGTTGACTGTGCACACAGCACTTCCAGGCACCAACTGGCGGTGTTAGAGCCCAGGGACAGCAGGAGGAGCAGAGGAACAGAGTGTAGGCCGAAGCCTGATTGGAGCAAGTTGAAAGGAAACCTTTAACCCCCCCCCAAGACGTTTGTAGCTGAAAGAGCCATATTGTGCAGCACTAAGGATGCAAAAGGAAAAGGTTGCTCTTTTAATTATGCTCCTTGCAAACACCGAAGAAAAAACACTAAAAATGTGTCCCTTTATACCGTTAAACCGTTCCGGAGGTGCGAATTTCCTTCGTAATGGGACACAGCACAGCTGTCATTCCTATCCCCTTGATGCCGTGCGCTGCCTCCTCAGCGTTGTTTTAAGCTGTCACGGAGCCTGCGCTGTTCTGTTAGCCCTTGGCCATGCCCAATTAGCGCTGCCTGTCTTCTGACATAATTTGGTGTCAGGCTGTCAGTGCCTGTGCGTCCACGCTGCTCCAGATCCCACCTCGCAGTCTCGTCTAACGTAATCTCACTGCGGGCCTTGGAACCATGGGCATGCACAGTGCATAACCTCGACTCTCACTCCCCTCCTTCCCTCTTCTTCAGACTGTGCGGTGTCACGGCCGTGGCATGCTAGGGATCAGCTGACGGCGCACAGTCTAAAGAAGGCGGAGGGAAATGAGCGAGAGCCCGAGGGGAAGATATGCACTGCGCATGCCCATGGATCCCAGGCCCGCAGTGTGACTCAATCAGAAGACACTGCGAGGCGGGATCTCGGGCAGCGCGGCCGCACAGGCGCAGCCAGCCTGACACCAAATTATGTCAGAAGACAGGCAGCGCAAATAGGGCATGCCCAAGGGATAACAGAACAGCGCAGGCTCCGTGACAGCTTAAAACAACGCTGAGGAGGCAGCGCATGGCACCAAGGGGGTAGGAATGACGGCTGTGCTGCGTCACATTACGAAGGAAAGTCCCAGCTCCGGGACGGTATAACGGTATCAGTGAACACATTTTAAAAGTGTTAAGTTCTGCGTGTGCAAAGAGCTAAAAAAAAAGAGCTACCTTTTCCTTGTGCAGCATTACTGCTGCACAAGATGGCTCTTTCAGTAACAAACAACGGGGGGGGGGGGACAGGTTCCCTTACATTTAGGTTGTTGTACCAGCGTGGCGGTCGCAGGACACATTGCCGGCTACACAGCTGGGGATCAGCTGACATTACTGAAACCCAATAACACTGGGTCGTATGTTTTTACTGTGCAGCCTGCACTTCTGAGCCGCAACTGGCGGTGTTGGAGCCCAGGAA